>NC_133414.1:91177500-91847916 GCF_049350105.2 Macaca mulatta | reverse complement strand
GGAAGAAATCAGATGAGGAATCAAATACTCCAGCCCAGAAGTGACACACATTCCTTCCTGTACTGTTCCATTGGTCAGAACCACTCACATGGACTACTCAGCTTCAAAGGGGAAAAATGCACTCTTCCAAGTTCTGGGAAAAATAGACATGGATGTTGGTGATCTCTGGTAATGACTCCTTAACATCTCCCTGAGAGCTTTCCTTTTCCAAGTTAAGCATTGCTAATTTCTTCAACTGATTTTCATATGACATAGTTTTCACAGCCCTCATCTTCCTAATTGCCTTCCTATTGGTCATCTCTACTTTGAGTTCTTGACCTGCACCTTTAAATTATCTGAAACTGTATGTGAATGTTATGATCATGTTGATATTCTGAGGATAAAGGATGCAGCATTCGAAGTGGTCAAAGTGAATAAAGGAGCCTTAAAAGGGTCGGTCAACCTGAGAAAGTTTAGAAACCACCACTTTAATTCTTCATTATTACCTTCAAAGGTCATGCTTAGTGATACAATTCTAGCATTGTCTGACCACTAGTGAATACTGTTGTTCTGTTCTATGTTTTGATATGAACAAAAATATAACATTTCTATGAAAATAGCCTAAGATTGCATTATTGTGACAAAATATTGGACTACAGTGAGTTTGTGGGCAACTAAAACACCCAAGGGTATACCACTTGAAATGCTGTCAAGCTAAGCATCACCAATCTTGAACTTATGCAAATTCTGGGGGGTTGTTTTATTTATTTCTCTTAGCTCTCTTCTCATTTTTACCTATTGTAGGCTCAAAGTTCACTTCTTGTGTTGACATGGATGTGGTGAAAAGGGAACACTTTTACACTGCTGGTGGGAATGTAAACTAGTACAACCACTATGGAAAACTATATGAAGATCCCTTAAAGAACTAAAAGTAGAACTACAATTCGATACAGCAATCCCACTACTCGGTATCTACCCAAAGGAAAAGAAGTCATTATATGAAAAAAACGCATGCACCCACGAGTTTATAGAAGCCCAATTTGCAATTGCAAAAATATGAAACCAGCATAAATGCCCATCAACCAATGAGTAGATAAAGAAAATATAGTATACATACCCTGTGGAATACTACTCAGCTATAAACTGAATTAAATAACGGCCTTTGCAGCAACTTGGATGAAGCTGGAGGTCATTATTCTAAGTGAAGTAACTCAGAAATGGAAAACCAAATGTTGTGTGTTCTCATAAGTGGGAGCTAAGCTATGAGGATGCAAAGGCATAAGAACAATACAATGGATTTTAGGGACTAAGGGAGGAAGGATGGGAGGAGGTTGAAGAATAAATGACTACATATTGGGTATAGTGTACACTGCTCTGGTGATAGGTGCACCAAAATCTCAGAAATCACCACTATCGAACTTATCCATGTAATCAAACCCCACCTGTTCCCCAAAACTACTGAAATATTTTTTTTAAAGGTTCACATCTTGGTAAATGGTTTTTGGTCCTAATCCTGTTCTTCACATCCATATTTGTGTTTTCTCATCACCAGTAGACATAGATTCCTTTGAGGCAACTACACAGAACATTGGGCAGCTGAGTGCAAAGATCTAAGCCACAGAGCGTATCACATAAGAAATCCCTCCAGGATGACACGATTGTGGTCAACAGCACACTGGATCATCTCCCTGTTCTGCATCTATTCTCAGGTTCATCAGTGTTCACGAATGTGCTTCCCTCCCTAACATGAAGCACTTCCCTGCTCCTCACTGAGTGGCCCTTCCACGGCAGTGAACAGGTTTCTGGTCTCACCCAACAAAGTTCTCAGTGATAACCTTCAGTCTGAATTGAATTCTTTATTGTTTTCTTTGTTTGTCAAATTTTCTTTACCCAAAGTGTGTCCTTAATATTAATATTTTAATCACAGCTTTTATACCAAATGTGAATTCAGAAAAGTTATTTAATGACTCTGGAGCCCATTTTATTCACCAATAAAGAGATGGTTGGACCAGAAATCTTAGGGCCATTTGCAACTCTACAAATGTAAGATTCTCTGAATTTTTCTGGATATTTTCTTCTGAAGAGTGAAAAAGTTCCCTGATATAATTGTAAAAATCGTATAAAAACAAAGAAACTAAAGCATGAAGAGATGATGGAATTTTCCAATTGTTGTGCATAGCCCGTTGTAGAATCAGGAACATAACCTCACCCTGTATGCATTCCCTCGAGAAATAATAGCACTTCATCCTCTTGCCAGACATTAAAATGCCCTTATGTACCACCTAATAGTAATAACTGTTTAGTCCTGACTTAATGCCGTCTATCAATTCACATTACGTTGGCCTGTTAGCTTCAAAACACCTCACAAGGTTAACTGTGTAATGATTCAATAACATTTATCTAAAGATCAAAATATTATGAGATTATAGTACAGAAAATAATAGGAATGTTATGCACTTGTTATAGCTATTCAGCAAAAATAGAAAAATAGAAAATGTACAGCTGTGTTACTCTGCTTCCCCTTGTATGAAATATTTAGCCCAGACAATCGTTATTCTCAGATTAATGCCATTCAATTTTACTTAAAATGTTAACGGTGGTTTCCCTCCTTCCTCACTAGGATTCTGACTAATCACACCATATGCCAGAGGGCCTGATATATGAAGTCACTGGAAGCCATTTACAGGTTTCAGGAAGTTGAGTTTCTTTCAAGATGAGAAGGAAAAAAATCAGTTTTATCTTGTTGTATCAAGAAACATGCCCTGGAACTCAGATGAGTAGATAGCTTAAATGCATTGCATAATGTTTTCCTTGTTAAGAAATTATAAACCCTGTGCCGAACATACCAGCCCAGCAACTGCTATCCCAGAGAAAACAGGAGTTGTTTCAGGAAGAAGTTGAACTGATTATTATTTTTCTTTCTTCTTGCCTCTGCACTCTTCACTTTACACAAACATTCCCTATTAAGTAATTTATCTGCAAAGAAAATCTAAACACACCAAATAATTGCCTTTTTACTTCACTGTAAAAATAAGCAAGCATGTTACTGTCTAGGTTTCAGAGCCACATCTTTCTCCAACTCCAGTGACAATGGGGCCTCTTTGAGTTGAGTATTGTTTTTTTAATTTCCTCAGGTTTTCACAGATGAAAACATGAGTCATGTAGACGAAGTCAGTCATTACAAGAGCCTCTGTAAACGAATCACCCCGTAAATCTTTCTGGAACCTGAGGGAATGGATAAACATTCCTTGCTAACCCGAGCAGAAATAAAGTTCTCAATTATCATTGTTACCAACTGAAAAAAAGCAAGAATGGCTTACATATTAGGACTCTCAATAAATAGTTGTAGGAGTATTTGCTGAAGAATGTTTATTTATTCAGTACCTACCATATTTCCAGGACCAGAGAAAATAATTATAAAAAATAAGACATGACATGGGGCTTCAGGGAATTTATTATACACCTTGGGGGAGCAATGGCATATTTAATATAATGGGAAATCAATATTAGAAAAAAAATCACACTTTAAAAGCCTTGTATAATAGACTGTACATTTTTATAGATTTGGAAATAATTTTTATACATATATATGTATATATACATGCTAGGGTGAACACTGAATGAAGGCTTTGTTGAAAAAGTATATATATATGCTAGGATGGATATTGAATGAAGGCTTTGTTGAAAAAGCTTCTGTTCATTTATTCTGGGTTACAACATTAGGGTTAACAGGTGAGCAAAAATCTCAATGGCTCATCCAATATTTATTTCTCACTCACATAAGTGACATCTGAGGGCTGGCTTCAGTTTTGTTCAATGTTTTCTTTACCCAGAGACCCAGGCTAAAGTAGCAGCCTTATTTTAATCTGCTGGTAGAAGGAAGAGATAAAAATAATGAGACTACATGATGCTCTTGAAGTGTCTTCTGTGTCTTAGCATGTGTTACTTTCATATTCCATTGTCCAAAGCAAGTCACATGGCCACCCCAACCATTAATGAGGTAGCAAATATACTTATCCTACCGGGAAGAGCACAGCAAATCACTTAGGAAAAAGTGACAATATATAATCTTCTCAGAGGGAGGAAATGATACAAAAATAATACATTAATGTAATTTAACAATATGATACTGCAACCTACCAAGTGGTGTGTGTGTGTGTGTATATATATATATATATATGGAATATGGTTTTGCACAAGGAAGAATGGAGGAAGGTCATTCTGGAGGTAGAGATTTCAAGAATATCTGGGTCAAAGCATATATCTATACTGTGTTTATCTGAGACTCCCAAAGAGACTTCCAAAAATATTGTAATAATTTGCATTCCCACTAAAAGTGTGTAAAAGGATCTTTTCAATCCTATTTTTTATAAGCTGTTCAATGTGCCAATTTGCGAGATAGGAAAAAAATGTTAATTTATGTTCTTATTTCCATTCCTCTGGTTAAGGATGAGCATTTTTCGTATGTTTTGTGGCTATGTATATATTTCCTATTCATATGCTTTAAGAACAATGACCTTTTGGTACAGAAAGAGAATTTATATGGTCTGTTAAAATTCATTGTAATCTGCTCAGGAGCAGGTTTAGGCATTGGACACAGGGGTCAAGGATGCATACCAAGTGAAGTAACATGTTTCTAGAATTAGGGATTATTTTTTGAGTGGTATGTGTCAATGTGTCAGAATTTCCTCTGTTTCCTTATTTACTTCCAAATATCACCCCCCTACACACACTCAACTTACTTACCAGACATGGAAAGACACCACCTGGGATGAAAATCACAGATTTTAAAATGCTAAATCCTGGCCATGAACATAGTATATCTGATCACTGAGATGAGGATGGACTGCCCTATCTTTGGGGGTTGCTAGAATGCTGATCTCATATGACTAAAAAAATCACGAATCATTCTTCAACGCCCTTCTCAATTCTCTTACATTTTATTCTCTCTACTCCAACATTTTCAAAACTGTTTCTCATGGAACATTAATCCCATAATGCTACAGGGAAAAACAACAACAACAACAAAAAAGAAATGAAGTAAGGTTATAGTCAAATAAGGTTGAGAAATACTATGTACTGATACTATCCTCAAACTCACAAGCTAAATGACCTTGGGCAAGTGACTTTTTTTCTCTGACTTTAGTTAATACATGTGTAAAATGGTGTGATAATAACAGTACCTTCCACATAGGTTTGTTGTAAATATTAAATTAGTTAAATCATGCAAAGCACTTAGAACGATACCTGGCATATAGTTAGTGTTTAATATGTTTGTTATTGTTATTATCATTTTATTAGCATTAGTAGCTGCATCTAAAGGCTCTGAAAAAAAACTTTGCAGCAAATAAGCTTATTTAACATTGCTTAATTCAGATTATCATTAATTAATTTTTACTTAATTTAGAAAATACCATTCTTTTTTTATCTGAATCTTCATATAGAAAATGAATAGCTGGGGGGTCAGGGGACGCAGAGACCATGGTCAAGGTCAATAGGAAAAGACATCTTGTAATTTGTGTTTAACCTCAAGTTTTCCCACAAGTGCCAGCCCAAAGAACAGCTTCTGCCTCTTCTGTAGGAGAAGAGACACTTGATACACCCTATCCACATGCAATGTCAAGCATTACAATTATCTCTGCTACCACATAATAAAAGGAAAATTAAAAATAACTTGAGTTCCTACATTTCATGTTCTTCTTGTTGTATCAAAAGATAACTATTTCTGAACACATTATGAATAGCGAATAATTCTTGCTGGAAAATTTCAAGAGGAAAGAGATGATCCTTTCCCTTGTCATGCTCTCAGTGATAAATAAGGCACAGAATTATTTTCTCCAAGGGCGAGATCTGACTTCTTTTATTTGGAAGCCAGGGCAGCATTAAATGAAACATTTATTTCCTTGACATCAACAACAACTGCCTGAAATTTCTTGTGCAGGACACAGACTTGCCCTACCTGCCTGCTCTTGCCATGTTCGTTTCATAACAAATAAGTATGCTCTGTCCTTAGCAAAAAGGAGAATGTCTCAGGGGATACTCAGAATGGGCCACCAGGTTGGCCCCACTGCATTTGTGTCACTGAGTTCACCCAGATACTCAAGAGACCAACCGCTGCTCGCCAGCCAGGCCAAGTAAATACTGGGAACTTGGGACCTCCTATGTTATTCGAAGAAGGTAATTGAAAAAACTGAATTTTTTCCTTTATCAGAAAACACATGAAATATACATTTAATTGGGAATTGTAATTTATTCAAACTATAAAAATCACTTTTGACAAGTATCTTTTTAATTTGATTTTTAACAGTAAGTAAACATATAAGGATTATTAAATATTACAAACCAAACCAGAAACTATCTGATTGACTGCTGTCAGTATTTCTCAAAAGTAAAGATGCCCTAGACCTAATGTTAATGGTTGTCTAAGTTTAAAATAAAGGAATGAACTCATGTATCACTTTTTTATTGCAGCTATGACAAATTACCAAAAACTTGACAGCTTAAAACAATATCCACTTATTATCTCACGGTTCTCTGGGTAGAAGTCCAACACACATCTCACTGGCCTAAAATTAAAGTGTCAGCAAGGCTACATTTCTTACTAGAGGCCACAGGGAAGACTCCACTTCTAAACTCATTCATATTGTTGACTGAGTTGAGCTCCTTTCATTCCTTTTATTTGTAGAACTTAGGACCTCATTTCCTTGCTGACTGTCAGTGGGGAACTGCCCTCTCTCCAATCCTTACACACGACCTCCCTACATCTCAAAACCAGCAACGACGATGCATCAAATCCTTCACCTGCTTGGAATCTGACTTCCTTCTCCTCTCTCTTACTCAACCAAAGAGAGTTTTCTGCTTCTAAAGGCTCATGTGACTATATAAATCCAACACAGATAATCCAGGATAATCTCCCTATTTTAACATCTGCTACCTTAATTACAGCTGCAAAGTCCTTTTTGTCATAACAGGTAACATATTCATAGGATTAGGAACATCTTGGAGAGGCAGAGGGCAGTATTATTCATTCTACCATAACTAGTGTTAATTTAAAGCTAGACTGCTTTTCTCTTCAAGAGGAAAACAACCACACATTTTACTATAGGGAGAAAGCACATTGTTTTGCTGATTTTGAGATCATTTTTCTTATCTTATTTGGACTTAATTATCAATGGAAAAGGCCATGCTTTAGGTGTTGACCTCCCTTAATTAGCACAGTTTCCTAGTCATCCAGATGCTTCTACTCACAGCAGTTTTAGTACACATATATTTTAGGGGCCAGGCTTTAGCCCACTGAGAGGATAATCACCACTCTGTCATGATAAACTCTCCTCTGGGAATTCTCCAGTTTTTTTAGGCGGAACTCTATCACAACACAGATCCTTTTTGAAAGTCTGTAACATTCACATTTCCATCACACACCTTTCATCACCACTAGATGGAAGGTATATGATGGCAAGTTTTTATGTCTTGTTCACCATGAATCACCAGTGCCAAGCACAGTGCCTGGTCCAAAGAAGTGTCCAGTGAATTCTGGTTGAGGAAAATAATGAATGAACACAACAGTTTAAGGAAGAACTTGGATAGAATCAATGAAAGTAAACTGCAAACAAATTTTCATAGACTGTGAAACATTTGATACATCAAATGGGTCCTGAAAGATTTCAGCCAGATTCACTACTTGTTTAAAGATAAGAGTGTAAACTCATTGGGATGAAATTTGCATTGCTGGAGTTTTAAACTTCCATTCCTATCTTAACATACATCAAAGAGTAGCTGAATCAACTCCTAGGTCACATCTACTACACAATAACCATGTACTCAATAACGAAGTAAGTTGAGTCAGAACTCAAGTAAGGCCAACTTTTTAGATTTTACTAACTAAAATATGTAGCTAATCAAATGGCCATACTTATGGCTATGATTTATTACAGAGGACACAAAGTAAAATCAGAAAAGAGAAAATGTACAAAGGGCAAAGTCCAGAGGAAACCAGGTGCAAGTTTCCAACGGTCCTCTCCTAGTGGAGTGCCGAATTCCGCAGCAATTACTGTGACAATATGTGTGAAATGTTGTCTACCAAGAAAGCTCATCAGAGAGTTGGTGCCCAAGGTATTTATTGCAGCTGGTCACCCAAGTACCCACTGCTTAGCATGTACCAAAATTTCCACACTCCCAGAGGAAAGCAGGTGTTTAGCACAAACCACATTGTTTGCATTTTTAGTGCAATGAGTCACTCTGGTCACTTAGTGTGATGGGAACCTCCCAAAATCCAAGTTCCCAGATGCCAGGCAAGGATCATTCTTGTAAGCAGGCTTTTTAAACGATAATAGCCAGGGCTGCTATATTAACAGAATAATAATAAACACATTCTACACAACATTGTAGAATTTCTATAAATGTCTATGATTTTCTGCCTTCACTTGCTGAACAATGTATGTTTCATTTTCCCATTGTTCCTAAAGATTTGAGTCTTGCATATATTTTGAGAATGAGTGCTGATGCTGATAAAAAAACAGAGAATCATTCACAAAGAAATCTTTATGACAAAACTGGGTAGCATTAAAATACTGATAAATTTTACACTGAGTTTTGGAAATAACTCTGTGTGGCATCAAAAAAGATGAATACTATGGCATTAATAGGTAGCTCTGAAATATGTATCAATTTAAATTCAATAATGAATAATCTCTTCCTTAAAGTGATATATTTTTATGCTGGATGTCTGAAGAAACATTTAAGAAAATAAATACTTATAAATGCATGAAGAAGAAGGTTCATGTAAAAAAAAAGCAAAATATTTTAAATTATAAAAGCTAAAATTTTGAGCAGATAATTCAGCTTAAATACATGTACTTACACTAGTGTGACATCTTTTTTGTATTAACTTGGTATACAATTGTGGGCATATGATTTGCATATTTTATTAATGTTCTTCCTCCCTACACTTTAACAATATCTATTTATTTGTATCACAAAAATTAGAATTTATCATCCATAAAATTCTGGGCAACATTAACCTTTGTGCTCACTATGAAAAATAAAAATAAAAAATAATAATATTAGCAAGATTTAAAATGAACATTTACCTATTAAAGAGAACATGTTTTATTAATTTCTTCAGCATTTCCTAAGCAAATACTATATGTCTGAAACTGCTAGGAAATGAAGAAAAGTACTGACTAAAATAATAGATTCTTCCCTCAAAGAGCTAACCTCTAATGGGAGAAATAGACTTTTGAACAAATGAATTTAGTTAGTGCAATACTACCTGAACAGAGGTGTGTGCTAGGGGTTACATAAACTCACAGAGAATAAGATTTGAGTTTTGAACAATGGGAAGTTTGTTTGGCAGACAGAAGAAAGAATAGCACGCAAGGGAAGCTCCTCAAGGCAGACTCCAAGCTTCCTGAGTGCAGTGCTGTTACCCCTGCTCCTTGTCCCAGCCCCAGTGCCAGGAGCTCGACATCCCTGCGGCTGCACATTTCCCCTTCCCTCCAGAGCTGTCTATTGTTATAGAGCCTGCAGGGTCCCTGTTTCTGGCAAAGGCCTTTCCAACTCTGATACCCCAGGGCCCACTCCCTCTTGCAGTTTCAAGCCTTTCTCCTATAGTTATGCCCCCTCTACTGCATTTTGAATTTCTCCCTCTCCACTGAGTTACTCCCAGAGAACATAGAGATGCTTTCATGTTTCCCATCTTTAAAAGGACAAAAATACAAAAATATCAAAAAAAAAAAAAATCCTTGGGTCCACCCACTCATCTGCTCCTCCAATACCTATTTCATTTCTCAAAAATTTCACAAGTGTTGACCAGATTTAGTCTCCACTTTCACATCTGCTATTTGCTCTTTTTAAATTTAATTAGATGTTTCAAAGTGAAAACTGGAAATTACTTTATCAGCAAATACATGCACCCATGTCCCAGGACTTAAAATTTTTGTGAACTTTTTCCAAAATTTTTTTTTATTACTATACTTTAAGTTCTGGGATACGTGTGCAGAACGTGCAGGTTTGTGACATAGGTAAACACATGCCATGGTGGTTTGCTGCACCCATCGACCCGTCATCTACATTAGGTATTTCTCCTAATGCTATGCGTCCCCTAACCCTCCTACCCGACAGACCCTGATGTTCCCCTCCCTGTGTCCATGTGTTCTCATTGTTCAGCTCCCTCTTATGAGTGAAAACATGCAGTGTTTGGTTTTCTGTTCTTGTGTTAGTTTGCTGAGAATGACAGATGGTTTCCAGCTTCATCCATGTTCCTGCAAAGGACGAGAACTCATCCTTTTTTATGGCTGCATAGTATTCCATGGGGTATATGTGTCACATTTTCTTTATCTAGTCTATCATTGATGGGCATTTGGGTTGGTTCCAATTCTTTGCTATTGTGAACTGTACTGCAATAAACATATGTGTACATGTGTCTTTATAGTAGATGGTTTATAATCCTTTGGGTATATACCCAGTAATGGGATTGCTGGGTCAAATGTTATTTCTGGTTCTAGATCATTGTGGAATTGCCACAATGTCTTCCACAATCGTTGAACTAATTTACACTCCCACCAACAGTGTAAAAGCATTTCTATTTCTCCACATCCTCTCCAGCATCTATTGTTTCCTGACTTTTTAATGATCAACATTCTAATTGAAGTGAGACGGTATCTCATTGTGGTTTTGATCTGCATTTCTCTAATGACCAGTGATGATGAGCTTTTTTTCATATGCTTGTTGACCGCATAAATGTTTTCTTTTGAGAAGTGTCTGTTCATATCCTTTGCCCACTTTTTGATGGGGTTGTTTTCTTCTTGTAAATTTGTTTAACTTCTTTGTAGATTCTGGATATTAGCCCTTTGTCAGATGGGTAGATTGCAAAAATTTTCTCCCATTCTGTAGGTTGCCTGTTCATTCTGATGACAGTTTCTTTTGCTGTGTGGAAGCTCTTTAGTTTAATTAGATCCCATTTGTCAGTTTTGGCTTTTGTTGCTATTGGTTTTGGTGTTTTAGTCATGAAGTTTTTGTCCATGCCTATGTCCTAAATGGTATTGACTGAGTTTTCTTCTAGAGTTTTTATGGTTCTAGGTCTTAGGTTTAAGTCTTTAATCCATCTTGAGTTAATTTTTGTATAAGGTGTGAGGAAGGGGTCCAGTTTCAGTTTTCTGCATAGGGCTAGCCAGTTTTCCCAGCACCATTTATTAAATAGGGAATCCTTTCCCCATTGCTTGTTTTTGTCAGATTTGTAAAAGGTCAGATGGTTGTAGATGTGTGATGTCATTTCTGAAGCCTCTGTTCTGTTCCATTGGTCTATATATCTGTTTTAGTATCACTACCGTGCTGTTTTGGTTACTGTAGCCTTGTAGTATAATTTGAAGTCAGGTAGTGTGATGCCTCCAGCTTTGTTCTTTTTGCTTAGGATTGTCTTGGCTATGTGGAATGTTTTTTGGTTCCATATTAAATTTAAAGTAGTTTTTTCTAATTCTGTGAAGAAAGTCATTGCTAGCTTGATGGGGATAGCACTGAATCTATAGATTACTTTTGGCAGTACAGACATCTTCATTATATTGCTTCTTCCTGTCCGTGAGCATGGAATGTTTGTCCATTTGCTTGTGTTCTCTCTTATTTCCTTGAGCAGTGATTTATTGTTCTCCTCAAAGAGGTCCTTCACATCCCTTGTAAGTTGGATTCCTAGATATTTTATTACTTTTGTAGCAATTGTGAATGAGAGTTCACTCATGATTTGGCTCTCTGTTTGTCTATTTTTTCGTGTATAGGAATGCTTGTGATTTTTGCACATTGATTTTGTATCCTGAGACTTGCTAAAGTTGCTTATCAGCTTAAGGAGATTTGAGGCTAAGACCATGGGGTTTTCTAAATATGCAATCATGTCATCTGCAAACAGACAATCTGACTTCCTTTCTTCCTATTTGAATACCTTTATTTCTTTCTCTTGCCTGATTGCCCTGGTCAGAACTTCCAATACTATGTTGAATAGGAGTGGTGAGAGAGGGCATCCTTGTCTTGTGCTGGTTTTCAAAGGGGATGCTTCCAGTTTTTGCCCATTCAGTATGATGTTGGCTGTGGGTTTGTCATAAATAGCTCTTATTATTTTCAGATATATTCCATCAATACATAGTTTATTGAGAGTTTTTAGCATGAAGGGGTGTTGAATTTTGTCTAAGACGTTTTCTGCATCTATTAAGACAATAATGTGATTTTTGTCATTGTTTCTGTTTATGTGATGGATTACGTTTATTGATTTGTGTATGCTATATTAGCCTTGCATCCCAGGGATGAAGCCCACTTGATCATGGTGGATATGCTGCTGGATTCAGTTTGCCAGTATTTTAGAGAGGATTTTCACATCGATGTTCATCAGGGATGTTGGCCTGATATTTTCTTTTTTTGTTGTGTCTCTGCCAGGTTTTGGTATCAGGACGATGCTGGCCTCATAAAATGAGTTAGGGAGGATCCTCTCTTTTTCTATTGATTGGAATAGTTTCAGAAGTAATGGTACCAGCTCCTCTTTGAACCTCTAGTAGAATTCGGATGTGAATCCATCTGGTCCTGGACATTTTTGGTTGGTAGACTATTAATTACTGCCTCAATTTCAGAACTTGTTATTGGTCTATTCAGGGATTCAACTTCTTCCTGGTTTAAACTTCAGAGGGTGAATGTGTCCAGGAATTTATCCATTTCTGCTAGATTTTCTAGTTTATTTGTGTAGAGGTGTTTATAGTATTCTGATGGTAGTTTGTATTTCTGTGGGCTCAGTGGTGATATCCCCTTTATCATTTCTTATTGCATCTATTTGATTCTTCTCTCTTTTCTTCTTTATTAGTCTGGCTAGCTGTTTATCTATTTTGCTGATCTTTTCAAAACACCAGATCCTGGATTCATTGATTTTTTTTTGAAGGGTTCTTCTCCATCTCCATGGAGATGGAGATGTCTCTATCTCCATCAGTTCTGCTCTGATCTTAGCTATTTCTTGTCTTCTGCTAGCTTTTGAATTTGTTTGCTCTTGCTTCTCTAGTTCTTTTAATTGTGATGTTAGGGTGTCTATTTTAGGTTTTTCCTGCTTTCTCTTGTGGGCATTTACTGCTATAAATTTCCCTCTAAACATACTTTAAATGTGTCCCAGAGATTCTGGTACATTGTGTCTTTGTTCTCATTGGTTTCAAATAACTTATTTATTTCTGTCTTAATTTGGTTGTTTACCCAATAGTCATTCAGGAGCAGGTTGTTCAGTTTTCATGTAGTTGTGCAGTTTTGAGTGAGTTTCTTAATCCTGAGTTCTAATTTGATTGCATTGTGGTCTGAGAGACAGTTTGTTGTCATTTCTCTTCTTTTACGTTTGCTGAGGAATGTTTTACTTCCAATTATGTGGTCAATTTTAGAATAAGTGTGAAGTGGTGCTGAGAAGAACGTATATTCTGTTGATTTGGGGTGGAGAGTTCCGTAGATGCCTTGTGTTCTGATTGATACAGAGTTGAGTTCAAGTACTGAATATCCTTGTTAATGTTTTGTCTCATTGATCTGTCTAATATTGACAGTGTGGTATTAAAGTCTCCCATTATTATTATGTGGGAATCTAAGTCTCTTTGTAGGTCTCTAAGAACTTGCTTTATGAATCTGGGTGCTCCTGTATTGGGTGCGTATATATTTAGGAGAGTTAGCTCTTCTTGTTGCATTGAATCCCTTTACCATTATGTAATGCCCTTCTTCGTCTCTTGATCTTTGTTGGCTTAAAGTCTGTTTTATCAGAGATTAGGATTGCAGCCCCTGCTTTTTCTTTTTTTTGCTTTCCATTTGGTTGGTAAATATTTCTCCATTCCCTTATTTTGAGCCTATATGTGTCTTTGCATGTGAGATGGGTCTCCTGAATACAGCACACTGATGGGTCTTAACTCTTTATCCAGTTTGCCAGTCTGTGTTTTTTTATTGGGACATTTAGCCCATTTACATTTAAGGTTAATATTCTTATGTGTGAATTTCATCCTGTCATTATGATGCTACCTGGTTATTTTGCCTGTTAGTTGATGCAGTTTCTTCATATTGTCGAAGGTCTTTACAATTTGGTATGTTTTTGCAGTGGCTGGTACTGGTTTTTCTTTTCCGTGTTTAGTGCTTCCTTCAGGAAGTCTTGTAAGGCAGGCCTGGTGGTGACAAAATCTCTTAGCATTTGCTTTTCTGTAAAGGATTTTATTTCTCTTTCACTTATGAAGCTTAATTTGACTGGATATGAAATTCTGGGCTGAAAATTCTTTCCTTTAAGAATGTCGAATATTGGCCCTCACTCTCTTCTGGCTTGCAGCGTTTCTGCAGAGAGATCTGCTATTAGTCTGATAGGCTTCCCTTTGTGGGCAACCTGACCTTTCTCTCTGGCTGCCCTTAATATTATTTTCCTTCATTTCAACCTTGGTGAATCTGATAATTATGTGCCTTGGGATTGCTCTTCTTGAGGAGTATCTTTGTAGTGTTCTCTGTATTTCCTGAATTTGAATGTTGGCCAATCTTGCTAAGTTGGGGAAGTTCTCCTGGATAATATCCTGAAGAGTGTTTTCCGACTTGGTTCCATTCTCCCTGTCACTTCCAGGTACACCAATCAAACATAGGTTTGGTCTTTTCACATAGTCCCATGTTTTTTGGAGGCTTTGTTCATTCCTTTTCATTCTTTTATTTCTAATCTTGTCTTCTCACTTTATTTCCTTATGTTGATTTTCAATCTGTGATATCCTTTCTTCTGCTTGATCAGTTTGGCTATTGATACTTGTGTATGCTTCACAAAGTTCTTGTGCCATGATTTTCAGCTCCATCAGGTCATTTATATCCTTCTCTAAACAGTTATTCTAACTAGCAGTTCCTCTAACCTTTTTTCAAAGTTTTTAGCTTCCTTGCATTGGTTAGAACATGCTCCTTTCACTTAGAGGAGTTTGTTATTACCCACCTTCTGAAGCCTACTTCCGTCAATTAGTTAAACTCATCCTCTGTCCAGTTTTGTTCCCTTGCTGGCTATGAGTTGTGATCCTTTGTAGGAGAAGAGGCGTTCTGGTTTATGGAATTTTCAGCCTTTTTGCACTGGTTTTTCCTCATCTTTGTTAATTTATCTACCTTTTGTCTTTGATGTTGGTGACCTTTGGATGGGTTTCGTTTATGGAAGTCCTTTTTGTTGACATTGATGCTATTCCTTTCTGTTAGTTAGTTTTCTTCTAACAGGCCCCTCTGCTGCAATTCTGCTGGAGTTTGCTGGAGGTCCACTTCATACCCTGTTTGCCTGGGTATCACCAGCAGAGGCTGCAGAACAGCAAAGATTTCTGCCTGTTCCTTCCTCTGGAAGCTTCATCCCAGTGGGGCACCCACCAGATACCAGCCAGAGCTCTCCTGTATGAGGTGTCTCCCCAACAGGAGACATGGGGGCAAGGGACCCACTCAAGGAGGCAGTCTGTCCCTTAGCAGAGCTCGAGTTCACTCAATTTTTATGATAACTTTGTATTCTTTTAAATCCTTATTTTACAGAGGCTTAACAGTTAGATGACTTGCCTAAGGTCACATGAGGTAAGTTTCAGACCTGGAATTCCAATATAGGTTTGTTTGGTAAACCCAAGAGACTAAACATTATACTTCATGGCCCTTCAATATGAATGCAAAACAAGAGTTTTTTAATCCATAAGTGGATATCAGTGCTACCACCGTAATAACATTATCTATGTTAACACAAAACCTGGTGATTTAGTGTCTGGTGAGGGTCTGCTTCTTGGTTCAGAGCAGTTTTTTCACTATAACCTCACCTGGCAGAACAGTCAAGAAGAGTCTGTCTCTAGATTCATTTTTTTAAAGAGACAGTTCTTGCTCTGTCACTCGGGCTGGAGCGCAGTGGCACAATCACAGCACACCACCTCATGATCCTCCCATTTAGCTAGGACAACAGGTCCACATCACCGCACCACATAGGGCTTTTTTGTTTTTTCAGGAGACAGAGGTCTCGCTGTGTTGACCAGGCTGGTGTCAAAGTCCTGGCTTCAAGCGATCCTCCCACCCCGGCTTCCCAAAGTGCTGGGATTACAGGCGTGAGCCACTGTATGGGGTTCTAACTTCTTTAATAAGCCCACTGATGTGCTTTAAATGCTTGTCTCCCCCAAAACTCATGTTCAAATTTAATTGCCATTATAACATTGTTAAGAGGTGGGACCTGGCCGGGCGCGGTGGCTCAAGCCTGTAATCCCAGCACTTTGGGAGGCCGAGGCGGGCGGATCACAAGGTCAGGAGATCGAGACCACAGTGAAACCCCGTCTCTACTAAAAATACAAAAAATTAGCCGGGCGCGGTGGCGGGCGCCTGTAGTCCCAGCTACTCAGGAGGCTGAGGCAGGAGAATGGCGGGAACCTGGGAGGCGGAGCTTGCAGTGAGCCGAGATCGCGCCACTGCACTCCAGCCTGGGCAACAGCGTGAGACTCCGTCTCAAAAAAAAAAAAAAAAAAAAAAAAAAGAGGTGGGACCTTGAAGAGGTGATTAGGCCAGGGGTCTATGCCTTCATACATGAGATTAATGCCCATTATAAAAGGGTGAGTTCTGGCCTCCTTGCCACCTCTCTCTTTGCCTTTCCACCTTTCTCCAAGTGAAGAGGAAGATTTCCTCCCCTCTCAAGGATACAGCCTTCAAGGAGCCATCTTGGAATTAGAATCACCAAACTTGCAGGTGCCTTGATAAGTGATTTCCCAGCCACCAGAACTATGAGCCAATATATTTCTATTCTTTATAAATTGTCCAGTCTGTGATCTTCTGTTACAGCAGCATGAAAGCAACTAAGACACACACTAGTCCCATTCATGATGGCTCTGCCCCCATGACTGAATCATCTCCCAAAGCCCCACCACCTAATATTATCACCTTGGGTATTAGGATATCAGCATGTAAGTTTGGGGAGGAAGCAAACATTAAGACTGTAGCAAGACCATTGAAAAATGCTTTGTTTAAGTTAATAGACTTTTTAAAGTGGATTTTGGGTAAGCAGTTAAAATCAGAAGTAACTAAAGGTCTTATTTTCTTAAGATGATTCATCATAAGAGCAATTAAAGCCAATTAATGGCATTCCATGATGGGCACAGGAAGTATACCTACAAATCATGCCCATTTCTTTATTAAACAATGAACAATTGCATAAATCATTGCCAAAATACCACAAAGTTATGGTAAAATTCCAGGATATAAGAATGTGAAAATTGACCCAAAGAACCACACTAAATCTTTCTGTCTCCTCAGTCTTCCTCACTGTAAGCCATCTTATGAAGATCTGGATTTCTCCCTCCCTTATCTTCCTGCTTGTTCAGTCTTCAGAAGACCACATTATAGTTCATTCATCTACTGGGTACCACTGATAGCGGTTAAGAAAATGAGCTCTGGAGCCAGACTTTTTCAGTTGAATCCTATCTCAGCTTTGTGACCTGAGCAATTTACTCAGCATCTCTGAGAATGATACCTATTTTAGGTTTATTGCAAAGATTAAATGAGTTTCTTACATGAAGAGTGTTTAGAACAATGCCTGTCACACGGTAACTGCTGTTGTTGCTGTTATTGTTGTTTTTACTTTATTTTTTAATTCTGCTTGTTATTTCAAATCAAATATAAACCCTAAATCATGATTTTCAAAGTCCTACTCTTCCCTCCATTTATCTTGATCATCTAGTATGCCCTAGCTTAGTAGTTTTCAAAGCAGGGTTCCAGGGAGAAGGTACTTATGGGAACCACCTAGAGTACTTTTGCCAACCACTCATTTTGTGTCCTCATTCCAGACTATGAATCAATGTCTCAAGAAAGAAAAAAATGGCTGGGCGTGGTGGCCATTTTGATACCTGTAACTTTAGCACTTGGTACAGCCAAAACAGGCAGACTTCTTGAGCCCAGAAGTTCGGGACCAGCATGGACAACATGGAGAAATCCTATCTCTATAAAAAATACAAAAATTAGCCAGGCATGGTGGCATGTGGTCCCAGCTATTTGGGAGGCTGAGCTGGCAGGGTTGCTTGAGCCCAGGAGGTCAAGGCTGTGCTCATACCACTGCACTCCAGCCTGGGTGACAGAGCAAGACCCTGTCTCAAAAAAAAAAAAAAAAGAAAAAAAAATCTCGTGAAGTAATGACTGGATATACGTGTTTTGAAAAAGCTCCTCTGGTTAAAAATAAATGTGACATATTCAATTGGCAATTCTAAGGCTTTGAACAAATAATCCTTTCATGAAAAATAGTTTATCCTCTCATCTTAAGAAATCAGGCAAAGCCTCATTTGAAATGCTTTTAAGCATCACCACTTCTGTGAAATCATCCAAAGTGAAACTCATTTCTACAAAATACTTTGTTTACTCTATTGATTCCCAGGAATTTCTGTTCTATTAAAGCTCACTGTATATACACAATAAAGTTTTCCTATGGCAGTCAGGGCTCACAGACTCAAACACCTGCAGGAGCTCTGCCAGTAACGTAAATGAGTAAAATACACCACCAAATTGTGAAAGCACATGACCTTCAGCTTCAGTATCAGAGATGCAGTAGGAATTCTCAGGGATTGTGACAGAATAAAAAATGCAAGAAACTTCTATAAAGTATGTATTGGTCCATTCTCACACTGCTATAAAGAACTGTCTGAGACTAGATAATTTATAAAGGAAAGAGATTTAATTGACAGTTCCACATGGCTGGGAAGGCCTCAGAAAACTTACAGTAACAGTAGAAGGCAAAGGGGAGACAAGCACCTTCTTCACAAGGTGGCAGGAGAGAGAAGAGCAGGGAAAACTGCTCCTTATAAAACCATCAGATCCCATGAGAACTCACTATCACAAGAATAGCATGGGGGAAACCACTCCTATGATCCAATCACCTCTCACCAGGTCCCTCCTTTGACACATGGGGATTACAATTCGAGATGAGATTTGGGTGCAAACACAGAGCCAAACCATAGCAGGACACTACTCAGCTCTCACAATTGTTTACTGACATGTGGGAAGGGGGGTTCAACACTGCTAGAAATTCCAGTTATTGAAGAACTGTAAATCTGGACTATTACATTATTTTTGCATTTTAAAAAGCCATTAACAACTAAATCAAATTTAAAACCCTGTATGGGCAAACACCATAGACTCAACAATGCATACCTTCTAGCAAAAATCAGCCTTTGAATTAACAATTATAATCCGGCTTTACATGTTCTTCTTCTTTCACAGAACATAAGATGCTTAAAGGCTCTCTGGACACTTTCTTCACAACATTCCTCACACTGAACATTGCTGTTTAATAACTGTCTTGCCACTGTTACCATAAGGAAGGAGCAACTTCTGCCTTGTCTACCATTTTACCCACAGCGCCTGTCTCAGTGCTGGGCACAAAAATGGTGCTTGATACATATTTGTTGACTGTCTAATGAAGTCAGGGCCTCATCTTTATCTTCCTCTGTTAATTCAAGAGTATTTAACATAGCATTCTGCATATAATACACACTATAGAAGTATAGAAGGCTCACATCCAAATTGAACATACATGGGACACTCATCAATAATGCCCTCTGGTGAGTATAATGTAAACTTTTGTTATAGGACCAACAGATTTGTATACTCACTGTGCAGTAACAGTCCAATACCGTGAGACAGCAAGGATTGCAGCAGAGAAAGAGTTTAATGATTGCAAGGTGCCAAATGAGGAGATGGAAGGAGACCATCAAATCCAATTTCCTTAACCACAATTTAGGGCTGTGGATTTTAGGAGGATTATGGAGGGTGAGGGGCTGAAAAATTGGGGTTGTTAATTGGTTGGAGCAGGGGGTAAGGAGGAGGAATTTATCAGGATGCGGAAATTTCATTCTTTGTTGAGTCAGCTCCTCATTGAGTCCTTCATGGTAGCTGGTGTCAGTAGTTTCACTGGTATGCAGTATCTGAAAGAATACCTCAAATGGAAAACAACATTTCACAATGTTCAAATTGTTATCTACAGAGCTGTTAAGGGGAACTATAATCTTATGACAGAGTTTGCATGGTTCTGAAGCAACAGGCCACAAACAACTATGACAGAATGGGTCAGAAAGCAAGCTGACCTAATGATTAATGCTGAATGTACTGCAAGTCTGGTTTATTTTGTTTTTTCCCCTCCCTTTTTTCCTAATTAATTTTACAAAGTTTATAAGGACAGTTTTACTTTTGGCTATAAAAGCAAACTGGAAACTAGCAGAATTTGAGCAAATACTTGAAAAACCAAAGTCAAAGCTAATCTACTTTGGAGGTGACTTTCCTTGATATGCAAGGAGTTCTTGGGCTCTCCTGCCTCAATTATCAGAACCTTGCCATTTTGTATATGGCAATCCTCTCTTCATCTGGAAAATAGATGTTCTTAATAACTATCACCAAAAGTACAGGGTACCACAAGGATTAAGATGGTATTTTCCTAAGAGACAATGCATGTAAGTCAAAAGGAAGGAAATGAAATAATGAGAAAATCTTCAAAATCTTTTACATCTTGTATTATATCACGAGAACTTTTGGATTTTTGCTTCCTTGTAATAATCTGTTAAGAAAGAGAGAAAGCCTGCATTTGGTGCACCAAATAAAGAATGGAAAGTTGTAGCTGATCTTACATAAAACAGGGAGTCAGGTCATCCCTGTCTGCAAGGAAGCAGTGACCAGGTTATACAAACAAAGCCAAGACTGGAGGTAAAGGGAGAAAAAAATGGGAATAAGTTTGGCCTTTAGAAAGAATTCAAAGACAGAAACCACACAATTAAAGAACTGAAAAAACAGTTTAGTTACGTGTAATTACTAACAATAATATATTAAAACTCTTTTTACTGATGTCCACCCTAGAGTGCTAATTTACAGAAAGGACTAATATTTAATTAAGGACCTGAAAAGAAGTTCTCTTCTGATATTAAGTAAAAAATTTTCCTAAAACACTTGCATTCCCTTTGGCTATAGAGACCTAAGATGATGATAGCTGACATTTATTTAGAACTTATGCCATTTAATTCTCACAACATTCCTATGAGATGGTATTAATCCAAGTTCACCTGTGCTCTGAACCATTCCATTCAACTGTAATTTCTCTATGTGAATTTTTAAAAAGAATTGCTAACAATCTGTTTGAAGAACACATTTAACATTCCTGTTGCCCCAACAAGATAGATACAGCAGTGCTGACATGTAATTCAGCCTGTTTTATAGAGAAATTGAGTTTTCCACTATTGTTTTCACATTGGAGACTTTTCATTGGTATTAAATATTAAATTTAGACCTTTGATAACAAGAATAATACATTCTTTTAAAGAAAAGTCTGCTTTACTCAACTCTACCTTTTTGTAATTTTCCTGAGCATTACTAAAAACTCCCTGCAAATAGGACTTGTATTCATTTGCTGTTGTTATAAAAAAAAATTACTACAAATGTAATACCTTAAAGCAACAAAATATATAAGCTCACAGTTCCGTAGGTCAGAACAATATGGCTAGATTCTCTGCTTAGGGTTTCACAAAGGGCTGTGTTCCTTTCTGGAAACTCTGGAGATGAATCCACTTCCAAGTTCATTCTTGCTCTTAATAGAAGGCAGTCCCTTGCATTAAAGGACTGATGTCTCCGTTTCCTCATTGTTTGTCAAACGGGAGCCACATTCAACTTCCAGAGGCTGCCTACAGTCCTCTTCATATGGCCCCTTCCATCTTCAAAGCCAGTAGCAAGAAGTCAGCTCTTTCTTGGCCTTTGAATCTCTCTTACTTTCTCTTCTTTTCATGAACCTATGTGATTAGATCAGGCCCATCTGAATAATCTTCCTACTTTGAGGCCAAATAATTTGGGATTGTAATTACATCTGTAAAAATCACTTCACTGCAGCACCTAGAGTAGTGTTTGATTGAATAGCCAAAGGACAGGGATTTGGGTGGGGGTTGGGCACAGGGGGGCAGGAAGGAGGCATCTTTAGAATTCCATTACCATAGACCTGTGTGTAACTTTCTCAAGCTAAACTCTTCAGCGATAAGATGCTACTCTGCAGAATCTGGTCATCATGTTTAACAAGGCTTTTACTAGAATGAGTCTTCACATTCTTTACCAAGGAAGGATACTTACTGTGACAAGGTCAACAACTGACTCACCCCATCCACCTTGCCCCTCATGCTGTTTCCCTACCTCCAAGCCATATGCATAGCCTAGAAATGAGGCTCTGCCAGACTAGTGGTACACTGTGTCTGAAAATTAAGTGAGTATTCTACAGAGAGGGCAGCAAGGAGCAGCTATAGTCAGAGCCTCATCCCAGCTCCCATTTCTACCTTCATGGTCTTCTGCATATCTTTGGATAACTTTTTCTCCTTTGGTGCAATATGGTGCCTCTGTCCAGGATTTCTGCCTTCCCTTTCCCTCTCCTCTCAGTTTTCCCCCAGTATTTTTTGCCGTTGCAAGAAGCACTCAGCTTTCTGGTAAATTGTGCAACTGTGCAAAAAATATCTGGGAAGAAAACAATTCTTCTATAGAGCCTCCCTCCCTCTTTCTTCTTTCATTCAATTCTGTATACATTGTATGCGGTCAAAAAGGGAAAATTAATTTACACATCAAAGGTATCCTAGAATTTGAACTACATAGTTAGAGCAGGAGAACCTAAAATAAGCAACAGGCATGGGTCCCACAGGTTAAAACATGACATACATGAAAGAAGAGCTAAGAAGGCTGGTACCAGGATTGTGAAATTTGCAAGTACTAAGGTGGGTAGGGAAGCATCAATTTCCTTCCTTCCCATTGCTGCTTTTTCCATCCAGACAGGGCCAGCCCTGCACTGAGAAATGAGGACTAGGAAGGACTTTGTTTTCAGGCAGCATTAGGAATGACAACTTATATTCTCACAAGGAAGTGGATTCATGTTAGCACATCTCTGCTCTCAGGTTCTTAGGAATTTGTTCATGTCTGAAAGACACATCCAGATCAGGGACTGCTACATCAGTCTGGCCTTGTTCAATTTCAAATCAGCTCAATGTTCAAAGGAGGATCTGATACTAGCTCTGTGGTGTGATGAACAAGTATTTTTGTTTGAGGACTTATAAGTCATTTTTATTTTTAATTGATAAATAATATTTTAGATGAGCTCGTAGTGCTTGGATGGTATCTCAAATGTTCCAACTGCAATTATGAGAGGGGAAAAAAAGTGGAAGTCTGAGGTTTATAGGCCATGTCCTGAGAGGGCAAGCAAGCCTCCCATATACCTAGGAAGGTTTTCTATATGTCATACTTCCTAAGATATAGTTCTGTTTTTTTCTAAATGTCATACTTTCTGAGTTTCTAAAGGACCAAGCAGGTGGCAGTAGTCTTGGACTTCCTGTGGGATCTTACCACATTCTAAAATTCTATACCAGATTTCAGCTTCCCAAAAAAAATTAACACTTTCAGCAACATAAAGTTTCATTTTTCTCCTTCTTTAATTGGCACACAAGAAACCAAAGAGAAAGTAAGCACTCAACACCCAGGCTCCGAAAGAGGAAAACCATTTGATCTGTTGGTTCTACAATGGATAATGGCAGAAAGTGACCCCATTGCTTCTTGGTTCATCTTCACCAAGGGGAATTAACTACAATTAGGGATTCATTTCTAACTGCTTTATTTATACCTAAGCCTATTCATATGAAAAGGCAAAGGTGACTTTTAGTTGTGAGAGGGTGAAAAATAGCCCCAGCACCTGACGGGTAGGCCTTAATGTCTTCAAGAAAACTAAACAACTTTTGTTCAATATGAACAATAATTGAGCAAGGCAAGGCTGCACTGTGAGATAACACAAGACAGAGACAAGGATGCTCCACAAATACAAAAATATCTGAACTTCCCTTTGTGCTGGCTCACACAAGTGACTACTGTTTCTTTACCAATGAATAGTGAACCCACTTGAATCTCTCCACCTCCAGATAAAATTTACCATGATGCTCTTTTACTTCCTGACAGCAGCTTATCTAGAACTAGACTCCACTTTCCTTAATCCCTCCTTACAACTAGCCAGTACAAGCACAAATTCTACAAGACCTACCCCCTACCAACTCCTTACCGAAATACCTAATAGTTCCTCTCATATGCCGCTTCTATGCTGTAGTAAGCTAAATAAGCCTAACATTTTTTGGTTGTCAGTGAATCCCTGGTAGTTTTTGGTTGGTTGGTAGGCCTTTTTTTTGTTTTGTTTTGTTTTTGTTTTTGTTTTTGTTTTTGACAGAGTCTCGCTCTGTTACCCAGTTTGGAGTGGTGCAATCTTGGCTCACTACAGCCTTCACCTCCCAGGTTCAAGTGATTCTCCTGTCTCAGGCTCCCAAGTAGTCGGGACTACAGGCATGCACCACTACGCCTGGCTAATTTTTGTATTTTTAGTAGAGACGGAGTTTCACCATGTTGACCAGGCTGGTCTTGAACTCCTGACCTCAAATGATCTGCCTGCCTCAGCCTCCCAAAGTGCTGGGATTACAGGCATGAGCCATCCACCGGGCCTGGTTGATAGGCTTCTTCATACAACTATCTGAACTACAGTAACTCAAAGCCCTACATCCAAAGCACTTACTATTATAACGAGAAATTGTTGTGACAAGAGTCTTCAGAAATTTCTAAGTTCCCTACATCAAAAAGATTTTTACACAAGTGTGAAAGATTGTATTTTCTTTCCAAGGATGTTTCCACCAACATTTCCCATCTTATATGTTGTTCTGCAATATGGGCTTGCCATTCCCCTATCACAAGGTAAAGTTTAATTCTCTTTCTTTGAATCTGAACTGGCCTTACTAACTCTAGTAATCAATGAAATGCAATGTAAGCAATGCTGTGTGACTTTTGAAGCTATATATAAAAAGTACTCGTGGCTTCCGTCTACCCAATTTCTCTTATAGCATTAGCTCTCTTGATGATCCCTCCCCAGAGATCCTCTCAGAATCCAGCCATCATGTTATGAAAAACCCAAGACACATGAAGAACCAATATTTGGTACTTCAGATAAAAGACTCAGCTGAACTCAGCCTTCAAGTCGTCTTATTCCAGCCACTAAAACATGTGAACACAGAAACCTCTAAACTATTTCAGTCTTCAGCCATTTTAGTCAGCCTGGCTAAGGCCCCAGACATGGTGGAGCAGAGGCCAGCCATGCTTATATACAATTTCCTGATCTATAGAACCTATGGGCATTTAAAGATGGTTGTTACTTCGTGTCACTAAAACATGTATCATTCACCAGTTTGGGGATTGGACAGGAAATGAAAGTCTGCTAGGCTTCAAGGAAACTATCTATAAGAGGTTCAAGGAAAGTGAGAAAACTGTTTTGGAAGTTGAAGAAAAGGGGACCTTTGTTATGTAGTGGTGGAAACTTTAGTGGGACTGTCACCTAGAGTAATACAGAAATTACTTAACAAATTGATGGATCTGTCTAAGATTTCCAGACAAAATATCAACTGGTATATCTTCCCTGAATATAATAAGATACAAAAAAGGAGAAGTGTTAACAAGGAATTATTCCATGTTTGAGAAGAATTTAGAGGTACATAAAGGAAGTAGGATTTGCTGGAGTCAATAATAAAACTGATTCTCAATTCCAGATCCTCAATCTAGATAGCAAAATATTCTCAAACTAGGAAATGGCTTCAATACAAAGATCGAATCCAGGTTGGGCTGTAGGATCCTTGTTAAGACCTCAGAAACTGATCATAAGTGTCTCATGATTCAACTAGATAAAGACCATCTAAGGAGCTTACGGATGTTCCTGAAAAATCCTTCCTATTAAACAATAATTTAGGACTCTTAAGGGTATTGCCCCCCAGCAGCTTCATAGCGATCCCAAGATAGAGAGGGCCCTGACTTGAAGAAAACTGTGGTTGGAGTTTTTGTCAAATGTAGTGAAATTTCACAAAGTCATAGAATCCACGAAATGTATATGGGTATAAGCACTGCCCACTCAAGCCAAAAGGATCACAGATAGTACAAAAGGAAAAGAAATCTTTGTACCTTCAAACTGCTGTGGACAGGAATCAGGCTGAGAAAACAACTCTCAACTGCAAACACAGCTTAATTTTTATAGAAAAAAAAAAAGGATGACTCAAAGAAAACTAAGAGACCAGTGATGGAGCCAAAAGCCATAGAGAATCATTACCAGGAAACAGTACTAAGCCTGCGTTAAGAAACTGGCGACACATGATGGCTGAATTTCAGTATTCTGTACACCAACGATGTCCCTGTGCTCCTCATGCCTCTTCCTCCCCTACCTCTTTGAATGGGGGTGTCTACTGCAGTCAGTCTGTCACTGGGTCTGCCTTGTATCTTGGGTGCATAGAAGGGGAAAGGGGCCAGGTAACTTGTTTCTTTAGGTTATTGGTCTTTAGAAGGGGAAGAACTGGATTCAGAGAGGGACCATTGCCAAAGAACCACATCTGCACCTGAACTGATTTAAACAAGAAGATCCTAGACTTCAAGCTAGACGTCATAATAAGCAGATGCATTGCATTTGAGGAAGAAGGCATGTGTTCGATATATGGGAAGGATGTGTACTGCCATGGCCATGGGACAGATTGTGGCAGACTGTATTTTCTGGAGATGGCCACCACAATATCTCTCATCCCACATGCTCTTATGTGTTGAGACCTTATCACTCTTATATCAAGAGGTGGAGTTTAATACCAACCTCATTAAATTGCGGTTGACCATGGTGGCTTGCTTGTGATCAATAGAATGAGGCAGACAGAGGTGACAGAGCATAGCCCTTGAAGCTAAGTCAGAATAGGTCATGCAACTTCCCCGGGTTCTTTAGGAACATTCTACATCTGTATGTACTACAGGCCATATCCAGAATGTACTACAGAACCTTTCAGAACCCAGTACCATGATGTGGCAAGTTCATGCCATAAAGAAAGGCTACATGTAAGTGCTCTCCTCAGCAGTCCCGGCTGAACCCAGCCTTCAAGTTGTCCCAGTCCAGGCATTAGACATAAGTGAAGCAATTTCCAGATAATTCCAGCCTGAGCTGTCTGAGTTACCCCATCATTTGAAACTTCCTATCTAAGGCCCCAACGAGTCATCTGTGCTCTGCCCTGAATTTCTGACCTGCTGAATCTGCGAGCAAAATAAATTTGGGTGGTTTGTTGTACAGAAAGAGATAACCTAAGCAGACAGTCTAGATGCTGTATTGTCCACTGTACTGGCTTCTATCTCTTTCTGTGTCTTTCTTTCTTTCTTTTTCATGTGGCTATTTAAATTCATTTAAATTTTGAACCATTAATCATGTAGTCCTCAGTCACACTAGACACATTTCAAGTGCTCAAAAGCACATGTGGCTAGTAGCTACCATATTAAACAGCAAAGATGTAGATTATCTCCATCATCACAGAAAGTTCTGTTAGAGAGTGCTAATCCAGAAAATATAGCTTTTATGAGGTTTAACATGGATTGTAAACTCAAAAGTTTCAAGATGCGGGCAGGTAATGTGAACAAATGAAACAGAGTTAGGAAAACAATAGAGACAGCCAGGATTGTAGTAAACTGCAGATCGCGTGCCCTATTTCATGACTGATTATCTTAAACACCTTATGAAATAAAAAAAAACACATACAGTAGCTGGATATGGCCTATAGTACATGAGTTTTTGACCCTCAGATTATATGAACAATGAAGTAGTACATTGTAAATCAGGACTGTCCCTGAAAATTTGGAGAAAATGATCATAGTTGATATAAAAACTCTGTCGTATGCTGATGAGTTGTAGGGATATTTATTTATTGCTCCTTGTGCATTGTACATTTGCCACAAAATTCTCCTACTTTGAATTGAATTTTTAAATTGAAGCCATCAAATACTTGCATCTCAGATCAAGGTAAGAAAAAAAGTTTAGAAAATTCAACAGTATGTATTAAGCAAAAAACTTAAAATTCCAAGATCAATAGATTGTTGGAGTCAAAGGCATCCTAGGGAATTTTAAGTCCAATGCATTTATTTTATTTGTGGAAAAAATGAAAGCCAGAGAGGTTAAGTGGCTTGTCTAATATAAAACAAATAGCTATTAGCAGAATCACTAGGGACCTTCTATCTGCAAACATCTGTGAAAAAATGAGAGGTCACTCATTTGATAATTGATGACTGAGTGTTGAAGTAATAGGTCACTTGCCCATGTCTATTACAACCCTAACGTAGCAAATTTGCATTGGACTGGCTTTCAGTACAAAGCACCTTCTTAATTTAAAAACAAAAAGTCTGATTTCAGGGCTCTCAACAAGCCACTTGAGAAATGGCTTTGATTACAGGGGGGATTTCAGGGCTCCTCAAATAACACCCAAAGCCAACCTTGAACAACTGAAGAAAATCAAAATATTTTACCCCAAAATATATTTATCTGACATATTTTGAAATGACTGCCACAGGGCCAACAGACACAAGTAGCCCTACAAAGCTGTCTTTGTAGGGGAAATTTGTATCTGTAAAGAATGGCCATTAATGCACCCTTGGCTTCCCTTTCTAAGCCTTTCCCAGATCTTAGAGATTAAACTGAGAGTCTGACATCTTTAAAGGTCTGAAAAGAGACATTTACCACCTATTCTCTCTGAAGGCTGCTATCTATGAGTCTTCATCAACATAACAAGGACACCTTTGCTAGCCAGGCCTCTTCCTTTCTCCCTCCCACAACCTGTCTTGCCACTAACACCTGCTTTACCAACCTAACCTACTTACTTTTGACCATACTCTGAGCCCGCATTCTTTCTATAACCTCAGGATGGTGTACAAGCTTCTGTACCTCATTGGGGGTGGGGTCTTCATTCTGAAGGTTCCTGTCTATACATGTTAAATAAATTTGTGTGCCTTTTCTTCTATCAATCAATCAGCCTCATGTCTGTGATTTTTCAGCCAACCTTCAGGTTTTTTGCTAGGAACCAGGACACAACCAAAAAGAACCTAGAAAAAGAAATCAAACAGAATGATGACAGATTATTATAATAAGCCTTCAGAAATAAAAGACACTCAAAATAGCCCTGATAGTTTAAAGACGTTCCTTGTAGTCCCCAGTATGGTTTTTGTAGTTTGTAACCTAAAGCCTCTATGCATCTATAAATACCCACATATTATCCTTATGCTTTATAAATGCAATTACTGCATATAGCTGCTTCAAGAAACACTAGCTGCCTCTAAATTGGTTTCACTTTCCTAGTAAGGTTTGATTCTCTTGTTACCATTCCCATCATGACTCAGTTCCTACAGCAGAGAAACTGTAAGCACAGAAAATATCTAAAAATTGTAGGAAGCAAACGCATGTTACTGTGGTATAATAAAAAATATATTTGATTTTGTCCGGTTCCTGGCACAGAACTTCTAAGCCCCTGTAATTTCCTAGTGACAAGAGTGTCTTTTGTTATTCATAACAAGCCCCCATTGATCACACCTGAGCTTATCCTAATGCGTGACTTAGGGTAGGGTCCCTGGATAACCCCAGGATGGGACTGATCACCAGAAAGACCAAGTGATTAGAGGGTTGGAATTTAAGCCAGAACCGTGATCCTCCACGAAGGGACTGGAGGTTAAGCTCTATAAAATTTGAACAATGAGACTTGATGAATTTCCAGGTTAGTGAACATATCCACAAGCCAGGGAGTGCAGTGCACTCCAACTCCACGGCAACAGAAGCTCCTGCCCTCAGCACCCTTTCAGACCTCACCCTCGGTCCCTTTTTATCTGGCTCTTCATCTGCATCCTTTGTAATATCCTTTATATTAAACTATAATGTTTCTTTGAGGTTTGTAAGCCATTATAGCACACTGTTGAATCTAAGGAGAGGGTTATGGGAACCCTCAATTTATAACCGGTTGGTCAGAAGTACAGGTGACAACCTGGCACTTGAAATTGGCATCTAAAGTGGGAGACAGTCTTGTGGACCTGGGTCCTTATTCTGGGGGGTGTTTGCTGACCCCAGGTAGTAAGTTTCAGAATTAAATTGTAGGACTCTTCAGTTGGTGTCCAGAGTATTGGAGAATTGGTTGGTGGGGGGAAAAAACCAAGCATTTGTTTTCTTTTAGTTCTGCTTCAATTGCAAGATATTTAAGGCTCCCTTCTGCCCACATGGACAATCTAGCAACAACCAAAAAAAAAGTTTCTTTGATATAACTTTTTCAGATAGTAAGATGTTCCATCTGCTAATTAAGGCTCTGTGAGATGCCTGACCTTCCATGATGAGGTGCTTATTAAGCTCCTTTGGTTTCAGCCCCTGACTGTGATAGAACCAGATAAACATCTTACTTAAATGCTAATAAGAAACCATTTTAGTTAAGAATTTTGATGTTACATGTGCACTGCGGATTGGAGACTCTCATTTAATACATAATGAAAAGGTTAGGTTTGTTTTCTTTTCACATGCCCCTCTCTTCCTACAAACTACATTAAGATTTTCTTCTTTTCTTCAGCATCATTTCCTAAATTTTAAACAGATATGACTCATTTTTATTATATCTAGAAAGGTGGTTTTTTTTTTTGGCTTTTTAAAAAAATTATTCAATTAAACAGAGGTAAGTGCAACTTGAGAATTTTAGTATCTAAGCTGAATGATTAAGGAAAAAAAAAAAAAAACCTGATTTTTAAAAGATACTTTGACTCTGAAAAAGATCAGGATCAAATGACCAGATTTAATACATGATATTGAAATTTGTCAGAAACAATACATTTAAGCATTTGCATCATGATAACAATTCACTATCAAAATTATGAAGTTCTAAACATGATGTTTATTTTATTAAGTTTTAAGGACCACTTATATCAAAATTACCACAGATTCTTACTTTTTTTTAAATACAGATCCCTGGGCCGCACCTTAGATTTAATGACTCACTTTCTTTGGAATCTGCATTTCCTTAAGTTCTATAATAGACATAAGGCTTTTGAAAACTACCTTTATAGAGAGACATAGAGCACTATTTTTCTAACTTCCCAAGTAAATTTAATCTGACTTATAGTTAGGGATTCGCTGTGGGGGTAGAAAACCTTTTTTATGGCGATAATAGGAACTAGTCTACCAGATTACCATGCACAAAATAATTCAATAAGTATTATTCATAAATACAGATTTGTTAAGAACTTCAGCCATCTAATGCACTCACTTGACCATTTCCTTCTTTAGCAATGAAAGCAAAGGCAGAAAAGAATAAAAAATTACTTTTTTTTTTTTTTTTTTTGAGATGGAGTCTAGCTCCGTCGCCAGGCTGGAGTACAGTGGCACGATGTCAGCTCACTGCAACCTCTGCCTCCTGGGTTCAAGTGATTCTCTTGTCTCAGCCTCCCCAGTAGCTGGGACTACAGGCATGTGCCACCATACTCAGCTAATTTTTGTATTTTCAGTAGAAACAGGGTTTCACCATGTTGGCCAGGATGGTCTCAATCTCTTGACTTCATGATCTGCCTGCCTTGGCCTCCCAAAGTGCTGGGATTACAGACATGAGCCACCGCGCCTGGCCGAAAAAATTACTTTATTAATATATTCACAAAACCAAATTACAGACCTCCTAAAAGAGTTTCTAAAGATGACTTTGGAAGAATTGGCTTTACAATGCAGAAGTTAATTAAGTGGGTTGGGGTAATTGTACAAAAAAATTGTCCTGAATGATTATGTGAGATAAAGGCTTATTTGTGAAGAATGAGAGCGTCATTGGTACAATAAAGGGGAGAAAGGGCAATGGTTTGACCAACTACCTCCCTTCTGGAATCCTGCAGAACTCAATTAAAATTTAACTGGAGTTGTAAATGACATGCTTTATTAATGCACTTCCAGTAACGTTTGCTCTTGACAATCCTAATACAATTTACTGAAAGGGAAGTCCTTACATGAAAAAATGTTGTGTTGCACAAAAGGCTGATTTTTGTTCTCAAGAAATCATTACTGCTACCTCTCCTGGCTGAGAGAAATGTGTTTACTATTGCCTATAAAAATGGCAAGTGTTTCAAAATAAATTTATATGAAACAATTACAGTAAATGAATCATTAGGAACTTTACATGTATCAGCATAGTTTCTCTTAGAAGATAGTTAACAAAATTAACTTTACATCTATGCCAAGAAGTAATGAAATAAACAAGTTACATTAATGTTATAATGTGCTTTTAATAGTCAGTAAGAACTTAGCAAATATCTGCCTCATCAACTTCAGCTCCCAAATAACAAGTCATTGCTTATGGTCATTAAAAGTACATAAGTACATCAGGCAAAATTAGATTAACTTATTAACCTAGATTACATCATAGTCATATTTTGTTCGTTTTTATCAATAAATTAAATATTGGAAGCCTTAGTCCTACTCAGTCGGATGCAATTTTAATTGGAAAAGGACACACAGCTAAGGAGTAGCTGATCTAAACTGATAATTCTTGATTCAACGGAATTGTGAAGTATTGTGATTTATCACCCTCACAAGACTTTTAATAATAGGAGAGTCTTTGAGTATGAAAATGTGCTTCTCACGTTGACTCATATTTTTTCTCCTGCAGTGAGTTGGGAGTAGAGAAAGAAAATAGATATTCTATTGTTATGTCATTGCCTGCCAAGTTTTCCCAATACTGAGAAAATTAACCCTGTGAGATTTCTGGCAGCCAGGTATGACAGCAAAAACCTTGGATTCAAAATTGTCCAACTGGTTATTTTGCGTGGATTGGGCTGCCATTTTGCTCTTTCCATGTGACAAGGTACAATCAGGTTTCACTGAGTTGTTCCCAGCACAGTTCTAACAACAACAAGACCTCATTTTTTTATTTTAAAACCTCACACCAGCATGGTCTATTGGCTTTTGGTGCCATCTCAATTGTTCTTAAGAGTCAGTCTCTTAATGCCAGAGTCAATGTCTTGGTCATGGAAGAGTCAGACTTTAATGTAACAAGTGAAATGAGCACCATGTGCAGAGACCAGGCAGCTCATGAAAAGCCAGCAGAGAACTTGTTTCCTTGGCAATCCCTCTTGCTTCTATGGGGCCTGATTTCATTATCCGGAAACAAATTCTTATCATTGAGAGAAAGAATTCCTTTAAGCCACGTGTTGCTTGTCGGAGAGCAATGCTACAGCAATGAAATAGTTCTATTTCTAAAACATAGAGAAGTTTGGAGATGTTCAGAGATCAATGACTCTACTGCTGCTCAATCAATTCAGGATCTATATAGTTGAATAAGCAATATGAAATGGCTTAACACTGATTTCTTTGCCATGATAATGTACTATGCTATTAACTTTTCTTACTACATTTATCCTTTAGGGTTAAATCACAATTATGTTGCCATTGAATTACTGCCATCACTTTATAAAATATAACATAAAAAGCATTATTAGCAATAGCCAAAAGATGAATACAACCCAAAAGTACATCAGTGCATGAATGGATAAACAAATGTGGTATACCCACAATGGGAAATCATTCCATCATAAAAATGAATGAAGTATCAGCTGGGCGCAGTGGCTCACGCCTGTAATCCCAGCACTTTGGGAGACCCAGGCCGGTGGATCATGAGGTCAAGAGATCGAGACCATCCTGGCCAACATGGTAAAACCCTGTCTCTACTAAAAATACAAAAATTAGCTGGGCGTGGTGGTGTGCTCCTGTAGTCCCAACTACTCGGGAGGCTGAGGCAGGAGAATGGCGTAAACCCGGGAGGCAGAGCTTGCAGTGAGCTGAGATCCGGCCACTGCACTCCAGCCTGGGCGACAGAGCAAGACTCCATCTCAAAAAAAAAGAAGAAAAAAAAGAAAGTAATTGCAACAAAAGCAAAAATTGATTAATGGGATCTAATTAAACTAAAGAGCTTCTGCACAGCAAAAGAAGCTATCATCAGCGTGAACAGACAACTTATAGAATGGGAGAAAATTTTTCAATCTATTCATCTGACAAAGGTCTAGTATCTGGAATCTACAAGAAACTTAAACAAACTTACAAGAAAAAAAACAAACAACCCCATTAAAAAGTGGGCAAAGGACATGAACAGACACTTCTCAAAAGAAGACATTTATGTGGCCAACATAAGTTATGAAAAAACAACATGAGTTATGAAAAAAAACTCAGCATCACTAATCATTAAAGAAATGCAAATCAAAACCACAATGACATACCATCTTATGCCAGTCAGAATGGCAATTATTAAATAGTCAAGAAACAACAGATGCTGGCGAGGCTGTGGAGAAATAGGGATGCTTTTACACTGTTGGTGGGAATGTAAATTAGTTCAACCAATGTGGAAGGCAGCGTGGCAATTCCTTAAAGACCTAGAACCAGAAATACCATTTGACCCAGCAATTCCATTACTTGGTATATACCCAAAGGAATATAAATTATTCTATTATAAAGATACATGCATGCATATGTTCACTGCAGACTATTCACAATAGCAAAGACATGGAATCAACTTAAATACCCATCAATGATAGACTGGATAAAGAAAATGTGGTACATATACAGCATGGAATACTATACAGCCGTAAAGAGGAATGAGATCATGTCCTTTGCAGGGACATGGATAAAGCTGGAAGCCATTATCCTCAGCAAGCTAATGCAGGAACAGAAAGCCAAAACACCACGTGTTCTCACTTATAAGTGGGAGCTGAATAATGAGAAGATGTAAACACAGGAGGGGAAAAAAATCACACTAGTACTATGGGGGAGTGCAGGGGAAGTGAGAGCATCAGGATAAACAGCTAATGCATGAGGGCCTTAATACCTAGGTGATGGTTTGATAGGTGCAGCAAATCACCATGGCACATGTTTATCCAGGTAACAAACCTGTCTATCCTACATATGTACCCTGGCATTTAACATAAAATAAATATATTTAAAGGCTTTTGCATCTTAAAAAAAAAATACTGGGTTAGACAGTTACTAAGAGAGAAGTAATAAGTTTGGAAAATAGAGCCCAAATACTTACAACACAGAGAAATAAAACAAAAAACATGGACAGAAGTGGGGTTTTTAAGTATAAATCTTGTTGGTAATGGATAGGGAAATCTAACCTTGACGAATGCTGTGACACCAGAAGACAGGCTGGATGCTGAGTAATAGCCTGTTAATTCAAATACCCTGAGAAGAAAGCACAGCTAAATGCAAGCTGGTCCCTAGGGCTCCATTTCAAATTGAATTTGGTGATCTCACCCACCTGCTTCATTGTTCAGGTTCCAGAAAACCCTCTCCACACTTCTCCTTCTCTTGTCTTGACTGTGCTGTTAGTTCTATCTGCTGCTTCTGCCTGATACTTTAGATGTCGAATCCACAGGTTTGAGTCACAACTACAAAGCCATAATTTAACCTTCCTTTAAATTCACCTAGAAGGATAGACTGCCCTAAATATGTCCATGAATGCTGGGTTTCAGGGCTGGATTCCATGGACCATGGGTTTGTCCCGTTGCAGCAGTTCTCAGTTTCATCTAACATAAAGAGACTTGTAAGGTCTTATGTGAACCAGCTCCTATAGTTTTTATGTCTCATATTTTTACTCTCTTTAATGAGTCTCAAATTTTCTAACTAGGCATACTTGCTCTGAAAGAAATTCTGTGCCCGAAACTCATTTAGGATGTCAAATGTATTTCTTTTTTTTTTTTTTTCAAGGTTGGCACAATATAAAATGACCCAACACTTGGAGTCAGATAGTCACATAAGGAAGGGCCAGGTCACATTTTAGAAGGAAACATCAAAGAAAGCAAGAGGCAGCATCTTGTATCTATCAGTCTGCTTGCCAAGAGGAGGCAGGGAGCCTGTGAAGATGCAGAGATGCAGGATTATCAGCATTAGGACCAAGAGCATTGAATTGTTCTGCTTTGGAGAGGCTCAGAAGATGTCACAGTGTCAGCAAGGTATCAGAGCCAACAACACGCATCACTTTAGGACAGGTGACTGGCATCCAAATAAGAGTCAACAGGCACCCAGCAGGCATGCCCCTGGATTACTCTTCCTTGGCAAAAACAGGCGTAATTAATGCATCACAAAAATTTCACATAATCCCAATATATATGATTCAGGGACCATGAGGAGTGATAGGGAAGTTAGGTATACCTGGGTATATCCATTGTGCAAGATGGGCTTTTTTGGTGGGAAAACTGAAGTTCGCAGCCCAGTGCTCCAGGTAGCCATTGTCAATCAAGCAACACAACTGTGCTGTATGATACTAAATTGCCAACCAGGATGGATCTAGCTCTAATCTGATAATGTAGAAAAATACAACCAGCAAGTGAATGTGACTTTAGATAGAATACCTCTTTGAAAATAAAGCAAAGAAAATGTATTGTTAATTGGAAAGGGGAATTATAAAAATTGAAAACACTCCTTATACTTTTATTGTATTTTTTAGTTTTAAAAATGATTTCCCATGCATGTTCTCATTTTATCCTTCCAACAACTTTGTGGTAGGTACAGAAGTGTTATCTCATTTTGTTGATAAGTAAACAAAGAGACAGAAAGTTTCCATGAGAGGACAAAACTTGGAAGATTTAGCAAATGGTTCTGCATAGCTGGGGATGGTTCAGAATCATGGCAGGAGGCGAAAGGCACATCTTACATGGCGGCAGCAAGACAAGAAAAGTTCAGGTTTAAGAATGATGTTTTGTCTACTCAGATGCTCTGCCAAGGTTATTAGAAAAAAAGAGAGAAGAGGAGATGAAACATAACTGAAATGTATTTTTTTTTTTTTTTTTTTTTTTTTTTTTTTTTTTTTTTTTTTTTTTTTGAGACGGAGTCTTGCTCTGTGCCCCAGGCTGGAGTGCAGTGGCGCGATCCCGGCTCACTGCAAGCTCCGCCCCCCCGGGTTCACGCCATTCTCCTGCCTCAGCCTCCCGAGTAGCTGGGACTACAGGCGCCCGCCACCTCGCCCCGCTAATTTTCTTGTATTTTTAGTAGAGACGGGGTTTCACCGTGTTAGCCAGGATGGTCTCGATCTCCTGACCTCGTGATTCGCCCGTCTCGGCCTCCCAAAGTGCTAGGATTACAGGCTTGAGCCACCGCGCCCGGCCAACTGAAATGTATTATTCCCCACTTCAATCAGATCTCCGTACAAATGTCACCTCAGAAGAGACACTGTGGCTTAAAATGGCAGATTGAGGCTTTTCGCCCTCCATCGCTTTCCCCTGCCTTCTTTCTCTTCTGGCATCTGTGATCTCCTGATACACTGTTGGTACTGCTGTTAACTTGTCTTCCTCAGTGGAATGTAAGCGCCTTGAGAATTGGAACTTTCTCTATTTTGTTTACAGATGTAGAGCTAGTCCCTAAAACAATGTTTTAAGAGGTGGATAAATATGTGTTAAATGGATTAATGAGTAACTTGAGGGGCTTCTATGTGCCAACTCTTTTAGGCAGTATATTAGTTCATTTACACACTGCTGATAAAGACATACCTGAGACTGGGGAGAAAAAGAGGTTTAATTGGACTTACAGTTCCACATGGCTGGGGAAGCCTCAGAATCATAGCAGGAGGTGAAAGGCAGTTCTTACATGGTGACAGCAATAGAAAATGAGGAAGAAGCAAAAGCAGAACCTCCTGTTAAACCCATCAGATACCATGAGACTTATTCACTATCACGAGAATTGCATGGGAAAGACCGCCCCCTATGATTCAATTTCCTCCCCCAAGTCTCTCCCACAACATGTGGGAATTCTGGGAGATACGATTGAAGTTGAGATTTGGTGGGAACACAGCCAAACCATCTCATTCCACCACTGGCTCCTCTACATCTCATGTCCTCACATTTCAAAACCAACCATGCCTTCCCAACAGTCCCCCAAAGTCTTAACTCATTTCAGCATTAAGCAAAAAGTCCACAGTCCAAAGTCTCATCTGAGACGAGGCAAGTCCCTTCTGCCTATGAGCCTGTAGAATCAAAAGCCAACTAGTTACTTCCTAGATACAATGGCGGTACAGGTATTGGGTAAATAAAGCCATTCCAAATGGAAGAAATTAGCCAAAACAAAGGGGCTACAGGGCCCATGCAAGTCCAAAATCCAACCAGGCAGTCGAACTTTAAAACCCCAAAATGACCTCCTTTGACTCCAGGTCTCACATCCAGGTTATACTAATGCAAGAGGTGAGTTTCCATGGTCTTGGGCAGCTCCAGCCCTGTGGCTTTGCAGGGCACACCCTCCCTCCTGGCTGCTTTCAAGGGCTGGCACTGAGTGTCTGTAGCTTTTCCAGGCACACGGTTCAAGCTGTTGGCGGATCTACCATTCTGGGGTCTGGAGGACAGTAGCCCTCTTATTACAGCTCCACTAGGCAGTGCCCCAGTAGGGATTCTATGTGGGTGCCCTGACCTCGGATTTCCCTTCTGCACTGCCCTAGCAGAGGTTCTCCATGAGGTCCCTGCTCCTGCAGCAGACTTTTGCCTGAGCACCCAGGCATTTCTATACATTTTCTGAAATCTAGGCAGAGATTCCCAAACCTCAATTCTTGACTTCCGTGCACCTACAGGCTCAACACCATGTGGAAGCTGCCAAGGCTTGGGGCTTCCACCCTCTGAAGCCACAGCTTGAGCTCTACGTTGGCCCCTTTCAGCCACTGCTGCAGCGGCTAGGACACAGGGCACCAAGTCCCTAGGGTGCACACAGTAGGGTGACCCTGGGCTCAGCCCACAAAACCACCTTTTTCCTTCTGGGCCTCCAGGCCTGTGATGGGAGGGGCTGCCCTGAAGGTCTCTGACATTGCCTGGAGATATTTTCCCCATGGTCTTGAGGATTAACATTAGACTCCTTGCTACTTATGCAAATTTCTGCAGCCAGCTTGAATTCCTCCTTAAACAAAAAAAAAAAAAAAAAAAAGGGCGGGGGGGGGGTTTCTTTTCTACTGCATCGTCAGGCTGCAAATTTTCTGAACTCTTATGCTCTGTGTTCCCTTTAAAATGGAATGCCTTTAATAGCACCCAAGCCACCTTTTGAATGCTTTGCTGCTTAGAAATTTCTTCTGCCAGATACCCTAAATCATCTCTCTCAAGTTCAAAGTTCCACAAATCTCTAGGGCAGAGACAAAACGTCGCCAGTCTTTTTGCTAAAACATAATGAGAATCACCTTTGCTCTAGTTCCCAAAAAGTTCCTCATCTCCATCTGAGACCACCTCAGCCTGGACCTTATTGTTCATATCACTATCAGCATTTTTGTCAAAGCCATTCAATGAGTCTCTAGGAGGTTCCAAACTTTCCCACATTTTCCTGTCTTCTTTTGAGCCCTCCAAACTATCCAACCTCTGCCTGCTACCCAGTTCCCAAGTCGCTTCCACATTTTGGGGTATCTTTTCAGCAGTGCCCCACTCTACTGGTACCAATTTACTGTATTAGTTCACTTTCACACAGCCGATAAAGACATACCTGAGACTGGGAAGAAAAAGAGGTTTAATTGGACTTACAGTTCCACGTGGCTGGGGAGGCCTCAGAATCATGGGAGGAGGCAAAAGACACTACTTACATGGTGGCAGCAGGAGAAAATGAGGAAGAAGTGAAAGCAGAAACCCCTGATAAACCCATCAGAATTCATGAGACTTATTCACTACCACAAGAATAGCACGGGAAAGACTAGCCCCCATGATTCAGTTACCTCTTCCTGGGCCTCTCCCACAACAAGGGGGAATTCTAGGAGATACAATTCAAGTTGAGATTTGGTGGAGACAGAGCCGAATCATATCAGGTCATTCATGAATCATCCCACCCAAAGGAACCAGGTCTCTGAATAATAAAGAAAGGGTGTGCCAAGTCTTCTGAGGTCAGATTCAAATGGCTAAGACAATCCTATCCGTGTTTAGACAAAGAGCGTTTGTGGGTCTGTTTCATGGATTGTGGAGTAGAGGAGAGCTGAGTCTGTTATGGTTTATTTGTTGGGGGGAGATTGTTCTGCAAATGAGGCTAAGACCATTCCTTTCTCTCACTGATTCTCAAGAGGAAGCTTATGCCAGAAAAAAGAAAATCTTCTTTGTATGGACTGTGAGATTATCTCTGGCTACTAAATGTTAGGACACTAAACTACTGAGAACTAATGGGCAAACTTTTGTTCCATAGACTAGAAATTTAAAACGTACCATGGTGCAACAGAACAAGCATGGATTTGGACTTACACCTATGTGATCCTGGAAATCCTCTTACTAATAAATGTGTAACCTCAGCATCTCTCTGTAAAATGGCAGTAAGGAGGTACTGTAAGGGCTAAATGAGACATTTCCTGTGAAAGTATTTTGAAAATCAGAAAAAATTACACCAATGAAATTTGTGTTTGTTCATTTGGAATCAAACACAGTAAGTATATTTTATCAATTACTTGCCTTTATGGTAGGACGCAGGGTAAATTTAATTCAAGGGAATAAAACAATTAGAATAATTTAGACTTAACCATTTTTTTCTCTCCCTTCTTTCTTTCTGTCTGTCCTTTCCTACCTCCCTTCTCTCTCCCTTTTCTCTCTCTCTCTTCTTTCTCTCTCTCACACAAACACACTCATACACTTACAAATACACACTCACACACATGCGGGTTAACACCCACAGCCACTGAGAGGGAAAGAACTGACTCTTCTACACAGTGTCTGCCCACACACCTGAAACCTTCTGACCACCTGCCTCTAATATCTGAATTCTTGGTTAATGAGCTCTTGTCTTCAGCCTCAAAAGAAAGAATCAGACGTTTTGTAAATATGATGACTTTGAATAAAACTTTTAGGACCTCAAACTCTTTTCCTGAATGCCAAAACCACTACCTAGTCACCCCTCAGCTGTGCCCACAGGTTCCTACAGAGAGTCTGAGTCCCAACCACTCCTGACCCCCAACCTCCTAGGTGAGTCTACATTTTCAAATAGCAGAAATTTCAATGTTTCCCTTAGAATTCAGAATCTTTCCAATTTATTTTTCTAAGCTATAGTTTGTCCCCTAAGATATATATATTTACATTTTTAAAATAAAATTTGGTCATCTCAGTCCGTTTTAGTCCAGGCTTCACACAGAAGAGTTTCAGCCTGAAATGACTGAAAAATCTGTGTCCCATAAAAATGACAAGCCACTCAAGATCTTGCATGGTCCCAGAGTGCCATCTAGTGACTGCTAGTTGAAATGACAGCCTCCAAATTTTTACTGACACTTTTCTGCAAAAAGCCGTGCAGAGAAAGCACGCCTGTTCTTGCTCTTATCAGAGTATCAGAGTTTTAAATTAGGTGGTCACAGCACCCACATACATGATGAACTATGTGGGGTGGTTGTGGGAGTTAAACTGTGTGTGTGTGTGTGTGTGTGTGTGCGCGCGCGCGCGCGCGTGCGTGCGTTTAGGACAGAAGGATGAAATGGTTTAACTGCTTATTAAAAGAAATCCTCTGGATACGGTGTGTAAAACAATACTAACAGTATACAAGATGGAGTCCGGGAAAGCAATAAACATAACAACAATTCAAGCAAGTGCTAATGATAGGTTACACTAGGGTGGCAATGGTGAGATCCTGGATATATTCTGAAAAATAGCTGGCAGGATTTGCTGAGGGGCTTAATGTAGAGCGAAACAAAAAGAGGAGTCGAGGATAACTTCCAGGTTTTTAACCCGAACAATTAAGAGAATCGTATTGTCATTTATCAAGTTGGGACAGATTGGGTGAATCTCAGTCTACACGGTAATCCTCAAGATCTGCATAAATAAAATCCTGTTTCCAGGGGTTTGGACTGTGCCATTAACTCAAAGCACCTTTCACTAAAACAAGGGCTGATTGTTGAAGAGAAGATGGCTGAGGCTGCGCAGATGGATCCAAAGAAACCCATCGGTACTGTCAGACGTAACCAAGACCTTAGAAGATTTTTCCTCAGCAACCACAGCACACTGCTCAGAAAAACATGCAGGAGCCCTTTACAAAGGCATGCCAAACAAACTCAGCCAAGACCGGAGCCCGATACGTTAGCCTGAGTTCCCAGCGTGCAAGGAATTAAAAGAAAACAAACATGTAAATCTCAACAATCTAACTCCCCACAGCCACTGAATGAACTACAGCCAGTATCCAGGAAGCTGGTTAGTGGGCTCGTGGTAGTGGCTTAGTTTTTCAGATACTTGTCCAGGACACTCTTCACAAGTCCTTGGTACTCCAAATTATTTCAGGCCAATTAAAAGTCCCCCTTCTCTTCATCCCACCTTTGATTATGACCGCCATGCAACAGAGGTACTTCTAGCAATGATGGATCAGTTTTTAAAGATGCCCTCCTTCTAAGACTTATTGTTCCATTTAAAGCTTAGCTGCTCCTAGTAACATAGATGCCCTAGAAATGGGTCAGTTGTGTTTTTTCCCAAAAGAACCTGCCTGAAGAGCTCACTCACTCCTGTGTGCTCCAGGCAGGGCTAGAGCATGTGCCCTATTTGCAGAAGAGATAAGTTCAGATGTTCATTTGTCGTAACCTATTATGTGTCTGTCACTCTGCTAGATTCTCAGGTTCAATAGTGACTAAGACATCCCTCCTCCCAGAAATCCAATGGAAGAGAAAGCCAAGATGAAAGAAAAACAAATCTTTAGAACTGTGTAATAAGATTTTATTTGTGAGATATAATGAAATTGTATGTGCTTCATACTCCGATTAGCACATAAGCACTCATTAAATATTAGGTTCATCAAAAATCTTAATTTAACATATTTTACCAAAATTTAAAAGATGGTGGAAAGACAGGGCCTCCTTCCAGCCCTGTTTCCCTCATTAGTGGCCCATTCTCAGTACTCCAGGGGTTTCAACTCCCTCTTTCCTGTGTCTCCTGCATCACGTCAGTGGTCTGGTCCTTTGGTTCTATCTCTACAGTGTCTCTTTCACCTATTCCTACCTGTTTTTGCTGACTCCTGTGAAATTCAGTGGTACCCCATCACCCTCTAAATCAAATGAAATCCTCACCCTGACATCCAAGGTCACAGTAAAGCCATGTTTTCAGTCCCATGGCCCACAACTTCCCCAACCATCCTCTGCCTCAGCCAAACTGGATTCCCACTGATCCCAAAGCTACCTCCTGCTTTACTCTTGCTTTGCCATGACCAGGAATCCTCTTCCTGCCATCTTAACCAGCAAAGGTTCTATTTTATTATTTTATTTTTTTAAGAGGCAGAGTCTCACTCTGTCACCCAGGCCAGAGTGCAGTGACTCTATCATAGCTGACTGCACCCTTGAACTCCTGGGCTTAAGCCATCCTCCCACCTCACCCTCCCGAGTAACTAGGACTACAGGTATGCCATCACACTTTAAAAATTAGAAGATTTTTCCTGATGTTTTACTTTTTGTAGAGATGGGGTGTCCTATGTTGCCCAGGCTGGGCTGAAACTCCTGGACACAAACAATCCTCTGGCCTCAGCCTCCCAAAGCACTGGGATTACATGCATGAGCTGCCACATCCAGCCAGTTCTATTCATTTTTAAAGATCCAGTCTCCTCCATGAAACATTTCCTTGTTTCCCAATTCAGATGTTTTTTGAATCTGCCTAGAATTTTCTTGAGATGCCTATTTCATTATTTCATGTCTTACAGTTATTTAATTAGTTTTCAACTCCTCCCTACTAAATTGTAAATTTCCCAAGGGTGTGTACTGTGTTTCATTTATAAGACGAAGCAGAGTAGTGATTAACAGCACAGGCTACAAATCCAAATTATCTGGGTTTACATTTTGGCTCTGCCACTTGCTAGCTGAGTGAAATTTGGCAAGTTACCTTGCTTCCTTGTACCTCATTTTTTTCATCTATAAATTTTCTATATTTTAAAGAGTTAACGCATGGAAAACTGAGGTCAGTGTCCAGAACACGGAATGACAGACATTAAGGTGACTTCTCCTCCCATGGTTTTGGTTACCTAAAGACAGTAGATGCTATATTTCAAAGTAAAGCAACCACACAGGACTTTCTAAAGAGAGGTGGCAGAAAACTGGTTTTGCAACACTTAGCTGACCACCCACCTCCAGCTATAAAAATGTCTGGAGAAATTAAAAGGAAGATAATGAAGACAGAGTCTTTGCAATGAATAGTTGGTATGCCAAGTGAAAAGAACAAAGGTGCCAGATGTTTTTTCTCAAGTCTACAACAGAGGGCTCCAAGGAAACCACTCAGAGAGCTCATGAGTTCCCCACAGTGACTGGTCGCCCATCTGAAAATTCTGAAGCCCAGCATTTGTTCTTGCCAGGAGCTGATGATAGATGAATCAAAAGAGAAGAGGTTTCATTGGTGAGACAGCAGTCTCAGTGTTTGTGAGGGCAGAGAAGAATTATCCTTGGAAGACAAGCGGGTTTGGGGGGCTCAGTGGGGAGAGCAAGAGAGCCAACTGGCACTGGATTAGATCCAGCCTGAGAAGATCACCTGGAGGGGTAAATAGACCTCAGCAGAGAGAAGCTGAAAGTACCACTGGATGGCCAGGTGCTGAGGAAGGATTAGCAAGAAGTTTTTAAAAAGCACATCACCCACTGCAAGAGAACTGCAGGCAAGAGGCTCCAGCTACTGCAGGCAGGACAGGATGAATGGGTAGACTACAAAGAATCTACAAACCCAGTCAGCCTGAATACCTGCCTTGCCCCGAGAGGAGGAGTTCTGCTTGTAACAGTTCTGGCCAGGTAAGCACATTCTTGTTCCCCTTTCTATTCTGGTCAAGCCAACCCTGGAGGTTAAGAAACTACAGTTAGCAAGATAACTGAAGGAGATAGGGAAACATCAGATGAGGAGAGGAAGCCAACCACATTCCCATCTCCAACTGCTTCTTTTCCTCCTCTCTGTCAAGTCTGAGATGGAGGAGGATAAACCTCAATGTCGAATCAAGTCCAACGTGTTTACTATAACATAGAAATGGGCATTTTAGTTGCCTGTCTTACCTAAATGTAACCAATGACTTGGAGGGATAAAGAGAAGCAAAAGTCAAGGTGTCTTATAATTGCATCCCGTAAGTCATGCTTATTCAAGGTCGTAGTTAACACAAGGTAAACAAATATTCAAGAAGTGTTCACTATTTGTATCATTTTTGTTGCCCCTTGTGTTTTATAGTGTCTTGAACATACCGGGTGTTCATTTATTCAACCTTCAAACTGTCAGTAAGTACTGCTATATGCAAGCATATTGACTGGGGGCTAGAAGTTGAGGAATGACAATGACACCACCACTGTCCTCGACAGACACAAAAGACTAATGAACTGATAACAAGTAACTTAAAAAATGGAAATATAGAGCATGAAGTGATCTATAGATATGGACAAAGTGCCATTGGGACAGAAAAAGGAGTGTAATGTCTGGGATGGTGGGGAAATGACACATGAAGGAAACAATTGAGCTGCTCAAGACTTGCTTATTAACTTTCAACTATTTACCTTTTGCTCCCTTGAAAATATTCAGCTTTAGAAGCACAGGAAATTTGGATGTTTCCTGTGGTGAAGGCCAAGGAAATGGTGGGGGGGAAAGCTGAATTTTTGTCTTCCAGTGTGCCAAGAGTAGGGCTGTAGCTCTCAGACTCAGACTCACAGTTGGGTGCAAGGCCAGGACAAGCCATTGGCTCCTACAGCAGAAGCAGCCTCAGCACCAGCAGACCACGTAGGGGATGGCCTGGATAGCGCCTCCTTTTGTGCACCAAGAAGGACTCCCCCACTTAATGTCCTGAAATTTTATAAAGAGCAATTTATTGCTCCATCCTCAAAGGTTTGGCCAGTTAAAATGCAAATACTGCTGAAGAGGGAGTAGATTATTACATTTACATTTATATTTTAGCATGAAGGAATTGTTAGACTATTTCCTGAGGGCAAGTTCTGACACAGAAAAGAAGGAAAATGCATGACATCCCAGGGTACCAAGAAGAATGAAAAGAGCACTTTTCTGAGGTTTTCTAGAAAACATACTCTAAGATGATGAGATTTGCATACAGGAGGTTTATAAGTGATTGCCTTAGAGAACAAGAGCTGTGAACGAAGATTGGACAGAGATGGAGCTAAACTGAACTGCAGTTCCAACAGAGGCATCAGCAGATCCTACCAGAAGCTCTAGAACTGGTATAGCCCTTAAAAATTGTCCCAGTTGAGGTGAGGGGGCCAGGCTTTTGTACCCAGCATTGCTTGGTGTCTCTGTTGTGAAGGAGGGCCTGAGGGGACACGACAGTTCTAACACCTTGGAAATTAGCAGAATGTAGAAAACAGAAATTATGTCTACAACTGAACACAAACTTCCCCTACTCTGCCATTCAGCTCATCTTTATTTCTCCAGTCATTTGAAGTCCTCCCAGTATTAACTGTAATTTCTCCTAGATCCTAAATATTCAAGTCTCTGCTCAAGAAAACAAGTAAAAAATGTTATTTACACATCATAGAAATCACCATGCTGTCTCAGTTTCTCCAATGAGCTCAGGAGAGCTCATCAGGAGATCAAAGAGAAAATGACTCTGAGATTAACATAAGCATTAAGCATAAGGCTTTTTTGGCTCCTCTGCTCAGAAGTACGCTTCTGAGGACTGACCCATGACTTGCCAGGGAACAGCTGGTGCTCAAAATGCCTTATTATACCTCACCAACATGCTTTTAAGTTTTTATTTCTAATCCTATAGGCCCCTGGATGTAGTTAAGAGGCTTCATGGGCCAGAAATTCCCATTTTACATATTACAGTTCTCTAATGCTAGGAAATTTGCCCACTCTATGGGCCAGCTCTATTGGGCTTGGCAGAAGCTGATATCCAAAGCCCCTCTGTGGATAAACAATGCCTGCATCCATTTGTTTGCCAAGTAAACATTTCCTTTGTGCTTACTATGTGCCAGGAAATGTGCTTGGCATTAGGAATAAAGAGATAAGCAAGACAGTACCAGCATTCTAGGGCCTCAACACGTTCTCATAGAAAAGTGATAGATGAGACTCCATGCTATCAAGCAGGGCACTCCTGACTTGTTGGACAGGAAACCACGCACCAGGCCAAGGTAATCCATTCTTTCAACAACTCACTGAACCCTGCCAAATTATGCTATCATCCCTCGCCAAAAACTCAGCAGGAAAAATTATCACCAAGCCGTGAAGTGATTCCTCTGAAATAGGGCAATATTTAAACTCCTCTTGTGTTAGCAGGGGGTTCTTTGCGAGTCTTATAATTGGCTCTATGATGGTGGTTTTCCATTCTCAAAACTATAAGGTAAGTTGTACCTTCATGCCAGGCCCTTTTCCCCATCCAGGCCAAGCCCCTGGAGCCTGCTCCAGTTTAAGCGAGAGCGCTGGCATTTGGCAGTGTCTGACCAGGAGCACTCCCATGTCTCAAACTCTGGCTCCCCAGGAGAAGGGATTAGGATGCACAGCTGCCGGTTCACCTTTCCTAATTTTCCATCAATAATTCATCTGTAGCTGCAAACAACATAATTAATAAAGGGCACAGAAAAGGTAATTTTGTGCTATCCAAATCACCAAAATTGAACACTGAAATTGTTAAAAATCCCCCGTTCTCTAAGAAGGGTATTTTTTTAAGTTCCTTTTTTACTTCCATATGTGTTGTTAAAGAAATGGCTAAGTAGCTTTTCTATGTTAGGCCTATCAGTTACCAAATTCTACAAGTATTTATTGGGGGCTGCTCTTTGTGATTTGGTGTGCTAAGCTCACAATAGGAAATGAGACCAGCTGGTTCAGATGAAGCCAGATGATGAAAGGCCCCGGAAGCCAGGGTAAATAATTTACACTTGATTCTCTTGGAGGTGAAGAGCCAATGAGGCTTTTCAAGAAAGCAAAAGGCTCAATGAAAGTAGAATTATGGAAAGCGCAAATGATAGAGACGATGCAAGGTGAACTAAAACAGAGTTTGCGCAGAGTCCAGATTGTGACTTATTTCCGGTGGACAAAGATGGTGGAATGTAAACAGAGATAGAAACAAAGGAGAAAAAAAAAGGCAATCAAAGAAAGAAATTCAATGTATCTGAATTCTGATCTTTTTTTCTAAAACTTCCTTAAGTTTCCATTCCTGCTCTACCACTTATTAGCTGAGTGATCTTAAGGAAGCTATTTATTTCTCTAGGCCTCAGTTTTTTTATCTATAAAATGGGAATGCTAATAGAACCTATTGCATAGAGCTCTTATGGTATTAAATGAGATAATATATTGAGAGAGGAAACAGAAGAATGCCTGCTACATAGCAAGTGCTCAGTAAAATACAGCTAATGTTACCATTACTATTAATCATAATACAAATGAGGGAAACCTAATTTTTACCTTTAGGTAATATTCATCCTGTTGTATTTACCTTTCTTTTTTGACACGGAGTCTTGCTCTGTTGCCCAGGCTGAAGTGCAGTGGCGCAGTCTGGGCTCACTGCAAGCTCCACCTCCCGGGTTCACGCCATTCTCCTGCCTCAGCCTCCTGAGTAGCTGGGACTACAGGTGCCCACCACCATGCCCAGCTAATTTTTTTGTATTTTTAGTAGAGATGGGGTTTCACCGTGTTAGCCAGGATGGTCTCGATCTCCTGACCTCGTGATCCGCCCGCCCCAGCCTCCCAAAGTGCTAGGATTACAGGCATGAGCCACCGTGCCCGGCCATATTTACCATATTTTTAAAAGTTCCAAGTAGAAGAATATTCAAACAAACATATTTCTATGTGCAGAACATTTTGGAAGGTGTACTAGAAATGGTAGTAATGATAATCTCATAGAGGGTAGAAAAGACCAGAGGACTGAGGAACAGAGATGGGAAAGCAACATAATTTTTTCTATGCACCCTTTAGTACGGTAGAATATTTTCCATGTGCATGTATTACCTATTCCAGAAAATAATTATTTAAAAGGAAGTCATCTGTGACCACACAGAAAAGGAATTTATACGAGAGCTGGATGCTTACATAGGGTGAAGTAATGACCATAAAAATCACGGTTAACATGCACTGAGTATTTATCATGTGCTTGGCACTGTTTTTTAATTCATATTGTTTTTGTTTTTATTTTTAAGTACTTCAATTTTAAAAAACTTGTTTTGTTTCAGTAGCTTTAGGGGTACAAGTGGTTTTTGGTTACATGTATGAATTGTATAGTGGTGAAGTCTGGGATTTTAGTTGACTGGTCACCTGAATAGTGTACATTGTACCCAATATATAGGTAGGTTTTTCAGTCCTCACTCCCTCCTAATTTTTTATTTTACTTTATTTTATTTTATTTTATTTTATATTTGAGATTGAGTCTTGCTCTGTCACCCAAGCTGGTGTGTAATGGCACAATCTCAGCTCACTGCTACCTCTGCCTCCCAGGTTCAAACAATTCTCCCACCTCGGCCTCCTGAGTAGCTGGGATTACAGGCAATCGCCATCATGCCCGGCTAATTTTTGTATTTTTGTAGATATAGAGTTTCACCATGTTGGCCAGGCTGGTCTTGAACTCCTGACCTCAGATGATCCGCCTGCCTCAGCCTCCTAAAATGCTGAGATTACGGGCATGAGCCACAGCGCCTGGCCCCTCCATCCTTCTGAGTCTCCAGTGTCCATTATACCACTCTCTGCCATTGTGTAATCACAGCTTAGCTCCCACATATAAATGAGAACATGCAGTATTTGATTTTCCATTCCTGAGTTACTTCACTTAGAATAATGGCCTCCAGCTCCATCCAAGTTGCTGCAAAAGACATTATTTAAATCTTTTTTAATGGCTGAGTAGTATTCCATGGTATGTATATATGCCACATTTTCTTTTTCCTCTCGATTGATGTCCATTTAGGTTGATTCTATATCTTTGCAATTATGAATTGTGCAGTGATAAATATATATATGTGGGTGTCTTTTTGAAATAATCTATTTTTCTTTGGGTAGATACCAAGTAGTGAGATTGTTGGATCAAATGGTGGATCTATCTTTAGTTCCTTGAGAAATCACCATACTGTTTTCCATAGAGGTATTTAAATTTCCACCAGCAGGGAATAAGCATTCCTTTTTCACCAAATCTGCACTAACATCTATTGATTTTTGACTTTTTAAGAAAATGACCATGCCAGATATGGTAGCTCATGCCTATAATCCTCACGCCTGTAATCCTAGCATTTTGGCAGGCCAAGGCAAGCAGATCACCTGAGATCGGGAGTTCAAGACCAGCCTGGCCAACATGCTGAAACCCTGTCTCTACCAAAAATACAAAAAATTAGCCAGGTGTGGTGGTGTGTGCCTGTAACCCCAGCTACTTGGGAGTCTCAGGCAGAAGAATCGCTTGAACCCAGGGGGCAGAGATTGCAGTGAGCGGAGATTGCACCATTGCACTCCAGCCTGGGTGACAGAGAGAGACTCTGTCTCAAAAACAAACAAACAAAGGCCAGGTGCGGTGGCTCAAGCCTGTAATCCCAGCACTTTGGGAGGCCGAGACGGGCGGATCACGAGGTCAGGAGATCGAGACCATCCTAGCTAACACGGTGAAACCCCGTCTCTACTAAAAAATACAAAAAACTAGCTGGGTGAGGTGGGGGGCACCTGTAGTCCCAGCTACTCGGGAGGCTGAGGCAGGAGAATGGCGTAAACCTGGGAGGCGGAGCTTGCAGTGAGCCAAGATCCGGCCACTGCACTCCAGCCTGGGGCGACAGAGCAAGACTCTGTCTCAAAAAAAAAAAAACAAAACAAAACAAAACAAAAAACCAAACAAACAAAAAAAAAGAATGACCATTCTGGCGGGGTAAGGTGGTATCTCATCGTGGTTTGCACTTCCCTGATCATTAGTGATGTTGAGCATTTTTTCATAGGTTTGTTGGCCATTTGTATATCTTCTTTTGAGAATTGTCTGTTAACGTCCTTTGCCTACTTTTCAATGGTATTATTTGTTTCTTTGTTCCTGATTTGTTTGAGTTCTTTGTAGATTCTGGATATTAGTCCTTTGATGCATAGTCAGCAAATATTCTCTCCAATTCTGTAGGTTGTCTGTTTGCTCCGATGATTATTTCTCTTGCTATGCAGAAGCTTTTTAGTTTAATTAGGTCCCATTTATTTATTTTTGTTTTTGGTGCATTTGCTTTTGGGGTCTTCATCATGAATTATTTGCATAAGCCAATATTCAGAAGAGTTTTTCCCAGGTTTTCTTCTAAAATGCTTATGGTTTCAGGTCTTAGATTTAAAATTTTGATCCATCTTGAGTTAATTTTTGTATATGGTGAGAGACAGGGATCCAGTTTCATTCTTCTACACGTTGCTTTCCAATTTTTCCTGCACTATTTATTGAATAGGGTGGCCTTTCCCCAATTTATGTTTTTGTATGCTTTGTCAATGATCAGTTGGTTGTATTTGGCTTTTTTTCTGAGTCCTCTATTCTGTTCCATTGGTTTATGTGTCTACTTTTATACCAGTGCCAGGCTATTTTGACTACTATAGCCTTATAGTGAATTTGAAGTCAGGTAATGTGATGCCTCCAGATTTGTTCTTTTTATTCCGATGCATTTTTTGATAGCTATTATAAAAGGGATCAAGTTCTTGATTTGATTCTCAGCTTAGTCATTGTTGGTATATAGCAGTGCTACTGAATTGTGTACGTTGATTTTATAACCTGAGACTTTGTTGAGTTTATTTATCAAATCTAGGAGTCTGTTGGAGGAGTTATTAGTGTTTTCTAGGTATAAGATCATAACATTGGCAAATTCGGATGCCCTTTCTTTCCCTTGCCCGACTGCTCTGACTAGGACTTCCACTTGGCATTGCTTTCGTCTCTCTCACATGAACTCACTTGATCAATCCCCACAACACCATATGAGGTTAATGTGATTACTTGACACTCAAGTACAGATGATGTATTGTTACTATCCCCAAGTTACAGATCATGCACAGCAAGGTTTAATAACGTGCTAAATTTACCCAGCTAATTAGTAGCAGAGCCATGACTGGAACCCTGAAAATGTACTGGCTCTGAAAATGTACAAATTTACATCCACATCACCTGAAAAGATCTTTTTAGATATGTGTATGGACTAAGTAAACATGCTGACCAAATTCACTGTAGGACCTTGGATTGGATCCTGGGACAAGGACAGTCATAGAAAACTGAGGAAATCCAGATGAAGTCACTACTTAGTTATGAGTATTGTACTTATGACACTTCCTTAGTTTTAACAACTATAGCATGGTTATATAAGATGGTCACATGAGAGGAAACAGGGTGAAAGGTATAGGGGAAATCTCTATACTGTCTTACCATCATTTCTATAAAGTTTACATTATTTTAAAATAAGTATTTTTTTAAAAAGTCTGTATAATCATAGCTGCCAAGCATGACTACAATTTCAGAAAGATGCTTCTGTGAGGGAAAATGCTCACTGGTTTTCAAATTCTGGTCTGTTCTTGTGCTTCACCAGCCTAACACCATGGCCCAGTGCCTGGCAACATCTCAACAATCAATTGATATTCCTGATATTTGAGAGGAATCTACAGATTGAGACCATTTTGCAAGAGAAAGAATAAAAAACTAACTCATCTTTTAATAAAATAATAGCAAATACCTCTGTTGCCAAAATATACTGGAACCACTGATCCTCCTCATTTCCAAATTAAATGTTAGAATTCAAGAAAGAGTAAACAGTAAGTACTTTCCTTATTCTTCCAAGATGTTACAATTCTTCTTCAGATGTGTCTACCCTGCACCTGCCACATGAATTATTGAATATATGAGGGTGACTCTAAGCCAGAGCTACTGATCAGTGAAATTGGGTGCAATGGGTGGAAGAGCTGCACTGCTGAGAACTCCAGCAAATAACATCACTCAAAGCCTGCAAGATTCTGCTGTGAAAACATTACATTACTTAGATGCCTGGATGCATAAGTCTCAGGGGAAAGGTTACTTTAGGAGCCTCATGAAACTTCTATATGATGCTGGGTCTGTTGCTCACCAATGAAATAAGGAAGAAGTATGGCCTAACTATGGAACTAGACTTTGTCAAGATGTTGTTACATCAAAGCCCACTCTCTAAAAAAACAAAAAATCATGAAGTATATTTACCTTTTGAGAACTAATTTCACAATCTTATATTTAACCAACATCATAAGCAGACTCTAGAGGCAAAGCAAATGTCATAAATGTGTGCACAACTCTAAAGTGGCAAACTATGACATCCAGCAGGGGTTAATGAAGGATTAAATGCATAGGGTTTCTCCTCAACTTTGTATAATCCTGAGAGGCACTCTAGAGATCATAAGCCAAGCCCCTAGGAAAAAAAATCTTGATCCATAACTGCTCGTTTTGCTTTCAAATTAACACAGTTAAAGGTATATGTTTTGGTTCAGAGTCCTGGATACCTGTGAGATCTCCTACAGCCAAGTACAAGTATTTATTTTTATATGAAGCTAAAGACTTCTTACTTGTAACATGCTATGTCAGTTATGAAAAGGTCTTAAATCATCTTCCCTAGAAGCAGGCCCTGAGATGAGAACTCTTGTAAAATGATTCATTTAAGAAGTACTTCCAACAGTAACCAATAAGGGAATGGGAGAAGCAAGACAGGAAAGTAGAAGAGGCCAGGCAAGGATGGAATTTCAGACAAAGTCCCACAAAGGGTAGCTTCAGTTTGATACCATGGGGGAATGCAGAAGTGTAAGCTGTACTTCTGAATTTGTCCTGATTCAAGGCAGGATTGCTGGACTTTTGTGCTGACTGGGAACCAGTCAGTCACCAGTTAAAGGCCACCCTGGGTGCATGTTGATTCCCAGGCATTTCTGTACAACCAGGCAAAGCAGCTCCAGTACCTAAGGGTAGGCCTCCAAAGAAAATCACAGGTTTGGGTCAACAGGAGCAAAGGCACACAGAAGACAGGGAGGGGATGTACAGAAAGGAAAAATTATGCAAGAAGCTCTAGGCAAAGCTGGCGCCATAATTTCTGTTGTCATGACAAAATTTGATATTCCTAGGATGTGTATTTTAACAGTTTACTGAAAAACACAATTCAGTACAGCAAGACTCTTGCTAGCCCCCTTCATGTAGCTTGAATTCCCAAGTTTCTTATAAAAACTGATGACCATTGTGTTGTTTTTTATTGTTTTCAGTTGTTGCTCCTTTCATTTTAAATGATAAATTAGTATTAGCTTTGTATCACTGCTATTGATTTAGTTTGCAGTCATTTGCTTGGTGAACCCGATGGCATATAGAAAAGGATATTTGCATCAACAGTTCTTTTGGCTTATAGTTTTCCAATATCTAGATTTTATAAATTGTGTATGTATCAGGAAGAAGTATATGAATTATCATATGCCTATTGCTAAGGCACATGTTTATGTAATCTCTCAAAATGTATTTGTTCAGTCATACATCAATATTATTAATATATTTTCCAAAGAGTGGAACTTGGGTGAGGGCATGGTGTTGACAGGAGCCCAGCATCTGCTGCCTCTTAAGGGCTTGAAATCTGCTCCTGAAGGACACCACATTGAGCCCCTGGCCACCAAGCTACCAATTTACCGTCACCATCTGCACAAGGGGATATGCTATCCACTCTGTCAAGAAATCCGTATTTTTGAAAGGGAAGGACTGGTTTTGACAAATTACCACAGGAAAAGCATTCCCCAAAGGAGGACAATAGAAACTTCTGTTTTCCTCCCTAAAGTTTTGTCTGTTCAAACTAGATGACAAACATAATTCTAAAAAGCTTCTAAACCAAGAGCAAGTATCATCCGCCACTCCCACCAAAAACATCCGAAGCTATTATTAGGTTGGTACAAAAGTAATTGTGAAATAATTTGCCATTACTTCTAATGGTGAAAACCACAATTACTTTTGCACCCACCTTGTACCAACAATTTATAAAATATTAAAATGGAAGGTATTGTAGGCTTTGTCTATTTAACCTCTTCAATTCTCAGTGAGAAAACTGAGGCTCTAGAGTTGTGACTTGTCCTTGATATAGTTCTATGTATTTCCAAAGAAATAATTCCCATATAGTACATTCAAAATTAGGCTAGTAATTCCATCTTGCCAATGACACAATTAATCAAAGAGAAACATACAATGATTAGCAAGTCAATTCAAATATCTTAGTTGTATCTCCACAAAATAAGGCTATTACACAAGAGCTATAGTTAAAGAATACTATTAACAAGTCCTTAGCATTGTAATTCAGCTAAATGCCTTATCCAATAAGTTTCCAACATTATTTTCCACTCGCATTCCCTCCATTAGTCTAAATTTACCATTTATACCTGCTGTCCCATTTACTGCAAGCAATTCCTTTAAATTGGAACTACTTCTACCCTTCACTTATTCCTCAGAATTTTTTAATGCAACAAGAAGTGAAAAGTATAACACATTAAACCTAGAAACTCAAATTTGAAAGTCAAATGTTTTGGATTTTTTTCTGGATATTTCTCCCTGAGGAAACAGAAGTTATGATTTGTAAGTTTCTGATATATTCCAAGACATGGTAATTTATTCAAGCAATTGTATCTATCTGTTACCTGTAGAGTTTCTTGACAACCAAGCTAATCCTGGAGCCTCAGACTGATTTATTGTAGGATCACAGGCTCCACATTCATCCCATTCTCCATGACCATGCACTTTGAAGCATTGGTTTTAAATTTAAAGCCTGTATTCCTAGAGACACTGTGTGTACCCACCTCCTTGCATTATGAAGTCTTAGCAATGCCCAATTAAATGACAAGAACCAACATCAGAGGCTGTCTTATAATCAGGCATTTCTTTGTTCAAATCCCACATATGCCAACCATTTACCATGTTATATGGCAGATGCACCTGACAGCAATAACTTAACTAAGCGTACCCTCAGAATGACCCGGTGGTCTAAGAAGAATGTGTTAAGAGTTGTGAACTAAGGAAAAGAGGAGTGGCTGACCCAGAGATTGAGTCCTTACCCAGGAAGAACATCTGAATCCCTGGTTCATCTCATGGAACCCAGGCAGTACAGGCGATTGAGGCCCTTTGTTTTTGGTTAAATGAAGGTTGCTAGGTGGAAGTTGCTAGAGAGAGGGTGCTAAATGAAAATGCCGTATAAACTGCATGTTTTTTACAAGTGGTTGCTGTTCTGCTGTCCAGCCCACCACCACCGGACTGCCCTGTATGTAAGTCCCCTCAATAATCCCTAAGTCTCGGTTGCTGGGTATCTTCTTCAGCCTTTTGAACATGGTGCTGTCCCTATTGAAGTCAATAGGGGTCCATCCAGCATAACACATGTAACCCCTCTCATCATCAATATCTTCATGTATACAATGGAATTAAAATTACCTACTTGACAATATTATGATTAGAATTAAAAATAACAAGTCAAAGTTGTCTTATAAGTGTCAGTATATATTATACAATCAATAGATGGAGTTTGATAGCAGTGACTGACTCAAATGTTGGTGAGGTAAAGAAAGGGAAAGTGGTCAGAGGCTACTGGGATTCCTCCCTCCTTGCTTACTTTGGGTACCTTTGACCAGAAGCCACCATGGTGGAAATGCTAGCAGTTCCCAGCATGTCCACTTCCACTTTGCTTCAACTGGTATCTTGATAAGAATTAACTGCCCACAGATGACTGTGCTCTGCGGTCAGAAGCACCACCCACTTCAGTCCTACAAATAGATTCTGTTTGATACAAATAAAACAAAGAGAAAGACTGTGGATCCTGCTATAAATAAATCAATGACTATGACCGGGACCATGGCATGCCCATATTTCTATTCTGTTTCTAATACTTATCAAATTACTCCTGCAATAAGTCTCAGAAATCTTTCTTAGTGAGTAACAGAGGAGCCCCACACCACACGGGGGGGAACAGAATGCTGCCAGGAGAATCTTTGGCTTCAGAATCAGAGATTGGCCCAATAATGACTCTACCACTTAGCAACTCTCAACTTAGTTTAGTGTTACTGACATTTTCTATGCTAGTATACCATACTGGCCTGTTCTTTAACCAAGTTATTAAGATAGCAGAACTCCTTTAGTGCTGTTACTTATCCTCACTGACCCTTCATGTTCTCCTCTATAAAATGAAGAGACATGCCCCTCATGTTTGTTGTATGAGGTAAATGAGATCACGTATAAAGCAATCAATATAGTATTGCCCTTGGTTTAATAACCATTATTTTGCTGTCCTTATTCAGTATTATAAAACTCTACATTGGCCAGGCATGGGGGCTCATGCCTGTAAGCCCAGTACTTTGGGAGGCTGAGGCATGCAGATTGCCTGAGGTCAGGAGTTCATGATGAGTCTGGTCAACATGGTGAAACCCATCTCTACTAAAAGTACAAAAAAATTAGCCAGGCATGGTGATAGGCACCTGTAATCCCAGCTACTTGGGAAGCTGAGGCAGGGGAATTGCTTAAACCAGGGAGATAGAAGTTACAGTGAGATGAGATCACGCCAGTACACTCCAGCCTGAGCAACACAGCAAGATTCTGTCCCAGAAAACTCTATCTTCTCTCATATGCTAAAATATTCATTTTGCTCTTCTTTCTAATGTTTGTGAGGCAGAATCTTTGCTATTGTAGCTCTCCTAGCTCAGCATCATAGATTCTCCACAGAGCTGGAAATCAGGAATGCTGACATTACAAACATTCTCCTGTGATATGCTGCAGCCAAGAAAAATGCCAACCCATTGCCTGCATCACCCACAGGTCAGTATTCCGCTAGCTCCATTCAACCTTTGCCACTAAGTCAATTTAACTGAAAACCTCAGCATAGGAATGAAATGCATCCTGTTAGTTATATGCTTCAATTATCTATTAAGGCTTTTCATTTACCATGGCCCCCATATCCAGAGTCAATGAATATTTTTTCCTTATCTCAGGATAAGGCTAATTTCTCTACAAATCTGGAGCACCTGGGTGCTAGGGCTATAGAAATAGAGATAGTTAAAACGGTAATACAACCTCCATATTCATCTGACTTGCAGTAACTAAAGAAAAATGTGTCCCAATGTACTTTTCCAGGCTTGAGGTAGCCCCTTAAAAATGACTGAATTTCAAGGCTAGGTGTGGTGGCTCATGCCGGTAATCACTTTGGGAGGCTGATGTAGGAGAATCACTTGAGCTCAAGAGTTTGAGACCAGCCTGGGCAACAGGGCAAAAACCCATCTCTACAAAAAATACAAAACTTAGCTGGGTATGGTGGTGTCTACCTATGGCCCCAGCTACTCAGGAGGCTGAGGTGGAAGGATGGCTTGAACCCAGGAAGTCAAGACTACAGTAAGCCAAGATGGCACCACTTCACTCCAGCCTAGGTGACAGAGTGAGAACCTGTCTCAAAAAAAAAAAAAGATTGGAGCTAAATTCACATTGATTAACTACTAATTGCAATATTAACAATAATATCTATGCAGTACTTACTATGTAGTATGCTTTACTTATATTTATTCATTAAATCCTCACAAGAATCCTAGGGCTATAGATACTACTAACATCTCCATTTTACTGACAAGGAAACTGAAGGAAAGACAGTTAAGCAATTCGCCAAGGATATACAGCTGGAATTTGAACCTTTTCCTTTACTATGTTATACTGCCTCTCAAAATCACAGGAAAAAAAAAAAAACATGAAAATAATTCTTTCAAGCTGGGCCTACATGGCACTGAAAAGCTGTTTAAAGAGTCATAGAATGGCACTGACTCCTCCACTCAACAGTCAAGGAATGTTTGCTGAGCATATCTACTCTGCCAGGTGCTAGTTGTTTACCATCATTTCTGGTTAATCTTTCATTAAATCCTGGCTCAGATCATCGAGTAGATAGAGTGCTGTGTAGGCCTAATACAATGGAACACCTGTGTCAGTACAGCCTTCCATGAGTTCCCTTGGCAGTTGGTTTCGTGTAATATTGCTTTTCCTAAAATGCACTAACACACAATCCTTTTCCCATCTCCGACCCCCACCAACCTACCCAGGATTCTTGAGAGTATATGAGCTCTGGGTCGGGCATGCTTGTCTAATTCCTTGACTTATTGCAAGAAGATTGGAAGAGTATTGGGACAAAACTTAATGAACAGAAAATCATGTATAATACAGAATCAATCAGCAAATAATAGTAGTAATAGCAAGCTACACCTCCTTATGTCATCAAAAGCTAAACATTCCTTCAATTATGGCCATTCTGTTAACCTACACTTGGGAACATTATGATAAGGCCTAGAGAATCATTCCTTCCTGACCAAAGATTATTCTTTTCATATGAATGAAAAATTGGATCCATACACTTCAGTCTCTCTTTCCCCTGGAACATTGGATTAAGCACTGCCACCTTCTGCATCACTGGAAATCTCCATTCTTTGAAGGCCTTTACTGGGGCCATAGGGTTTACAATGGCTTAAGGTAAGGAGGTCTTCTTGGTTGGGTTGCATCCTTTCTAATGCAGCCATATAACTCCATGTAGTTCTTCCAGCCATTCATTCACCCAATAATTACTGAGAACCTGGCAGAACCTGTGCTGGTGCTAGTGATCTCTACCCTTGAGGAGCGTATAGTCTATTGGGAAATATAGACACTAAACAATATAAATAAGTATAGAACGTAGTCATTCATTGCTTTCAATAGTTCCGGGAGCCACAGAAAATCCTATCATTGTAACTGTCACATCTCTTGGATTCAGAGATTATCATAAACTTCTCTACCCTCCCTTCATGTCCTATATTTTCTTTTACTAAAACTGCTGCAAATCTTCCATTCTCCCTCAGACCCACTCTCCATCTTCTCTACAAGCCTATGTGTCTCAGAATGTGTAGAGAGGGTAACAGAAGGCTCCCTTGTCCTTGGCTTCCTGTTGGGCTCAGCCAAAGGGGTGTGCCGACCAGAGATTTTTAAAAAGAAAAACAGAGAGTAAGGTTGAGGTGTGTTTTTTCATCAAATTCCTTTCTGTGGCATCATTGTGGGGTGGCTACAACCTTCAACCAAAGACCACAGCCTCTGTCAGGCCACCCTCCCCACACAGCTCTCTTTCCCTATACCCTCTCCTATCCCTCACCCCCATGCAGGATCTAGTTAGAATACAGGCTCCCAGATTGTGCATTATCCTTTGAGTTTTTAGTAAATTTCCCCACAACTTTACAATTAGTCTTTTATTAGACTCTCCACAAATCACCCATTTTGAATGTGCCATCTGTTTCTTGCAAGGAGACTGATTGATACAAATGCCTTGAATTTCTCCTTCATCATGGCTTTTTCCTGTACAAGAATTATTTTTGATATTTTATGAAATATTTTAGGCCAATCAGTAAACCTTTAATGAGAACCCACCATATGCTTCACTGTCCAAAATGTGCTGAGGATAGAAAGATGACCAAAACACAGGATTTGCCCTATAGGAACCGGGTCTAATGGTAGAAATAGGTACATAACTAGGATACCCCCAAACTTTATTATTAGAACTGCAACCATTTTCAAAAAGAAAGAAGCTGTTATTCACAGTTTCTTTCTATACACCAGGATAATAGGCATAAACTGTAACAGTCCCAACTTCATCCTATACATAAGCAGATTATTGTGTTATACAATAATGAGCATTTGGATTAATGTGAATGAGAGATAATAGGTGAGCAAAGGTGGGCCACCTAACTGACCTCTGAAGAGGATGTCAACAGAAGGCTTCTTAGAAGAGTCTTAAATCCATTCCCCCAAAGACCCCACTTGTCTCTAGTACCTCTTTGGCACATTGTCTCCTCTGCTAGAGACTCATTTTGACTAGAGCAAACTGCTTGAGAAATCAGGGTCAAAGGCAGACTTATTTAAACATGAAAAAAAAATATTTACTCTCTAACCTCAGAAACAAATGTTTTTAAAAGTATACATGTAAATATACACACAATGACAAACATCTGTGGCTTGTATATACCTCAGTCCACAAATTGAGGAGTGTATACGTTGTTAGTTTTTAAATCTTTTTAATTCCACTTGAGGCAATTCAGGTCCCCCTGAGCCTCCTCAGGATTTTGAGGTGTCTGGGCATGTGGGTGCACAGAAATCTTACTGACAGTTACAGAACAACCAAGAGAAAAGAGCAGTGGAGGAACTGACAAAACAGAATTGCTGCAACCTTTGCTTTGTGTGTTGGGATGCGGTTTCATCATTCTAAGGGTGTAGAGACATCCGGTCCCTGATGCTGTGGCCTGGCCATCACTGAGTAGTGTTTGATCTCCATGGGTCAGCTGTGATTTCCTTCCATTCCTAACTACGGGGAGTCCTCGTCCTCTCACTCAGTCTCTGGACTATGTCTACTCCCCTGTCTCATTTGTGGCCATCATCTGGGGCTGGATGAGGGGAAGACAGGCAGGGCATGAGATTCCTTCTGTGGATCGTACTGATTTTGAAGTACTGGAAACTCCAACCAAAGTCAGGAGAATCTTTATTGTGACTGGGATGCTTTTATTTATTTTGTATTCTTCCAAATATTATCATATGTGTCTGGGCCTATGACATTGAATCTCAAGACTCAAAGATTTTTTTCTTTGTTATCATGACCTCTCTCATCATTCCTTCAACGAGAAAATTAAGACAGACTGCTCAGCTGCCCAAGGTAAGGAAAGGTGGAAGTAACAGGTCTCCCTCACTGGTGGGGGGAGAGGGAAAGGCATCCATCAATACTTACACATTTTCCCACCCAGATTCTTTGAGTGCGATCTATGTGCCAGGAACTGAAGACACAGAGCTGAACGTGAGAAAGTGCTTGCCCTCTGGAAGCTCAGAGCCTATTAAGGAATTGTGGAACCAAACAAATAATCATTGCCAAGGTAATAAGTGATTTCAGAGAAATACATTCCAGAAGACTAAAAAACTGGATTTAAAAAGTTATTTATGGATATATGAACATTGATATGGTTTGGATTTGTGTCCCCATCCAAATTTCACATCGAATTATAATCCCCAATGTTGGAGGAAGGGTCTGGTGGGAGGTGACTGAATCATGGGGATGGACTTCCCCCTTGCTGTTCTTGTGATTCTCAAGAGACCTGGTTGTTTAATAGTATGTAGCACCTCCCCGTTTGCTCTCTCTTCCTCCTACTCCAGCCATGTAGGATGTGCCTCCTTCCTCTTGACCTTCCACCGTGAGTGGAAGTTTCCTGAGACCTCCCCAGCCAGGCTTCCTGTACAGCCTGCAGAACTATGAGCCAATTAAACCTCTTTTCTTTAAAAATTTCCCAGTCTCAGGTAGTTCTTTAGAGCAATGTGAGAATGGACTAATGCAAACGTTAACTCTGCTCTCTCCTGCTGATTTCTTGAAACTGAAGCCCATGAATTACCAGAGTTAAGTTTTGTCCTAAACAGTCCATTAAACTGTTGAGTGCCAGCCATGTGCTTTGCAGGCATATGTAAGGCTCAATTATTGGTCTGGCAATAATTGAGGTTTCCAGATTTGGCAAGACCTGCCACACACAGTGTCACCAGCAGTTCTCAACCTTGATGATTTACTACCTTGCTGGCCTTGAATAAGCATGTTCTAGATGAGATCAACTTGTCCTGGCTTCTCTGTTGAGGAATGAGGATTCTACTTCTGTAATCATTTTAGGATGGATACTCAACTCTCCAATATCTTCAAATAATACTTCACTTACAAAAGAATAGAGCTAGGAAAGCAACTTGAATATCTCTGCTGCGTTAATTAATAATGAAACTATTGTCAACATATGGGAGCAGTATCAGCCAGTGTACTGGGTGGGGAGAGATCTGAACTCTCAGTTTGGCCCGTGCTATTCCATTTCTCTTACCGGTTCATTTTTGAACTGCTACATTTTGAAGAGTGGTGAATATGTGGCCATTTTCCCTTTCTATCAAGAAAATCACTAAGGACTAATGTTATTCTGTTTAGAAGGCTTCAACACACTTCATGCTGCAATAATTTGACATGGAACCTCAGAAGTGCACAAGGGGAGATGTGGCTATACTTTCAGATACAGAATTTCTATTACCCAGTCAATCTTTAGAATTAAATGCCCCATAGTCACCAATTTATATACATGATAGAATCTGCTCTCAGTCATAAAATGACAGTAGCAGCTTATCCCCCACATAATCCCATCTGATCAGTAAACCAGCCACAAACCAGGCATCTATGAAGCTTCTGCGTGCCAGACCAACATAGCTGGACATAAACTCCAAGGCAGCAGTGCCTTAGATTTAGAGCTCTGGTTTGATAAGAACTATTTTTTTTAATTGAGACGGAATTTTGCTCTTTCGCCCAGGCTGGAGTGAAGTGGCACAATCTCGGCTCACTGCAACCTCCACTCTCCAGGTTCAAGCGATTCTCCTGCCTTGGCCTCTTGAGTAGCTGGGATTACAGGTGCAGGCCACCACACCTGGCTAATTTTTGTATTTTTAGTAGAGATGAGGTTTCATCATGTTGGCCAGGCTGGTCCCAAACTGTTGACCTCAGGTGATTCTCCCGCCTCGGCCTCCCAAAGTGCTAGGATTACAGGCGTGAGCCACCGTGCCCAGCCTGAACTTTTAAATTCTTTTTATAAAAGAAAATTTCTTTTTTACCCTCAGAAAACTTCAATGGATATCTGGCTAACTAAGAAATCTTACTAACAGATATAGAACAATGTGAGAGGAGCAGTGGAGGAACTGACAAAACAGAATTGCTGCAATCTTTGCTGACAAGTGAAATTTTAGAAAGAGTGCCCCCACCTTTAAGTAGGTACAATTACAGTTCACCCTTGAACTTTTTTCAATGTAAGTTACACCTAGTATGCCAGCCTCTCCTGCCTCCTCTTCCACATCCTCCATCTCTGCCTGTGCCACCCTGGAGACAGCAAGACCAACACTTCCTCTTTCCCCTCCTCCTCAGCCCATCAACATGAAGACAGCAGGGATGAAGACCTTTATGATGATCCATTTCCACTTAACAAATAGAAAATTCATTTTTTATTCCCTATGATTTTTTAAATAACATTTCATTTCTCTAGCTTACTTTAAGAATATAATATAGAACACATATAATATACAAAACATGTTAATCAACTATTATTGGTAAAGTTTCTGGCCAACAGTAGGCTATTCATAGTTAAGTTTTTGAGGAGTCAAAAGTTATACGTAGATATTCGACTGTATGGGGTTCAGCACCCCTAACCAACTCCCCTCCATCCCCCTCCCCACCCACATTCTTCAGTGATCAACTATGATCTACAAGCTTCTGCAAGCCTCAGGAGTGGAGGAACTGAGAGGTATTTGCAACTATTGCAAAAGAAACAATAATCTAAAAAATAAAAGGACTGGCTGTCTCCTTACTCCCCTTTTGGCTCACTCTATACATTTTTGATACCCGAGCAAAAGTGGTATTTTGAATATTGAGAGAGTTTTATTTTGTGGTAATAGGATTTTCTAATAATGCTATAAAAATATAAATTATTAAATTGCCATAAGTTTGAAATGAATAGGAACAGCCTAAACTTATTGCTCTGTCTTCTGAATTGCTAGTGTTCTCATCAGGCAAAAAGTTGACAAGGGCACTTGAATTTTATCCACACATATAAGTAGAGTTTTAAATATAGGATACAAAAATGAATCAGGATCATGCAGGGGGAGAAAAAGGCCTGTGGTCATCAAACCATTGAAACATCGACTTATTATTAAAAGTATCATAAACAACTGGAAACATTATGTGGAAATCAACTCCAAGATAATAGAAAGACCAAGAACAGAAGCAAACTATGGGTTAATAAAAAGCTTTGAAAGAAAAGTTTTTAAAAATTTTCGAAGTGAAATGCTGGCAGAATAAACTCAGCACCAATTATTGATAATAGAAACTCTTAGCAAAGTATGTAGACAAGAAGAATTCCTTTATATGGCAACAGTATCTACTAAATGCCTGCAGCAAACTGAATAATAACCTAGTAGCAGTGTTCACTTTGAAGTCCGTAAAAAGATAAGAAGCCTGCTATCATGCTTTATCAAGCACAAATGGAGGTTGTAGGTAAAGCAGAAAAAAAAAAAAAAAAAAGGAAGGCAAAGAGGAGAAGAGAAGAAAGGAAGGGAGATAGGAAAGGAAGAGGAGTGGAGGGCAAGGTAAAGAGGAATGAAAGAAGGAAAGAAAGAGTATAGACATTGGGAATAAAGAATAGCACCATTTTTTTGCAAAAAGTGTCATCTTTCACACAGAAAATTCAGGAGACTCTGAAGACCAAAAATTAGACACAAAAAGAAAGTTCAGATAGTTTGTCAACCATAAAAGTAATACCAAAGAAAAGTCAATTACATTCTCACAAATAAATCACAAACTATTAGAAAATGTAATTTTTTGTGGATATTACATAAATTATTTAAAATAACCTATAGAAATAAATCTAGCAAAAGATGTGCCATAATCTTATCGAGAAAAAAAAAAGTTCTATTGAAGGATTTAAAACTTAAGTATTTATGGATGGTAACAAGCAATATCTTGAAGATATCAAGTATTACCAAATTAATCTATAAATTAGATGTAACTGCAGTCAAAAATCTAACAGTTTTTCATGCAACTTGAAAAGCTGCTTCTCAAATTTATATGGAAGCTACCAGCCAATTAAAATCAACAAGGCAATTTTGAGGGAAAAAGATAATCTTGGTAACTCACCATATCATATATAAATACATTATACAGGGATAGTAATTAAGAAATTAGAGTATTTGACAAGAATAGACAATTAGAACAATGAAAAAATAACTCAGAAACAAGTTCTTGCTTATATGGACACAAAATTATGTGATATAACAAAGATAATGTTACAGATCACAGGGAGTAAATGAACTATTTAATAAATATTGCTAGGACAGTTAATCTAGTAGACACTAACAGTGTTCAACAATGTCCAATTTTCCTCTCTTTCCAGACAGCCTGAAGTCCACACTTGCACACCACTTTGCAGTTGGTCTGGCCATGTGACAGTGAATAACCAATGACCATGAGCACAAGTACTAGGAATGGCAGGTGAAAGATGACCCACCCCTTCCTCCGCATTGCTAACAAAGGAGACTGTGTATCCTGGAAGGTAAAGCTACAAAACTGCAGTCACTTCTGCCTGAGTCTTTTTACAAGAGCTGTAGAGCAAAGAACCAACTATGCTCACCCATCCCCAACAGCCACAAATGGTGGACACTTATAAGAAAGAAACAAATCTTTGTTGTGCTAAGACATTAAGACTTAGGGCTTAATATGTTACTGAAACATAACTACTTTATCCTGATAATACAATTATCCTATGAAGAAAATAAAATTAGATCCTTACCTTGCAACACAGGTAGGTTTTAACTTAATTTACACCTAAATATGAAAAAACAAAACCTTCCAAAACATTTAGAAGAAAATATACAAGAGTATCCTTATGACCTTAGGGCACAGACGATTTCTTAAATAAGACATAACAAAACTCAAACCATAAGGACAAATATCTGTAAGTTTGAATGCCGAGACCAGCTTGGTCAGGGAGACCCTAACCCAGCAGCACTAGAGGAATTAAAGACACACACACAGAAATATAGAGGTGTGAGGTGGGAAATCAAGGGTCTCACAGCCTTCAGAACTGAGAGCCCCAAACAGAGATTTACCTACATATTTATTAACAGCAAACCAGTCATTAGCATTGTTTCTATAGATATTAAATTAACTAAAAGTATCCCTTATGGGAAATGAAGGGATGGGCCAAATTAAAGGAATAGGTTGGGCTAGTTAACTGCAGCAGGAGCATGTTCTTAAGGCACAGATCGCTCATGCTATTGTTTGTGGCTCAAGAATGTCTTTAAGCAGTTTTCCACCCTGGGTAGGCCAGGTGTTCCTTGCCCTCATTCCCGTAAACCCACAACCTTCCAGCGTGGACGTTACGGCCATTATAAACAGTTACAGTGCTATAGAGATTTTGTTTATGGCCAGTTTTGGGGCCAGTTTATGGCCAGATTTTGGGGGGCCTGCTCCCAACATTTGACTACATTAAATTTTAAAAATTCTCTACAACAAAAGACATTATAATCAAAGTAGAAGATCAAACTACAATTTGAAGAAGATATCTGCAACCCACATAACTGAAAAAAGAGTAGTACTGGCCTGTTGCTCCTATAAAACCATAATATATCACTCCTTGAATAAAAAATGTAAACAAGTATTTCTATTCCAATACATATAATTCTAGATTATGTGTATTGTAATAAATATAATATAGTAACAGTCTAACTAATTAAGTAGATGTAAATGGCTGTGATGAGGGAAACATTTAAAAGATGTGGTTTGTGGCTTGCCCAATAATTTCCTCTGCTTCTTGGTGCTGCTCAATCCTGGAGTTCTATGGAAAAACAGGTCTTTTTCAATCCAGTCTTTAAGAGACCTGTAGAGCAAAGAACCAACTGTGCTCTTACGTATTTGTTCCCCTAATGAGATTACACACTCTCAAGGCAGGAGTTGAAATTTTGGGCTTACTGGCATGTTTGTGCAAAAATTTTATTTGAATGTCTCTAGATGAAGCTGTAAAATTCCACCATTCACAATAGGCGCCATCGTTCTCTACAGTCTTATAAGCCCAAGTCACATATCTGTTACCTATTTGACCTATATATGCATTCAAGTTATGACTTCTGCTTATAAGCAGTGATTAGCTTTAATTTTTTAAAACTGATAAATCGGGCCAGGCACAGTGGCTCACATCTGTAATCCCACCACTTTGGGAGGCTAAGGCAGATGGATTGCTTGAGCTTAAGAGTTCAAGACCAGCCTGGGAAACATGGCAAAACCCTGTGTCTACCAAAAAATACAAAAATTAGCCAGGCATGGAGGTGGACCCATGTGGTTACAGCTACTTGGGTGGCTGAGGTGGGAGGATCACTTGAGCCTGGGAGGCAGAGATTGTAGTGAGCTGAGATCATGCCACTGCATCCCAGCCTGGGTGACAGAATGAGACACTGTCTCAAAAATAAAATAAAATAAAAAAGTGATAAGCCTATAAAGTTACTAACGGCCAGATCGTGTGCTGTTTGCTGGAACAATATAAATAAGTACAGCACTTGCCTTCATTGGAGCTCAAGGTCTAGAGACAGACCTATAAATAAATAAATAAATAAATAAATAAATAAATAAATACACTAGTTAGTGCAATTAGAGCTATATAGCAGGTAACACCAATAGCAAGAATAGACTGAGTAAAGCCAAGACTTATGTGATGGGGGGTGGTTGAGGGGTTAGTTAGAGGCTATTTATAGAGGTCTCTCAGAGGAGACAGTACCTGAGCCGCAATTTGACGAATGAATTCCCAATCAAAAGGGAATTCCTAGCAGAGGAAACCTCAAGTCTACAACATCAGGGGCAAGAAACAAGCGAATCTAGTATGAGGAGTGTGAGAGGGCCTTAGTTTTTTTGGGCTCCTATGACAAAAATATCATAGAATGGGTAGCTTATAAACAATATTTATTTCTTACAGTTCTGGACGCTAGAAAGTCCAAGATGAAGGCACTGGCAGACTTCACTTCTGGTGAGGGCTTACTCCACATAAACACAATGAGAAGGGTGGTCTTCTCAGTGTGTCCTTACCTGGTGGAGGACTAGCTAGCTCCCTGTGGTCTCTTTTATAAGAGCAGTAATTCCTTCATGAGTGCTCTACCCTCATGACCTAATCATGTCTCAAAGACTCTACCTCCTAATATCATCACCTTGGAGGTTAGGATTTTAGCATATGAACTTTAAGGAGGAGATAAACATTCAGAACGTAGTAGTGAGTTATGGGAGATAAGGCAGCAGCTAAATTGCAAAGGACCCCATATGATTATAATTGAAACCATGGCTCTATCAGTTGTTAAATGGGTGACATTGGACAAATTACTTAACCTTTCTGTTTCTCAGCTTCCTCAAGTGTCAAGTACAGATAATATTTTCTTCCAGTGCTCTAATGAGGATTAAATGTGATAATTTGGTTAAGTTCTTAGCATAGCACCAAGCACATGAGAGATGCTATCATGAAGTGTGAGTTTAATCAGGCTGTATTAGTCCATTTTCATACTGCTATGAAAAAATGCCTGAGACTGGGTAATTTATAAAGAAAAGAGGTTTAATTGACTCACAGTTCTGCATGACTGGGGAGGCCTCAGAAAACTTACAGTCATAGCAGAAGGTGAAGGGGAAGCAAGGCACATCTTACATGGCAACAAGAGAGAGAGAGCATGTGAAGAATAAACTGTCAAACACTTATAAAACCATCAGATCTCATAAGAACTGACTATCATGAGAGCAGCATGGGGGAAATGGCCTCCATGATCCAATCACCTCCCACCAGGTCCCTCTCTTGACACATGGAGATTACAATTCAAGATGAGATTTGGGTGGGGACACAGAGCCAAACCATATCACTGACTCAAACAGCAGCTCTTTTGGTCAATTTAACGGCATTTCCATGAAGGTCCATTATGTGTTTCTTCTTAATGTTCATCCATGTTTTCCAAATCTTCAGTGATGAACAAATGTCTCTTCTAACAAAATTAAGCCTTTTTAAAAATGTTTTAATTTTTTTTGCTGATATATAACATTACAAATATTTATGGGATACATGTGATACTTTGTTACATGCATAGAATGTGTAATGATTAAGTCAGGATATTTGGAGTATCCCTCACCTTGAGTATTTATCATTTCTATGTGTTAAGAACATTGCAGGCCCTCTTTTCTAGCTATTTTGAAATATACAGTACATTGTTGTTAACTATAGTAATCCTACTCTGCTATCGAACATGGGAATATATTCTTTCTAATAGTTTGCACCTATTAACTCACCTCTCTTCATGCCCCCCCAACCCCTGCCCCCCACACACACCCTTGAAGACTTTGGTATCTGTTATTCTACGCTGTACCTCCAGGAGATCAACTTTTTTAGCTCCCACATATGAGAAAGAACTTGTGATATTTGTCTTTCTGTGCCTGGCTTATGTCACTTAACATTATGACCTCCAGTTTCATCCATGTTGCTGCAAATGACATGATTTCGTTATTTTTTATGGGCAAATGGTATTCCATTGTGCATATATACCACATTTTCTTTACCTATTAGTCCATTGATGGACATTTAGGTTGATTCCACATTTTTGCTATCATGAATAGTGCTGCAATAAACATGAAAGTACCAGTATCCTTTTGATATACTGCTTTCCTTTCTTTTGGATATACCCAGCAGTGGGATTGCTGGGTCATATAATAGTTCTATTTTTAGTTTTTTGAGAAATCTCCATACTGTTTTCCATAGTGGCTGTTCTCATTTACATTACTACTGAGGGAAATCAAAAATATATTTTTGATATATTTACCCCAAAAATATATTTCTCTGAAATATTTGAAATGGCTGCTACAGGGCCAACAGACACCAGTGGACCTACGAAGCTGTCTTTTGTGGGGGGAAATTTGCATCTGTAAAGGATCTCCATTAATGCAGCCAGGTCCTCCCTTTCTAGGCCTTTCCCAGATCTTGGAGAGATTAACTGAGAATCTGACACCCTTAAAGATATGAAAAGAGACATTTATCCTCTCTTCTCTCTGAGGGCTGCTATCTATGAGGCTTCATCAACATAACAAGGCCACCTTGGCTAGCCAGGCCTCCTCCTTTCTTCCTCCCATAACCTGTCTTTGCCACTAACACCTGATTCACGAATCTAACTTGGTTTTGGCCATGCACTAAGCCTGCATTCTTTCTATAACCTCAAGATGGTGTATAAGCTTCTGTACCTCAATTAGGGCATGGGAGGGGGGTCTCATTATGAAGGCTCCTGTGTATACACTTTTTTAAATTTTAGGCTTTTTCTCCTATTATGCCTTATGTCAGTGATTTTTCAACAAACCTTTACGGGGCCAAGGGCCTTGGCCCCCACACTGCCAAGTTAAGTATGAGTTAAGACAAAGCTTTTTAAAATAATGCATGACTTTTTTGGTAGATGTAGGCAAGTTTATTCTAAAAATTATATGGAAAGGCAAGGAACTTAAAATTGACAAAGAAAAAAACCATTTCAGAAAATAAGAATAAGGTTGGAGGAATCACTCTACTTAATGTCAAAGTTTACTACATAGGTACAGTTACCAAGAGTATGATATTGGTGAAATTACAAACACATAGATCAATGGAACAGAATAGAGAACCCCAAAATAGACCCACAAAAATAAGTCTGTTGAAGGCATTCGAACCAGACTGACTCCATCTTGAATAGGGGCTAGGTAAAATAAGGCTGAGACATGTTGGGCTGCATTCCCAGGAGGTTAAGCATTCTTAGTCAGAGGAGGAGATAGAAGGGCAGCAAGGTTGATTTTACAAGATACAGGTTACAAAGCCCCCACTGATAAAACAGGATGCAGTAAAGAAGCCAGCCAAAACCAAGGCAATGACAGTGACCCCTGGTTGTTCTCACTACTCATTATGTGCTAATGATAATACATTAGCATGCAAAAAGACACTCCCACTAGTGACTTGACAGCATACAAAAGTCATGGCATGTGGAAGTTACCCTATATGGTCTGAAATGGGGAGGAACCGTTCGTTCTGGGAATTGCCCACACCTTTCCCAGAAAAGTTATGAACAGCCCCTCCCGTGTTTAGCATATGATCAAGAAATAACCATAAAAATAGCCAACTAGCAGCCCTCAGGGCTGATCTGCCTATGAAATAGTCACCCTTTTATTCTTTTACTTTCTTAGAAAATTTGCTTTCACTTTACTCTGTGGACTTGCCCTGAATTCTTTCTTGCACCAGATCCAAAAGCCCCTTTTTGGGGTCTGGATTGGGAGCCCTTTCTGGTAACAGGTCAAACTGATCTTTAGCAAAGTTACAAAAGCAATTCAGTGAAATGACAGTCTTCAACAAATGATGCTGGACATTTTTGATTAAAAAAAAAAAAAAATGAACCTGAACCTAAACCTCACACCTTATACAAAATTGACTTAAAATACATCAAGGAATCAAAGGTCTAATATGAAACTATAAAACATTTTAGAAAGAAAAATTATAGGCAAAATCTTCAGCACTTAGGGTTCAGTGAAGAGATTTTAGAATTGATTCCAAAAGCAAGATTTATGAAAGGAAAACTGATAAATTGAAACTCACTTAAATTTAAAACTTTTGCTCTGCAAAAGACCACATTAAGATGAAAAGACAAGTTATAGACTACAACAAATCATTCGCCAACCATATATTTGACAAAAAACCTCTATCTAGAATATATAAGGAACTCTCAAAACACACCAATTTAAAAAAAAAGCCAGTCCAATTAGAACAGGCAAAAGGCATGAACAGACATTTCACCAAATGGACATACAGATGGAAAATAAACACATGAAAGGTATTCAGTAATATTATCCATTAGGGAAATACAGATTAAAACCACAACAATATTACTATGCACCAGTAAGCATGGCTACAATAAAAACGTATGACAATACTAAATGCAAGTAAAGTTGAGGAGAAACTGAATCAGTCACACACTGCTGGAGAGATATGAAATAGTATAGCCACTTTAAAATATAGTTAGCCAAGTAGCTTTAAAAAAAAAAAAAAAGAAAGAAAGAAAGAAAGAAAGAAACTAAACATGCACTTATCGTATGGCCTAGAAATCCTCCTTATAGCCATTTAGCCCAGAAAAATAAAATTCATGCTCACACAAAAACATACACAAGAATTTTCATAAAAGCTATATTAGTCAGGGCTCTGCAGATAAATAGAACCAATAACACACAACATGTGTGCACACATGCACAGAGATTTATTTTAAGAAATTGGCTCACATGGTTTTGGGGGTTAGCGAGTCTAAAATCTGCAAGACAGGCCAGTAGGCAGGAGACCCAGGAAAGAGTTATTTTAGTAGTTTTGAGTCCTAAAGTCATCTAGAAGTAGAATTCCTTTTCCTTGAGAGATCTGTCTTTTCTCTTGAAACCTTCAACTGATTAAATGAAGCCCATCCATATTGTAGAGGGTAATCTGCTTTACTCAAAATCTACTTATTTAAATTTTAATTATACCTTTAAAAAACCTTCACAGCAACATCTAAACTGGTGTTTGACAAATACCTGGGTACCATAACCTAGCCAAGTTAACATATATAATGTCATGATAGCAGCTTTTGCTGATAGTCAAATAATAAAAATAACCCAAACGTCCTTATCATGGTAACGGTTAAACAAACTGTGATACATCCATGCCATGGAATACTACTCAGCAATAAAAAGAAACAAGCTCTTGATGCACACAACAGTATAGACAAAACTCCAAGGTACTGAGTTTTAAAAGGAGCCAATATCAAGGTACTATATGATTCCAGTTATATAACATTCTTAAGTAAAATTATACAGATAGAGAACAGATTAGTGGTCTCCAGGGGTTAGGAATGGGGAGGGGGTGGGCATTGATATGGCTGTGATGACTGGAGGAATACCAAGGTCCTTTGTCTCAAGCCGGTTTAAATAAAACAACACAGACACACGTGGAGTGGTTTTAAGGAGTGGAGAGAGTTTAATACGCAAGAAGGAAGGAAGAAGTTCCCCCATACAAAGACAGAGGGAGGGGGGCTCCAGGCCAAGAGAGGGAACCCTAAGTACAGTAGAAAATAGACAGTTATATTAGGAGGCTGGAGAAGGTGGTATCTGATTTGCATAGGGCCCAGGGGATTGGCTTGACCAGGTATGTCATTCACATAGCCCGCAAAAAACTGGTCTTCCCATGCTAGCCCTTTAATATGCAAATACAGGGCACCATGATGTTCTACACAGGTGAGGATTATCTGGGGGCAGCCATGATGTAAGGCACTTGTGATAAGAAGAAGAAGGCAGGAATCACCATATTGAGTGGACCCAGTTTCTAATGGCTGGCATTTGCATATCAAAGCTTGCTGGCCTGGGTCTAAGAGTTGCTTTTCTGTTGACAAGAAACGTTTCTGGAGCTGCTTTAAAAGAAAAGAAAAAAAATCTTACCAAGGGCCCCTTTTCTTCTCTATCTGCCTAACAATAATTTATTAATAACTCCCATAACAGTGTAACTACAAATGGATGGCAGGAAGGAATCTTCTGGTGATGCAACAGTTTGGTATCTTGGTAGTGGTGGCTGTCATGGGCATTCATGTGAAGAGACCACCAAACAGGCTTTGTGTGAGCAATAAAGCTTTTTAATCACCTGGGTGCAGGCCGGCTGAGTTCGAAAAGAGAGTCAGCAAAGGGAGATAGGGGTGGGACAGTTATAAAATTTGGGTAGGTAGTGGAAATTTACAGTTAAAGGGGTTGTTCTCTGGTGGGCAGGAGCGGGGATCACAAGGTGCTGGGTAGGGAACTTCTGAGACTCATTGTCCAGGAGAAGGAATTTCACAAGACAATGTCATCAGTTAAGGCAGGAACCCAGCCGTTTTCACTTCTTTTGTGATTCTTCAGTTGCTTCAGGACATCTGGATGTATACATGCAGGTCGCAAGGGATATGATGGCTTAGCTTGGGCTCAGAGGCCTGACATTCCCATCTTCTTATATTAAAAAGAAAAATAAAACAAAACAGTGGTGAATTGTTGGGGCAGCAAAAATTTTGAAGGTGAAATGGAGAGATGATGGATGATGTTTCTCAGGGCTGCTTTGAGCAGGATTTGGGGGCCGTCGGAACCTAGAGATTAAGTTGAAGGAAGATTTTGTGGTAAGGGGTAATATTGTGGGGTTGTTAGAAGGAGCATTTGTCATACAGAATGGTTGGTGATGGCCTGGATGCAGTTTTGTATGAATTGAGAAACTAAACAGAAGACACAAGGTCCAAATAAGAGAAGGAGAAAAACAGGTATTAAAGGACTAAGAGTTGGGAGGACCTATGACATCCAATTAGAAAGTGCCCAAGGGGGTTCAGCATGATTATTTGCTTGGTTGGCCCTCTGAACAGCTTTCAAAATATGTGAAAGAAGTAAAACTTGGGGATAAAATACTTTTATTTCCTTTGCAATCCTTTAGTAATTGTTATAGGGTAGGACCTGCTAAAATGGAAAGGTCTCCCCTTGCTGGATTAAGAATGGCCCTTGTCAAGTTCTTGCAGTAATGAAATAGTCATTAGTCTTTCTCTCACTACTCAGAAGATATGTCTACAAAACGCTTGAGTTGTCTTTTGAGGGCACTGACCCCATTTTTCATATATGGAAAGTGAAATTGTTTCAGAGCCAGACAGAGACTAGACACAAATTTGCAGGAAACCCCCATTGTCATGACTGACCCGTCCCAAGTACAAAACAAAATCATTTGTGGTCTCTGGTGCTGCATTAATGTTTAATTTAACCCTACAGCTCCGTGTCCAACCAAGGACAAAATAGATATTGGAGTGTGGTGAAGCACAAACTAGGATACATTCACAGCCTCATCATCATGCTGTGCAAGGAGAGGCCAACATTCCCTGGTTCCCTTGCAAGCTTATGTCCTCTCATCTGTGGCAACCTCGCTGAGGCTGCTTCCCTCACTGGCTTAGGTGGCCTCAGTGGGATTCAACTGACCCAGGGTACTCTCCTTCTCTTCTTTTACTCATAATGTCCTATCCACCTAGGGAGGAGGGCAGGGGATTTCATCTGGCTGGCTTGGTATTTGGCTTATTTTGAGAAGGTAGCTGCCAAGGAGTGAAATTAGTGCTGAGCAATTTAGAGATGCAAACACCAGTGTGCAGAGAGAGAGAAGGACGTGCCTGGAAGACAAAGATTCCTGTTCAGATCTATTTCTTGCATACAATGCAAACTGCAGTAAGGACTACTATTATTGTACAGTGCTAAGTGGGAAGGGACATAGTTTTTCTGTTTGTAAAACTTAGCCACCAAGAGGGTCAAGCACTCAAGTATAGGTGAAACCACCTGTGCAAAATTTATGACAGTAAGAAAAATATGACGTAAGAAAATTAGGACAGTGAAAGAAATCTCACATAACTGACTGCATCTTGCTTCTAACCCCCAAGCTACCCTTAATTCCTGGGCATAGGCCCAACTAACTACAGGAGGAATTTAGTTTATAGTTTAACTTTGAAACAAAGATGATAGCCCGTTCTCCAAACAAACCCCCTCCTTGCTTGGGGACCAGACTGCCTTTGTAAAATGAAAAAGTTAGCCACAAAATTAGAAATTATGACTCAGGAGTCAAGCAACTAGAAGCCACAAGATTCCTAACCTCCCCAGTTGTTCCTATAGATAACATAACTATTGTCAAACCAATGACTGGTGTTTGAGGTATTTTTCAGATGCTGTATTCTGACGGACCAGCTGGCACCACCCAGATTGGTAAATTGGCTCATTGGGTCTTATGGTGCCTGACCAGGAACTGATTCAGTCCAGGAGGAAAAGCTCTGACTCCCTGTGATTTCATCCCTAACCAATCAGCTTTTCCCATTTCCTAGCTCCCTGCCTACCAAACTATCCTTGAAAAACCCTAGCCTCTGAATTTTCAGGGCGGTTGATTTAAGTAATAATAAACTCCTGTCCTTCCATTTATCTGGCTCAGTGTTTACTAAATTCCTCCTCAATTGCAAAACCCTGCTGTTCTCAGTACATTGGCTTTTTGGGGCAGCAGGCAAGATGAACCCATCAGGTGATTACAGAAGGATGGTGATAAAAGGAAACTCAAAATTAATTATGAGTAAGCATCAAAATCAAATTATAAGATTAATTTTAAATGTTGATAAATTTTTCAAAGTCCTAGGCGAGTATTCTGAAAATGTAAGATATGTAAATAAGTGTTTACATATATATGTCTATATGGTTCCCCAATTAGATTGTAAGTTCCTTAAAAGTAGGAACTCTCTCATGTCTAGCCTAGCTTGCTGCACAGACTAGCATTCAAAAAATTAGAGAAGGAAACTAATATTTGCTCTGCACCTAGTCTTTTCTTTTGCATATTCAGACTCGTCAGTTTAATCCTCACAACCATGCCCTTAGCAAAAACTATTATTGGCATTTTGCAGATACGGGAAGATGCTAAGAGAGTTTGAGTGACATGCTCAAGGGCTTACAGAGAGTAAGGGGAAGACTAACACCCATATCCAGGTCTATGTGTCTGACCCAGAGGGCCCTGTTGTCTCAAGAGCACCATTCAGTTTTCCAAATATGTATTATTTCATTTTGAATGTGTGTGAAGTGTGTATGTGTACATGTATATTTTAAATGTTAAGGTAACCAAAAGTAAATCTTTACTAAGCAGCACACACTGATGTACAGCAGGTTCATGTTTTATAGTTCTAATGACACAAAAAGATTCTTGAGTGCTTTCCAAATCAAGCACTTTTAAGAATTAACATGAATATTAATATTAAGAATATGAATCACTAAAACAATATAAAACATTAATATAGACTAATTTTAATATAGAATAATATATTAATACATTAATAACATGTTAACATAGAATAATACATTATTAATATAGAAGAATATATAATAGTTATTCTATATTAATAAATATTCTGTATTAATATGTTCCATCTTGTTTTAGTGATTATTAAAAATGGGGCAATCCATGTACAGTGACTCTTTATGGAGAAGATAATTTGTCTATGGTGGTTAAAATGATATTAATAAGTAGAGAAGAGAGAGGAAGAAATTGAGAGGATAAAAGAAAGGAAGGATGATTCTTTTTATCTTCAAAGAGGAACTTAGTCTAGGTTGCAGAGAACTGGGAAGTTAGTACCAGTCTGAATTACAGCAGTTTCCAATTACTAAAACATTTTTGTGACATCTCAGTCTCGTAAGTAGCATTAGGGATTTTGTGTTGGAGGACAATATAGGTTTCTCACAACAGCTACAGAAGTTACAAGCTCTAACCCCAGGCAAATTTTTATTTCCACCCACCAAGGAATTCCAGAAGACATATTTTTAAATGAAAGGAAAATATAAAACAAAACAAAAATGTCTGATACAGCTTCTCAAATAGAGCACAGCATTAGAGCCTACAGTTGAGAGCTATAGGGGAAAAATCACCCACATACATTCTTAGTTGGAATGAGCTCCTGTTACAAAGAAAGATTAATTTCAAAAAATTAATATGGATTTTTCACATATATATGGGAAATACAGATATTTCATATATATATATCTCTATATATATATATATCTATCTATATAGAGAGAGATAGATATATATGGGAAATACCCAGAGAATGAGTAGTTCTCCAAGAGGTGGCTCTGAATTCCCGCTTATATAGCATCTTCAACAAAGAACAGTGAATTTTTAGAGAAGTAACAAGGCAAAGGCAAAGAACTTTGAGCCTCTAGGGACAGCAACTTGAGGAAAGGTAAATTAGTCCCAAATAAAGGCTAATTAGTAGAGCCTGATAATGTAAATTCCTCTGGAATGTTCTCCAGTCCAAAGAGGGTTTGAAGTCTTCAGTGTTTAACCTTTGTTCTCCCCAGTGAAAGAGGGGACAAAATAGCTTTGTAAATCTGTTATATTTCTAGGCAAATAGAGAGAAGGCAGAGAACTTCCCTGAATCTGCTTCTTCCTAATTGTCTTCTGCTCAACAATCCTTCATATTTAAGGGCAGCATATTCTGGTCTCCCACAAAAGAAAAACCTAATGTAAAATATAGCATAAACTGCATTAGTTGCTGAAAATATGAAACTTTACCTGAGCCCTGGGCTCCTGGAAAAACAGTCATGGTCAAGAAATCCCACCACCACCACCACCACGAAGGAAGGCAAAGCGTTTCACCCCAAAATAGATTTCCTTGACATAGTTGAAAATGACTATCCACAAGGGCTGGAAATACAAGAATAGCTGAAAAGCTGTCTTTTGCGGGGTGATTTTCTCTGCATTGACACAGTCAGATCTTCTTTGAGGGCTTTCTTTTGTCTGATCATGGAAAGATCAATGAAGTCTGACACCTTTAAAGGTCTAAAAGAAACATATCACTATATATTCTCTCTGAGAGCTGCTCAGAGAGATTTCATCTACATAAGAAAGCCATCTTTACTAGCCAGCCCTCCTCTTCTTCCCCTCCCATGACTACTTGTTTTGTCATTATAACCTGTTTTGCCACAATCCAAGCCCCAATTTTTCTTGTAACCCTCAAGATGGTGTATATATATATATGTATATATACACATACCATATATATACCATATATATACACCATATGTACACATACACCATATATAAATATATATACATATATAAAAAATATATATGGTGTGTATTATATACACACACACACACATAAGCTTCTGAACCCCATTGGGGGGTTGGGGTAATCACTCTGTGGTTCTCTCCCATGTGTGTTAATAAATGTGTATGACTTTTCTCCTATTAATGTCTTTTGTGAGTTGATTTTTTAGTGAAACTTCAAAGGGTAAAGGTGAAATTTTCCCTCGACCACTACAACCACCATCCTTTTGTATTTCAGAAAACAGCTTACTGTAAAGAATCATCCTGCATATAACTTAAAGAGGCCCATAGATGATGTAAAAATAAGTAATTCAAAATCTAAGTTCTTGGAACTCTAAATTATTCTGAGCCTTAAATAAATATGATTGAGGGGCCTGAGTCATGTGACAGGCAGCCATTACCTAGGAAGTTGTAACCTTTATTTCTCCGTTAAATTAAGCCGTCTTTGTTTCGGGAAATGATGTAACCAGCTATAGGGGACTAGGAAAGACTCCATCCTCCTTCACTGTTGATCTTCATTATAGATTAATTTCCTCCTTACTTTCTTTTTTTTTTTTAATTGCTTCTAATTTTATTTATCTTGCTCTGCAATAAAAACGAATGCATTTAACAAATACCATATGTTACACATTTCCATATATGGCACAGGATACAAATTTGATTAAGATATAATTCTGCCCAGTAGAAGGTGGGAGACAGGAAAGGAAGAAGAAATAGAAAATATAAGTTGAATCTGATCCTTAATATGATTTTTACTCCATATATACTTTTACTCAAATGATAGCTTGTGCACATGCAAGGATGGACAATGCTATTTCAAGGTACTTTCTATGGGGGAAGGAAAGCAGGAGAAGGAAATGAAGATGGGGAGAAGGCCATGTATCTCCACTTCCTGAAGGAAAAAGCACTTCGGTCCCAAAAGGTGGGAGAAAAAAAGTCAAATGAGTGGGAGGAATATTATACAGGTGAGCAGAAGGATGTGTTTTGCATGGAAGCCTCATTTTAGCAACTTTTTGCCCTTCTGCTTCCAAATCTTATTTGCCAATTTAATGGCTTTATATAAAGTTCTTATGATGAATGAAAAACTGTCTTTTTTGGCTATTTTTTAAATTTTTACTTTAAGTTCTGGGATACATGTGCAGAATGTGCAGGTTTGTTACAATACATGTGCCATGATGGTTTGCTGCACCGATTCTCTCTTACCTTTTTATACGAAGACTTCATGATGATCACATTGTCTTAAGATACAATGTTAAATATAGTCTTTTAAATTGGTTTAAAAAAAATGAAAACAAGCCATAAGGAAAATAAAACAAACTAATTAAATTATAATGACTCATAAACTAACCACATATAGAAAATATTATAATCCTGTTAAATTTCTTCACTTTCTGCCAATATAAGAAGAATTTAACGTTTAACTTTGGAACACTGACCACATTTCTCTGGAGTCTGTGTCTCTCAAATGGCTATTCCCAGCTTTTTGCTTGAATAAACTCTTTAAAATTGCATTCTGATCCCTTTGATTGTGTCAGATTGACAATGACTCCCTTGTCTACCTATAACAAAGCCAAACACAGACCTTCTAAATTGTCTTTTTTTTCTTACAAATGATTAGTTGAATGCTGAACTCCACTGACCAATCTGTATAAAAATACCCAGTAACTTGACCAAACCTTAGAGACTTCTCTCCTTCCCCAATGCCCCTGAACTTTGGCCCACCCTTAAGCTTAAGCATTGGAAGCTAAGGGGACACTGGAACAAGTAACAAAACCTCCTAAACAGCCCCTCTTGAGAACCAGCTAACTACAAAAAAGGACATTTTCTGCTCAACTCTCCACTGCTGATCCCACTTCCAACACCTGGTTCTTTCTAGCCTTGTTTACTCTTCCCTATAAAAGAAAAGCTCTTTCTGCCTGATTATTGAGACACTTGTAGATAATATAGTCAATGCATTCTCCCATTGCAATAGTTCCTTTCCCCCAGTGCGGTAGTCCACCTTCCCCAATTGTAATAGTCTCCCCTTACTAAGTCTCAAATTTTATTTATTTATTTATTTATTTATTTATTTATTTATTTATTTATTTTTATTTTTTTGACTGAGACAGAGTCTCACTCTATCTCCCAGGCTGGAGGAGCACAGTGGCTCAATCTCACCTGACTGCAACCTCCGCCTGCCAGGCTCAACCAGTTTTACTGCCTCAACCTTCTGAGTAGCTGGGACTATAGGTGCAGACACCATATCTGGCTGATTTTTGGGTTTGTTTGTTTATTTGTTTGTTTTAGTACAGACAGGGTTTCACCATGTTGGCCAGGCTGGTCTCGAACTCCTGGCCTCATGATCCACCAACCTCAGCCTCCCAAAGTGCTGGGATTATAGGCATGAGTCCATTTATTTTTTGACACTGTGTAAATAAATAGTTTCTAATAGTTTTTAGAAGTATATTTTTCCTGTATCATATTTGCTTTTATTTATGATTTCCCTTTAATGGATTTTATGTGTTCATCTGAATCAGAAGCCACATAGGCAGAGAGATCAAACCCTTAAAGGGTATTAACAAGATTCCCACATACCTCTTACGTTGAAATGGAAACAAATAGGTAGGAGGCCCACTTCTATTTGCAAACACCTCCAGATAATTAATTCTATTCTAATAGCTTTCTGGCTGCAGAATCACTGTTTCTAAGGCCTTTCAATTCATTTCCAGCTAATGCCTGCAGTGCTAGTGCATAACGAAAACGAAAAGTAAACTAAAATATTTTATCAGATCACAGCAAGCTAAAAGCCTGGCCAACTCCAAGCTTCACAGAGTATCTCGCCATTTTATCCCTGAACTGGCCCAAATAAATGGTTTGCAAGTGTTTACAAACTATCAACATTGCACCCTTGCAAATATTTATGTGATCCTCTGAGGTTCAATAACATGATTTTCAAAAACAAATGTGGCAATATGATATGCAGACTGGCAAAAGATTTTTTGACTTATGAACTTAGTAATAGGTAAAATTATACATGAGTTAAAATTGTAAATCACATTTAATTATGCATATTTAATGAACTGCTCACTAAAATCACAGTTGACATTAAACTTCCAGGATACATGATGTATTAGTCGGTTTTCACACTGCTATAAAGAAATGCCCAAGACTGGGTAATTTATAAAGAAAAGAGATCTAATTGACTCACAGTTCAGCATGACTGGGGAAGCCTCAGGACACTTACAATCATGGAGGAAGGTGAAGGGGAAGCAAGGCACGTCTTACATGGTGGCAGGTGAGAGACAGCCTGTGAAGGAGAAACTGTCAAACACTTATAAAACCATCAGATCTCCTGAGAACTCACTCACTATCATGAGAACAGCATGGGGGAAACTGCCCCCATGATTCAATTACCTCCACCTGGTCTCTCCCTTGACATGAGGGGATTATGGGGATGACAATTCAAGATGAGGTTTGGGTGGGGACACAAAGACTAACCTTATCACATGGTGCCCATAGTCGCAGGGTACATTTACTGGATTATTTTTCTGAAGTTTCTGGTGTATGCTGTCATTGTTATCAAAATCAGTAGTGTGCTGAGAAATGTTTAATCACTGTCTGGGGGTTTCGGGGGGTGCAGGAAGGTCCTGATGTGTAGCACTTGCTAGTCTCTATGGTGTAAATACTCCCACCTTGGATGACTTCAAACTGTCAAAATGACTGCACTGGGAGTTGAAGAAGAGATCCTCAGTAACACACCATTGTATATAGCATTTCTACCATACATGCGGGGATCTGTCCTGAAGACCCCAGCTGCACAATGGATGAGACAAGTACTCAGACACCAATATTCAGTGAAAGAAAAGGCCAGGGGGCTGCCGGCACCAGGGACCGAAGAGAGTTTGCTGCCCCTCTAAGCTGGCAAGGCTTATATTTATTTAGTACAGATTTAATTGACAAAGGCTTTGAGTCAACATACCTGTGGGTAATTAACCTGGTCGCCCCCACCCCAGAGAGGGCCATCCTGCCCGCAAATGATCAAAGGTTGATTTTAGGACCACATGAGTAAACAAGCTATTTAGATAAACTCCTCCATTACGTATCTACACGCTAAGCTTTTAAGAGAATTCAGCTGCCTTCAGCCAAACACTTTATGCAAACCCCCAGGCCTTCCAAGAGGGTTTCTTTCCTATAATTTTACAGTTTCTCCCACCATCCTGACTGAACCCCCACACATACAATAGATGTAAAATAACCTTGGCACAGATACTAAAATTTAGTATCTTATTAAAATTTAGTAAGATCATAAGGAAGTAATGAACTTTGATTATATATTACTTTGCCTTAATATGACTTTCACATTTATAGCAGCTTTATTCATAATCACCAAAAAATGAAAACAACCTGAATATCCTTCATTGGGCGAACAAACTGTGGTACATCCATAAAATGGAACACCACCAAAAAGCAGCAGTATGGATTAATCTCAAAGACATTGTACTCAGTGAAAGAAGCCAGTCTCCAGAGGTCATGTTATGCATTATGACATTTATGTGACACCTCGGACAAGGCATATCCATAGGGAAGGAGAACAGATCAGTGTTTGTCAGAGATTGGGGTAGGGTGAGGGCTTGCCTAGGAAGGGGAAGCATGAGGGAATATTTCAGGGTGATGACCCTGAATTCTGACTGTGGTTATGGTTACATATAACTATACATGTGTCAAAACTCATGTAACTGGACATCCAAAAAAGTTAATTTTATGGTATTTTAAAATGAAACAAAGAAATGATAGACAATGGAAACTCTGAGTGATAAGAGGGGTAGGAAGGGGGTGGATGATGAGATGTTGCTCGATGGATACAATGTGTGTTGCTCCCGTGATGGATGCATGGAAGGCCCTGACTTCACCACAATGCAATATATCAGTGTTGCAAAATTGCACTTGTACCCTATGAATACACACAAATAAAACAATGTTAACTTAAATTTTAAAAGGTATTTTTACATTTTAAAAAATTAAGTGACATGTAAATTTATATATGTATATGATAATCTTATTTATATATATTTACTATAATGTTATATATAATATATATTATATACATAACTTTCTCTTTAAAAGTGCTTTAAATTTTCTATTTAGGTTTCTGCCAGAAAAGCCACTTTGAGGAACTCTGCCACATCTGTGTTCTCTCAGCCTGTTTTTCCATCTCTAAAAGCAAAGGATCAGTCTAGAGCAGTGATTTTTTTTTTTTTTCATTCATTTTTCCTCCCAAATGGTGCCTCTGGCCACTCCCCTTGTGGAAGTGGGTGTGTTTGGAGAAAAAGTGCCTTCAGCCTTCACTGGGCTCTGGAGCCACAGCTTCACATCAATCAGAGCATTTGTGCATTTGTTTTGTCTCACATATTGTCTGCAGACCTCCAGATTCCAATAGCTGGTCCCAAACTGCATCCCCAGACATTCCAGGAGTTTGAACCCTCCCGATTTCAGTGCCCACTGCTGAGGCCAGCTCATTTGTCCCTTGGGCAAGTGCTCCTGTGGCTTGCCGTGGTTAGCCAGACCAGGGCACTGGCTCTGATGGTGAGAGATTCTAAAGGAAACATTTTGAGATCGAGCTGGCAGGAGCTCCTTGCTTCATAACTTTTGGATTAAACTCAATGAGAACTCTGAAAAGGTTGCAAAAATCTAGTCCTTCCTGATGTAGGGTCTGAAAGGATCTTAAATCGTTTTTTCCCCCTTCCACAGGATGACATTTGGAAGCCCACTTTATAAAAATAAAGGGATATGCACAGATGAGGGAAATGATGTGGATAGGGATGATGAGCATGCTTCCCCAGGACCGGCAGAGCCCAAGATTATCATTAATAATAAGAACTGCTCTTTAAGCATGCGCCATGTTCCAGGCCCACTGCTAGTGATCATTTCATCCTCACAACAACCCTGTGAGAGAAGGGCTGTCATTGCTTTGCCAGGTGAGAACACCAGGCCTCCAGGAGGCCTCATATCAAATGCAGTGCAGGTGACAGAGGTGACAGAGCTGGGTCCCAGCCCGCAGCTGCAACCTTCCAAACCAAGGCCTGCAAAATAAAACCCCAAGGACTGACAACAGGCCTGCCCTTCTCTCAGCACATGCCCCAGACAAGGAGACTTAAGCCATTTTTCCTCAAAGGCTGGTGGAAGGTAACTGCCAACACCTTGAGACCTTGTCACCTGACAAAACATTATTTTTAAATGTTATATAGTTGATTTGATACGGTTTGGATCTGTGTCCCCACGAAATCTCAAGTTGAATTGTAATCTCTGGTGTTGGAGGTGGAGCCTGGTGGGAGGTGACTGGACCACTGGAGAGGGGTTCTTATGAATGGGTTAGCAGGATCTCCTCAGTGCTGTTCTCCTGATAGTGAGTTATTGTGAGATCTGGTTGTTTAAAACTGTGTAGCACCTCCCCTTCTCTTTCTTCTTCCTGCTTCTGCCATGTAAGATGCCTGCTCCCACTTTACCTTCAGCCATGACTAAAAATTGTTTGAGGCCTCCCCAGAAGCAGAAGTCACTATGCTTCCTGTACAGCCTGCAGAACTGTGAGCCAATTAAACCTCTTTTCTTTATAAATTGCCCAGTGTCAGGTGTTTCTTTATAGCAATGTGAGAACAGACTAGTATAGGAATACTTTGTTCAAACGCTTTTTTATGCTTACGTTCATATAGGAAACCAAAGTTGGGCTGCTCTGGTTAGAGATGAGAGCAAGGGTGACCTGAGGTGGTCTGAGACTCCCTGGGCCCCCAGAGAACCATTTGAAGGCCCGTGTTTTGTAGGTTGGCACTCATTTTGAGAGATACTGGAGGGCCACAGTGCCTATGGCTCTGTGGCTTTGGGTTCCAATGAATGAGCCAAGATTCTGGCTGACTTGCTCCTGCATAGACAAGCTGGGCAGGGTTGTAAGATTCCAGGCCTAATGCATGGCTTGGGTGCTGTTGTCAGGTCCCCCTGAGTCGGTACCACCTGCTTCACCTCCCTGGCCAGGCACTAGTGGTCATGACTTGGCATTCTCAGGGTAGGAAACTTATATTCATCTTCTATTTAGTGAGTTTTACTCTACAAAGATATATGAATTATAAAGTCAAAACCTGCAGCAACTCTCCCTTTTTTCCTTCCTATTACAGAAGACATCATGTGAGTTTCTGAATAAACAGAAGTATTACACAAGCTCAAGTTTACATCTTGGTGGCAGATCAACAGCCCACCAGCACCTGGGACCCCACAGGCAGGGCTGGCTAGGATGCCCCTCAGTTGGGCTACCCATTAAACTGACCTCCTTCTCATGGATCTCAGGGATCACACGACCCCTCAGGGAGCTGACCATGTGTGCAATATTCTTGCCAAACCACTGGAACTCCTGGTAGATGCAGGGATCCCCAAAGCCATTGTCAGGCTGATGGGTGTCTGGCAGGGATGCAGCTGCTCTTCCCTGGGAGAGGGCGCGAAGGGGCAGCCCTGCCTCTCCCCCAGACCATGGATGTGATCGGCGATGCGACCCAGCAAGTTGCGCAGGCGCGAGACGCGCGCAGCGGCCACAAGCACCTGCGCATTGAACGCCACTGGAAGATGGCGTCCAACGCCCCCACTGAGACATTGACGACAGTGGTGATATGGTTACCAGACAGCATGAGCGTGTTTCTGGGCCACCCCTTGAATATACAGGTTGTTGGTGATCTGTGAGAGGTCGGTGGCCAAGGCACTGGACAGGAGGGCCCCGGGAGTGTGGTCACCCAGGCAGAGGGTCGGCGGCCAGCGAGGAGCGAGGTGCGCATCTTTCTGCAATGCTCAGCCCACTGACGCTCTCAACCGTCAATGGGCGGGTTCATTCAGCAAGCAGCCGCTGCAGAGTCTTCGGAAGGAGTCTGCGGGAGAGAAGACGGGTCACGATCTTGGAGCCATAAGTCCTGCCCACCCTGGGCTCTGGTTTCCATGGCAGGCAGGAATCAGCAGTGCCTGGTCTTCGGAAAAACCCAATCTGACTTCTTGGCTTCCCTGCCCAGGCTCACCCACTAACACACCCACAACTGCCACCGGCCCCTCTGCAGCCCTCGTTGAAAAGTATGCATTTAATTTTGTTGAGCATTTAAAAGAAAACTTGGTAATCTCCTCCCTATTTCTTACAGAGTTTAAAATGCAGTTCACTATCTCCTCTAAGCACAAATAGAAGAAAATCCATTTCGTCTGCCATATTAGATATTAAATTCAGAACAAAACTACTGGAAATACTTTTTAGCATCGGAGTACATCTTAATGGAAATGCCCTGTCTGGAAAACTGTAGGATGGGATACATCCCAGTTGCCTGGAATCCTTTAATGACTACCTAAACAGTTCTAGGAGATTTAAGCCCCAAAGGCCAAATGAAGAACTCCCAAAAAAAAAAAAAAAAAAAAAAACAGTCTAGAAGTTAAAGGAGATAATGTCCTCAACTACTTGGAAGGCTTTACCGATTTTTCAAGAGACATCCATGTCTCCATAAAACCCAATGCAGTGACTAATCACTCTCAAGTGTCTAGAGAGTTCCTTACTCATGACCGATGTTACTGTTATTATTTAGGATTTGTGATTCACCAAACCACAGCCTAGAGACTTCAGAGGGAGCATGATTCTGCCAACATCTTGATTCTGAGCTTATAGCCTTCATAACTGTGAGAGAATAAATGTCTGTGTTAAGCCACCTGGTTCATAGTGCTTTGTTATTGCAGGCCTAGGAAACTAAATCGCCTCTCTCCTGTTTCACTCATGAAAGCATACCTCAATGCAAGCAAATAAGAGAGACAATATTATAGGAACAACTTTGAATTCACTCCTAAACTACAAAACCATTTCCCAAACCTACGTTACATGTTATCTGTAACAAATTACTTCCAACACACTTCCCAACCAATCACAATACACTCAAGCAACCAACTGTTCGGGCTAGGAACTGTTCATCTCACCCAACACTTTTATTTTTCTGGAGAAATGAAGACCCAAAGAGGCCAAACAGCTCACCAAAGGTGACACAGCAACTTGACTGTGTGTTTCTTCTTGTAGCTAGCTCACTTTGTTCTAGCCAAGTTTTTGAGCACAGGTAGAAAAAAGAAAACCAGAGGCACGTAAAGGTTGTCTCATTTTTCTTATATCAGTCCTCAGACTTTGCCTTCTGGCTCCAGTTTAAATCACTTTATGCAGGATGGCTGAAGCCTGAAACTTCCATAAGCAATTCTGTTTGTAACTCTGACTTTGAAGGCTGATACAGGGACCCATTTAGCCTACTGGACAAACTGAATGACTGTTCAGTGTATGGAGATTAGGATGTAATACAATATCCATGTCAGAGCATAGATCATGGACAAAAGAGGAAGAGCATCAGTGCTTCGATATTACCATTAAGTGGCTCAGATTGATTTTTATTTAACCTTACTTGGATAGAAAGACCAATGGTGAATCCATCAAGAGACCTGAATTATCATTTTCAAGTGAGTGGTTTCTCTGCATCTCAAACAAGGGTCCTATACAGTCCTCAAAAGTAGCCAAGATCAAATGTCAAAAATTGGAACATGAGAAATTTATAAGTGCAATTAACTAATATCTTGAGTCTGTAAAGATGTGCTCCCAATGCCCTTCCAAAAAGATGGCTTTGTTGACCTAGATTTCTCAGCATAATGATCCTATTTGCTTCCTCCGTGTCTCAGTGCTAATTTACTTTTCGTTCATGTTCCTGAAAATAATAAATCTCCTTTTTGTTTTGTTGTTGTGGTGGTGGTGGTTGTTTTTGAGATGGAGTTTTGCTCTTGTTGCCCAGGTTGAAGTGCAATTGTGCGATCTCTACTCACTGCAACCTCTGCCTCCTGGGTTCAAGCGATTCTCCTGCCTCAGCCTCCTGCCAGGTAGCTGGGGTTAGAGGTGCCCACCACCACACCTAGTTAATTTTTTGTATTTTTAGTAGAGATGGGGTTTCACTATGTTGGCCAGGCTGGTCTTGAACTCCTGACCTCAAGTGATCCACCCTCCTTGGCCTCCCAAAGTGCTGGGATTACAGGCATGAGACACCAAGCCCAGCCAAATCTCCTACTTTTTAGACATAACCAACAGAGTTGGAAGAAACTAACTCCTCTGCCAGTAAAAAGTTCCCATTCACCCTTCTTAGAAAGGAATTGGAGATTCACATAAATCAGCTAAACTTTCAAATGACACTTCAAAGGGGACCCAAATACTCACCAAGGAATCTAATACTAAAGTTTGCATCTAAAAATATGAGTTACAGCAGAATAACCTCCCTGAGACATTAGAAGAGGAAATAGTCAGGGAACACTACTGGGAGATGTCCAACTATAGCCTAAAGGGCTGCAGTGGTATCTATAGGGGAGAAAGTAAACTAGTAAACTGAGAATAGAACTGGGAGAAAGCAAATAGGATCCTAGACAATTGCTTTTAATGAAGCAAAATGTCAGAGGGCTGAACTGGATTAAAGATATGATGAGGTATTTTTCTTAATGCAAAGAGCTGACTCTTATATATAGATTAAATCAGAAGGGTGATTTGAGGTCTGTCAAAAAATCTCTCAAAACCACTTACCTCATAATTGTTCCTATTATTTTTTTTAGCCTGTAAATGTGCCTGCCCTTCCCACAACTCTGAAAGAAACAGTCTCAAACGCACGTGTTATCTGCAGTATTACTATGATTGATTGGATAAATAGTGGACACTTGATGCAAGACCAGGCAATCTATTGTCTCACCAGCACCCAATTACAATACTTCCTCAAGAATTTAAATAAAGAGAAATCCCAGTTGTACTCAGTGGGTAGAACATAATTAACTAAAGGGCCTAGTGGATTGATGGACTCTGACTGAGCTTGCCATTTTGATGCAGACAAATGTATAAATAGACTGATGTGCAGAAAAAGAATGGAGCAACATAGAGAAAGAGGCAGATACTTAAGACCTTAAGACCCTGTGGTCCAAGAAAGAGTGAGAAAGTCACAGGGAGAGTACCTGTCTTAGGTAACTGATGGCACAGCAATCCTCAGTCACATCCCCAGTGACCTAACTATAAGTACTTTGTCTCCGTGTGGTTTCTGTAACCTTTTGTCAAATATCCTTTTGTCAAGTTTTGGCTAGAACAGCACTTTTAGTTATTCCCTTATGTTCTTCCTCCTATTTTCAGAAGACCCCCATGTGGGCAGAATTGTCTTCTAGAGAAAAATACAACTCTGGAAAAAGAATGCTAAGAACAAATTATCAAATTCTACTCTAAAATAAAATGCATGTGCATATTCACATCTGTCATTTGCATATAAAACAGTATAAAATATTAGATTCATTGGCATTAAATCAGACAACTTAACTGTTGCCTTTGAGAACCCTACAGTTAGCTTCACCATAAATAACAATTGCTCATAATAATCTAAACCCCCACTGACATATATAATCTTTATATAAAGATATACATATCTTTATATATGTATATCTAACTATATATAAATCTAACTATATATAAATCTGATATATATAGTTATATATTATATATAATATATAAAGATTATATATGTATATGTCCTTTCATTTATCTTCTTTTTCCCTCAAAATAATGAAGAACATTCTGAATTTTACAGTGATATCTATCTGTTTATACAAAATAAATTCTATATGAGAAAAGTTGAATGGGCAAAATAAAGACAAATTCATCATTTTTACAAAATACAAAGAAAAGTGAATCATTTTTTCCCTGAACCTTCAGTGGAAGGCAAGATTCAAAAAGAAAAAATACAGTGTGAAGAGAACATTTTTAAATGATTTTTGGCTGCAACTTGCAGAATTACATTTAAAAAAAAAAAAAAAAAGAAAACATAACCAGAGACCTAGATTATCAGGCTGGTGTCTTCAGGTTTTACATGAAGACTCAAAAATAATCACTCTAATAAAATCATATGTAAATAACATTATTCAAAACCATACTCAAAATACCATCATACCAACAAAATAAACAGTAAGAATTTACTTTTTTTTCATCTTCATCAGAAGAGTAAAAATCTGTAGAATGAAATAAACATTAAAAAGCCAGCAATAGCATTCTACACAGACCACAGCAGTCTGACAGGCTGTCATTGCTTATGCAGCACAAACCCTGCTATCAAGATAGTTTTATGCAAAGCAGTCCTTTCCAGAGAACCTGGAAAACTGTAATCACAATTCAAACCAGCTTTTTTAAAAAAAACAACAAAGAGTGTTAAGGATTTTCAATGTATTCTCACCTTTAAAGACATTTCTCTTGTTTCAACAGAAGAGATGCCTTTGTGGTTAATTTCACAGCTTACTTTAGTAAGTTTCTTTTGTGGATGAAGAGAGCTTCAAATTACTGTAATAAAGACTAATGACAGCACGTCCAGAAATAATTAAGTCTTGTCAACAGATCTTTCTGGAAAAGAGGGTGTTTATGTTAACTCTGGTTACAAGAACTCTGAGTCCAATGGGCAGAAAGGGTTCATTCATTCATATGGGTATGTATACATAAATAGTCCTGACTGGCATATTTAACTCTGAAACAGAAAATGACAAAAAGATTTGTGAGGAATGAGAAGCCCAAATGCTGATGTGGAAATTGTATCTCTAGTATTTCATGGGTAAGCTTATGTAGTGTGATGATTAAGATCTTAAGGCAGAAAAGAGTTTGGATACCAGCTGTGTAATTTTGGGCATGGGAGTTAGCCTATCCAGTTTCCTTATCTATAAAATCAACATAAGAGGACCTATCTCAGGGAGTTATTTGGAAATTAGGTAAACTAGCCAGGTGCGATGGCTTATGCCTATAATCCTAGCACTTTGGGAGACTGAGCGGGGGAGATCACTGAGATCAGGAGTTCGAAACCAGCCTGGCCAACATGATGAAAACTCGTCTCTATTAAAAATACAAAAATTAGCCAGACATGGTGGTGCGTAATCCCAGCTACTCGGGAGGCTGAGGCATGAGAATCACTTGAACCTAGGAGGTGGAGGTTGCAGTGAGCCGAGATCGTGCCACTGAACTCCAGCCTGGGTGACAGAGCAAGACTCTGTCTCAAAAAAAAAAGAAAAGAAAAGAAAAGAAAAAGAAAAGGAAAAGAAATTAGGTAAACTAAAGTGGGTAGATCATTTATCACAGAGACTTACAATAAGTACTGGATAAATCATTGTAATGGTGATGATGACAATGGTGATGAAGATACCACTTTCATGTGCCTTGGCATTGTGTCCAATAAGGATTCATATGGTTGTGTCTTTGCTCAAGTTTAGTCCCCACATTAATTTTACCATGTTTTCATTATTATCCCCCTGTGTTCCACAAGTTCTTTCCCATGATATTTAGTATGGGGCAGCCATTGTTTCTTTGTATATAGTACTTAATCTTTAAACTACAAATTCTTTGTATATAATTCTTAGTTTTTAAACCTACAAGCACATGAAGTTCTCTTTAAATAGAGTGCCTAAAATAGTTTTCTTCCCCATTAGACTCTGTAAATGTGACCTGCTCCCTTTACTTGCTAGTATAGGAATGACCTGTGTTTGTCAGCAGTTCTTTAAATCTAACACCACTTTTTGTGTTCTTTGGCATGTCAAGACTTTAATGGACAGCCACATTTCAACTGGAGTCCAACTGAATACAAATTCTCTAATTGTGCAAAAAAACCCATGATACTTCCTATGTAACACCACTGAACATGACTCCTGACCGTTAAATTATGTCATGGTTACTACTGTTCATCCTACACTAGCAAGCATTAGGTCCAAATGGTGGACAAGAAGAGCTTGTTAAGCTAAATTAAATTAGATTATAAAGATAGCATGGAACAGTAATGTTTTAGAATGCCTTTATACAGTCTGTTCCAGCATACTGAGGCCATGTCTGGGGCTGCATGATGAAGCTTCCCTCATCTGGAAGCCCCTAGACATGAAAAACGTTTCATAGGAAAGCATGATGCCACATGATTTCGTCTAGTCTATTCCCAAAAGTTACAGACTGAAAAGAACAAAAACATGAGCAGTTTTTCAGTCTTACATCTTACTCTAATATCACATGAATTTTTACATGTTTACTACCCTGTAATTAGTCTATTCACAAATAATTAAGCCCGTCTCTCTACTCAAATGAGAAAGTAAATGTTTTCATGTAATGTCATTATTTTACATCATCTTGGCTTCAAAAGGAGGTCAATTTTTCACCAAGAGAAGAGTCTTGATATCATACCTATGAAGCTTAACCACTGGTGAACCATGGATGTGGTCTCCTCTACTCTGTAGGAATTGCTTAAGGGAGGGAACCTCAGCAGCTGATGGTTGAAAATCAGTTCAACTAATATTCAATTATTCCTCAAGATTATGCTAGACTGGCCAGGCTTAGTGGCTTGCACCTGTAATCCCAACACTTTGCGAGGCCAACACAGGAGGATCACTTGAGCCCAGGAATTCAAGACCAGCCTGGGAAAGAAAGTGAGACCTCATCTCTTTAAGAAGTTAAAAATTTAGCCGGGCGTGGTGGCATGCACCTACAGTCCCTGCTACTCAGAAGGCTGTGATGAAAGTATTGCTTGAACCCAGGAGGTTGAGGCTACAGTGAGCTATGATTTCACCACTGCACTCCAGCCTGAGTGAAAGAGCAGAATTCTGTCAAACATATATATTTATGTTTGACATATGTGTGTGTGTGTGTATATATATATTTGACCCCCAAGTCTTTTATATATATATATATATATATATCTACCACAAGTCCACCATCAGGCGAGAATTATTCATGTTCCTGCTATATAAGAAATATGCTCATCTCCATCCAGTGACCCCCAAGTCTTATCCAAACACAACATCAGGTTGGAAGCCCATATAATAGGTATAAACCCCAGATCTTCTTGATCCACAAACCTATGAATGAAGAAGGCAATATAGCTACCTCACACACACACAGCATGCAGTTGTGAAACAGGGACAAGATAATTACAATAAACATTCCAACTCAAAAAGCAGAAAATGAGAGGCATGTAACAGTCACTGATCTATAGCAAGTCTGAAATCCTGCTGGGAAAATGTTTCCAGGTCCTTCCACTTTTGAAATTGTAAATATTTCTTGATTTTACTTTGCTTCTGTTCCCTGAATGTGGCTCAACACTTCATTTTTTAAAATCGTTATTATTTATTAGAGACAGTCTCCCTCTGACACCCAGCCTGATCATAGCTCACTAAAGCCTTGAACTCCTGGCCTCAAGTGAGCCTCCTGCATCAACCTCCAAGTAGCTAGGACTACAGGTGCACGCCACCACATCCAGTTAATTTTTTTTTTCGAGAGAGAGATAATGTCTCACTACGTTGCTCAGGCTGATCTCGAACTGTTGGCTTCCAGCAATCCTCCCACCTTTATCTCCCAAAATACTGCGATTACAGATGTGTGCTACCACATGTGGCCTCAGTTTGGTGTTATCCATGGATCTTGGTTCCACCGTCTACAAAATCCTTCCTTTCCATCAACTTCCTTGGCCACTTCTAAAGAGCTCACTGGAAAATAGATTAGGAAAAAATTTTAACCTGATTACTGGTCATAAAAATTGGAAACCCAAAGGCCTTCTAACATTTGGTATTGCTCTATCTCTTTTATTTCAGACAAATGGCCCTTATACTAGTACAGCCTTCTCAAAAATGTTGTGGGTTTCTAATATCCTTCATTATTTTATTCCCTGTATCTAAAGCCATTCTCTAAGAACAATTCTAGATATCTCCAGTCTTTGGAGGGATTCTTATGTCAGACTGCTGTGGGTCATGACCTTAAGATTCCTAAAAGTCCTAGAGTATAGAAGAGAGGATAGATTGGGTATCAACCTGATTCTTTCAGAAGTCTTAGTGAAACGCCATGTGGCTACTTTCTTGATTTGGACTTTACTCTGACGCCATTACTTATTGGCAGCAATTGACCATTACCTCCTTCCCCTGAACTTTACCTCACTCTGAGAATATGTTACTGACTGCAGAAACTAGACATGAGAAACAATTTTATTTTCCAATACTACAAGTGATTATTTTACAAACCAACTCACCATTTTTTTAAGTCTTTTATAATAGTTTTTTCACCATATTTCCAGTCTCGCACCACCACTCCATTCTAAAGAAATGCCACGTACTTCAGGTATTTTTTGAAATACCCCATTTCTGGATACCAATTTCTGTACTGGTTTCCTTTGATTGTACAGCAGACCACCCAAAAAATTCAGTGGCTTAAAATAACAACTGTTTATTCTCACAATTTGTGTCTTGGCTGGCTGGATCTGCTGACCACAGCTAAGCTTATTCATGTGTCTAGGGGTCATCTGTTGAGGCTAAGAAGCTTAGGGGTAAAATAACTGGGCTTGAAGAATGTAGTATATTGTGCTAATGGCCCCCATGTCCACGTCCCTTTCCATGTAATTGAATAGTGCTTCTATTGGGTCATACAACTTACTTTGGCCAATAGAAGTTGAAGTAACAATGTGCAAGTCTGAGCCTGTGATTCAAAAAACTTTGTGTATTTCTGCTCACTTGCTTGTCCTTTATCATTCCCATGAATAAAACATGCTACAGGTGACCCACTGGTCCTAGAGGAAGATGAGAGACATGTGGAAGATGAAAGGAAGATGAGAGAGCCTATGTGACTCCAACTGAGCCTAGCCTTGGTTAGTCATTCCATACCCAAAGATGTCCATACCCAAAGATGTCATTAGCCTAGTCCCCGAAATTGGTGAATGTGTTAGCATATATGACAAAAGGGGAATTGCAGATGTGATTACGATAATAGACCTTAATCCTTGAGACAGGGGGATTATCTCTGATTATTCAGGTGCAGTTTAATCACAGGAGTCCTCTAATGCAGAGAAACTTTTCCAGCTGTAGTTAAAAATGTGACAACAAAAGAAGGGTCAGAGAGATGGAACACAGAAGGATTTGACCTGCTGTTGTGGCTTCAAATGGGGAAATGAATCCTCTCCTAAAACCTCCAGAAAGGAACACAGCCCTGCTGACACCTTGATTCTAGCCCAGTGAGACCCATGGCAGACTTCTTTAAGATAACACACTGTAAGATAAAAAAATTTGTGTTGTTTAACCTACTAAACTTGTGGTAAGTTACTATGACAGCAAGTATATTAATACATTTCCATATTTTCCTGAGGCCTAAAAATTTGGATTCATTGAGTTGCCTTTGTAAATGGTTGACTGACCATTTTATGAATCACTTTCCTTTAAATATCAACCTTATTTTTAAATTTCTTCACATCATTTTTATTTGCTATTTTTACCAATATTTATCCCATGATTCTTTAAAAGCATAGAAAATTATAAAATGGAAAAATTAATTTTCCAACCTCCAATTTTGGCACTCAAAACAAACCATTGTTTATAATTTATTTCTATTTGTCTATGCACCTATATATGCAAGAATATGTGTGTGTTTTTGTACATATACATATCTATTTATATCATTTGTATTTACATAAACAAAACCATTCTATAAATGGGAACAGACTGTGGTAAGATTCTTATACTATTCATGAAGTAGTATGAAGTATAGCCTACAATAACTTAGATGTACCACACTTTTATAACTAAATGGAAAAGAGGACTCACTTTATCAACATATACATATATATATATATATCCCTCTGTTTTTAAAAAAATAGAATTTCAGTTTTTTTAATTTTAAAATTAGCTTTTGCTACAATAAATAATATTACAGTGTCTTTTACATTTAAATAGGGCAGAACAATTATTTGAAAATGTATTTAAAGAAATTATAGCTGAAAATTCTTCAAAATTGATAAAAGGTATCGATCCACAAGCTTTTTGAGCTCTATAATCTCAAAACAGAATAAAGACAAAATAACACACCAATTCAAGCATAATATTCAGATTGTTGAGGGAAAAAACAAAACAAAAAGTAAACAGCAAATTTTAAAAACAGAGTCCAAAAAAGGGCACATTATATCCAGGGTTAGTCTATGTAAATAATAGCCAACTTGTTATCTGAAACAAGGAAGGACATAGAAAAATGCAACAACATCTTTACAGCAATAAATGAAAAATAAAATGCTCAGCCTAGGATGCTATATCAAGAGAAAATATCCTTTAAAAGCAAAAATAAAATAAAGATGTTTTCAGAGTAACAACAGCAGAATGACTCTTCAGCAGACCTACGCTAGGAGAAATGCTAAAAGATGTTCCTCAGGCTGAAGAGAAATGATACCAGACATAACCTTAGGTCCACAGGAAGATGTAGAGATCACTGCAAAGTCTGTGTGTGTGTGTGTGTGTGTGCAATTTTTTTAGACTGGTTGCTTTAAAACAAGCTTGTCCAACCTGTGGCCCATGGGCCACATGCAACCCAGGACAGCTTTGAATGGGGTCCAACACAAATTCATAAACTTTCTTAAAACATTATGAGATTTTTTTGTAATTTTTTTAGTTCATCAGTTATCATTAATGTTAGTGTATTTTATGTGTGGCCCAAGACAGTTCTTTTCCTAATGTGGCCCAGGGAAGCCAAAAGATTGGACATTCCTGCTTTCACAGAAACTATCAACAGAGTAAACAGACAACCTATAGAATGAAAACATTTTGCAAACTATACATCTGACAAAGGTCTAATAACCAGCATCTATAAGGAACTTAGACAAATTTACAAGAAAAAAACAAACAACCCCATTAAAAAGTGGGCAACAGACATGAACAGACATTTTTCAAAAGAAGGTACACATCTGGCAAACAAACATCAAAAAAAGCTCAACATCCTTGATCATTAGAAAAATACAAATCAAAACCACAATGAGACACCATCTCACATAAGTCAGAATGGCTATTATTAAAAAGTCAAAAAATAACAGGTCCTGGCAAGGTTGTGGAGAAAAAGGAATGCTTTTACACTGTTGGTGGGAGTATAAATTAATTCAACTATTGTGGAAAACAGTGTGGTGATTCCTCAAACACCTAAAAACAGAACTACCATTCAACCCAACAATCCCATTACTGGATATATACCCAAAGGAATATAAATTATTCTATTATGAAGACACACGCACACATATGTTCATTGCAGCACTATTCACAATAACAAAGACATGGAATCAACCTAAATGGCCATCAATAGTAGACTGTATAAACAAAATGTGGTACATATACACCATGGAACACTATGCAGCCATAAAAAAGAATGAGATTGTGTCCTTTGCAGGCACATGGATTGAGCTGGAGACCATCATTCTTAGCAAACTAACAGGAACAGAAAACCAAATACCACATGTTCTCACTTATAAGTGAGAGCTAAATGACGAGAACATATGGACACATAGAGGAGAACACCACACACTGGGGCACACTGAAGGGTGCAGGATGGAGGGTGGGAGGAGGGAGAGGATCATAAAAATTAACTAATGGATACTAGGCTTAATACCTGTGTGATGAAATAATCTGTACAACAAACCCCCATGACACAAGTTTAACAATACAACAAATCTGTACATGTACTCCTGAAATTAAGTTTAAAAATACATAAAAATAAATTTGAGAAAGCATTGAATTAAAAGTTGCCTTTGCCATATATTACATTATCAAATACAGGAGAACTATTTTGGAGTTTTCTATTATTTTGTACTGATTTATTTGCATATTCCTTTCAAATACCATATTAACTTTTTTAGTGTTTTTATAGCATGTTATGAAAACATGCTATCCAAACATGGTTTCGGTAGAGATACTCCCCCTGACATATTGTTTTCTCATAGCATTTTGGCATTTTCATTCATTTTTCTACGTGAATTTGAGTATCATTTACCTGATTTCAAAATGTTAAATGATATTACCATTCTAATTAGTATTGCACTGAATATATGTTAACTTTGGCAAAATTGAATTTAATTCATATGAAGTGTTCTTATCCAACAACATAGTGTACCTTTCCATGGATTTAGCTTTTGTTCTTATGTCCTTTATAAATAAATTTTTAGTTAATAATTTAATGTAAAAATTTTATTAAAAGATTTTATAGTTTTTATCATATAGATACCATATTTCTCAATAATTATAATTCCAAATATCCTATGCTTTTTAGTATGGCTAATAAAATATCTCATTTTTATTTATATATTTATTGTCCATATAAAGAAAAGCTATTGACAACTTTTGTATAGTAATAGGCAACTACCTTACCATATCTCTTATTAATTCTCAGAGGACTTTCTGGTTTGTTTTGTGTTTTAACTGAAGTCTTACAGGTTTTCTATATAAACAATTTCACCATCAGCACAAATACGATATTTTATCTCTTCTTTCACAACACTCATGGCCTCCACGCAGAAAGTGACTCCGTGCATGAAGACCATTTTGGGTACTCCTATGATTTCATCCCCAACCAATCAGAGGCATTCATAGTCTCCTGTCTCCTCAAAAACTCTAGCCTCTGAGCTTTCCGGGAGAATTTAGATTTGAGAATTATCTCCTGTCCTACCACTTGGCTGGCCATGTGAAAATTAAACTCTTTCTCTACTACAACACTGCTATCTCAGTGTATTAGCTTTTCTGTGAAGCAGACAAAAAGAACCCATTGGATGTTTACAATCATGAACACAAAAGGCTTTAGCAAAATACTATCAAATTTAATCCAGAAATAATTTTTTTAAAAATAATAGATCAGGATCAAGAAATATTTATCCCAGGAATGCAAAGTTGTTTTAATATTCAAATATCAATGTACTAGACTTCCAGTTTCAGCTCCAATATGTAAGGGCCTCCATACTGTTGTGAGTTTTACCTCCAGGAACCTCATCTGGTTCTCCCAACGAAGATCAGAGAAAAACAGTTTCCGGCTTTCAGATGGAGGGATGGGGGGAGTAATCATTTTGAAATAAGCCCAGAGCACTCTGTTCTCAATAACAAAGGGCTGCCATTAAGGAAAATTACTTTACAGGAGCCTTATTTAACTTAAGGGAAGAGCGATCAGACAACTCCAGCCCTCCCTAGCTTTCCTATCTCATGTAAGGGAATTAAAAAAAAAGGCTAAGAAACTTTTCTGAAGGTTACAGACCAGGGAATCAGGTCCACTAAAAAAACTGTGATTTAATCATAAGGCTATGGAATGGTTTCCCTCCCCATTACCTACCTACCACATCACAAAGCCTTCACTATAAAAACAGCGGATTACAACTGAGAGAGCTGCAAGACACAGACTCTACTTAAGAAGTTTCTAGGGAAACCCAAAGACAACAGGGAAGACAAAAACAAGGACACCAAAGGAAATTGAATTTCTGATACTTACACCTACAGGAAACATTAACTACAGCCTTACTCCTAGCAGGTAAACATAAAACCTAATGCTGAAGTCCTGTTTACCTCATCCTTTATTATCCAATATGTCACATTAGGCTTTCAACAAAAAAATTGCAAGACCCACGAAAAGACAAGGAAAAAACTCAGTCTGAAGAAATAAAGCAAGTATTAGAACTAGTCTCAGATACGACAGAAATTTTGAATTACCAGACCGAGAAGTTAAAATAACTATGATTAATATGCTAAGGACTCTAATGGAAAAAATGGACAAGATGCAAAACAGATGGGTAATGTAAGCAGAAAGGTGGATAAGAAACGCTAGAAATCAAAACCACTGTAACAGATATGGGAAATGCCTTTTATGAAATCATCAGTAGACCGGATACAGCTGAGGAAAAAGTGAGTGAACTAGAAGATATGTCAGTAGAAACTTCCCAAACTTAAATGAAAAGAGAAAAAAAGAATTTAAAACATGGAACACAATATCCAAAAACTGTGAGGCAGAAAGATGTAGCATATATGTAATGAGAATACGAGAAAGAAGAAAGAAAGGTGGGGCAGAAGAAATATTTAAAGTAATTATGGCTGAGAATTTTCCAAAATTAATGACAAACACCAAACTACAGATCCAGGAATCTCAAAGAACACCAACCAGGATAAATAGAAAAAACAAACAAACAAACAAACAAAAACCTATGTGTCAAACTGTTAAAAAAAAAAAAAAAAAAACACACCTATGTGTAAGTATATCATTGTCAAACTGTAAAAAGTCAAAGACCAAAAGAAAAACTCAAAGAAGTCAAAGGAAAAAAAAAAAAAACTCCCTTACATATACAGAATCAAGGAAAACCATTACATTGGACTTTTGTTCAGACACTATCTAAGCAAGAAGAGAATGGAGTGGAATATTTACAGCGTTTAAAAAAATCAGTAAGAGGCCAATGTAGAATTCTGTATCCAGTGAAGTCATCCTTCAAAGACAAAGGAGAAATAAAGACTTTCTCAAACAAAACCTAAGAAGAGTTGTTGCCAGTAGATCAGCTTTGCAAGAAAGGTTAAAAGAAGTTCTTCATGCATCCAGGAAAATATACGTCAGAATCTCACATTAATATAAAGGGAAGAAGAACATTAAAGAAGGAATAAATGAAGATAAAATAAACTATTTTTTGTATTCTTAATTGATGTAATACACAACAGTTTGTTTAAAATAATTATGGTACCAATGTATTGGGTGATTATAACTTATGGATAAGTGAAACGAATGCCAGCAATGTTATAAAATTAGGAAGAGAAGAGTTGGAAATAATCTGTTAAAAGTTAGCTGCACTATCCATGAAATAGTATAGCGTTATTTGAAAGTGGACTTAGATTAGTTGTAAATGTATACTGCAAGCTCTAAAGCAACCACTAAAAACACATAGCAGGTGAGAATGTAAAATAGTGCAGCTTCTGTGGAAAAGTTTGAAGGTTCCTCAAAAAATTAAACATAGGGTTACTACATGATTCAGCAATCCCACTCCCGGATATATACTCAAGAGAAATGAAAAAAGTCCACAAAGAAAGTGTACATAAATGTTCATAACAGAATTATTCACAATAGCCAAAATGTAGAAACAATCCAAAGGTCCATCAACTGATGAATAGATGAACAAAATGCAGTATATCCATACAATTATTTAGCAGCCAGGTGTAGTGTCTCATGCCTGTAATCCCAGCAGTTTGGGAGGCCAAGATGGGCAGATCACGTGAGGTCAGGAGTTTGAAACCAGCCTGTCCAATTTTTAGTGGAGATGGTGAAACCCCCTCTCTACTAAAAATACAAAAAGTAGCCAGGTGTGATGGTGCATGCCTGTAATCCCAGCTTCTTGGGGGACTGAGACACAAGAATTGCTTGAACCTGGGAGACAGAGGTTGCAGTGAGCTGAGATTGCACCACTGCACTCCAGCCTGGGCAAGAGATTGAGACTTTGTCTCAAAAAATAAATAAATAAATAAATAAATAAATAAATAAATATTATTTAGCCATAAAAAGGAATTAACTATTGACACACACTATAACAGAATTAATCATTAAAATATGCTAAGTCAAAGAACCAGAGACAAAAGGCCACACAGTATAATTCCATTTTTATGAAATGCCCAGAAGAGGAAAATCCATAGAAAAAGAAAGGAGATTAGTGGTTGCCAGAAACTGGAGGGAAGGAGAAACAGGGAGTGACGGCTTAATGGCTACAGGGAGTAACTACTTAATGGGAACAGAGTTGAGATTATGAAAATGTTCTGGAATTGCATAGTGATAATGGTTATATAATAATATGAATACACTAAAAACCACTTAATAGTATACTTTAAAAATCAATGTAATTCACATTTATAGAATAAAGGAGAAAAGCTATATGATCATTATGCTAGACAGAAAAAGCACTAGACAAATTCAACACTCATTAATATTACAAACTCTCAGAAAAATAAGAATAATGAAACTTTCTACAATCTCATAAAGAAATCTATGAAAAACCTATAGTTAATATTTGACAGTGAAAGAGAAAATGCTTTCCTCCTGTGATCAGGAACAAGAGTCAACATTGTGCTAGAGGCAAAAAAAGGCAAAAAAAAAAAAAAAGGCTGAGGGGCAGGGGACAGGAAATGAAATAAAGGCAAACAGACTGACAGGAATAAGAAACAAGAAGTATGGAATATCATTGTGACTTGGATATAAGCAAATGTTTTTCAGACAGGACAAAAAAAAGAAATAACCTTAAGACAAAAAAATTGAATTCAGAAAAATTTTTAAGCTCTGCTCATCCAAAGATAATGTTAAAGAAAATTAGGGGGCCAGGCACGGTGGTTCATGCCTGTAATCCCAGCACTTTGGGAGGCTGAGGCGGGCAGATCACAAGGTCAAGAGATCAAGACAATCCTGGCCAACATGGTGAAACCCCGTCTCTACCAAAAATACAAAAATTAGCCAGGCATGGTGGTGGGTGCCTGTAGTCTCAGCTATTCGGGAGGCTGACGCAGGAGAATCACTTGAACCCAGGAGGCAGAGTTTGCAGTGAGCCAAGGTCGTGCCACCGCACTCCAGCCTGGGTGACAGAGCGAGACTCCGTCTCAAAAAAAGAAAAAAAAAGAAAATTAATAGCCAAACTGCAGATTGGGAGAAAAGGTTCAAAAGTATAAATCAAACAAAATATTGGTATCCTGGGTGTATAAAAAATCTTACCGTTCAAAATAATAGACAAATAACCCAGTGAAAAATTGTCCAACGTCATTAGTCACCAGCCAACTCAAACTGAAGCCACAAGGAGATAGCACTACACTCCCACCAGAAAGTATAAAATTAAAATGACCAGCAATACCAAATTTTGACAAGAATGCCAAGCAATGAGAATTCTTACACCTTGTTGGGAAGAATGTAAAATATTACTACTTAAAAAAAAGTTCTGATAGCTTCTTATGAAACTATATATCTTCTTTAGGATCCAGCAATCCATTACTTGATATTTATGCACAGAAACAAAAGTTTTATCTAAACTTTATTCATACCAACTTTATTCAAATGAAAAAATTGAAACAACCTAAATGTTTATCAACAGGAGAACAGATAGACAAATCATGGTATATCCATGCAATGGAACATGACTAAGCAATAAGAAGAAACAAAGTAATGATGCACACAACAAATGGATGAATTTCAAAAATATTATGCTGTGTGAAAGAAGACCTAAAAGAGATCACAACTTATATTAAAGATTTATGTAATTTTCTTCATAAAATTCTAAAATAGGCAAAATTAATATATGGTAGAAAAATCAGAGCACTGGTTGACTTGGCAGGGAAGAGACTGGAATTGACTGGGAAGGGACATGAGGAAACTTTCTGAGATAAGGGAAATATTTATTCCTGAATAGAGATTTGAGTTACATTATCCTTAATATATAGATCAATCTCTTCACTGTAGCCAATCTCCCAACACCATTTTCACCACCCCCACACCTGTGCAGTCACACTCCGCTCCATATTCAGCCCATGTTGAGCCATCCACTCACATGGACAGCCATCTCACCCAACTATCTCCAGTACCCTACTCTGCACCAGCATGGCTCACCAACAGAGGCCCACCTTGCTCAGCACCATCAAATGATTGTAGGGGATGTTAGGGGATAGCTTTTATATTTCAAAAGACCCCTCTATTTCATTTGAGCCTTTAATGACACTACAAGGTAGGCAGGGTGTATAATTTTAACCCATTTTACAGGTTAGGAAAATAAGACTCAGAAAAGCTAAATATCTTCTCCAAAACTGCTTGTTGGTAGGCAGGCACAGTCCAACATATCAGATCCCTAGTCTAGTGTTATTTCTAGCACCTTACACAGAAGTTCTCATTCCCACCTCTATCTCTGCATCCCAATTTCTGAACCAGGGGATCTGGAGCACAGAGAATCAGGCAAATTAACACAATGGGACCTGTAAACAGCCCCTGTGAGTAAGGTAGAAACCACCATAACACACATCTCATACAGTTGTACACTCTGTGGCCGCAAAGAGCCAACCAAACCATGATACTTACCTTCATGTGCTTCTGATGCACATGCCAAGTGCCAGGCTCTTGGGTCGACTTCTCCAATCATTCTCATAAGAGGAGGTGCTGGTGGATGTTTTAGATTCTTATGGATACTATCACAACCACAAATTTGATGGCTTGAAACAATACCATATATTCTCTTACCATTCTGGAGGCAGTTCTGAAAACAGTTTGAAGGTATTAGCAGGGTCACACTCCCTCCAGAGGCTCTCTGGAATAATCCATTTCCTTTCCTATTCTAGCTTCTAAAGCCGTGTCCCTTGGCTCATAGCTCCTTCCACCTTCAAAGCCAACAGTGTAGCATCTTCACTTTCTCTCTGCTTCTATCATTACATCACCTTCTGCCTTCTTTGTCAAATCTGTCTCTACTCTGTCTTCACATCACCTCCTCTTCTGTCATAAAATCTTCTGCCTTCTTCTTATAAGGAAGCTTGTGATTACACTTAGAGTCCACATGGATAATCCAGAATACTCTCGCCATCTCAAGATTCTTAATTCGAACACATCTACGAAATACTTTTTGTCATATGAGGTAAAAAAAAAAAAAATCAATATGTTCCAGGGATTAGGACCTAGATATCTTTGGAGACCATTATTCAGCATACCACAAGAACCATAGAAGCGGGGCACATTTCTTCTTAGGATTTGTGTGGGAAAAGTTAGAATAAAGTAGAATTATTTTTCTTATCATGATTTAGATAATGCCACCAGCTAAGGCATTTCAAACAGCATTTAAGTGAGTCAAGTCCTTCTCATTCTGTTTTCCACAAAAGAATTGTTGAAATTTACCAATGAATTTTCAATAGCCTATTTCACTCAAGTAGCTTTTTCATCTCCGACTGATGCACAGAGCCAGGGAATTATCATAGAAATGGAATTATTTGGTGAAAATTAAATATATTTTCCCTTAAAATGCACTTTGAGAGGTTTGCCCACAGAGTTTTGCCCAAAGAAACAATTATTTTAAGCATGAAATTGAATGTTAACATTCTGAATATGAACAAGCTCTCTCTCTTTGTTGGTATTTGCTTTGGGGGTCTGGGGGGCAGCGTTCAAAAAACACAAAAACATGCTATTTTTCAAGTTCTTTCTAATGCTTTTTTTTTATTTTGTTTATATTTTGAAAAGATTCAAATAAAACAAGGGCTCATACACTATTATTTTATATACCTCCCACCACTTTTTTTTCTGAATTATTTTAAAGCAGATCTGACTTCATAAAAATTTATTCTTAAATATTACCTTTTATTACTAAAAATGGGGTCTTTAAAAATATTTCAGTTGATATATAACATTGCATCAATAACACATTTGGCACAATTAACAGTAATTCATTAATAGCTTTCAATACTAGTCTGTCTTCAGTTACTTTCACTTGTTTTAAAAATGCTTTTTTACAGGCCTTCAACAAAATTCAACACCCCTTCATGCTAAAAACTCTCAATAAACTGGGTATCCCATTCACAATTGCTACTAAGAGAATAAATACCTAGGAATCCAACTTACAAGAGATGTGAAGGACCTCTTCAAGGAGAACTACAAACTGCTGCTCAAGGAAATAAGAGCGGACACAAACAAGTGGAAGAACATTGCATGCTCGTGGATAGGAAGTATCAATATCATGAAAATAGCTATACTGCCCAAAGTAATTCATAGACTCAATGCTACCCCCATCAAGCTACCAATGACTTTCTTTACAGGATTGGAAAAAACTACTTTAAAGTTCATATGGAAACAAAAAAGAGCCTGAATTGCCAGGGCAATCCAAGAAAAAAGAACAAAGCTGGAGGCATCATGCTACCTGACTTCAAAGTGTACTACAAGGCTACAGTAACCAAAACAGCATGGTACTGGTACCAAAACAGATATATAGACCAATGGAACAGTACAGAGGCCTCAGAAATAACACCACACATCTACAACCATCTGATCTTTGACAAACCTGACACAAACAAGCAATGGGGAAAAGATTCCCTATTTAATAAATGGTGTTGGGAAAACTGGCTAGCCATATGCAGAAAGCTGAAACTGGACTCCTTCCTTACATCTTATGCAAAAATTAACTCAAGACGGATCAAAGACTTAAACGTAAGACCTAGGACCATGGCCGGGCTCCATGACTCATGCCTGTAATCCCAGTACTTTGGGAGGCCGAGGCGGGCAGATCACCTGAGGTCAAGAGCTCGAGACCAGCCTGACCAACATGGAGAAACCCCGTCTCTGCTAAAAACACAAAATTAGCCAGGCGTGGTGGCACATGCCTGTAATCCCAGCTGCTAGGGAGGCTGAGGCAGGAGAATTGCTTGAACCTGGGAGGTGGAGGTTGCAGTGAGCCGAGATTACCACTGCACTCCAGCCTGGCAACAAGAGTGAAGTTCCGTCTCAAAAAAAAAAAAAAAAAAAAAAAAAAAAAAAGACCTAGGACCATAAAAATCCTAGAAGAAAACCTGGGAAATACCATTTAGGACATAGGCATGGGCAAAGACTTCATGACCAAACACCAAAAGCAATGGCAGCAAAAGCCAAAATTGCCAAATGGGATCTAATCAAACTAAAGAGCTTCTGCACAGCAAAAGAAACTCTCATCAGAGTGAACAGGCAACCTACAGGATGGGAAAAAAATATTTGCAATCTACCCATCTGACAAAGGTCTAATATCCAGAATCTAGAAAGAACTTAAGCAAATTTACAAGAAAAAGACAAACAACCCCATCAAAAAGTAGGCAAAGGATATGAACAGACACTTCTCAAAAGAAGACATTTATGCAGACAACAACATGAAAAAATGCTCATCATCACTGGTCATCAGAGAAATGCAAATCAAAACCACAATGAGATACCATCTTATGCCAGTCAGAATGGCGATCATTAAAAAGTCAGGAAACAACAGATGCTGGAGAGGATGTGTAGAAATAGGAATGCTTTTACACTGTTGGTGGGAGTATAAATTAGTTCAACCACTGTGGAAGACAATGTGGCAATTCCTCAAGGATCTAGAACTAGAATTACCATTTGAGCCAGCTATCCCATTACTGGGGATATACCCAAAGGATTATAAATCATGCTGCTACAAAGACACATGCACACATATGTTTATTGTGGCACTATTCACAATAGCAAAGACTTGGAACCAACCCACATGTCCATCAATGATAGATTGGATAAAGAAAATGTGGCACATATATACCATGGAATACTATGCACTATAAAAAAGGATGAGTTCATGTCCTTTGCAGGGAATGGATGATGCTGGAAACCATCATTCTCAGCAAACTATCACAAGAACAGGAAACCAAACACTGCATGTTCTCACTCATAAGTAGGAGTTGAACAATGAGAACACATGGACATAGGGAGCAGAACATCACACACTGGGGCCTGTCAGGGTGTAGAGGGCTGGGGGAGGGATAACATTAGTAGAAACACCTAATGTAGGTGACAGGTTGATGGGTGCAGCAAACCACCATGGCACGTGTATACCTATGTAACAAAACTGCACGTTCTGCACGTGTATCCCAGAACTTAAAGTATAATATGTATATACAAATACATATATATGGTATATATATGTATACATTTGTGTATATAAAACTTTTTACAGGTAGTGTGTTCAAATCAGAATTCAAACAAGGATTTTTTTAAAATGTATTGTATCTGTAGTTATTCCTCATTTTTCATTCTGTATTTTTCTTTCTGTTATCTTTTCTCCTTTTTCTTGATTATTCTTGCCAAAGGTCTACCAGCTTTGATTTTGTTCATATTTTCATTCTATTGTATGGCTATCTGATTTAGTTTTTATTTTGGTAGAATATATGTAACATATAATTTACCATTTTTATGTGTACAATTTAGTGGCATTAAATACATTCATGTTATGCAACCATCACCAGTACCCATTTCCATTATTAGAAATAAACAATTTTATAAGGAGATCCAAGAAAGTGACTTTACCTCCTCAAGACAACTTCTCTCCTGAAAATAGGATGGATGGAGATTTCAGAATAGATGTTTACAAGCTCATTAGAAGTTCCCAATATCATGCCAATTTTTAAAGCTCTGAACTGTTTCACAGTAAGATGGCCTTAACTAGTATTTAATAAATGTCATTTACAAGAAGGATGTATAACTGCATTAAATCCTCATTCAAATAAATGTCAACAGCCCATCAAGCAGCATCATATAAATGAAATTGCTGGTTTCATCCCAAGGCTCATTGAATTATAAAGCTGTTTATAAAGATTAACTCACCAATGAATGGCATCTCAATTTATAGGAACTGGTTTAGTCCCTGAAATGTGTCCACCTCATCAACAGTCACACTCACTTAGCCATTTTCCTTGCTATTATTATTAATTAGAAATGATACAATCAGTCCTTATGAGTATAGAAAGCTGTTGACATTCTCTGCTGAAAATGTATTGGGACAAAATCAATTAGTCAAATTTGATTAAAGCAGTTGGTAAACTGAGGAGAACCTCAACAATACAGATTATCCCTCTAGTTCTACTAAAGTCAAGGCTTTGAAATAAAATGTGATACATGTATTTTTTTAACCGAGGATTTATTCAAGGAAAGCAAGAGAATAAGAAATCAAACATCCTGAACACTGCACAGAACATGCCACTTGAGATTCGATTTAAGGCATCACAACTCACCATCTTAGAAAACATGAGGGATCCAGTCTGTGATGAGCAGGGCATTAAGTGCTGTGATGCATGGGACTCCATGAAAACATGATTCATTTCTAATTTTTTAAAAATGCCTAGGATTGAGGAGGAGAGGAGAAAGGAAGAAGTAATCCTATTTTTATATCTCATCCAAATATGAAGATAACATTGGAAAACCTGCATAAGGAATAAAGTATAAAATTACTTTCATGGTGTATGAACATCATGGTCACTGCTGGTCTGTCATAATATGCTTTAAGGAATGTTTTATTCCAGTACTTTAGATTTCAACTCCTGGCTGATAACAGCCTACAAAACATCAGCATGAATTAAACATAGAAGAATCACAAAAACTGAATGTAACAAGAGGAGGTTGATGCAGTTTGACTTCTTTGATGTACAATTAAAATAAAAAATGATAGAAAATTCTTCTGAGGCAAAAGCAGCAGCTTTGTAGAGGAGTAAACAAAGATGCCTTAAATGTAATTACCTTAACTAAATAGGAATAAGAGAAAATGAATGGTTGAGCAATTTTACTTCTGCAACTGATTTTATTGATTTGCAGAAGGAACAAGCCAGCCAGCTCCAGAGTCAATGTATTAATTGTTTATTCACGTAGAGGTGCCCACTATGCTCTGACGCTTTGCTAGCTGCTGGGGATACAACAGGGAACAAGACCAATACATTCCCTTCTTCCTGAAACTTGCATCCTGGTAGAAGATAGATGATAGATGAGTAGATATATGTTTAAAAGAGGGCCCATGACCTAACTTTGGTAGAAGCACATAAAACAAATGATTACAACAATGTTCACAGAATCAAGAACAAAACCCATAGGAGACATGAGTGGTCACTCTCTGATCACTAATTATTATATTTATATATATCTTTACTTGATGGAAGATTTTTTTTTTACAACAGCTAGCCAGCCAAACCCTCACAGAAGCAAATATTTTGACGATGCTTGTTATGAATGTAAAAGCAAAATGAAAGAATAATCGAGCTCATGCCTGTAAGCCCAGCACTTTGGGAGTCTGAAGCAGGTGGATCTCTTGAGCCCAGGAGTTCGAGACCAACCTGGCTTTGAAAACCAGACTTGAAACCCAGTCTTTACTGAAAGTACAAAAATCAGCCAGGCATGGTGGTGTGCACCTGCAGTCCCAGCTACTCAGGAGGCTGAGGCACGAGAATCACCTGAGCCTGAGAAGTCGAGGCTGCAGTGAGCTGTGATGGTACCACTGCACTAAGCTGTGATGGTGACGTTGCACTACAGCCTAGGCAATGGGAGTGAGGTCATGTCTCAAAAAAAGAAAGAAAAATTGAGGTCGGTGCAGTGGCTCAGGCCTACAGGCCCCAGAGGGAGGCTCAGGTGGGAGAATTCTCTGAGCCTGGGAGGTCAAGACTGCACTGAGCTGTACCCCAGTGCACTCCAGCCTGGTTGACAGAGTGAGACCCTGTCTCAAAAATAACAATAATTAAAAATAAAGAAAAATAAAGAAAAGAAAGATAATAATTGTGTGCACCAAGCACTTAGGAAGTTGAACCTCTCCAGAAGCTATGGCTAAGGGTCAGAATCAAACGTTCTATTACAAGGACATATATATGTAGACATATTCAGAGAAGACAAGGAAGTGCAATATACACAACATAACCCCTCTGTCTCTGCTACAGGACGCAGCTGAAACTGTGCCCCTAACACAGCAATCTTTGTTCCTTACTTGGCCAGTCGCTGCTCTCTTATACTCCGCTTCATCTCCCTGCAGAGGAAGGAGGAGCCGGAAGAAAGCACCAACTTTCCCATCACATTCTTTCCTGGTCAACTCTCTGATTAGTATGGATTAAGAAAGCCTTCGTTGCCTGCACGTATCCCATTCCCTCAGCCTGTAAATGTTTCTTCTAAAGACTGAAAGTCCCCCCCCACCCCCCCGAAATCCTTCTGTGGTGTTAGATGTAGAGAGCCTCGGTTCTTATTTAAATACATTCCCTGGGGCCACTTGAACTATTAACGCAGTGATTCTCAGCCCTAACGGCACCTTCGAATCAATCACGTGAAAGGATTTTATTAAATTATTAGTATCAAGGCACCATCCCCACAGATTCTGATTTTGATGGGATAGGGTAAGACTCAATGGAGAGAAGTTTGAAAAGCTACCCAGGTGTTTCTAATGTTGCAGCCAAGGTTAACAACTGCTGCATTAAAGCACTGATGTGAACTAGTTTGTCCCTTAGATAACAGAGGCCTGCCTGAGAGAAAAGCACACGTTTCACCAGATAGGGAGAGTACGCAGAGTACAAACCCCTGGGACAGGCGCAACAATGCAGAGCCTTGATGAACCCAGGTGTTCCCGGACCAAACCGAGGATCAGGCTGCTGTTTCTCGTGGCCCGCTAAAGAGATGCAGATGAACAGGGGAGGGAGAAGAGTTTTCATTTCGGTAACCAGTTACAGGGAGAAGTCCTGGAAATTACCACCAGACCAACTCAAAATTAGAAAGTTTTCCAGAGCTTATATACTTACACACTCTGGAGGCTGGTTCTTAACAAAAAGAGGGCTTCTTCTGGGGAGGAGCTGCCAACTTCAATTCGCAGAGGAGCTGGGCAAAACAGAGAGAAAAAGTAAACCGTTTACCTTGGGACTGCGGCAAAGTAGAACCCATTCCCTATCCATAAAAGGCAACTGAGATCAGGTGAAGAAAATTGTTGCCAAGCAGAACGTAGGCCCGGTGAGACTGAGTACTAGTGTTTCAAATTCCCAACAAATATAAATCTTTGAGATTCAGTAACAGCCAGGTGCGCTGGCTCATGCTTGTAATCCCAGCACTTGGGAGGCCGATGCGGGCAGATCACCTGAAGTCAGGAGTTCAAGACCAGCCTGGCTAACATGGTGAAACCCCATTTCTACTAAAAATAAAAAAAATTAGCCAGGCATGGCGGCACGCGCCTGTAATCCCAGCTACTTGGAAGGCTGAGGCAGGAGAATCGCTAGAGTCTGGGAGTCGTAGGTTGCCGATATCGCACCTTTGCACTCCATGGGCAACTAGAGCAAAACTCCATCTCAAAATAAATAAATAAATAAATAGACAGATAGATAAAAGATTCCGTAAGGCGAAATCAGAATTGCCAAAATTGTAAGTTATTCTACATTTTTATTAACACTTTATTTACATTTTAAATAATGAGCATTGAATCATTTATATGATAGTATTAAACTCTAAAAGTTCAGAGATTTCCTATAAAAATAAGGACACAGTAATAAATGCATGATATACCATTAGTATGAACCAATATACTGTGATAAGATGATATATTTCAATAACATGAGAAAATAAATGTCAAATAAAATATTTAGAAATTAAATAATATCACCAATATTTAACATTTTAAAAGATATCAGACTTAAAATGAAACTTTTAAGCAGAAAAAGTATCAATTGCCCTATCCAATAGCCTTGATCTTTGTTTTGTGACAAATATTCCAAAAACCCTTTTTTCCCTTTGCATTAGTATTATTTGAATTAAGAGTTCATCTAAAGACATATTTTTGTTGTATGTTGACATACATGTTCCTTCAAATAATCTATTTTTTATACACTTTAGTTTTAATTTTGGCATTGAAATTGAGATTGCTTTTGCTAATACAAATTTTAGATCAGTTTGTGATTTCATGTCAGAGTATTCCACAAAAATGTACATATCTTTCTCTTTGCATTTCTCTGTTACAATTTTGTAAGGACAGTAAGTACTATTTTAGACATTTAATATTTAGACACTGGAAAACACCAGCAGATATTATTGGCTAGTATTCTATTAACATAAAATTCAGATCTTCTAGCAAAGTTCACAGCACTACTTTCAATCCCGTGTAAAAAGCGCCAATTTAGGGACATGTTTTGCCACAAAACTTTGTTATTTCTTGGATCACCACTCATAGGATTTGCATGTAGTATACAATGTATGTAAACTTATTAATATTAATAACATCTCTTCTATCTATAAGGATCACTGTGAGAAGCAGTCAGGTATACAAACACCTATTTATAATACCATGGCAACAGAGACAAGCAGGACTGAGTGATTATATCACAACCACTTCTCTCCTATGTGCTATTGTCCCAGTTTCCAGAAGTGTCCGACTTAACCTTTGACTGCACATGTCTGCCTTTCCTGCTCTTCCTTTTGATGTCAGTGGATTCCTTCAAACCAGTAACAATTCTATGTTGATTAATAAATGTTAAATTCTTTCAGGAGAACTATAATACCTTTTTCCATGTTTCTGATTTCTCAGCTGAAATTTTTTCTGGGACCTGGAATTTGAAAAAAATGTGTGTGTGTGTGTGTGTGTGTGTGTGTATATATATATATATACACACACATACATATATATATATAATTATATATACCATTCCCAAGAGTTACAAGAAAGGATTTCTGCATGGAAAATACTAAGGCTGACCAATATAGTAAATACAGACAATCAAGAGAATGCAAGCGTTCAAGGTTTACCAATTGTGGTCACTGTGTTCTAGTAAAGCATTTACTTCAGGTCCACGTATATGAGACAAAATATAGCTGTATATCACCATTCCTAGGTCTGTGACTAGAAGGCCATGAGCTTCACACCATGCTAAGAGAATCTTCAAGATAATCAAGATTCCAAAGAGATAACTCAGAGGCCATGCAGGGAAACAAAGAAAAGGTAGAAAAAACTTTGATCCCAAGCATTGATACTTACGTCTATTGTCTTCAATAGCATAAGATCACTGCTTTGAAATGTTAAAGTAAACTAAATATGTCCTGAGAAGGACTCTGTACTTCCATATTTGAGTCCTTGTGGACAAATTGTAACCTAACTTAGTAGGCAGACAAAATTGGAAACCTAACTTAGGAGTATGCACCTGTAACAATAGCTGAGTCTTGACCAATCCCAGCAGTCATACTTCAACCACTCATACACCGCTGAGTGTTCAAACTGTGTTCAAAGAAGGCAAACACCAACCTGTAACCAATCCAGCTGTTTGTGTACCGCATTTCCGATTTCTATATGTTACTTTCCCTTTTTTTTTTTTTTGCCTATGAATTTGCTCTGACCATGAGGCATCCTGGTAGTCTCTCTGAACCTGCTGTGATTCTGGAGACTGCCTGATTCGCAAATTGTTTTTACTTTTTCCCTTGCTCAATGAAACTCTGTTGAATTTAATTTGTCTGAAGTTTTCTTTTAACAGAGGTGGAAAAATATTTGAAAATATGAAACAATTTATATAGGAAACACTCAGCACAGTACCGGGAACACAGTAGACTCTTCAGGTTTGTTTAAATAAAATTCTTCCAAAAGCAATATCCTGGCCTTATCTTCTCACCCTGAAAATTCATTTAGAGGGTCATTGATTTTCATTAGATGTTAAACTTCCTAGGTTGGGTCTATCCCCCATCCTTATCCTGCATGCTACACAACACCGCACTGAATTTCTCCCTTGTGAAATCCAGTTCCATTGCTAATAAAATCTTGTGAGTGGTCGGCTTGCTTTCATTCACTTCTGACCATTTTCCAGGACCCAATTAAGGAGGCCACAGAGTCTGAAGGGACAGGGAGAGGAAGGAGAGATTCTGCCAATTTACCTCTATTACCCCGATGCCTAATTGTGTCATTAAAATTGGCAAATGTCCCAGAATCCAGTAGTCAATAATTCACAGCCAAGAAACATGAAACCCGAGGCAACCCCACAGATGGACTTTCTTTCTACAGCTTTCCTTCTTAGAGAAAGAGTTTAATTCACACAGAGCCAGCTGCACGGACTGGAGTTTTATTACGGCTGAAATCAATCCCCAAACACCCCAATGACTGGGGTTTTTAAGGATAATTTGGTGGGTAGGGGGTTGGGAAGTAGGGAGTGCTGATTGGTCGGGTCAGAGATGAAATCATAGGAAATTGAAGCTATCCTCTTATGCTGAGTCAATTCCTGGGTTGGGGCCACAAGACCAAATGAGCCAGTTTATCAGCCTGGGTGACGCCAGCTGCTCCACTGAATACAGGGTCTGCAAAAGATGTCAAGCACTAATCTTAGGTTTCACAATAGTAATGTTAACCCCAGGAGCAATTAGGGGAGCTTCAGGCTGCCTGACTCCTAAACCATAATTTCTAATCTTGTGGCTAATTTGTTAGTCCTACATAGGCAGTCTTATCCCCAGGCAGGAAAGAGGTTTGTTTTTGGAAAGGGCTGTTATCATCTTTGTTTCAAAGTTAAGCTATAAACTAAGTTCCTCCCAAAGTTAGTTTAGCTATGCCCAGGAATTACCAAGGACAGCTTGGGGGTTAGAAGTAAGATGGAGTCAGTTAGGTCAGACCTCTTTCGCTATCATTATCCTCTGTTATAATTTTGCAAAGGTAGTTTTTATCTTATTCATTTCCATTTTCTCTTTTCCTCCTGTGTCTTCTCCTTTTCTTCCCTTCTCTCTCTGCTTCTCTACCTAGTTTTTTTCCCCAAAAAGTTGGCATGCATGAAAAAGAATTAAGTCATGTCCTTTGTCGCAGCATGGATGCAACTGGTGGACATTATCCTAAGCAAATTAACACAGGAAGAGAAAACCAAATACTGCATGTTCTCACTTATAAGTGCAAGCTAAACATTGGGTAGACATGGACATAAAGATGGGAAAAATAGACACTGGGAACTATTTAGAGAAAGGAGAGAGTGAGGAAGGAAAGGCCTGAAAAATTACTTGTCCTGTCCGGTACAATGTTCACTACCTGGGTGATGGGATCATTCACACCCCAAACCTCAGTGTTATATAAATATATGTGATCAATGTTTGAGGTGGTGAATAGGCTAATTACCCTGATCTGATTATTATACATTGTACATATCCAAACATCACTATGTACCCCATGAATAAGTATTATTTGTTGATTTTTAAAAAGTAAAATTTTTAAAAGAGCGTAGACAAATGAAAAAAGCATCAACATTGAAGTCAGATGAAAGAAAATAAATATTGAAAAGTGTACATGTATATATCTTTATATATATATATAGAGAGAGAGAGAGAGAGAAACTTAGGGTTAGGGGATGGTAGAGTTGTCTTTTTGTTTTGTTTTGTTTTTTGTTTTTTGTTTAAGATAGTGTCTTGCTCTGTTGCCAAGGCTGGAGCGCAGTGGCACAATCTCAGCTCCCTGCAACCTCGCCTCCTGGGTTCAAGTGATTCTCCTGTCTCAGCCTCCCGAGAAGCTGGGATTACAGGTGCCTGCCACCACGCCCAGCTAATTTTTGTATTTTTAGTACAGACAGGGTTTCACCATGTTGGTCAGGCTTGTCTCAAACTCCTGACCTCGGTTGATCCACCCACCTCGGCCTCCCAAAGTGCTGGGATTACAGGTGTAAGCCACTGTGCCCAGCCGAGTTTAATCTTTCTTTATGTAAATTCCCTCCCTAATTGGTTTTGTCTAATTTTAACTTATGTGACATTCTAAAATGTAGTTTATGATATGATTATTTCTGCACTTCTATAATTCTTGAACAATCATTAATAGTGAAATATTTGAACAGTTCATGAATTAAGTAAATTTAAATAATTCTGTTTAGTTTTCAATGCTTCTTTTATAATTTTCCTACTGATGCATTATTTCTCAAAGATATGCAGAGGTCAGAGAGTATTTAAATTGGCAGGTGTTTTGTTTTATGACTTCCTTAAAGCAGACCAGGAAAATCCCTGGGACACCTGAGCTCCTTGAACTCATGAATATAAAGAAAATATTTACAAAGACAAAATACTTCCAAGAGACCATGCGCCCATTTCTTCTCTGAGGGAGTCCAATACTACCGGCAGCGTGGAATCCATATTCCATCAACCTGCCCTCAAGAATAGTTTCCTAAAATGCTGATTTGTTAAATCATACCAACTAGATGCTCTTTAAGGTTCATTGGCTAAGCTAGTAGATCCTACGTTTTTATAGCATTCAACACCAATAGAAATAGGCGAGGAACTGACTTAGATTCTCATGGTTCCACTAGACACTTACAGGAGGCATTTGAAAGCAGAGACTTTAATGAAAACTAGTCAAAGGATCCTCAATTGAAACTAATGTCGCCAAGCAAGATTTGTAGTTCAGGATATGTCTAGCAACGCAATACCATCTCCAGTGGAGAGTTTATTGACCAGGTCTATGAAAATTATTTTGAATTTGTCCTCTTCTGCTCAAGAACTCTCCACATGTGAGATGAGAGGGGGCTGAAACTGGGGCCCCATCTGTCCCTGGAGCAGAGTGTGCCTAAAGGCTCGCCTCCGGGAGAAATGACCTCTGACTCAAGGCTCATTAGCACTGTGTTCAGCCAGCTGAGCTCCCTTCATTGTGAGATGCAGCCAGGACCATTGTTGTTTCTGAACAGCACCAGGAAGGAAAGCCACTGCAAAGTAGATGAGTGAGATTAAATCTTATCGGTGTGATTAAATCTGATGCTAAGGTGATAAGAAATATATCACTCTCCTCTACATAATTATCTGTTTTATTAACACCAAGTTACAGTATTTTATCAATGTTTCCTAGTGCCATGTGGCTCTGCGTACACGTGCCTCATTCTATTCTTCCCCCAGTTGCCTTTGAGCCACCTGGCTATGCAATGTGGCTGTGGCAGCAATTGGATCCACAGAGAGGAGTTCAGGCTGAATTTCAGAAGAAATGATCAATGTTTGAGGTGGTGAATAGGCTAATTACCCTGATCTGATTACTATACATTATATGTATCAAAACATCACTATATACCCCATAAATATGTACAAGTATTATTTGTTGATTTTTAAAAAGTAAAATTTTTTACAAGCATAGACAAATGAAGAAAGCATCAACATTAAAGTCAGGGCAAAGAAAATAAATGTTGAAAAGTGGAAAGCATGTACACATTAAACCATTCCATAGTTGTTTGTCCTTGAATAATGTGTTTAACTTCTCTGAGCTTTGTTCCACCATTGAATAATGAAGATAATAATACATATTTTATAATATTATGCAAATTAAATGGAAATAATGTTATATAAAGCACACATCTATTATCTGTCACAAAATATATTTAATAAATTGTAACTATTATTTTATTATCATCAGCAACATAATCTGCTATGTCTTGTGGACTTTCCCTCTTCTTCCCCACACTGTACTTTCTTTGCCTCCCATCACACTGTCTCCTCCAGAGATGATGATGATGGATAGTGATGCTGATGATGGAGAAGGAAGAAAGAAGGGGAGTGATTTACAATTAATTCAATGTTCCTGATATGCCAATATCTTGTGCTACATGCTTAACACATGGATTAGTCTGTTCTTACCTTGCTAATAAAGACATACCCAAGATTGGAAATGTATACAAGAAAGAGGTTTAATGGACTCACAGTTCCATGTGGCTGGGGAGGCCTCATAATCATGGCAGAAGGCAAAGGAGGAGCAAGTCACATCTTACATGGGTGGCATCAGGCAAAGAGAAAGAGCCAAGAGAAAGGGATTTCCCTTCATAAAACCATAACCAAGACTTATTCGCTACCATGAGAACAGTATGGGGGAAACTGCCCCCATAATTCAATTATCACCCACTGGGTCCCTCCCACAGCACGTGGGAATTATGGGAGCTACAATTCAAGATGAGATTTGGGTGGGGACACAGCTAAACCATATCAGATAACATACTTTATCTGATATAATTCTCACAACAGATGCTACTAAGTAGGTACTACAGATGAGAAATGAAGGTTTGGAGACCTGAATTAACTGGACTAAAGTTCACACAACAAATAAGTTGCACTGATAGAATTTGAAGCCAGTGTCTATGGCATTAAGTACTACAAAACCTGCCTATGCATGCCTGTAGTCCTAGCTACTCGGGAGGCTGAGGTAGGAGGATCACTTGAGCCCAAGATTTTGAGGCTGCAGTGAGCTTTGCCTATGATTGTGCCACTGCACTCCAGCCTGGGCAACAGACAAGACACTGTTTCTTTCTTTTATTTATTTTTTTTTTTTACATCTTGCCTATACAAGATCTTTCTCCACAATCAAAGACAAACCCACCAGCAGTGGCATACCTCACCTTATATTTAGAGTGAAGGAAATCAAAGTATTTTACCCCAAAATATATTTTTTGACATATTTTGAAATGGCTGCCACAGGGCCACCAGACACAAGTGGCCTTGCAAAGCTGTCTGTTGTGGGGGAAATTTGCCTCTGAAGAAAAACTCCTTTGGTGCAGCCAGCCCTTCCCTTTCTAGGTCTTTCTCAGATCTAGGAGAGAGTAACTGATTGTTGGACAACTTTAAAGTTCTGAAAAGAAACATTTAGCATCTAATCTTTTTGAGGGCTGCTACCTATGAGTCTTCATCTACATAATAAAGTCATCTTTGCTAGCCAGGCCTTTTCCTTTCTCTCTCTCATAACTTGTCTTGACACTAACATTTGATTCACCAACATAACCTGGTTTTGACCATGCTCTGAGCCTACATTCTTTCTATAACCTCAAAGTGGTGTAGAAACTTGGTGGTGATGGGGTCTTCATCATGAAGCTCTCATGTACACACGTTCAATAAATTTATGGGCCCTTTCTCCCATCAATTTGCTTCAAGTCAGTGATATCTCAGCACACCCTCAGAGAGCCAAGGGATAGAGATGCTCATGAAGTAAATATTGTGGAGAGGCTATTGAATGGCAGTGCAAGTGCCTGATTTTTTCCATGATTTCCTAAATTTGCAGTGATGGCTGGGCTCAGAATCTGTGGTGTGCTCTGAGGTTTAATTAGAAAAGGTTCATGGCTCCTTTATGTTCCATTAGCTACTTCTTAGTTCATAAATATATATTGGTCAAGTTACTGGGCTACAGTTCCAGGAGGGAGAGCTTCCAAAGGGGTTGAAGTTCAAATATACATGATTATAGTCTTCCTTTGCATGTATTTTATTCCTAGAGGCTAAAAAGGACAGAGGTTGGATTGGCTCAAAAAGGCCTTAAAAATTACTTTGCAAAAATAATGACAGTGAGAGAATTCTTTTTTTTTTTTTGAAAGAATTCACCACACTGCACAGAGCATAGTCATGTACAGTTTTTTTGGTTTGTTTGTTTTTTGTTTTTTGTTTTATACTTTAAGTTCTAGGGTACATGTGCACGATGTGCAGGTTGGTTACACACGTAACATGTGCCCTGTTGGTGTGCTGCACCCATTAACTCGTCACTTACATTAGGTATATCTCCTAATGCTATCCTTCCCCCCTGCCCCCTCCCCATAATAGGACCCAGTGTGTGATGCTCCCCTTCCTGTGTCCAAGTGATCTCATTGTTCAGTTCCCACCTATGAGTGAGAACATGCGGTATTTGGTTTTCTGTTCTTGCGATAGTTTGCTGAGAATGATGGTTTCCAGCCGCATTCATGTCCCTACAAAGGGCACAAACTCATCCTTTTTTATGGCTGCATAGTATTCCATGGTGCATATGTGCCACATTTTCTTAATCCAGTCTGTCACTGATGGACATTTGGGTTGATTCCAAGTCTTTGCTATCGTGAATAGACAGTGAGAGAAATTTGACATGGCTGACTCCATCCTGCTTCTAACCTCACAAGCTGTCTTTGTTCATTCCTGGGTGTAGGACAAGCTAATTATAGGAGATATTTAATTTATAGTTTAACTTTGAAACAAAGATAATTACAGTCCTTTTCTGAAACTAACTTCCTCCTTGCTTAGGAACAGAAATCACCTTTGTAAAACTAACAAATTAGCCACAGTGTAAGAGTTATGGCTTGAAAGTCATGCAGGCAAAGATCACAAGATATGTAACCTTCCCAGTTACTCCTATATGTAACATAACTATTGTAAAATCTAAGACTGGTGATTGAAGTATCTCTTAGCTTTTTAAAATAAAAATATTTTGCTTTTTTAAATAAAAAAATAGAGATGGGGTCTTGTTATGTTGCCCAGGTTGGTCTTGAACTCCTGGGCTCAAATGATCCTCCCATCTTGGCCTCCCAAACTGTTGGGATTACAGGTATGAACCACTGCACCCAACTAGACTTTGTATTTTGATGAATCAGCTGCCACATCCTGGACCAGCAACCACAACAACAAACTGACTCAACAGATCTTGTTACCCCCACCCAGGAACTGACTCAGTGCAAGAAACAGCCTCAACCCCCTATGATTTCATCCCTGACCCAGCCAATCTGCATTCCTCATTCCCTAGCCCCCTGCCCACTAAACTATCCTTGAAAAATCCTAGCCTCCAAATTCTCAGGGAGTCAGATTTTTTAAATACCCCCCATCCTTCAGCTTGGCTGGCCCTGCAATTATTAAACTCTTTCTCTTCTGCAACAGTTGCTGTTCTCAGTGCATTGACTTTTCTGGGCAGTGGCCAAGAAGAACCCATTGGTATAACAGTCTCATTATACTTCCTTTTTATTTTGGACTGAGAGAAAGCAAGGGTGGCCTCAAGCACCTGGTTTTGAACAATGAACAGTATTGTACACAAAAGAAAATCCAAGGGGAAAAAACAACAGTAAAGCCTTAACTGGATAGGTAGAAGAAGAAGTAAATTAGTAGGAATATGTTAAGGGAATGAGAGGAAGATAATCCTCCTCTATAAAATTCTCACAGATCTAAGGAATTCCAGATGAAAAGGTACTGATGTGTAAGAACAGTGCAAAGCCAAGAAAGCCTACATTGTGCTAGGGCAAGAAAAAGCAGAAGTCATGATTTTTTCTTAGGGAAATGCCTGTTATAAATGTGGAGTACTCTGCTACAAAAAAGAATGACCCCTATATCCCTAGAAAGAACCCACACTGTTATGAATGAAATTATACCCATCCCCCGCAATTGAAGCTCTAACCCCCAATGTCACTGTATTTGGAGATAAAATTCATAAGAAAGTTATTAAGGTTAAATGAGGTCATAGGAGTAGGACCCAAATCTAACAGGACTGGTGTCCTTATAAGAAGAAGAAGAGACACCATAGTTTCTCTCTCTCTCTCTCTCTCTCTCTCTCTCTCTCTCTCTCTCTCTCTCCCACACACACACACACACACTCCCTCTCTCTCTCTCTCTCTCTCTCTCTCTCTCTCTTTCTCTCTCTCTCTCCCACCCCTCCCCATTCCTTTCTTTCCCTATGTGCACATATGGGAAAGGTCATGTAAGGACATAGCAAGAGAGTGGCTGTCTGCAAGCTAGGCATAGAGCCTTTACAGGAAACTGAATCTGCCAGCACAGTCTTCTGGGACTTCTAGCCTCCAGAACAACAAGAAAATAAACTCTTTTATTTAAGCCATTCAGCCTGTGGTCTACTTATGACAATCTGAATTAATATATACACCAACTCAGCAATGAAGCCCAAGGATGTAGAACGTCAAAGAGAGATAGAAAAAAAAACTTAGAGGTTTTATACAACAAAATGGACAACAAAGGTAAGAAAGATCTCAAGAAGACCTAAAAATGGGCAATGTGCCTATAGCAGGTTGCTACATTTTGCAGAAAGACAGGAGTTTTAGATGTCACCCTTGGAGAAAAGACAATTTGAACAGTGGTGGATTTCCTCCAGGGTACAAGAGCTACTGTGTCACAATTAACCTCCTGATGGGAGATTCCTCCTTACTGAGTTGTAAGTTCACAGGTGCTTCATTCTGGAAAATTGGCATAGATTGATTACTACCTGGCAAAGCTGGAACCAAGAAATCTTTGTCTTTCACTCTCTTTTGTTTATTCTATCCATCAATTTCTCCCAGATAAATCTCTGTTATAGCCTATGGTCCTTATCAGCAATGTAGATCTAGAATGTGATACATTTTAAGTTCCAGCTAAGACTTTGTCCTGGGAAATGTGATTGGATGTGGAAACTGCGCTCCAATTGACAGTTGCTGAAACAGGAATATTTGATGTCACAATTGTATCTGCTCTTTGTGTTGTTGGAACTTTAGAACCATGAAACACATTTGGCAGTTGGAATCAAGGCAATTCAAATTTTGAGATACCTGATGTTGCTAAAGGAAAAACTGCAGTTCCAGGGAAAGATAGCTGCTGTAGAAGAAACCCAGATTCCAAATAAGCCATCACCGACAGAGAATATGAGCTAACCAAGAAATAAAATTGGGAAAAACAAACTGTTTTATACATATTGGAGGACTTTAGTCTTTGTATGGCAACAAGAGAAAAAAAAAGAGATTCAATTTATCGTGACTTTAATTTCTCTGATGAAACTAAGGATTGACTTACTAAGGAAATTCATATTGTTCACTTTAGGTTTATTCTGTTATATCATTATAAAGTAGATGAACCTGGGTTGAAATGCTAGATCCATCACTTGTTGGATCTGCTGATAAATTACTTAATGCCTCTGAGCTCTCTCTTACCTATAATATGAGATACATAATGATACTAACCATCTCAGAGTGGTTAGTATAAGAAAATCAAGTGAAATAATGCCTGAAAACTATCTTGCACATAATAATTGCTCAATAAATATTAGATACTATTATTGCTGATATTTTTGTCTGGACTTTACTCTGGTGCAAGCAGTAAAACACTATGTGGTGAGCTAGAGGGGTAGGGTAAAAGGAGAAGAAGGAATATCTAATAGTAAGTGACTTCTTACTATATGCTAAACACTTTATTAAGTGCTATCACATACATTATTCTATTTTTGTTTATTACATACTTATGTATTCATTTATTATTAACTACAACCTAATGGAGTAGGTACAATTACTTTACAGATGGTAAAAGTAATTTTTAAAAGTTCAGAAAGACTAAGCATTTTACTAAGGTCAACACAGGTAGTAATTAGTGACTCTAAGATACAAAGCCCAGATGAGTTGATTCCAGGGTCTTTAGTCTTAATGAGGATCACATAAAACATATTTCAACAACATTCGTGTCAAATATAGAAAGAGGTTGGCTTATCAGATAGTGTAGAGAGAGGTCTTGGGGTTAATCTCAAAACCATGTTATCATCAGAGTCATTCATAAAAGCCTTGGGAGACTGAACTGCTCCTCTCACGATCATGGGTAAAGATGCAGGAACTGAACCAGTAGATCTATAAAAGTGAGATCAAGACTGATGTTTTCCTGACTTGCTCACCTCATTCTACTCCAAAAGATAAGGAGTTTGTCTCTGTATTGACCCCTGCTATTGAATGTGCACTTTTCAAGAGATTTAAACATCGTATGCATGAATACATATTCTTTCTTTGTCTTCTTTTGATTCCTTGAAGCTGAAGGAAGACAAGAACAGGACTTGCTTTATCCTGGGGAAAAACCTGTCCATCTCCATTTTACTTTGGTTGCTTTCTCTTTGAAGACGTACTTTACTCAACTGGTGAGGAAAGGTGAGCCTGGAGATGATTTTTTATTGAGAGTTACTAGAGCTTCTTGTTCTTTTATTCATCATTTCTGGGGTGCCTCTGGCCCTTGCCATTACACAAGAAAAATCTGAGACTCAGGGATACACTTAATGGAAAGGAAATAGAAGAAATCGGTGATTACTATTATCCTGGACTACATGTTTGAATTCATCTTGCTGAATTTTTTAGATTCTGTAGGCCAAGCCACATCTTATACCAATTTAGCCAGTATTTCTGGTGGCAGAGGAGAGGAGAACCCAAACAACAGGTTTTTTTTTTTAATGCCATATCATTCCAGTGGGTAACTAGTGAAATAAATGACATAATCCATTTGAGTTCTAGACCTCAGAACTGCTCTTAGGATGAGCAATTATAATTTCCATTTGGCTCAGTGTAGACCATTAAAATTCACCAGTAGGTTTGGGGTCCAGAGCCAGAGCAAAATAAAGAATATGCCTTGGTTCCATCATTTTATTCCATTAATATATTAATATATTCCTTGTGGAGACTTTGCATGGTTAAATTGGAATAGTAGCCCAAGATTTTGGATCAAATATTATTTGGGTGAAATACAATTCATATCCTCTTACCCCATAATATTTCTCACAAATTGCAGAGCCATCATGTCTCTCTAATCACAATAGTGCTTTTTTCCCATTCTCATTTCTCTCAAGTCTTCAAGCAACACTTGAACTAAAAATTAAGGCCTATCTAATTATAATATGCCTCCTAAAATACAAGAATTGAGTTTTTGATATATCACAAAAACATTTCCAGAAGGAGGGAAAATGTATCTGACAGAAACACAAAAGGTCAGCCAAAACTTCTATTTAAATACATCATGAAAGAAAAATTCTGGTTCTATGTGTCCTATGACTATGAAAAAAATTATATATTATCTTTACCAAAGAAGAAATGTAAAAGAGTGGTAATAAATAATAAAACTATGCAGAGACAAAGAGGTTAAACAGAAGTATCAAAATAAAACAACCATAGTCACACACAGTGGGTCTCAGGTTAGCTCACACATTACAATTGTCTGGTGAGTGTCTTAAAAACCAGTTGAACCAGAATCTTTAGACGTGATACCCGTGCATTGTTTGTTTTGTTTTGTTTTTCTTTTGCTCCCTGGGTGAATTCCAATGGTCAGCCAAGACTGGGAAACGGTACGCTGAGAAAGCGTTTCAGGACCTTGGACAGCTGTATCCTGCCAGGCAGTAGGAAGGAAATAAAACATTGAGACGTTTTTAAATAATTAATTTTTACTAAAGAGACAAGCATGTGGAAGGAATCAGAAAGGATAAATCACAAACCATCAAAGAAAATTGCAATTCTTGTGTAAAATAGTGTTCCTGAACCAAAATGACTTATAGAGTCCAGGTAGAAGTAGGCAAGATTTGTTGTACAATAGTGGTTTACATTTATTCTTTTGACAAAGACACCCTCTGGATTTAGACTACTCTGCAGTTTCACACACACACACACACACACACACACACACACACAAAGATGTTCTTTGACTTTTCTAGAAAAGGTATGACCTTCTAGGTCTAGATTTTACTCTTCCACTTTTGATAGATACTTATGACATAATTGCATTTTCCTTTTTATTCTGCTATAAGAAAAGCAAAATCATAATAAATGAAACTTCATAGGACAGATGATAACATGAAGGCTAAACAAAACACATCTGTGGAACAATTTTGGCACACATAATATCAACCTGCAACTGATACAATTAACAAAAAAAAATGTACAAGATATGAAACTTTCCGTCTGGTTTATTTCAAAATTAAGCTCAAATTAATTCTCAAGCCATAATGTGCTATGATGTATGGAGTATTTAAGGGAGAGAGAACTCTTCAGTATTTATCATCAGCTTTCCTAGTTCCCAGCTAAATTATATTCACAAATTTCCGTTTTGCAAAGCACCTGTTGACCTGATAACTATAATTCATGTAAGGCAAAGAACGATTGCAATTACCAGGATAATTCATGATGAGCAGGGCATTCACATAGCATTTAGGACACTTCATTGTCATTTTCATTACAATGTAGGCAAATTATTTATTGAAAAACCAGATAAAGCAGTTCACATTTATCAGACAAAACCACAGAAGCACTATGAAAATGCTTCAACCTTTTCTGTCAAATGTGGTATTTCAGTCAGTTAATCATTGCAAGCACCTTTCATTAAGCAAAGGAGCCTGACTGTGAAGGACTGAAGCCAAGCAAAATCAATCAACTATGGGAAAACAGAAAATGCCTACATCACCTAGTTTATTTATAATTGATTAGTCACTGAACATCAAAAACAGGAGAGAAATTTGTTTTTTCTCTTAATAAAGTAAATGATTTTCATATTTTTAAAAAATACAATGCCTTTCAGGCATCTACTTCCTCTTATATATGGTTGTTGACCTGATGATTTTAAACTTCTAGCTTTAGAGTTCAGCCTGCTAGAGTCAGAAGCCAGTTTTTCAAACTATCCCAACTGCCACTTCCACACCATCCAGTGAGCTTTGTACCATGCTCTTTCCAAAGAGAATGGTGAGTGCTGGACTTTGGCTGAGTGCTGCAACTTTGGTGAGTGCTTTGAGAAAGGCAAATAAGGCATAATGTCAGAAATATTTACAGTTGCCAGCAATTCCATCTCTGAGCTAAAGTTATAAATACTTGACTAAATTCCAAAAGAATATTTATGAGGTTTTTCCCTGGAGAAAGAATTGCAATCTCTAAAAATGTCTGTGGTTAAAAAGAAATCGAGTTTGGAAAATGTGTTTCTTTTTGGTTTCACAGAACTTTGGAATCTGTGGTACAAGAAGCCCTAGGGCTCATCTCTTCTGACCCTTACCCCTGCCTGTGTGCCACATAAAAAACTTTAGAGCCTTGGTCTACTCTAAGGGTTTACTTAGTTGCTTTGGCTAAAGGCCTCTTTGGTAGGTCCTGCTTCTGTGTATTGTGGCTAAATCCTGTACATTAATTATTAACTAGAACAAGATCATTGTAAACTCTGGAAGACTAAACAAATTGTTTTCCAAAGCATATATTTTTGCAATTGACTAACCATATGGGCAATCAGAGATACCAAATGTCACTAACACATAGTTCATTATATATCTTGATTTCTATATTTGTTTTCCTAGAGTATAACACAGTATGTATTACTAAAGAACATAATGAAGAAAGGACCTAGTGATTTATAGTAAAAAACTAATAGAATAGATAGCTAACTGATAGTAATTAGGAAGTTTTCCCCCAAGTGGAAATTTTGCTCTATTTAGTTATTTTATTTTCTTTTTTATTGAAGTGAAATTCACATAACACAAAATTACCCACTTTAAAGTGAACAAAACAGTGTTATCTTTCTCGATATTTTAAAGCGTAGACTGGCTAGCCATGCCATACCAGTGCTAAAACTGAAAGCTGCAATCAGTTAAAATGTTTTGCATTTCATGTTATGTTTATGCCAAATAAAAGGTTCAGCTGATTTTCTTTCCATTGAACTGACTATATTAGATACAGTTGACTCAAATTGACTGATTATTCAGGATATGCTTATATAACACTAAACTGACAGATCAACCAGAGGAAAAACAATAGTCAATTGTGTTCTCATACATTTAGCTAATGAACAACATTTTACTTTTTAGTCTACCATTGTGATGTCTTAGAGACATAAACCAGCAGTCATTCAATTGAACCCTAAGACCTTCATAAAGAGTCCTGTGCACTTGCTCACAGGACTTGACCTTGTCTCCATCATCACTCAGAGTTTACAACATGGCTTTGACAACACTGGGTTCAGCTTTTCTGATTCTGCTGAGGGAAGAATTATACCATCATATTTGACTCCTCCATATTAAGCCTGAGCCTAGGCAGTGAGTGGCAAAATTGATAACATTTATATAAAGTCGGTTCTGTGGAATCTCTAAATTTACTAATCAGAATCTTTCTCCTTCTTTGTTATAGTCTGGATGACCAGTAAATTTCTGTATCTCTGCACGCTTAGGCCTGGATGCAAGCTTAAACCTTTCTCAACTCCAATTAACCTAGTGCTTTATGCCCAGTACCTTCTTGATTGCTTCTGATAATAAAATAAACAATTCAGAACTATAAAGACAAAGGCTGTTAACAAATGACACTTCACATTACTGTTGCACTTCAGCCTCAGAGATACACAGGGGGAACTAGTGAGAGGATTCTCAAACCTCTTTCTAAGTTTGGGGCACCTACTTCCCTTCCATGCTCTTGTAACAACAATTGTGGGCTGTTACCCTGATAAGGCAGATCTTGAGAATGTGTTTATTGTTATTCCAAAGGTGGAACCTTCACTCCAGAATCACCTGTGCAGCTTTTCAAATGAACAACACCCATGCCTGTGACCCACCTCCAGGGGTGCTACCTCTAGCATCCAGGCACCTGTGGATTTTGAAAGCACTTAGGTGAGTTTTAGCCCCAGCTAGGGTTGACTTCTTCTTGAAAAATTCTAGTCATTAGATGATTACTGAGGACCAACCTAAATCTTAAGTTCAATGATGTACAATTAAGCATTTATCTTGCCACAATCATGAGAGAAAATTACATCTCGCAGTACGCTCTGTTAGCCTCTTCTAGGACCCCATGAATTTCGGGCAAAGATTTTTAGTACCAAATGTGATATCAGGATTTTAAATCCAGATTTGATTTTCCTGCTGATATTCACCATAGATGAATAGGTTGAGATCTTAGTGACTCCACTCCATTACTGAAATGAATTGAAAGGCTTCAAAAAAGCGTCCCCAACTAAACCATCAATAATGTAAAAACACGTTCCCTGTGGATTGCAAAATAGATGTCTATTTCAATGAGAACAACCTGTGTGACTCTTGTGTGTGGGGGTGACTCATTTAATTAAGAGAGCTCATCATCTCTGTCAGAGCAAAGTCATTCCAAACTCGCTCAACAAATCTTAACAAGAGCACGTCTGCCACCCAGCGTTCAAAGCCAGCATAAAATTCTGTCAGCATTCAAAGAGAATCAGCTCCTCTCCCTATTTCAATTTTACTTTCCATAGCTAAAGTCAATTCAGGAGATTAGGGGTAGGCTTGGTAGTAATAGAAAGAAGCATTATTCAGGTGCAAAACCTGTAGAAACACAAACATTTGCATTCATTACTTACTCACTTACTGGATACTATAAAAATCAATCCAAAACATCATGATTCATATGCCTGATGCTCATTCTCATTAAACTGGCTCCACAAAATTAGCAACCACAACTACATAGGCTTACAGAGCCCACATTTAGGGCAAGCAGCTATATGTGGTGACTCCAAGCACGTCTATAAACTTGAGAAGTGTTGCTCTTCGTTAGCTGATGGTAATTTACATTTCAAAGAGGGTAATAGTGAGGACTGTCATATTTTGGTGCTGAAATTCACATTTCACAAAATACAATTTACATCAAAATGTTCTGTCACTACAAAACGCCTTAGGCTCACAGCTCACTGAACTAAATAGCTCTGTCTCCCCAGGTGATAATGATCAAGACTTAATCACTCATCTAGTTTTTCTCGGCTGGAAATTAAACCTGAATTTACTTACAAGGAGTTGTTGAGGAATAGCTGGGACAGGCTACAGTAAAAGGTCTTGTGGAAGCAAAGATGCAGATGTATCTTTGCAATATAATGTCCTTTCCACCAGCCAGAGTAAGAACCATGTTATAGCGAAAGTGGCTAGGGATGGATCACCAGGTAATGGATTCAGAGACGGGGCCTATGGGGATAACCAGCACGTTCTTCCTCATGGTCTCACCTCTAAAATGCAGTATGCCCTCTTTGCAGTCTCCAAGACTAAACATAAAGTATCTATGACCCATTGTGAACAAATAAAGAATGGCCACAGTGGGAATTTATCCAGCCACCACGGTGAAAGTGGTGTAAACCTGACCCTTCCACTAGTTGCATACTTGGCCACAGAGGGAACTAGCAGACTAGCTCCTGTGCTTATCTACATCATTACTCCCATTTAGAGATAACACTAACTGTCTCACGCCAAAGCTGTGCTCTTCCCTGTACCCTACACAATCAGACTGGAGGTGTCTAGAGGTTTTCCAGACAGGCAGGGAATTCCAGCTCTCTATTCATCCTTGGCACCGCAAGCCACCTTGGCTGTAAACACCAGAAAAAAAAGATTGTGAAAACTCCAAAGCAATATGCTTCAAACATTAGACTTATGTGTTGACATAATATGGTACCAGCACTTTCCTGATCTAAATCCACACCAGCAAGAAGTTACCCAAGATTCTTCGTCGCAGGGCAGGATTTTAACAGTAGCCTCTTAAGTAATATCCTTCAGGCCATCAGTGCTTCCTCCAAATCCATTATGCTCTAAATATACTTTTCTACATACCTACTTTACCATGACACACTCATGCTTTTGCACTTCTCTAGTGGTCTAGAATAAAATCCAAATTGCCTACTGAGATATTTGAGACTTTTCTCAATCTCACCTCCATCAAGACATTGGGGCTTTTCTGATGCTCCATTTCATGAATCTTCCTTTCTAATCAGTCACATATATTTCACATATATCTACTTACTAGAGAAATTTGCTGGCTTACATTCTTCTGCTCCTTCACTGCTATATTCCTCAAATCTGGAGTGCCCTTACCAATCTTCCCTGCTTGTCCAGATGTTACCCATACTTTGTAGTCTCAGTTTTTAGTCCAATCTTCTTTATGAGAACTTCGTCATGTTAGCTCTCACTGGTGACTCTCACCATGGTATTCCTCCAGCCCTTATAGTCAGCATCAGTTGGTAGAATGAGGTGGTGTGTGTGTGTGTGTGTGTGTGTGTGTGTGTGTGTGTGTGTTCCCACTGCACTGAAGCTCATTTGGGGCAGAAACATTTCCAACTCAATTTATTTTTTTTGAGACAAAGTCTCACTCAGTCATCCAGGCTGGAGTGCAGTGATATGATCTCAGCTCACTGCAACCTTCACCTCCCAAGCTCAAGTTATTCTCATGCCTCAGCCTCCCGAGTAGCTGGGATTACAGGCATGTGCCACTATTCCTGACTAATTTTTGTATTTGTAGTAGAGACAGGTTTTCACCATGCTGGCCAGGCTGGTCTTGAACTCCTGACCTCAAGTGATCTGCCTGCCTCGGCCTTCTAAAGTGCTTGGATTACATGGTTGAGCCACTGCACCCGGCCCCAACTCAACACTAAAATATATTTATTGAGAATCTACTTTGTGCCAGGCTCTGTGCTCTGCACTATCTTATATTTCTTTTAACCCCCAACATAACACCTGATGCCCAGCTGGGCTGAAATTGTGTATTCAAGTAATATTTGTAGAAGAAAGAAAAATGAACGCTATTTGAAGGCATAATCCGCGCTAAGCCCTGTAGTAGATGTTTCTATGTGCACTGATTTATTTAATCATAAAAACCACCCTAGAGGGTAGGTATAATTTTCCCATTTTTGAGGATAAGAATCTAATATTCTAAGACCTTAAACAATTTACCAAAGAACACCTAAAAACATGGCCAAGTTCAGATCAAAGCTAGTGGTTCCTGTCTCCAGAATATGTTATACTCTACAGTTCCCTTGTCTTTATCACAGTTAAATTTTTCCTCTGCCTAAACTGGCTAGCCATATGTAGAAAGCTGAAACTGGATCCCTTCCTTACACCTTATACAAAAATTAACTCAAGATGGATTAAAGACTTAAATGTAAGACCTAAAACCATAAAAACCCTAGAAGAAAACCTAGGCAATACCATTCAGGACATAGGCATGGGCAAAGACTTCATGACCAAAACACCAAAAGCAATGGCAACAGAACAACAGAAGCCAAAATAGACAAATGGGATCTAATAAAACTAAAGAGCTTCTGCACAGCAAAAGAAACTATCATAGGAGTGAATGGGCAACCTATAAAATGGGACAAAATTTTTGCAATCTATCCATCTGACAAAAGGCTACTATCCAGAGTCCACAAAGAACTTAAACAAATTTACAAGAAAAAAACAAACAAACAACCCCATTAAAAAGTGGGCAAAGGATATGAACAGACATTTATCAAAAGAAGACATCTATGCAGCCAACAGACACATGAAAAAATGCTCATCATCACTGGTCATCAGAGAAATGCAAATCAAAACCACAATGAGATACCGTCTCACATCAGTCAGAATGATGATCATTAAAAAGTCAGGAAACAACAGATGCTGGAGAGGATGTGGAGAAATAGGAATGCTTTTACGCTGTTGATGGGGGTGGAAATTAGTTCAACCACTGTGGAAGATAGTGTGGCAATTCCTCAAGGATCCAGAACTAGAAATACCATTTGACCCAGCAATCCCATTACTGGATATATACCCAAAGGATTATAAATCATGCTACTATAAAGACACATGCACATGTATGTTTATTGTGGCACTATTCACAATAGCAAAGACTTGGAACCAACCCAAATGTCCATCAATAATAGACTGGATAAAGAAAATGTGGAACAAAAATATCATGGAATACCATGCAGCCATAAAAAAGGGGTGAGTTCATGTCCTTTGCAGGGACATGGATGAAGCTGGAAACTATCATTCTCAGCAAAATATCACAAGGATAGAAAACCAAACACCACATGTTCTCACTCATAAGTGGGAGTTGAACAATGAGAACACATGGACACATCACACACTGGGGCTTGTTGGGGGGTGGGGGACTGGGGGAGGGATAACGTTAGGAGAAATACCTAATGTAAATGATGAGTTGATGGGTGCAGCACACCACCATGGCACATGTATACCTATGTAACAAATCTGCACATTGTGCACATGTACACTAGAACTTAAAGTACAATAATAAAAAAAAATAAAAAAAATAAAAAAAATAAAGGCCAGGCACGGTGGCTCACCCCTGTAATCCCAGCACTTGGGGAGGCTAAGGCGGGCAGAACACGAGGTCAGGGGATCGAGACCATCCTGGCAAACACACGGTGAAACCCCATCTCTACTAAAAATATGAAAAATTAGCCAAGCATGGTGGCGGGCACCTGTAGTCCCAGCTACTCAGGAGGCTGAGGCAGGAGAATGGTGTGAACTCAGGAAGCGGAGCTTGCAGTGAGCTGAGATCATGCCACTGCACTCCAGCCTGGGCAACAGTGCAAGACTCTGTCTCAAAAAGAAAAAAAAAAGTTTCCTCTGCCTTATTCCCCTGCCTAACATAAGCATTTAGATAAATTGGTAAGAGATACCTTGAGAAATATCTTTCTCGAGTCTTTCAAATAAATGCTGTCTTGTAAGGAGAACTTCTCCTTCTATCACCAAACTGTGCCATAAATTAGTTAGTGCATCCGACTTCAAGTTACAAACTAGATGATGCAAACTTGTTATAAAATAGTAATATAAATTTAGGTGCAAATACTATGTTTGAATCTTTAAGAATGTGGTAGTAGGAAGAAATTTTTTCTAAAAGTTAAGCCTATAGATTTAACTACCAGATTACAGAAAACTCAGGGGTCTAGGGACAAGCTGAGCAACACCATGAAGAATCAATAAACCAAATCCAAAATAATGAACATATTATTGAACAAATGACCCAATTTGACAATAGATCAGCAGCCCAGAAGTCAGTAGCTAAGCTAGTACTGAACCCAGGCAGTCTGCAGTTTGCTCTAAAATCTGGGCTTGTAACCTCTACACTGTGTTTGATGTTGTATTTCTCCCTTGACTGTTATATTATCCTCAACCCAACAGAAAAAAAAAAAAAAATATATATATATATATATATATATATATATATATATATATATATGTGTGTGTATGTATATATGGGAATATAATGCCATTTAAACTTAAATTAGAAACTGAACAACTTCATTTTTTATCTCCAAAACAGTCATTTATAATGTCTAGTTATTTCCCAGTAGTATAAATACTGCTGACAGCATGACTCAGTGCCATGATGAGAAATGAAACCACAAAACCATTCTTAGGCCACTATCACTGATATCTGCAAGCCTGGGATGGTTGCCATGATTCTAACAATGTGTGTTCACTATTGTCTCACACCACACTCCTTCTGCTTAGGCAACACGACCATTGTATAATAATTGAACTTCCTTTCTACTAGGTTGAACAATATTAGTATTAATGCACCCAGATGTTGATTTCAACATCTGCAAACACAGTTTTTAAAGCAGTTTAAGACCATTTAATTTAAAAATCAATCTAAAATGGTGACTAACCATTGTCTGTGATTTTAAACTCAGGTGGGTTGGACTATTTCCTCCCAGCAGACAAAATGTATTTCTGTCATGTGAATCCCTTGAAAAAGCTTTAGGAAGATGAAGTTCTCAAGTTTAAGTCATGGTTCCCACACCTGACTAATCATCAGAACTTCTAGGTCAGATTTTCAAAAACACAGACTCCCAGCCTCCACCTTAGAAAATCCGAATCTGAGTATGATTTTGGTGAGGCCCCAAAATTTGTAATTTTTTGAAACTCCCAGAGATTTTGATGGTCAGCTAGGTTTCAGATGCTCTGCTTCAGAAAACAGCAGGAATCCCTCTCTTTCTCTTTGTTCTGTATTGGTTCATGAAATAGAAACTTCCACTATCAATTTTACCTTAAGTATTAGGGAATCTGACAGCCATTTTTTCCTCTTCTCCTCAATTCCTTCCACCCAAAAGAAGAGAAATAAGTTGCCCTATCAGCGGAAAACCAGCCCCCGATATTCAACGTGGTTTCTTTTCTATTTCCCTAAGTGTCAGCTGGTCTGAGAAATAAAGGGAAAGAGTGCAAAAGAGGGAATTTTTAAAGCTAGGTGTCTAGGGGAGACATCACATGTTGGCAGGTTCCATGATGCCCCCCAGTGAGTTTTTATTAGTGATTTTCAAAAGAGGAGGGAGTGTATGAACAGGGTGTGAGTCACACAGATCACATGCTTCACAAGGTAATAAAAGATCACAAGGCAAATGGAGGCAGGGCGAGATCACAGGACCAGGGTGAAATTAAAATTGTTAATGAAGTTTCAGGCACGCATTGTCATTGATAACATCTTATCAGGAGACAGGGTTTGAGAGCAGACAACTGGTCTGACCAAAATTTATTAGGTGAGAATTTCCTCATCCTAATAGGCCTGGGAGCACTACAGGAGACTGGGGCTTATTTCATCCCTTATCTGCAACCGTAAAAGGCAGACATTCCCAAAGTGGCCATTTCAGAGGCCTCCCCTTAGGAACGCATTCTCTTTCTCAGGGATGTTCCTTGCTGAGAAAAATAAGTCAGCATAGTTCTCCTATTTGCTTTTGAAAGAAGAGAAATATGGCTCTGTTCTGCCCAGCCCACAGACAGCCAGACTTTAAGATTATCTCCCTTGTTCCCTGAAAATCGCTGTTATCCTGTTCTTAAGGTGCCTAGATTTCATATTGTTCAAATACATATGCTCTACAAACAATTTGTGCAGTTAACGCAATCATCACAGGGTCCTGAGGTGACATTCATCCTCAGTTTATGAAGATGACGGGATTAAGAGATTAAAGTGAAGACAGGCATGGGAAATCACAAGAGTATTGATTGGGGAAGTGATAAGTGTCCATGAAGTTTTCACAATTTATGTTCAGAGATTGCAGTAAAGACAGGGATAAGAAATTATAAAAATATTAATTTGGGGAACTAATAAATGTCCATGAAATCTTCACAATTTATGTTCTTCTGCCATGGCTTCAATCAGTCCCTCCATTCGGGGTCCCTGACTTCCCACAACAGCCCCAATTGGGGAAGCCAGCAGAAGGCCTCTGAGCATGCATCTGGAGTCTGGTTATTGCTGTCTCTCAAGCAGATCTCAGAAGTAGAGAATCTTCTCCAATGAGCTCCTGCTTCCATACTGGAAGTACCTCTTGAATTGCTCTGTCTTCTAGCCTTCTTTCTGGGCCCTCTGACTCTTGTTTATTTGAACTTGAAGGGTTACAAGCACGCTGTGAACTTCCAGTTGTCTGGGAAAGAAGCATCTACCTTATGAACCTAATATCCTCTACATGCAATTCTCATGGTCTTGACTTGGGTGCATGTAAAAGTACTTTCCTATACAGGCAAGGAAATGGATCTTGCTATGATCTGAATATGTGCGTCTCCCACCTATCAAATTCCTATATTAAAACCTAATTCTCCATGTGAGAATATTTGGGGGCCTTGGGACGGTGATTAGGTCATGAGGGCAGAGCCCTCATGAATGGGATTACTTCCCTTATTTAAAAGGCCCCAGAGGGTCCCCTCACTCCTTTCATCATGATACAGCAAGAAAAATCCATCTGTGAACCAAAAAAGCGGGTCCTCACCAGACACTGAATCTGCCAGCACCTTCATCTTGGAATTTCCGGGCTCCAGACCTGTGGGAAATGTTGTTTATAAGCCACCCGATTTATGATATTTTGTTATACCAGTCCAAATGGCCTAAGACAATCCTGCATTTCATTCCCATCAGGTTCCTATAGCTACTTCTCAACTGGCTCCTCCGGATCTCCTAACTCAGGCCACCTGGCATCAAGCCAAAACACATCTGCATAGTCCCATGATTTATTCGACCAGTCATCAGGAATTGGTGCACAAGGAGCTCCAAAGCCAATAAAAACTTAGAGCCTCTTGCCTGAAAGCAGGCAAGAACTTTGTGAACGCTGTCCTTTGCACTGCCTCTGACAAACCTTGCCAGTGGCATCAGCAGGTCTAGATTACAAGATGGAGTAAAGGAGGATGCATTGGTTAGAAATATTAAAATAAAGCAATTACAGGGAACAAAAGAAAAAAGAGTTTCCCTCAGTTACCTCTGCTCAGTAGAGCCAGATTCACTAGCACCTGTAGAGGGCTAATCCTCCTAACTCTTCTTCCCTCTCTTGCTAACACACACGTTCACACATGCACACATGCACAACCCTCATTTATAAGACTATACTTGTGGCTGGGTCACTTTACCAGAACAAAACACAGTATTGGGCATGTTAATTTTTCTGAATGTGTTTTAGTGTGAATTTTATATATAATAATTGTACAAAGAAGTAGCGCTTTTCCAAAATAATTGCTGTGAAAAATACTCCACACTCCAGTTTCCTATCAGCTTTCTTTATGCAACCCCATTACACTACAGGTAGAAATCCATAAGTAATTTTGATGCTGCTTTAGAAAATGGGTCCAGGTGTTTTCAGTTTAAAGATAAATGCTCTTTATGGAACCAAGTAGAGTTCTCATAAAAAAGTAAATGCACTTTTCAAAACTCTTCAACCCAAATTTTGTTGATATTGTTACAAAGAGTTTCAGAGTGCACTGGTAGAATAGCAATGAGAAAAAAGATAAAACAAACCACTATACCAGGGGGCAACTCTGATGCTAAAAGAAATAACAGCATCCCAATTATCTACCATCAGAGTTTAACATATATGGAATCAACATGCATCAAGCTTGAATTTTCCAACTTGAAATTGATTATAATTCACACAGTGTTTTTTTTTTTTAATTTGCCTATGAGGGAAAAAAAGACTTACAAAAAACAAATAGCATTGATAGCATATATGGGAGAATGCTTCTTAGAAAATAAAAAGTGTTCAAATGCTTTTTAGAATTCTTTTGCAAAAAGTAATATTCAATTAAGCAGCAAATGTTATTGTCTCATTATATAAACAAACATTCCTAGGCTATTCTTTAACAATAAAAATTAAGGAAGGTACTAGTGTGACTTCAAAAGTGTGTTTCCAACTACAGTGGCTATTCTTTAATCCATTCTCTTTCTTTTCCATGAGCCTCCTACTGATCAGCAGCGCTCATCTCTCAGGACAAACAATTCTGACATAAGAGTAAAGTTAATTGACCAATATGTAGATGGTCCTGAGCTGGTGAGAACTGTACCCTGATTTGGTTAGCATAGAGTCCTAATCAAAACTAAGCATAGTTATAAGTGGCTGTTTGCCCACTTTTAGAGTGTCTTTTTATATACAAACAATGCAACTGTAATACACTTAGACTGGTGGTGGTTTCATGAACTTTTCTATTTGCGGTTTCATTAAAGTAAGCATTCTAAGAGGCTTTCAGTGCAAGTGGACACTTGAAAAATTCAATTAATTCATTTAAAACTTTGTGTTCAAATTTATTCCATTTATGTAGACATTACCACTCATTTAAAACTTAAATTAGCGACACGGGGCTATCATGTTGAGTTCTGAAGAATTTCCTCTATGAAATGCTTTTCATTAATGAGATAAATTATAACTGTACTTTCCCTGAAGAGCAATTATGTATTCTCCACCTTGCAGCTTATATTTCAAAATAAGCTATCTTCATGCATTGTATATACACATAAAATATTTATCAAGGATCACCGAAGATTTGGTTCTGTCACTTTTTAAATATGCTTAACATCAAAGGCTTTGATATTCTTAAGTTATCTGGCAAGATGACATCCCAAGCAAGATATGATTTAATCAGATATTTGGAAGTCATTCAATTTCATATAAGAGTGAAGGAAAGAAAACACATTAAATGGCAAAGAAAATGCATTTTCACATATAAAAATATTGATTTGCTCGTAGGAATGATTTACATTACCAGCAAAAATATTTAATTTGAACCCTTAGGGTCTATTTTGCACTATAATTTCAAACATGTGAACGTTAAATTCTTCCAAGTTACAAATTTATTCTTCTCTTGCATCAAAAGTGTATTCCTCCGTGTGATTTTTTTCAACTTCAGCACAAATAATTTATTGCTAGATGCCTTTATAAGACAGCAGGAAATATGCTTACCTCTTTTATATCTTTTTAATCAGAAATGGACTGGAATCCATGGGGAACATTTAGTCACATTTGGAAGGGAGAAAGTTAAACTAACTTACTGTTTTCTTATGAAAATGTTGTGAAAGGAACCCTTCTAAATAACTTATGCTGTTCGTTAAATCTCTCTACCTAGAGAGAAAGCCAATAATTGAATAATGGTGATAAGAAAAACGTATCTTATGTTTTTTCTGCATGACTCATAAGAAAAAGGATTAAAAAGGAAAATTCTTATCCCATAATCACAAGAAACAGGACAACACTACCCCAGTATTGTCATTTGTGGAGGGACCTCCTTGGAAGGAAATCAGCATCCTCATCCATTGCAAGATGATTTTCAATTATAGGATTCATATAGTATTTGATCACAGCCACACTAAAAGAATTACGCTATTTAAATTACAGTGTATTTTTATATTTCTATATCTTAAAGATGGATGTTGATGGCTGTCTTTTTAGCCCACCCCCTTCATTTTATAAATGAGGAAATTAAGGCCTAGGGAGGGTAAGTGACTTGTTCAAGGTTACAAATTTCATGCTACAGGAAGTAGTAGAACTCCACGTCACCTGGCTTTCAATCTAAGATTCTTTCTAAGTCATGCATCTGCTAACTCACCTAACTAGCTTGGGACAAAGGATCTAGCCAACATTTATTGAGGACTTACTATGAGCAGAGACAAGGAACCCTGTGTGCAGTTATCAATCTATTGCTCAGCTCCAAATTCACCCTTTAATACATGCTCTGCATTAATGAATGAATTTCTGTATGCATTTCTCTTGTGCAATGAGCATGATATTAAGCTTTTACAGAGGAGGACATTGCAGCAATATCGCAAAAGGAAGGGACTCCTCTTATTTTTCCTGTGACTGCACGGTCAGTCAGGGGTGTTATGTGAAGGTGTGTATAGTGTTTGACCCCAGCCATACACTTAGAAGACATGGTCTCTTGACCTTACAGCTCTGGCCTTACCTAGTGCTCACCTTCCCAGAACCCTATCAACACTGACACTGGCCTGTTCTGATGCCATTGTTCCCTCTGCACACCCACATGCCCTGCCTAGCCACTAGCTGCAGCTCACCTGTTCCCCTCTTCTCCTCTGTTCCTAAAGAGTTGCTTCCTCCTTGCCCAGAAACTGCAGACCAGCTCTGGCCCATACAAACCAGCAAAATTCTCTGCCATCCAATAGGCTACAAGTACACCTTCTCCAGTAAGGTCTGAACCTCAGTCTCAAGAGGGAGCCCCCAAAAATGCATTTGTCCTTCCTGTGAACTCCTCCTCAGCCCCAGGATGTCCTGTAAGGTTTTTCTTGTATCTTATAGTTATGCTTTATCATAGTTTAATAATTCTTTATATTATATGTCCCCTATTTAAATCATTGTGTGGCTTCTATCTCCTGATTGGACCCAGGCTGATACACCTTGCCAGAGATGGTGGCAAGGGAGGGTAAGTCATGGCCCAGTCTAAGAATCATGGCACCAAGAACAAAGGTAAGCCAAAAATATCTCCCTTTTTAGATATAGTGGAGTAAATCAAGTCACCCAAGGAACATTACCACTGTCCAGCTATACAACAGGGGCTCTGTTGTGTTGAGTAGAGTACACAAGCTTGGGAGAGAAGTAAATTGTTCAGGATCACAGCAAGGATTTGATATTCTATGAGTTAAGAGAAGTGAAAGAAGGATGAAGCATGAGGCAGCTAGAAGGGTAAACAACGGATCATCAAATGCAGACTTTGGTTGTTCTGTTGTGCCACATTAATACTCATCTATGTATCCTCAGTAAAATTTTCAAGTCTCATTGATGTGGGAACAATTTGGATATATCGGGGGGCTGCATCAAGGTGAGTCCAGCCTCAAGGCAGACCCAGAGCAAGAACAGTCTGTCCACAGGATCGCTGCTACCTTGGGCTTATATAAATCCTATGCAGAGGCCCAGTGGTGTGCTGCAAATGAGTCATGGGTGTGCAGACTTGTCAATCCCTTCAGGCTTTAGATGAAGCCTGAAGCAACATGTGACCGTTGCCCACTCTGTCAGTGCTGGAAAAACTGATTACATGGGGGGGTAGAGAAAAAGCAGGCAAAATGAAAGCCTCCTGCCTAAAGTGTTAAATTTTCTTTTTAAAAACAACAGCTTCTATCTACAGACAGCAGCATGTGTATCCATCAGGGAACCTGACTCACTGCCTCTATTCCAGTGGCAATTCCTAACTGGATTAGGTTCAAAAGAGCAGGTACAGAAAATATGATACTATCAGAAAGCCTTGGGCCTCTTTGTTACCCTGGCAGGTTCTAGCTAGATTATCACCATCGGTGTTGCAGATAACAAGATACTCCTTTTCTCTGTTAAAGCTCATGGGTGACTTTCTTTCAAACAGACAGGAAATTGAGAATCCTGGATAGTCTATGCCCAAGGCACTCTTCTGTAGCTCATTTCAAAAAAAGTGTCAATTCTGTTACCATTTGGGGGCATAATCTAGAAATATGCTATACAGAGTAAAGTAATGAGAAAGGAAATAAGATGAAAATGAACGAGACCAAAAAGAAAAGAGAAAATGAGAGACATATATCTACTCAAATAAAGTAGTCATCTTGGGAAGCTCCTCATTTGCTGAGAGGACACAAGCTATGTGCCTGCTAGATGGTCCTGGTGGCCCCACCCACACTGTACCTCCTTCTGGTCCCCCCTACCCTTTAGGAGGTCTAGCAATGCACTAGCCCAGCAGGACTGAGCTGGTTCAGCTGAAGGCTACAAAGTCATTAGCTCATACTGGCTTTGGTAGGTGAACTCCCTAAACCATTGACCCCTGGGTGCTGGACACTCCCTTGTTCCAGCAAGGCCACTTCTTGCAGCCAGAAATCTCACATGGCCCATGGCCAGTCCAGTATTTCCTGCTCCCTTCTTATCCATATAAATGAAAAGTGGTACCGGGGCAGGATTCTTCACAAGGAGCACCTTCCTCAGAGCATCCAGCTCCACCTGAGAACCCTGCACACAATGGGCTGACTCTTTCAAGCTCTCCCAATAGGCCTCGTTTTAACTATACCCCTCATGGCACTAGAGGTGTTTGTCCTACCCTGTAGCATGACACTTGAATTACACAACTCAAGAAGAAGTATACCCCCATGCTCCACAGTCATCCACTGATTTTTACTCCAAATAAATCTGCCCTAAGGAGGCAGGGTGGTGAAAAGGAAAAGCCAGTCTTTGGGGGAAGATAGAGCTGAGATGCAGTCCTGGCTCAGTCAACATGAACTATGTACTGTTGGGGTTCAGGAAAACAATACCCCCAAATGAAGCCCTCAGAAGCAGTATCAGAAGCAAAAGTTATTCTCCAACCCTCTTCCCTCCTGTCCCTGGCCCCTCATTCCAGAGAAGTTCCTGTGCCACACCCAGGAGGAAGAAATGCTGCTCAGAGGCCGTATTAGAATCCAGACAGACCTTTCTGGGTTTCCCTATTCAGTCTATTAGTGTTATATCACACCCTTTTTGTCCAGTCATATTTCTACACGGCTGTGCATACTTGCCTGAACGCAAGCATAAAAATGGACCATTTTCCCTGTCTCTTTGGCTTGTCATTCTGAAGGCTCCCATGTCATTTAACACTATGATCAAATGCAGCCAGTGTTTCAGCGTAATTACCTATTCATTCTGCACAGTCCTCAGGTTTTCACGTGAATCCTTTGATGCTGCTAGGCACTCCGGGTGAAACTTCCTGAAAACATTGCTTCTTGTTAAAATTTCATCCTTCCTTTTATAATTGCAAAATCACTAAACAAACATGATGGGCACACTGGAAGAGAGAGAAATAATAAGTAAAAGTAAGCTCCTCTCTCAAAATAAGAATGCTGTCTCTGAACACTAAAATAATTGAAAATAATCTAATCAAGCCAAACTATAAATGCAATCAATTTCTGTATCATTTGACAAAGACCAAAAGAAGTATATTTAATTGCTCATCAAAATAAATGCAAAACACATTATTCTCTTTATTTTATTTTTTCTTGAGACATCACTCTATTGCCCAGGCTGGGGTGAAGTCATATGGTCATTGCTCACCGCAGCCTCAAATCCTGGGCTCAAGTGATCCTCACCTCAGCCTCCTGTGTATCTAGGACTATAGATGCAAGCCACGGTGCCCAGAAAATTTTTTAATTTTTTCGTAGAGACAGGAACATCACTATGCTGCTGAGGTTGGTCTTGAATTTCTGGGCTCAAGCAATCCTCCTGCCTCGGCCTCCTAAAGGGCTGAGATTACAGGAATGAGCCACTGTACCCGGCTTAAAAAGCATTATTCTAAAAAGAACAACAACAGTAAGAGATTTATAACATAATTTCCTCAGAAACTAATAGAACAAGCAGACAATAACAAATGAAGATATCAAATACTTGAATAATTAGTATTGGATATATGAAATTTATTTAAATATTAGGCTGGTATGGAGAAATACCTAATGTAAATGATGAGTTGATGAGTGCAGCAAACCAACATGGTACATGTACACCTATGTATCCAACCTGCAAGTTGTGCACATGTACCCTAGAACTTAAAGTATAATTTTAAAAATATATATATATATATATATGGCTGGTGCAAAAGTAATTGCAATTTTTGCCCACTATTAAAGTTTACTATTTAAATACATTTCATATATCCAATTACTTTTAATGGCAAAAACTACAATTACTTTTGCACCATTCTGATACATTAGACATAGTAGATGACATACGTTTTGAATATACATGTAACATATATAAGAATGAACCATTTCAAGCCTTTACAATTATCTCAATAAATTCCAAATGACCAATATGTACTTCAAACTATTATTCAATAGTTTGTACAATAAGTTTATAAATTAATACCAAAAATATAGCTATTGAGATGTAACAAATATTTGAGAACTAAATAATATATGACCAAACAATCCATGGGCTAAGAGGAAAAAAAAAAACCTTAAAGAAAATAAAGATCTATTTATAACTGAATGCAGACAAAACCCAGTTTATGTAAAATTTAGTTTGACATAGCTAAGGCAGCACTTGGGAAATTTATTGTTTACATGGACTCACTAGGAATTAAGAAAGGTTAAAAATAAACATCTTTATTATTTCTCTCCTTCTTGCTTCTTTAGATGTGTCTTATTACTCTCTTCAACTCATTGAGTTGAATGCTGCACTTGAATGATCCGTAAATATATGAAAAAAGATGCTCAGCCTAATTAATATTTAGAGATAGGCAAATGAAAACAATGAGATACAAGTCTAGTGTGTTACATGCATCTGCATAGTCCAAGATAGCTCAATATCATATTTGCATTTCAGCTATCAGGAAAAAAAAAAAAAAAGGAAAAGGAGGGGAAAAGCAAACCCCTTCCTTTTAAAACGGTGTGGCCTGAAAAAGATGCAACATGAACATTCTCATTGACCAGAATTTGGTCATGACTACACCAAGCTTTCTGAGGATCTGGGAAATGTATACTTTATTATAGGCTTCCATGTACCAAGATGAAAACTGGGGGTTCTATTACTGCAGAAGAAAAAGAGAATAGACATTGAAGAGATAGCCAGCATACTCTAGCACAGGATACACACTGAAGTAAATTTTTTTAACTCTCAGACTTTGGTGGTGAATCCAGCCCCTTTTTAATGTTCTCAGATGGTTCATTTGGGTTTGGAAAGTTGTCTGCTTCTCGAGATTTTGAATTTGAAAAATAGGCCAAAACTAGGTTTGGAAAGAAAAAAAAAGTATGCATGCAAATCTTTTTTGGGAAACATTTGTTTATTCAGTCCAACATTTAATTACTTGAAGTTTTTTTAGCCTTCACCTTTTATGGAGCCTTTGAAGCAATGCTGTCTGGGATGTTATTAAGCAGAAGTGCTAGATAGTTCAAGCCCTGAGGACTGATGGCAGCCAATGACTTTCAGTGAAAATCAGACTACCTTTCATTTCTGTTTATGATATGCCATGATTTACTAATAGTTTTATATTATCCATTCTTTTCACATGAAAAGACTATAAACCTTTTTGAATGCACTGACAAGGATTTGTAATACCTCTTTGGTATCAAGAACACCATCTCTGGAAAGCAAATGGGCATTTGACAAGCCAATCAATTGTTTAATGGAATGCAGAGGAGAATATTTTGGGGGAAATAATTGACTCCTCCAAGTAGATTTGAAATGGCATAGTTTCTTTTCACAGAAGGCTTCTAGTTACTTTCCAAGAAACGGAATAGCCTGTATGAAAGCTTAATTTTTTATTCAGAAATATTTTAGTCTCCAGCCTTCCTGGCAGAATCATGAAATATTGTTGAACATTGAAAGAGTTAAGAGACCTGTTGACACTTATTACTGGAGTGAATAGAAATGAAATATCATTTTCTATTATACTGCTTGTCTCCTCTTCCCCATGCCACACAAGAAAATGTAGATACACAAGTAAAATCTGTTGAAAATTTACATTTGTTTAGAAAAAATGTATTAAAGAGGAGATTACAGGAATTGACAATATCATCTTTTTACTGGAGGGCTACTGCCTGCCTGCCAACATCAGTGCTCAGTACCAGGTAAGCAACTTACCATATTTTTAGGGATGGATCCAATTATAGCCAGTGGAAATTAGCTACTGTCAGATGGCACATTCACTTTCCTGTGTCCTGCATTTTATAATGTGCTTTTCCTGTCATTTGTTCCTTTGCCTAATTCAGAAGTCTTAGGAGATGTTTAGCAGGAATGTGAGAGTCCTGAAGGTATAAGACATGCAAAAATGATAACAGGAACTATAACCACCAATGGTGTGCAATGATGATAAATTGTGTCCCACAAAAAGTTATGTTCAACCAGGACTCAAGTAAAAGAGGGCAAGACTGAGGAAGAAGCTGAAATACAGCTAGCTGTGCTCAGGAAACAAAAGCTAAAATTTTTAAAACACAGTTTATCTGTGAGCAAATAATTTTCTGCAAGAAAAGAAATGGAATAAAAGGCATAAAGGTGCTTTGGAAAAAGAATTTCAGAATGATTTGGCACTTTAATCTATGTGACTGTATAATTTGATTTAAAAGCAAGCATTAAACAATTAAAAAGCTAAAATACAATTTATTTTCAAGTTCTAACTTCCAGTACCTGTAAACATGATCTTATTTTAAAACAGGCCCTTTGCAAATGTAATCAAATTAAGATGAGCTCATACTGGATGAGGGTGGGCCCTAAATTCAATAACTAGTGTCCTTGTAAGGAAAGGAAAATTTAGAGACACAGAGACACAGACACACATAGAGGGGGAAAGGCCAAATAAAGACAGAGGCAGAGATGGGAGTCAGACAGGTACAAACCAATATATTAGTTCATTCTCATGTTGCTAATAAAGACATTCCCGAGACTGGGTACTTTATAAAGGAAAGAGGTTTAATTGACTCACAGTTCAGCATGGCTGGGAGGCCTCGGGAAACTTACAATGGCGGAAGGGGAAGCAAACATGTCCTTCTTCACATTATGGCAGGAAGGAGACGAATGAGTGCCCAGTGAAGGGGAACTCCCATTATAAAACCATCAAATCTCATGAGAACTAACTCACTATCATGAGAACAGGATGGGGAAACCGCCCCTATGATTCAGTTATCTCCACTTGGTTCCTTCCATGACACATGGGGATTATGGGAACTGCAATTCAAGATGAGATTTGGGCAGGGACACAATCAAACCATATCAACCAAGGAACACCAAGGAATGCTGGGAGTTACCAGAAGCTAGAAAAAGACAAAGGAAGGAGTCCTTGAGTCTCTGAAAGTTCAGGGAGCCTTCAGAGGGTACATGGCCCTGCCAGCATCTTGATTTAGGGCTTCCAGCCTCCAGAACTGTGAGAGAATAAATTTCTATTGTTTTAAGCCGCTCAGTTTGTAGTAATTTGGTTCAGCAGTCCTAGGAAACAAACATAGATGGAAATGATATTTCTGGCTCAAAATTTTCTACTATGTCATCAAGAGTTAGTTGCAGACACTCAACCCTCAGGAATATGGAAAAATCTGGCACTGGTTATTTGACTTAAAGGTAGTAAGAACCATGTTAATTCTCAGAAACTAGACTTTAGCAGCCCATAGCACGCTGTGGCGAATTATCTAATTAAACAAATTCCTATGGTCACCTGGAATAAATTGACCTTTAAAAGAGACTTAAGGAAACTGAGCTGCTCTCTGACCTTAGACTAGTATGAAAAACTAAAGGAATTCAATATTGTGGAGTAGCAACTTCTAACAAAACCAGAAAGTTTAAACAAAGAAAAGCTCAAATGCTTGAATTCGCTGAACTGTGATGAACTCAAGACTTTTTATTATTATTTAGCACTAAAGCTAAGATAATTAGAGACTGAATTTCTTCCAGTCTGAGGTCACAGTTTCATGATTTCTTACATTACAGTTATAGCATTGGTCACAAAGGAGTGGGACAGAATTTAGAAGATTTGGACTACACCAAGACTCCAACTTCCCCTAAACCTCCTCAGACAAATGGATCAGCCCTCTCTGCCCTGTCCTGGTGAGGCTGTGCCACCTTCTGAAAGACACTGTCTCTCCCTTACCTGAGTAAATCACTTTCCCAGAGGAAGCCACTTCTCAATTCTCATCTTCAGTCTTGCCCCACTCCCCCCACCACTCCTCACAGTCTTTAGGTATTAACCATAGGAAGATCTAGTATATGCTAGCAGACTAAACCCAAGAAGAAAATTCTTTGTAGTATGTTACTTAAATTTCAGGAAGGATACTATACCATGGTGGTTAAAACACAAAAATCCAACAGCCTGAATTCAAATCCCCCCTGTGACACTTACTGTGTGACCTTTGTCAAGGTTTTCTACATATTTTTGCCTTAATTTCTTCATCAGTAAAATTCAAATAATAACAGTTTTATCCATTAGGGTTTTTGTAATAATTAAAATGAATATATATAATTCTTAGAACAGCTGGCATACACTAAGTACTATGTAAGTCATAGCTACCAGTGCACATTAAACTCTATAATACAATGCACTCAGGCTCCACCCAGCAGTCATCCCTTAGTGTAGTTAGACTCTGGCCTTTTCTGCTATGGAGGCTCCCTGCTGCTGTGTTCCACACCTCTGTCTGCCATTCTCAGCACAGTCAATCTGCACATCTTCTATGATGAGCAGGTGCACATGGCTAAGGAAACAAAGACAATAACAAAGCCAAATGTGCTGACCCCAGATTCAACTTACTTAATCTGCAACATGAAAAAGTAGAATTATATAGTGAGACGAAAACAGTGAGGCCCAGTATACAGCTGCTTCTTTTTATAAAACTACCATTTATTGAGGGCCTTCAGTTACAGAAACTGTGTGCTTCCCACTTTACAAGCTATCGTAGATTGATGTCCACCCAAAAATTTATGTCCCCTCATATTTCACATATTGAACCCTAACCCCCAATGTGATGATATTTGGAGATAGGGTCTTTGGGAGGTAATTAGGGGCCCTCGTGATAATGGAATTTGTGTCCTTATAAAAAGAGACCAGAGAGTTTGCTCTATAAAGCTCTCTTCACCATTCTCCCTTACCCTCATGTGAGGACACAAGGAGTCGATGGTGGTCATGTACAAGACAGGAAAAGAGCCCTCACCAGAATTCAACTATGCTGGCACCCTTACCTTGGACTTCCAGCCCCCAGAACTGTGAGAAAATGAATTTATATTGCTTAAACCACCTAGACTACAACACTTTTTATGGCAGCCCAAGCTAACTAAGACATGGACATTTTCCTTTGTCCTCACAAGAGTGCAGGAGACCCAGTCCCTGCCTTCAGGGAACTCTCAGTTTACTGATTAGGTACTGATACAGGGTGATTAGCCACAGAGATAGGGAAGTACACCAAGGATAGCTTGAGGAAAGGAATATATAAAGTACCTCCTCAACACACACCTACAACTCTCTGCCAAATACAAGGGGGTTGTTTCTTGCTTGATGACAGCAAGCAATGCACTTTGAAAACAATGTCAAACACGTTTCTTCCAACCCCTTGCCTAGCAAGTTCTTAGGAGTTATGCTTCTCTCTCTCTTCCTCCTCCTCTTTCTCCTCCTCCTCCATATTTTCCTCCACTTTTGCCCTTGCCTGTTTCAAAATTCTTGGAAGAGGTTGGAGCAGCAGTCACCGGTATCCTAAGGTTTCACATCTATTATGTCCTACTTAGTGTGGTGGTTTCAGAACCAAGGACAGCACTGTGTCTATCTCTCCCAGACAGTTTTGTAATCTACACCTATGGGAGTGGTGTGATTAGATTTCCCCCAAAGTCACAGTTAAGACAGCTCTTTCATATGCCGTCCTAAGAAAATAATATTAATGTAAAATAATGGTAGCAATGCCTAATGTTTCTTGAGTGTTTAATATATGCTATATGTTTATTATTTCATTTAATCCTCATAACAACCCTATAAAGTAGATATTTTTATTATCCCCATTTGACAGTTGAGAAACAAACTCAAGAGGACATCAAGTGGTTTGCTCAAGGTCACATGGATAGTAAGAATCAGAACCAGAAGTGGAATCCAAATTAGGCATTTACTACTATTATTCTATTTGACATGACTTCTTACATAACTCTATTTGCTGCAATTATTCTTTCTCTGAATAATTTTTCACTAATAAAGCACTGTTTTCCAGGAACACTATCAGAATTATGTGCATTTCACCATATGAACCTTACACAACATGACTTTATCACTCATTGGACATTGAGTTTCCATGAAGCCAGATATCATTAGCAGAGACTCCTGCAAGGAATTACATAGCGAGGCTGAAACAAGACATTCCTAATTAACCATTGCCTTCCACCTTAACCATTGTACTACCAGCCCCAAGAACTGCGAGAAGGTGAATTTATATTGTTTAAACCACCTGGTCTATAACACCAGGTTATGGCAGCTCAAGCTAACCATAAAACATAGACATTTTCCTTTGTCCTCAGCCTGTGAGTGATGGAGAGTTACTGTCACCAATAGGAAGGAAATGAGAAGGGCAAATAATATTCATGGAATATTGCTGTTTTGCAAGGACCTCGGTAGGCATTTTTGCAATACTTTAAAATTTTATATTCAATTTTTAAATAAAATGTATTACAGTTTTTTGTTCAATTATACATACACACTCCAGCAAAAAAATAAAACCAAAGGAAAACCTCACTCATCTTCCAGTACTCAAAGATAACTACTCTTTCCACTTTGTGTATTTCTCCAGTTATTTCTAACTTTACTTTCTACAGTTATTTTCAGCAAGTAAGGGAGCGAGTAGACCATCCAATGATTAACTATTTATCAGCTAAACATACTGGGACTCCAAGTAAACTTTCATTTGAAGGATATTGTTTGTTTTTAAAACTAAAGTTTTAAAATTTATCTAGTAGATATTTTGGATAAGCTTGTGGATATTTTGAAGTTGACTTTCGGTTAAAAAACAGAAATATTAGCAGCTGATTCGCAATCCCATGGAAGAGAAATGTCTAATCTGAGTATTGGATTTCAAAAATTCCAAAATCAACTCGCTATCTACTTATACACCACTAGGTGGTACTAGGAGATTTTTTTCTTTTCTCGTTAAGGCGGATGATTTGCGTGTGTTTTCTGCTCTTAACACTCCTTAAAAGGTAAAATTAAAGGAAATTTGGGCAGTGCTGGAAAAGTTCTAAAATTGGATTGTGGTGATGGTTTATAAATTTAAATCACAAATTTACTAATATGTCTTGAATGACATCTCAGTAAAGCTGTAAAAAATTTTTTTAAAAACTAAAACTTTTTCATATGTGGTTTATCTTCAGAATCCATATGCTTTTTCTGTATATTTAAAAGAAAGCAAGCAATCTGCTTAGTGACAAATTGAAAATTTTTAATTCATTTATATAATCTGGACATGCTTCCACCATTGTACTTTTACTTCTTTAATTTGCATACTTTCAGAATTGCCTTACATCAGAAAATTGCCCTAATATTGCGGGTACCTAATTAACCAATATAATTAAGTACTTATTTAAAACCCTTTTATATAGTACTCTCAAATAGAAACAAATTTGGTTTTTGGTATTGCCTTTCAATAGCTTCTTTACCATGCAGAGTATCTCTATGAAATGCAAGAGTCCATAAACCCACATCTTTAACTTTTAATTTGGATGGTATTTTCAGCATTTAATTTGATTAAAGACAGGAATTTTTTCCACAGCGATGTACGTGGTACAGCATATTATCACTAATGCAAGTATCCCTTAAGGAAATTACAGAATTGGGAAGTAAGTAAATCTAATGCAGTAGTTAAATCCCTTGGCCGCTTCGATTTGCATTGAACTCCTTATCCTAAGCTCTGTGAGCTTGAGCAGTGTTCAGAAGTTGGAAGCTGCTTAACCTCCGCAGGCCTTTTCCTCATCTGTAAATTTGGAATAAAACTTTCTCATAGAGAGTGTATGTGGATTAAATGGGTTTGACATCAGTAACATAGAGGAAGAAAAATGTTACCGAAACTACCATAGTCAACCGTGCTTGCCAAAAGTGGCTATCATAATTCATTTTTGTAAAATTAAACCTCTGTTCCTCTATTCACAGACGTTGTTGAGAAACAGGGGAACAAAACTGAGACTGGAAGTCTTGGCCAGTGATGTTAAGCTTAATATCTGAAGTAGGTAGATGGCTTGTTGTTTTTAATAAAGACATTAAGGACTCAGATATAGTAACTGTTAAAAATTCCAGGAGGGAGAGATGCAGGGACTAAAGGGTAGTTTAAGACACAGATGTTTAATATTCTATTTCAATTTGTTTGTGTTATTGTAATGCAACCAAGTTTATCATTCGTAAGCCTTCCTCTAATCCTGCTACACAAACAAAGTCTCTGTGTGATTAGTATGAGAGGAAATGAAGGAAAAGGAGCTGAGTCTTACCCTAGCTTGTTATGGAGCAGAAAGAGCAGCTGCAGAATTAAACAAGATTAAGGGCTGTTGTCCAGGCTGGAGTGCAGTGACGTGATCATAGCTCACTGTAACCTCCAACTCCTGAGGTTAAGTGATCCTCCCATCTCAGCCTCACAAGTAATTGGGACTATAGGCCTGAGTCATCATGCCTGGCTGGTTTTTAAAATTTTTTTATAGAGACAGGGTTCTGCTTTGTTGCCCAGGCTTGTCTCAAACTCTTGGCCTCAAGTCATCCTCCCACCTCAGCCTCCCGAAGTGCTGGGATTACAGGCATGAACCACTGCACCAGGCCTCAAATGTTTTCTAAGATGTAAGATAGAAGGTTGTAATCAAATGTGTGTGTTTGCTTGTGTGTGTGTAGGTGGGGGTGTTTTAATGTATACAGAGTTGAATCTCATTATTCATGGACTTCGTATTTGCAAATTCACCTACTTGCTAAAATTTATTTGCAGCCCCAACATAAATACCATAAACAACAATAAATATTGACAGCATTTTCTCAGTCATTTGCAGACACGCACAGAGCAGACAAAAAAAAAAAATTGAGTCACCGGAGGCACACTTTCCTAGCTGCCATGAAACAAGGTAATGTTCTGCCTTCTTGCTTCAGCTCACAAAAACAAGTTTCCTTTTCACAGTCTATTTACTGCCATGATTTTGCATTTTGGTACTTTTATTATTTTTATTTACTTTTTTTTTTTGGAGATATTGCTGTTTAAAATGGCCCTACCGAGAGTAGTACTGAAGGGTTGCCTAGTGTTCCTAAGTGTAGAAGGCTGTAATATGCGTGAGGAAGAAAATACACATGCAGATAAGCTTCATTCAGGCATGAGTTACAGTGCTATTGGCTGTAATATTGATTCAGTGTGAATCAATATTATTGATTCACATATTCAGTGTGAATCAATATTACAATAATATTACACCCATACTTCTGACCAACTGGCTACAAATCTGCGGGTTTCAAGGACTCCCTCGGGTTCAGTAACTCACTAAAATGACTCACAGATCTCAGGAGAGTGCTACACTTATGATTACAGCATATTATAAAGGATACAAACCAGGACAATTAAGCGAAGAGACACAAAGGGCCCCCAAACATACCGCTTCCCCAAACATACTGCTTCCTTGCCTGCTAGAAAGCTTCTATTCAAAAGAAAGAGAGTAGCTGTCGAAAAGCAGGGAGAGCAGAACTACCAGAGAGCACAGCCAACTAGAGCCATTTATGCTCCAACAGCCTTGGAACCCTCAAAAGCCCCTGCAGCTAGTGGGGAACAAGATCACAAATATTTGTTCTCTAAATTTTAAAGTCACCAAAAAGACTTTTCTTTCTTTCTTTCCTTCCTTCCTTCCTACCTTCCTTCCTTCCTTTCTTTTCTTTTCTTTTTCTCTTTCTTTCTTTTCTTTTCTTTTTCTCTTTCTTTTCTTTCTTTTTTCTTTTTCTTTCTTTCTTTCTTTCTTTCTTGCCTGCTTTCTTTCTTTCTTTCTTTCTCTTTCTTTCTTTCTTTCTTTCTTTCTTTCTTTCTTTCTCTTGCCTGCTTCCTTCCTTCCTTCCTTCCTTCTTTCTCTTTCTCTTTCTTTCTTTCTTTCTTTCTTTCTTTCTTTCTTTCTTTCTTTCTTTCTTTCTTTCTTTCTTTCTTTCTTTCTTTCTTTCTTTTTCATATAATGAGCACCTACTCTGTTCCAAACCGTGTTCTAGATGCTACAGAAGCAACCAGAAACAAAAATGACAAAGCTTTTGCTTTCCTTGAGCTTCCCTTCTACAGAGGGAGAATATGGTGGGGGGGTGGGTGGCACTGGGACACGGGATGGGAGAGACAGACAATAAATAAATCAGAAAAACATAATATATGTCAGATAATAATAAGTGCTACGAAGAAACATTTGACAGTGTAAAATGCCTGAGTCATGAGGCACTGGCTGTTCTTACCCAGCAAAAAACCTTCTAGGGCAATGATACAGGCAAAGCGAACTGGAAAGCGTTGGGGAGAAGTCTATTTAGATGTGAGAATTGAAAGTTCCAGGTAAAGGCAAGTGCAAATTCCAGGCGTAGGAGGAAGAACTGCGTGAAGGGCAATGCCAGCTTAGCCAGAGGGCTAAGTATGATAGGAATGTAAGGAAATGAGATCAGAGAGGCAGCCACAGTTTCGAGAATATAAGGCTCTGGAAAACTGTATTTTGGATTTTATTCAAGTGAGATGGGATACTATTGGAGGATCTTGAGTGGGAGAGTGAAATGATTTGACTCGGATTTTAACATCCTCATTCTCACTGCTAATGGAGAAAAAGGATAGGGTGACAAAAGGGAAAGCATGCAAGAATCTAAAAGGCCACTGGGCAACCCTGGAAAGAGATGATGGGGACTAACACTGGAGGTGGTGAGAGGGAGTCGGACTCTGGGTGCATTTTTGAAGGTAGAACCAACAAACCTTACTAATAGAATGGATTTGGAAGAAAAAGTCAAAGATGACTCTTTTTTCGTTTTGTTGCAGAGACAACTGGAAAGATGGCGTTGACTCCAAAGATGGAGCTAAGGATCACTAGAAAGGAATCTATATTTTTCTAAGACTTTTTGGTATTCTTACTGCTCTGATGTAGCTAAATTACACTGTGACTATTTCTAATTACTTTGGCTGCTAAATGGCTAATGGCTTAATTCATGTAAAGTACAGTGCTGGGACTGACTACGAACTCAATGAATACTAGCTACTGTTACTACACTTTGGACCACAATTTAACTTCTAGTTACTATACTTTAGATCACAGTTTAACTTCAGTAAAATATCCGGAATAACCAGGCCAAAAATTAGAATAGTTCATGAGAAAGTAACCCAATGTTTGCCGACTTGGTGACTTATCCATCTAAGTAAACGAAGGGTGTTCAAGTGTGTGAACACTCAGAAGAAACTAAACTTGAATGCATGGATCTCTAATTTGTTCTTTTAGAATACAAGTTTAAGAGCTAGAGATTAAAATAATTAGTGGTCTGCTAAGAGATGTTGCTGGGGGAAGGACATTTAACCTTTATAAACCAGAAAATGTGTTTTTCTTTCAGTCAGATTGTGGTCTGCTCTGTGCTTTACTGCTTAATTTTCATGAAAACAAACTGAATGTGTTTTAGAACAAGGACAGTTGGCAGAGCATGTGCAGGCTTTACATTGCCTATTGCTTATTTTCATAACCCTATTTAATTATAATTTACATATAACAAAATGCAACCATTCATAAGTTTCTCAAGTCTTGACAAATAGATAACATTTGTATAACCACTGTCACAATCAAGGTAAACAATATTGCCATCAGTGTTTTCCCAGAACCCCTCATCTCTTCTGGAGATCACCTCTTCTATTTATTGTTAAAGATTATTAACTCCAAGTCACCAATCTCTGTCCAGCCAGGGAAAATGAATCCTATGAGTTCAGTAGTTTTTCTCCTTTCGGGGAGAAGGAAGAAATTCCACCTCACAGTGACACTCCCTGATATAGTGGGAAAGAGAGGGTGGTATTAGTGACATACTTGCTGAATTTTATCTAATTCAGTCATCCTTTGGTATCTGTGGAGGATTGGTTCCAAATGGATTCCAAAATCTGTGAATACTCAAGTCTGTGATATAAAATATCATTTTATATGGGCAGGTTGCCTACCCATATCCTACTGTGTACTTTAAATCATCTCTAGATTATGTACTATACATAATACAATGTAAAAGCTATATAGTTGTTTTACTGTATTTTAAAATTTGTATTATTTCTAATTGTTGTATTGTTATTTTTGTTGGAGTTTTTTTTTTTTTTTTCCTGAATATTTCCCATCTCTGATTGGTTGGATCTGCAAATGAGGAACCTGCAGATACATAGAGCCAACTGTGTTATTTTCCTCAAGTGCTACTAGATAAAAGTATGTCTGTCTGTCAGTCTGTCTGTCTGTCTTTGGGTGGGACTTTTCTAACTTCGTACTGATGCAAATGAACAAATTGTGTACCTAAATGTGGAGAAATGATAGTTACCAAGGGAGAAAGACAAGTGCCCACCAGCCCTGGGCCCACATCTTAGCTTTAACACCAATTAACTGCATGACGTTAGACATGGGCCTCCGTTCCCTCATTTGTAAAATGGACAATAGTGGCCTCATGTACTGACTGGATCCGTTTGTGTCCTGGAGGGTAAGGCAGGACCTGCTTCTGCTGCAATACTCACCATCACTGCTTCACAGGCCTGGCCCAGAGGAAGCAGCTGATCCAGGCTGTGGAGCCCACAGTGTCTCTCTAAGTGTCTTCTAAATCTTTTGGCCTCACCTCAACTTTGGTTCCCTCAGAAAGATTCTTTTTAAAGAACCTGTTTCTTGTGATATTCTTTTTTTTTTTTTTTTTTTTTTTTTGAGACGGAGTCTCGCTCTGTCGCCGGGGCTGGAGCGCAGTGGCCGGATCTCAGCTCACTGCAAGCTCCGCCTCCCGGGTTTACGCCATTCTCCTGCCTCAGCCTCCTGTGTAGCTGGGACTACAGGCGCCCGCCACTTCGCCCGGCTAGTTTTTTGTATTTTTTTTTTTAGTAGAGACGGGGTTTCACCGTGTTCGCCAGGATGGTCTCGATCTCCTGACCTCGTGATCCGCCCGTCTTGTGATATTCTTTGTGGCGCACTCCTTTGTGGCCCGTTTTCACGGAATGAACATGATGAAGACAGGAAAAGAATCAAGAGTAGAAAAGGCTGAAAATGCCTGAAATAATCAAGTTGCAAATTTTTACGTAGAAGAGGCTCATTTCTTCATTAAGAAAGACATTTACAGATATGAAAATACAACCTAAATTTTCTATTTTTGTTCATTTACTATTTAAGGTCTTTTAAAAAATAATGCCACTGTTTTATGAGAACACATGGGATGATTTATTACACAAGGTCCAAGTATTTTCACTAGAGGAGAGGCCACTGAACTGCAGAAACTCTACTTAAACTTTTCTCACAATCTAATTAATACCCACTCCTAGTTTAGAAAAAATAACTAGCATGTTTTAGTGCGTTCCTAATAATGAAATACACCTAGCTTGTGGCTGGAGCTTGACTCTGTTTGAATTGTGGTGTGGTGTGTTTGGGTTTGTACCCAAGTTCCTGATACTGTGGACAGAACTGTTAAACCATCGGGGGCCCAGACTCTCTCATCAACCCAATGGGGATTGTAGTGAAAATAAATTGTAGCCTAAAAATGTTTTACACACACACACAAAAGCACTGCAAGATGAAGCTATGTGATTTTAAAATGTAAGAAGTGTAATTTCGTTTGTTCATTCAATACATGTGTACTAAGAATCTTGAATCATAATTCATGACTTATCCATAATGTAAAAATCTTTGTGACCTTGGGTTAAGTAAATACTTCTTAGAGCCGGTATCGAATGTACTATACATAAAAAAGAAAAAACATTGATGAATTCACTTCTGCAAATTTAAAAATTTCTGGTTTTCAAAAAGAATGTTTTCTCTGTAATGAGAATGAAAGACAATTCACAGACTGGGAGAAAATACTTGCAAATTATATCTAATAAATAACTTGTATCCAGGATGTATCATTAACTCCCAATGTGCAATAATGATATGGGCGGGAAAGCCTATAAGAAAGGAATGCTTAAAAAGTTAAACAGATACTTCCCCAAAGAAGATGTATACATGGTAAATAAACACATAAAATGACATCATTAGCCATCAGTGACATGCAAATTAAAACCACAATGAGATACTACTATAAATCTATTAGAATGCCTCAAATTGGGGGAAAAAAAAAAAAAACAAAACTGACCATACCAGTGTTGGTGAGGATGTGGAGCAACCAGAATGGTAAAAATGTGAAATAGTCAAATCACTATGGAAAACAGTTCAGCAATTTCTTAAAATGTTAAACCACTAAATGACCCAGCCAGTCTACTTCTAGGTATTTATCCAAGAAAAACCAAAGCATATGTTCATACAAAGATTTGTACACAAAAGTTCATAGTAGCTTTATTATGGTAATAGTCAAAAACCAGAAATAATCTAAATTTCTATCAACAGGTCAACAGACAAGAAAATTGTGCTCTCTCTCTCTATATATATATATATGAATACTATGTAGCAGTTAAAAAGAAATGAACTATTGATACATGAAACTATGAGAATAAATTTTAAAACAATTATTCTGAAAGCAAGAAGCCACACCAAGTAAATCAATAAATAAAAAGTATAGAAATAACAAAAATTCAAATAACTGTATGTACTTGAAAGCAGATCATTATTTGCCTGGGAATGGAGAAAGGAAGGAGGGATGATGAGGAGGGCCTACAAGCAGGATTACCAATGGGCATAAGGAAATTTTTACAATTGATTGACATGTTCATTTTCCTGGTTTCAAGGGTATATGCATATATCAAAATTATCAGATTGTATATTTTATATATGTGCAATTTATTGTGTATTATATAATAAAGCTGTTAAAAAACCAATTGATCATATTTGTTTGTGTCTACTTCTGAACTTTATTTTCTGTTCCATTTATCTATATCTATCTCTCAATACCACAGTGTCTTTGTTTTTTGCAGCTTTAGAGTGAACCCTGGAATTTGGTAGTGTGAATTATACAACTTCACTTTTTTTTTTTTTTTTTTTTTTAGATGGAGCCTCCCTCTGTCATCCAGGCTGCAGTGCAGTGCAGTGCCGTGATCTCAGCTCACTGCAACCTCTGCCTCCTGAGTTCAAGCAATTTTCCTGCCTCAGCCTCATGAGTAGCTGAGACCACAGGCATGCACCACTACACCTGGCTAATTTTTGTATTTTTAATAAAGATGGGGTTTCACCATGTTGGCCAGGATGGTCTCGAACCCCTGACCTCAGGTGATCCATCCTTCTTGGCCTCCCAAAGTGCTGGGATTACAGGCATGAGCCACTACACCTGGCCATACAACTTCATTCTTTTTCAAAATAGTTTTGTCTGTTTTATTCCCTTTGCCTTTCCATACATATTTTAGAATGTAGATTTTTTTAAGGGAAAAATATTCTGCTAGGATTTAAAACAGGATTGTTTCAAATCTATAGATCATTTTGATAATAACTGACATCTTAAAAACTGAGTTTTCAATCCATAACTATGCCATATCTTCAATTTATTTAGGTCTTCCTTGACTTTTTATCAGTGTTCTGTGTATTGATTTTTAAAAATCATATGTGTGAATAGATTATATTACCTATAAGTTTCAGTTTAGGATAGCAAATATGGTTTTATAAAGTAGTCATTATTGAAACCTATTAAGTCTAATAGGTTTCAGAACCTGACCTAAAGAAGTATTACGTAAAAGAGAAGACTGACTTTCAGAATACACCAAGACTCAAGGGTTGGTGAATAGAGAATGATTCAATGAAAGGTGCTGAGAAGATAAAATGTGGGAGAAAAATATGGAGAATGAAATGTCAATAAGGCCAAATGAAGAAAGAGAACATTTATAATGGAGAACACATTCAACTGTATCCAATGCTATTACGTCATGTAAAATGAGGAGAATTGTACTTCAGATTTAATAATAAAGAAGTTGTTCTTGTCAAGAACTGTTTCAATTTATGGGGGTGTCAGGGCTGGGATGGTGAGAAAGCCTGACTGGAGTGAGTTAACAGAGAAAAGAAGGAGAATTGGAAATAACTTGAGGCATTTTGCTGAAAAGGGAGCAAAGAAATAGGGTGGTAGGTGTAGGAGTAAAGGAAAAGTCAATAATAGATGCTTAAAGGGGGGAATATCATAGGTGTGGAAAATCTTACCTGTATACTAATGGGAATGCCACAGTAGAGAGAGAAACATTTCAGTTGCGGGAGTGAGCATAGCAGTAGTAATGTTTTGCTGTTGTTTTTGAGACAGGTCTCACTCAGTTGCCCAGGCTGAAGTGTAGTGGCACCATCGCAACTCACTGCATCCTCCACCTCGTGGGTTCAAGTGATCCTCCCACCTCAGCCTTTTGAGTAGCTGGGACTACTGGCACCTACTACCACAAATGCCTTTTTGTTTGTTTGTTGCTGTTTTAGAGGCAGGATCCCACTGTGCTGCCCAGGCTGGTCTCGGACTTCTGGGCTCAAGAGATCATCCCTCCTTGACCTCCCAAAGTGCTAGGATTACAGGCATGAGCCACCACACTTGGCCCAGTGATGGTTTTTAATATGAGAGAGAGTATTGGATCTAAGGGCAACAGGAGAAGAGTTAAATTCACGTAGAAAATGGCAGTGTTCATCCATTATAACAGCAGAAAAGAAATATATATATATATATGGATCTAGAAGGAGATGGATATGTAGGTTTGAAGATGTGCTAACATTTTGATTACAACCATTTTCTTAGTGAAAAAGTAAAAACATGGACTAAGGGAGGCTGAGGGAGGAGGCATGGTGAAACAGCCCTCTGGAGAATGGTGGGGTAATTGGCTTTGAAGGCGTAGTAAGATTGCCTTGACAGTAGTGCAGGCAATCTTCAAACCACTTGGAGTTTGAAGTAATAAATTTCAAGAGACACCAGGAAGATTGCTGTGTTTTTCTCCAACCATTTTCATCTAGCTCTTTTTATTAAAATAATTTCAACTTTTATTTTAGATTCAGGCCATACTTTTGCAGGTTTGTATTATATTATACATATTATATTATATTATATATTTATATATTATATAGATTATATGGATTATATTAATATATATTATATTACCTGGGTATATTATATTGTGTGATGCTGAGGTTTAGAGTATGATTGATTCCATCACTCAGGTACTAAGCACAGTACCTAATAGTTTTTATTCCTTGACCCACCCCACCCCCAGTAGTTCCCAGTGTCTGTTGTTGCCATCTTTATGTCCATCAGTATCCTTTGTTTAGCTCCCTCTTTTAAGTGAGAACATGCCAACTTTTTTCATCTCTAAGGTACAGGTACTGAGTTGGTGGAAAATAAAGAAAACCAGGGTTTGAGTTTCCCAGGGAAATACAATGAAAGGAATAGGGCTAGAAAGTCTGTAACTGTGTATATGGGAGTGACTGTAATGAAGGACTTTTGAATCCAAGTTGTATAAGGCTTAAAGTAAGAACATGAAGATGATGGACAATGCAAAGGTTAGAATCAACGCACTGGATCCTTGTGGGTGAAAATAGTAGAAAGAGGAAGATGAAAGTATAGGAGGAGATAGGGTGGGATATTAATCAGTAATGTCTAGAGTGCCCATGAGAACGAGTGGCTGAAGTTGGGGTAGAAAATAAAATCACTGGAAGTGAGGAGGTCAGGGACTGAGAGGTCAAGGTATCGGAAAAATGACCTATGTGTACAAAAAATCATCAAAAATAACTTCAGAAACTGTAATGTGGAGTATGAATGTGAGCCAGGTACTGTGTTTGACATCATTGGAGGAGCTATGGATAGATAACTGAAATAAGGAGGGAGAGCAGGTACTTCAGAGGCACTTGCCTTGTTTTATTAAAGGAAGGAGCAGGAATAACAATGATTCTGAAAGTGGCTACAGAACATCTACCACCTCCTGGCCTGACCTTATTTAAATACGGTGAAAAAATAGCCACTGTTTACCTTAAATATCTCCTTCTGAAAATATAAGGAATTGTGCAATATCTTTTGGAAGGATTATTATAAACAGTTTGAGAACACTGTAATACTTGAAGAAATGCACTTCAGTTATTTGCAGATTTGTTATGTGGAAGCTTCTAATATGTTATCTGCTATTTATGGCTTCATCTCAAATGGATGATACCATATTTCAAAAACTCAGATCCTTGAGCACTTTCATGAAAGTAAGGTCTCTACAAAAGCTATATGGAAAAAGTAAAAATTAGCCTGGAAAAGCTACATAGCACATATTTGTGTAGTAACTGAGCACAGGTCTGATTAACCCTTCTATTTAAGATTAGGCAAATTTACTTAAATCTAGAAACTAGAAGTTAGGGATAAACACACTGATATATTTGGATAAGGCCAGAGTGCTAGATGTTGCCATTTTTCAAAGGAGATTTACTAATTTTATTATCCCCAAGAAACAGATTCAAAACTAATTATTACATATGCAAATGTACATATTATTATCAATAACAGAGTAAAAACCTAACAGTATCCCCTCTGGGGAAAAAATGAATGGGAAGTGCATGGGAAAGGGAAATTATAAAGTAAATAGGCATTCCTCCTAAGACTTTTCACCCTCTTTGGTACATTAAAAAGAAAAAAAAAATAGCAGGGAGAAAATGACAATGAATTAATGTGAAATTCTGATTTAGGATGATGAAAATCCAACTAAACTGAAATAAAACAGCATATTCAAGTTCAAACAGTATTTTAAAACTAAGTAGCCCCTGCATCTAAAAGCTGAACTAAAACTACTAGATCTGTGAAAAGAGTTTCAACATTAACTAGTGAACTGGTGTTTATAACACACAATAGAAGGTATGCATTATTTTGCATTATTTCTGTCATAGAAGCGAACAGTTTGCCTACATTACAAATAAAATCAGTTGACATTGATCACCAAGGAAACTCATGAATAAGACAAGATTGCTTAGGACACCAAACCACTCTCCAAACTATAACATCATAATTTAAAGAGGAAGACGGCAATACTCTAGGACTGCCCAGTGGGCTCTACTTAGAAGAGGTAACGGATGAAAGAAGAAACAAAGAAACAAGAAAAGGGATTTTAAAATTCGCATATGCTGCTTGTCCTGCTGCCTCTGTTCTGATTCACAGAATTAAATATCCAAGTTAAATGTCTAACTTGTTCTGACATTGCTGCCCCAGAAAGCCATGGACGACAAGACACACTTTCTTGGTGCCCTGTGTGAGTTAATCTGAGGTTGGAGCATGTAGTTGATTGTACTGTGGTTTCCCCGTATCCACACCCTTCTTCAGCGTCCTCCCACTCTAACTGCATTCAGCAACAGTAGCAAACTTAAACAGAAACTTGAAAACTGTTTGCATGTTTTCAGCTTCTCCTGAACTCCTAACTACAACTAAGAGAAATGCCGGGACTAGCCTGCTGAAATATGAGACATATTGTCCCACCCCTACCCCCAGATGACCTGCCAGCTGATTCTAGAGACATAAGTCTAGCCAAGATCAGTAGAACTGCTCAGCCAACTTGCAGACCCATCCAAATAATAAACGGGGTTAAGACTTACGCTGACCCTTTGGGGTGTTATGCAGCAATAATTGCGGACAGAGTGGTCAGGCTAGTCCACGAGTTGGACTGATTATCCCCTCCACCTCTGACATAACTTGGGTGGGTCAGGGCCAACCACTATGAAGAGTGGAAACTGGGAGTTAAAACGAGTAAGAATTAAAAGTTATGGTATTACAGTTTCTTTACAAATTTGTAAATATGAGGATGTTATTTGAACTGCATTAAAGCCTCAAAAGCTATAAACTAGGTCTATTTACCTTGAGTGTATGATCTTTAAAGTGTATGAGGTGAGACTGGTTATTCCTCTGTGAACTGTCTCCACACGATGCTTCCACACTCATCATTGTCCTAGAGCCTATTCCAAGGCACTTTAAAAATCTAACTTTCATTAAATAATAATTTTAAAGACCTTCCTAACTCCTCTTAGAAAGACTTGGTTTTCAACATTTCTTGGCATTTGAGCCTATGGTACCATGTCATTTATGCCCAAAGCACATCTAGAATGTTGTCAGATGACAAGAACAATGTAATTAACAAGCATATGCAGATATTTTCTTAGGTTGGCAAAGTAGTAATTATTCACACAGAAAGAAAAAAAAAAAAAAAGGCCAGTGGCACAAATAATAGAAAATAACAAGTCTATCATTACAGGACTCCCAAAACTTGTTGCAGGAGGCATGGTTTAATGTCCTTGACATTAACTTTCCAATGAACTTTTTCTTCCAATTTAGTGGCCAGCGTTATCTTAAGCCATTTCTGGCTGTATTTTCTTCACATTCTAAGCCCATTTCCTTTTCTGTTGTCAGCACTCTCTTGGCCTTCAAACAGCTCTAGTTGGGCCTCTGTTCAAGTGGTAGTGCACACCCTACCTCCAAGGAACTTGTTGCAAATCTTGTTAGTCAAAAGTGCGGTCCATGGACCAGCATCAGAGTCCAGTCCAGTCTACTTAATCAGAATCTGCATTTAAACAAAATCCTCACGTGATTATTTTTACTTACAATTATTTTCACTTTTTATTCTTTCTCTTTAGCTTTTATTTAGTCTTTACACTTAGCTATAACTTGGGGACTGTGGCAGTGGGGTTCCATGGTTTTTTGTTTTGTTTTGTTTTTAGCAGTTAAGCAGCCTATCTTAATCAGGAGGGAAAAAACTACTACATCACATAGTATTGCTCCTCCTCATAGCATTCACAAAGAAGCAGGCATTAAGGTGGAATTCAATACAACCACCTTTAGCACTACGATCTTATAAATTACACTCTCTTCTTCCTCTTGCATGCTATTAGAATGACTTCTCTATCTTTACAACCCTGCTGGATATTGAAAAGTCAATCATAATTCCACTACTTTATCCCACATCAACATGTTTTCTTCTCTTTCAGTCAGTATATGTCTTGATAATAGGTACTGAATCCTTTTTAACTTTTTAAAATCTCCAAAGCAAGATATAGTGCCTGGAAAACCAGTAGGTGTTCAACAGTACCCTCTTTTTAACTAATAATGAAAAGAATAACTTGGTCACTAATTCCTGAAATTTCAAATACACGCAAAAACAAAAACAAAAACAAAAAACTTACCTACTTAAGCTTAAGTTATTGCATTTTCATAGCCATATCAATTTGTTTCTCCTATGGCCCACTTCTCCTTCTAGGTTGATTCTAAAGATTTTAGTTTATGTGATAGAAAATATAAATATCCATGGAAAACTTTAAATATTTTATCATTTCCAATATGTACGCTTAAAAAAAAATCCCTTCTCCAATTTGTCTGAAATTAGGGAATTTCTATTGATGCACTTTGTCATCTTTGATTCCCCAATGATTCCTGTAGTTTCTGATACATAACATTCAAATATCTGTTGAATGAATGAGTTATTTTTAAACCACCATGTTCGTTAGCATGTTACAATTAATGAAAAAAGTTCCAATGCAAAACATTTTAATAGGTTGTCAAATATACAGTTATTAGAATTATGTAAATATCACTTATAAAAATTGGTATATCACATTAGATGATTCTATAAAATAAAAACACAAATCACACATTGACAATAACCCCTGCAGTCCAAGTATACTCCCACAATAGTACAAATTACAAACACATTAAAAAAAAAAACCCTAAAGACATTTATACATTTAAACCAAAGTAACTGTGACTAGACTAAATACATTCATTCATCAAGTACAATAAATTTAGCATTGTTGCTCATAGTCACTAATAACACAATTTTAGGTGCAATTTCACATGCTTTCATAAATCTTCCAGTACAGTTCCCATAGTAAAGTGTCTTTGTGCACGCCATTTTCATTTATATGCAGGTGCATCATACATCATACTTAAAACTATTTCACTTCACAAATTGTTAATATATATTTTAAGTGGACAGTAGGTAAAAAATTTAAACCTCAATGATGACAAAATCTAAAATTAAAGAAAAGTCTTGAAAGCCTATAGTGACTTGTTTACTTGCATGAATAATATTTTCACTTAGTACAGGCTATTAATATAAGTAATGAGAACTTAAATATTAACTCAAAAAAAGATAGAGGCTCCAAACTTTTCTAAGAAATTAATGCATTTTCAAAGTAATAATATAATCAGTCTGTAAGTCAAAAGTAATTTCATATTCATTGCCAAATTTAAAATAACAGTGATGTTAAGATTGAGGCCTAAAACTGTTGTACTAAATTGTAAAATACAGGAAAGATGCAGCTCATTTGCTTGGGAATATGTAATGGAATGTTTCTCAGAGCAATGTTTATGTTAAACATTACTTTAAATGGACAGTCTAAATAAATGTACCTTTGCCAGCAAGGAAAGTGAAAAATTAAGGCTTTTTTATGCTATCTGTAACTACTACCCAAACTTAAATAGAGGTTACAATACTGCAAAATATTACTTCTCACTTCAACTATTGTTAGTTGCTTCATTTCAACCCCATACTTATTATTTAGATGCCTATTTTTCTATATCTCTATTTTAATTAAGTCCCCAATCCCACCCTATCCAAAGAGAATGCTGAAAATGGTTAGGACCTTATCTGTTTGGTTCACAGTTGTAATACTGGGGGCTAAAAATGCTTAACACATGGCATAAATCCAAGAAATATTTTTGAATGAACTAAGAAGCCTGGCCTCCAAAGACAACCCTACTTGTTTTTCCAAAGCAATAACAGATAATTGTTACCTCTTTAGATAATCAGATTGACAATTATTCAAAAGGAATAGATGTTTCCTAGGCTATGAAAACATCAAAAACATGTAATAGAAAGGATAACTGAGGGTACAAACGTATCAAATCAAGACTAAAGGCACCAGAGCAAAAAGGTAAGCATTGTAAACATTTTTTAAAGCAAAACAAGTTTTAACGTGTAAATGTCAAACTAGTAAGAGAAAATGTACTAAAATGATGACAATGCTTTACCATAGTAGACACAATTCCTGTAATTTCACAAACAGAATTCTTTCGTTGTTCTATCGTTTTCTTTCATCCTACATCTTCTACAATATTCCAACCCCTAGAAACAAATGTATTTTCAGTTGTGTGAAACAAAAAATTGCAACTGAAGGGTCTACGGAAATTCCTTTTTCTTAAATGATGTTATAAATTTGATACACAGACTTGATAGACATAAGAACATCATCTTGGAAATCATAAAATACTAAATTATGCTCAATCAAAATACAGACAAAGCTTCTTCAGTTGAACAGTTTAGAGCCCCATAAGAGCAAATTGTAGTGTAAAGAAGAAAAGTAAGTACAATCTTTCCAGACGCACGAAACAAAGAATAATGAATACTGAGTTGAAATACCACAAGCTCCACATTAGAGCCATTTAATATACACATTTTCATAACTGTTTCTTGAAAAACTATTTAGATAAAATATTTAGCATTTATCATTGATTTTAATTTACTTGAATCTATGCAATGTCCATCCATATTAAAATATCAATTAATGTAAATACTTTATTACAAAACTATTATACAATTTAAATTTTTATTAGAGAAAGGTATTATTCACATCCACAATTTCTTAAAGTCCTTTTTAAATGAGTGTATTCCATAAGAAATACACTAAAATCATTACTTATGTTTCATAGGGAAAAAAACTATGAGAATCCTATTTACCCAAACTATATCCCTAATATGCTTATTTCTTAAGCCTTTACATGTTCAAATATGCTTGTTGAATAGTGATCATTCATCCCCACAGTGGTAAATTTCAGCATAACATTAAGTGACTGAGAGAGACTAAAATAGTCACATGTAGATTAGATAAACAGATACTTATTCTGTTATACCTAAGCTTTCTTATAAAGCAACACAAAATGAGCACTGGATAACAATAACAAATGTAAACAAACAGAATTAAATGTTAATCCCTTCCCTGAAAAACAACAGATAAGAGGGCTTCTTGCTTTATTAAAAACAAAACGATCTATTTTATCAAAAGGGTAAGACATTGATTTTACAAAATTATATTTCCAAATACAGATAAAAAAAAATCTTGAACAGTTAATTCAGATTTTATTGAGCTAAAATGTGCAAAAATCTGATAATACTTAAGTGTATTAAATTCATTGTACATAGGTTGATATAATCCCATACATAAAAAGCCTCAGTATCTTGTTAAGATTCAAAATAGTGTTTAATTATCTGAACTTAAGATTTATTGAACCACTATCCAAATAACAACAAAATCCATATTGTAAAAGAAAAAAGTAAAACTAAAAATTTTCTGATTATCACTTGAAATTCATTCCCATTAAAACATAAAACTATAGCCAATATCCATTTGAAAAGTGAAGAAAAATTGGAAGTCCCCGTGATAATTACACCAATTCTAAATAAAAAATTAAAATCAAATTTTGCTATTACAAAATGCATGTGATTTTAGGTTATTCAGGTTTAATAGATTTACTAAGGATAGAGTTCATAGAGCATTTAGTTGGTACTTCTGTTTGTACTCAGGTATTTGCAAAGTACCCCCAGAAAAGGCTGAGAAGGTAAAATAAACATAAAATTGTGAAATTTTCTCCACACCACAACAAAGGCGCTCAGATTTAAAAATTCAATTTGTAACTCTAGAAGAAAAAGAGGAGAAACAATTTACAACCCCAAAATATTTTCCAGAACTATGACAAAACTGATAACTACCTAGAAATGTTATTAGTGAATCGAAGTGCAAGTAATGACAGCATTAACATCAAATGTATTTGAAGACTCAAAGTTTTAAATGTTTTCAATGACAAACAACTAGTTGATTTTTTTTAAGGTGGTGGGTGTGAAACAAAGATAATACAAATCTAATTTTTCCGGGAACAGTAGCACTGCTCCTGTCCCCATGAAATTAAGTTATAATTTCACCATTCAACATAATATAAAACTGTTTTGATTAAGAGTGAAATAGAAGCATGAATATAGATACGCACCAAACCCTATATTAGGGACTAATTTACACATGGTATTTTGATAACAACCTAATTAGATACTGTCTTTCATTGCTTACTATAATTCTGAGAAACTGCTTTTAACAACATTTACACTACTGCTTAACTAAATGGGGACACAAAAATACATAAATTTTTAAAGAAAAAATTCAAGTTATTTAGAGGAGAAATAAAACTTCAATTATTTACTTTTTTGAAGCTGCATTTAGATACAAAGGTATATGGTTTACGATACTTTTCACAATGTAATAAATTTATATTCCAATTTTCTCATGAATTTTCGATTGTAAAAGAAAATATTTTGTTCCTTGAAAATAACATCTCTCTTCCCCTAACCCAGGTAAGAACAATTAGTGTGCCCTTAATTTCAAGACTTTGTTGTTGTCATCCATGTCAATTGTCTTTTTCATGAAGTATAGTATTTTGAGAGAGAGATGTAAAAATTAAAGAGAAAATCTGCTTTTGGAATGCAACGATTCTAAATCATTTCACTAAGAAGCACCCTTTGACACACTGGTCTGAACTTTTAATATAAAACCTAAACAGTACTTATTTCTGAAGTAGAATTTTCTCCAGTTTTAGTAACTTCATACATAGCAATACTAAGGACATCAACCTGTGCTTTTGAGATTTTGATAGGTGTTCTAATAACGTAATATTTTAGATATGGCTCATTGTCAAGGCTGGGTGGACAGAGATTTCATGAACTGGCTACAGAAAGCTAACTAAACTCTTAATGACTGAATAATGGTTTGCATTTTGCTTGAGCCAAAAAAGATGTTTAAGCCATGTACCACCACATTCCCTGCTTAACATTCCTAAGTTTCTTTATTCTTCATAGTTTTCTAATGAACAAATAATTAGTTTTCCTGAGTAAGATTATAAAAAAGTTAACCTTTCTTCCAAAAGTATAAAGACAAATAAAATGTCGACTCACAATACAAATTTTTTACACAGCATTACAGGTGCAGAGATATTGACTGCTCCTCTTCACTATGATTGGCCCACCCTTTAAAAAGACTGTAACAGAGAATTCAATTGTCTAAAATACTTCGAAGTACAGAAATTAAATGCTTTAGCCCATAAACATATCCCTCATCTATTGTGTTGCTAGGGAACACATGAGCAAAATCTATCATTCGCACTTCTACTTCAGCGATCTCTTGGCAACCAGTGGGAAGATGGTAGAAAACTTTTTCCAGTTGGGAAAGTACATTTCCATTTAAATGTTCCTGTGACATGCTTTTCCACCCATTGTCTTGCTCCAGATGTTCAACTTTCAATGAAGTCTGACTGTGATGCTTTTTTGTATACATTTTCCTGTGACGAGCATACATCTTGGACAAGCTTTTGCCCACTGAAGCCTCTATTTTTCCATTAGCTGTGGAACTTAACACATGAAAGTTATTATTGTACTCTAGTACTTCTGTGTCTGACAGTTGTCCTTTGGACAAAAACTTTTCTGCCAAAGTTCTGTCATTCAATTTTGTAGTGGTTGGCTGAGATGAACCTTCATAAACAAATAGTAATGAACTTGCGTAAAAGTTAAGCTGCTTCTGGTTTTCAAACCACTGCAGAATTTTCTCAATCTTCTGAATACTGGCAGCAACAGCATCTTTTCTTAAGCAATACCCATTATGAAAAAATCTGGAGACTCCTATAAAAAAGAAAAATATGAGCATTATAATCAAATTATGAAATAACTATTATTTGGGAAGTAAACTCATCACAGAATTCTCCAATATTTTCCCCATCCTCCCTTATAATTAAGTGAACAGTTAATCCTAGAATTCTAAGAATTCTAGTCAGACATAGAAATCTGACCTCAGCTTAATTTTTGGTGAAGATGATCTTACTAGAAAACATTTAAATTACACTAACATGATATGAAATGTCCTATTTAGACAAAAGAAAATTTATTACACTTGACTGATAGTTTACTTCTCTCACTATATTCTCTTAAGAAATAGGATTCCAGGCTGGGTGTGGTGGCTCATGCGTGTAATCCCAGCACTTTGGGAGGCTGAGACGGGCGGATCACGAGGTCAGGAGATCGAGACCGTCCTGGCTAACATGGTGAAACCCCATCTCTACTAAAAATACAAAAAAAAAAAAGAAAATTAGCCAGGCATGGTGGCAGGTGCCTGTAATCCCAGCTACTCGGGAGGCTGAGCAGGAGAATTGTGTGAATGCGGGAGGCGGAGCTTGCAGTGAGCCGAGATCATGCCACTGCACTCCAACATGGGCGACAGAGCTAGACTCCGTCTAAAAAAAAAGAAAAAAGAAAAAAGAAATAGGATTCCAAGACTTGCTCTATTTACTATTGTGAGAAATTTTACAGTAAAATTACTTGTTTGGGCTGGGCACAGTGGCTCACGCCTGTAATCCCAGCACTTTTGGAGACAGAGGCGGGTAGATCACCTGAGGTCAGGAGTTCAAGACCAGCCTGGCCAACATGGTAAAACCTCGTCTCTACTAAAAATACAAAAATTAGGCTTGGTGATGCATGCCTGTACTCCCAGCTACTTGGGAGGCTGAGGCACGAGAATCACCTGAACCTGGGAGGTAGAGGATGCAGTGACCCGAGATCGTGCCACTGCGCTCCAGCCTGGGCAATAGAGCAAGATTGTCTTGGAAAAAAAAAACAAAAAAACTTGTTTGTTAGAATCTCATTTAGAGCTAACTAAAACCTAGAGTCAAATTTAATTATTTTTTAATGGTACCATTACCAAATACCAAACCATAACTCTACTAATTTTCATTTGCTTTCAATAATATTGATTAAGTCAATTGTTCCAAAAAGTTCAGCTTACTTTTGGGAATAGCGCTTTTCCAGGTTAGGTATATTATTGAAAATTGAGACCTTTAAATGTTTTAACCTATCAGATTATTAGGGCTTTTTAAAAACTAGGCCTAGTTTATCATACTTGGGAATTTATAGGTATATATAATTTGATTTCTGCTTTCAAATAACTTGTTTCCCCAATTTGGGACAGAAACTATTAAAAGATACATTCAGGTATGACTAAATTAGTAGCATGGGAAAATATTTTTTAAATAGCCCATCTGAAAGTTATTTTGCTGTTAAGTACTCCAAGGCAAACACTAATTGTTAAGCTCAAGCTATGGATGTTTGCTTTCTATACACAAAGTAAGAATTGTTCTACAAACTTTTTACACTATGCATAAGTTCTTCTCTAACTATCTTAGTATAGCTAAGAATAAACATGTAATATAAAGTTATTTCCAGGAATCTAGGATATTGTTGTTTTTGTAATATCTTGGCCATAAATATTTTAGAAACATACTATATGTATGTTAACAGATTTTATTTAAATCAGTTTAATGCCACTTAATTATTCATTATGAAGAGCTCTAGAAACTTACATAGTTCAACTACACATGGAAAAATTCAATAAAAATACATTACATGCTACAACACATATTTTAAAGTCTCTTATGTAACAAGCAGTTTTAATATACTATGATCTATAACGTTTACTTACAAAATAATTTTATAGACAACCTCTAGTTCCAGTATTGAGCTAGATGGTTGGTACACAGCTGTTCATTATTTTTTTAAGTTATATTAATAAGAAATAAATGAAAATGTAACAGGGCCATTCATAGTCCCATGGTCTTGATGTATTATGAACCAGGGCTTGCGATTAATCCAATTCTGTAAATCTAAGTTTCATTATTTTTTTATTTTATTTATTTATTTATTTATTTTTATTATTATACTTTAAGTTCTAGGGTACATGTGCATAACATGCAGGTTTGTTACATATGTATACTTGTGCCATGTTGCTGTGCTGCACCCATCAACTTGTCAGCATCATTATTTTTTTTAAAAAAATGATTATGAATCAAATCACTTTTCCAAATGACAACTAAAACTGAAATAACTTTAGAATTAACTGTTCAATCATAAAAGCATTAGTTTTTTAATCCTTACCATCTTTTATAGTTTCTTTTGTTAAGCTTCTTCCATAATGCTGATTTTGTGTCTCATAGCTATCGGAATGAACATGATAAACCTGTCAAAAAAAAAAACCAGTGAATATTAAAAAGCTAATACTCCTTGACCATGTGGGGTTTATCCCAGCCACAAGGGTGGCAAAAGATGAAATCTACTCAGGTAATTCATTCTAATAGATTTGAGAAGAAAAAAAAATCGCAGTCATATCAATGGATGCTGAAAAGGCACTTTACAAATTTAACATCCACTACTGATGAAAACTCTTTGTAATATAAGGATAGATGAATATTTCCAATATGATAAAACTATCTACCTCAACCTACCAGGAGTTAGTCTCAAGTTTAAAGGACAGAACTGAAAAAGCACTTCTTTTAAAATACAAGAAGCTTTCACAAAAATATTTTATCACGATGTCTTTTATATTATTATCATCTAATATTCTGGAGTTCCTAGTAAATGCAATTAGAGAGAAAGAAATTAGAGGTATAATAATTTGGAAAGGTGGAGATAAATACTCTGAATATTTGTACACTGGAAAATAAAATTAAAGACAAATACAAATAATAAAATATATGACATGGCATTTGAATACAAATTAGTAAACAGAAAATAAGCTTTCTAAACACAAACAATGCATTAGAAAATGTAATGAAAGAAAAGACCCCATTTATAAAATGTAACCCCCCCAAAACATGAAAATAAGCTAGATAAGTAAAAGATGTATAAGAAGGTATCTTTAAAACATTCCTAAGACACACACCTATGTTCTCAAAAAAGATTCAACATAATAAACTATATCAATTTTCCTTAATCTACAGCTAAAGTGCGATTATAATAAAAATACCAACTCTTTTTTTGGGGGATGGGGAGGGACACAGTCTCTCTCTGTTGCCCAGGCTAGAGTGCAGTGATGTGATCTCGGCTCACTGCAACCCCCGCCTCCAGGATTCAAGTGATTCTTGTGCCTCAGCCTCCAAGTACCTGGGATTACAGGTGCGTGACAACACAGCCAGCTAATTTTTGTATTTTTAGTAGAGGTGAGGTTTCACCATGTTGGCCAGGCTGGTCTCAAACTCCTGGCCTCAAGCAATCCACCCGCCTCAGCCTCCCAAAGTGCTGGGATTACCGGAGTAAGCCACCATGCCCGGCCTCAAAAATTGTTTTTAACCATAAGCCAACTCTAAAGTTCACATATGTAAAAAAAAAAAATTAAAAAAAAAAATAAATAAGATTAATAAGGTGGAACTAACCTTGCCATCCTACCAGATATTAAAACATATTTTAGAATGAAACATACGTGAGAACTTACTATATGAGAATGGGATTTTAAATCAATGGGGAAGGATTATTTATTAAATGGTGTTATTCTGATTAAACAGTGATCAGGAAAAAATAAATTGTATTCATACTTGATAGCATATGTCAGGATAAATTCCAAATGTATCAAAGATTGAAATGATAAAAGGGTCCCTGAAAACATGTAGGAATCCTTGAGTAACTGATAATAACTAGGGACGGCATTTCCAACTAAAACTCAGAAATGTCACAGTTGTTTTTTTTTTGGTAGATAGTATTTGTACATACTTATGGGGTACATGTGATATTTTCTTACAGGCATAGAATGTGTAATGATCAAGTGAGAGTATTTAGGGTATTCACCACTACAAATATTTATCATTTCTATGGGTTCACAGTGTTTTTCCCATGCAGAAATCAAAAGAAAAAAAGATTAAAAAAATCATTTGAAATGTATTTGATGAACAAAGGGCAGGTTTACACTTATGGGGGAAAAAACAAGAAACAGAAAGTGTTTAAGGTAGATTTTGTAATAAACATATACAGTATTTGCATGTTTAAAAATATCTCTGGAAGGATATATAGAGAAAAATAACTATAATATCTTGTGTGGAGGCAGACTATGCAACTGTACAGGTACACCTCATTTTATTGTGTTTCACTTCATTGTGCTTTATAAATATACTGCATTATTTACAAATTGAAGGTCTGTGGCAGCTTGAGCAAACCTATTGGCACCACTTCTCCAACAGCATGTGCTCACTTCATGTCTCTGTATTACAATTTGGTAATTTTTGAAATTTTTCAAACTTATTATATCTGTTATGGTGATCTGTGATTAGTGATCTTTGATGTTACTCTTGTGATTATTTTGGGATGTCACGAAGCACACCCACATAAGATGGCAAATTGGATAAATATGTGCGTCTTGACTGCTCCACTGACCAGCTGTTCCCCCATCTCTCTTCCTCTCCTCAGGCCTCCCTATCCCTGAGACACAATAATATTGAAATTAGGCCAATTAATAATTAATAACCCTCCAATGAATAATTAATAACCCTCCAACGGCCTCTAAGTGTTCAATGAAAGGAAATGTCACGTTTCTCACTTTAAATCAAAAGCTAAAAAGTGATTAACTTAGTAAGGAAGGCATTTTGAAAGCAAAGACAGGCCTAAAACTAGGCCTCTTGTACCAAACAGCCAAGCTATGAATGCAAAGAAAAAGCTCTTGAAGGAAATTCAGAGTGCTAACTACAGTAAACACACAAATGATAAGAAAGTGAAACAGCCTGACTGCTAATATGAAGAAAGTTTTAGTGGTCTGGATAGAAGACCAAATCAGCCACAACATTACCTCAGGCCAAAGCCTAATCCAGGATAAGACTCTTTTCAACTGTATTAAGGCTGAGAGTCACCATGAGGAAGCTGCAGAAGAAAAACGCAAAGCTAGCAAATGCTGGTTCATAGATCCTAGCAGAAGTTTATGGAAAGATGTTGTTTTTAACCTAAAATGCAAGGTGAAGCAGAAAGTGCTGTTGTAGAAGCTACAGCAACTTATCCAGAAGACAACTGATGAAGGTATCTACCCCAAACAACAGATTCTCAATGTAGATGAAACAGCCCTCTATTGAAAAAAATGCCACCTAGGGTTTTCATAGCTAGAGATAAGAAGTCAGTATCTGCTTCAAAGCTTCAAAGGACAGGCTAACTCTCTTGTTAGGGGCAAATGCAGCTGGTGACTTTAAGTTGAAGCCAATACTCACTCATTTGTCCTAGAGCCCTTAAGAATTATGCTGAATCTCCCAGCTCTTTCGGAGGCTGAGATGGGAGGATTGCTTGAGACCAGAGGACAACTTGAGGCAAGGAGCTCAAGAACAGCCTGAGCATCATAGTGAGACTCCGTCTCTACAAAAAATTTAAAAATTAGTTGGGTGTGGTGGAACATGCCTGTAGTCCCAGCTACTCGAGAGGCTGAGGTGGGAGGATGGCTTGAGCCCAGGAGTTGGGGGCTACAGTGAGCTATGATTATGCCACTGGACTCCAGCGCAGGCCAAGACCCTGTCTCAAAAAAAAAAAGTGCTGAATCTACTCTGCCTGGGCTCAAAGCCTGGATGACAGCACATCTGTTTATAGCATGGTTTACTCAATATTTTCAGCCAACCATTGAGAACTACTACTCAGAAAAAAAGATTCCTTCCAAAATATTACTGCTCATTGACAGTGCACCTGGTCACCTAACAAGAGCACTGATGATGTACAAGGAGATTAATGTTGTTTGCATGCCTGCTAACAACATTCCTTTTGCAGTTCTATGGATCAAGGAGTAATTTCAACTTTTAAGTTGTATTATTTAAGAAATATATTTTGCAAGGCTACATACAGCTGCCATTGATAGTAATTCCTCTGATGGACTGGGGCAATGTAAATTGAAAAGCTTTTGGAAAGAATTCACCATTCTAGATGGCATAAAGAAGATTCGAGATTCCTGGGAGGAGGTCAAAATATCAACATTAACAGGAGTTTGGAAGAAGATAATTCCAACCCTCATGGATGACTCTGAGGAGTTCAATTCAAGACTTCAGTGGAGGAGGTAACTGCAGATGTGGTAGAAAGAGCAAGTGAACTAGAATTAAGACTGAAGGCTGTAAGAGGTGACTGAATTGCTGCAAACTCATGATAAACCTTGAATGGATGAACAGTGGCTTGCTTGCTTGTTTTATTGATTGGCTGACTGAGATAGGGTCTCGCTCTGTCACCCAGGCTGGAGGGCAGTGGCACAATCATGGCTCACTCTTGTACTCAAGCAATCCTTCCCACCTCAGCCTCCTGAGTATCTGGGACTACAGGTGTGCGCCACCAAGTCTGGCTAATTTTTGTATTCTTTTGTAGACGGGGTTTCGCCATGTTGCCCAGGCTGGTCTCAAACTCCTGAGCTCTAGCGATCCACCCACCCTGGCCTCCCAAAGTGTTGGGATTACTGGCAGAAGTCACTGCCCCTGGCCTCAGAGTGGCTTCTTATGGATGAGCAAAGAAAGTGGTTTCTTGAGATGGAATCTACTCCTAGTAAAGATGCATTGTTGAAAGCATTGTTGAAATGACATTGTTGAAATGACAATGTTGAAATGCATTGTTGAAATGACAATGAATGATTTAGAATATTACATAAACTTACTTGATAAAGCAGAGGCAGGATCTGAGAGGAGTGACTCCAATTTTGAAAGTTCTACTGTGGGTAAAATTCTATCAAAGAGCATCACATGCTCCAGAGAAACCTTTCATTTAAAAAAGAGTAAATTTATGTGGCAAACTTCATTGCTGTCTTATTTTAAGAAATTGCTGCAGGCACTCCAACCTTCAGCAGCCACTACCTTGATCAATCAGCAGCCACAGGCAAGAGCCTCTACTAGCAAAAGGAAACAACTCACTGAATGCTCAGATAATCATTAGTATTCTTTAGCAATAAGTATTTTTTAATTAAAGCATACACGTTGTTTTTTAAAAAACACAATGCAGCCAGACACAGTGCCTCATGCCTTTAATAATAATGCTCTGGGAGGCCGAGGCAGGAAGATTGCTTGAGCCTAGGAGTTTAAGACCAGCCTGGGCAATATGGCAAGACCCCATCTCTATAAGAAATAAAAAATAAGCCAGGTGTGGTAGCAAAGATATTTGTAATAAAAAGTTAACATTCTCAACCTAAAAACATGTAAATATGTAGAAAAAAGTATCCAATTTTTTTTTTAATGTAAAGAAAACTGAGAAACAGGTGTAGGAGGACAGAATGATAAGCAAAAGCAAGCCTCTGCTTTTCCTGGATTGTACATCACCATATTACTTGCTCATTTTGCGACTTCTTTGCAGAAACTGACAAGCTGATCTTAAAATTCATGTGGAAACGAAAGGGACCCAGAATAGCCAAAACAAATTTGAAAAAGAAGAACAAAGTTGAGGCCAGGTGCAGTGGCTCACACCTGCAATCTCACCACTTTGGGAGGCCAAGGCAGGAGGATCACTTGAGCCCAGGAGTTCAAGACTAGCCTGGGTAACAAAGTGAGACACAGTCTCCACAAAATAACTTAAAAACTAGTTGGGTGTGATGGTGTACACTTGTAGTCTCAGTTACTTGGGAGGCTTAAGTAGGAGGACTGCTTGAGCCCAGTAATTTGAGGCTGCAGTAAGACACGATCATGCTACTGCACTCTAGCCTGGATGACAGAGCAAAGACTCAGTCTCAAAATAAAATAAAATTTTAAAAAGAACAAAATTAGGGGGCCGGGCGCGGTGGCTCAAGCCTGTAATCCCAGCACTTTGGGAGGCCGAGACGGGCGGATCACAAGGTCAGGAGATTGAGACCATCCTGGCTAACATGGTGAAACCCCGTCTCTACTAAAAAAATACAAAAAACTAGCCGGGCGAGGTGGCGGGCGCCTGTAGTCCCAGCTACTCGGGAGGCTGAGGCAGGAGAATGGCGTGAACCCGGGAGGTGGAGCTTGCAGTGAGCTGAGATCCGGCCACTGCACTCCAGCTTGGGTGACAGAGCGAGACTCCGTCTCGGGAAAAAAAAAAAAAAAAAAGAACAAAATTAGAGGACTCATTATTCAAAACTTACTCCAAAGCGACATTAATCAAAGCAGTGTAGTACTTGGCATAAGGATAGACAATATGAAATAATGGAAAACATTTATGGTCAATTTATTTTCAACAAAGGTATCAAGAATATTCACTGGGGGAGTAACAGTCTTATCAACAAATGGTGCTGGGACAACTGGATATCCATATGCAAAAGAATGAAGTTTGACTCCTTCCTTAAAGCATACAAAAAATTTAATTAAAATGTATCATAAATCTCAATGCAAGAGATAAAATTACAACATTCTTACAAGAAAAATAGGAGTAAATATTGATGAGTTTGGGTTAGGCAATGGTTTCTTAGATTTTACACCAAAAGCCAAGGTAACAACAACAACAACAAAAAAGCAAATTGGACTTCAAAACTAAAAATTTGGAGGCTTCAACAAATACTATAACATAAAGACAATCAGATTAGAAAAAATATTTGCAAATCAAAAGTTTGATGGATTTATATACAAGTCAATAATTAAAAACAAAATGTCTGAATAGACATTTTCCCAAAGAAGACATATGTAGTCAATAATATTGCACACAAAAAGATGCTGAACATCATTAATCATTAGAGAAAGGCAAATCAAACCACAAGGAGATGCTACTTGACACCTACTAGGATGGCTTATAGCATAAAAACAAAAAGGAACAAAGGTTTCAAGAATGTGGAGAAAATGGAACCATCATGAATTGCTGGTGGGAATGTAAAATGAATAGTGAAGACACCATATGTTCTCACTTACAAGTGGAAACTAAGGTATGAGTAAACAAAGGCATACAGAGTAATATAATGGACTTTAGACACTTGGAAGGAGAAGAGTGGGAAGGGTGGCTAGGGATTAAAAAACCTACATATTAGGTACAATGTACGCTACTCAGGTGATGAATACACTAAAATCTTAGCATTTACCACTACATAATTCATCCATGTAACAATAACAACAAAAAACTATACCCCAAAACCTACTTAAATAATTTTTTGAAAAATTAAATAACTAAAGAAAACGGTGAAGTCACTTTGGAAAAATACTTTGGCAGTTTCTCAAAAAGTTAAACATAAACTTAACCCTAGGACCTACCAATTTCACACATAAGAATCTACCTGAGAGAAATAAAATATATACCTGCACAGAAATGTGTATACAAATGTTCATAACAGTTATTAGTAGCCAAAAAGTAAAAACAACCCAAAGTCCATCAATGAATGAATGGATAAACAAAATGCGGTATATCCATATAATAGAATATTATTTGGCAATAAAAAACAAAGTACTGACTTATATGACATGGGTGAACTTTAAAAACATGAAACTAAATGAAAGAAGACAGTCACAAAATACCACACGTTGTACTGTACAATTCGATTTATATGAATTGTCCAGAAGCCGCAAATCCGTAGAGATAGAAAATAGATTAGTGGTTCCCTAGGGACAGGGAGTTTGGAAGGAAATTGGTAGGGACTGCTAATGCATATGAAGTTTTTTGCAGAAGTGATAAAAATATTGTAAGTTGAATGTGGTGACAGTTGCCCAAGTCTATGAATTGACTAAAACCAGTGAACTGTATACTTTAAATAATTAACAGAATGTTATGTAAATGACATATCACTAAAGCCATCATAAAAAAATAAACCTCTTTAAGGAATAAAACTTCTATTTATGTCTAGGGAAACAATATATCCCAGTAGAGCGAAATCATACAATACCTTATTTGCTTATCCTGTTTATGTACCCTAAAGGTAATGCAAACCCAAAGAAGAGTTTACTATTGTTATTATTTTATTTCAATAGCTTTTGGGGAACAGGTGGTTTTTTGTTACACGAATAAGTTCTTCAGTGGTGATTTCTGAGATCTTGGTGCACCTGTCACCCAAGCAGTGTACATTTTACTGAATGTGTGGTCTTATCCCTCACCCGCGTCCTACCCTTCCTCAAGTTCCCAAAGTCCATTAATCTCATTCTTATGCTTTTGCATCCTCAAAGCTTAGCTCCCACTTGTGCAAGCATACAGTATTTGGTTTTCCATTCTTGAGTTCACTTAGAATAATTGTCTCCAACTCCATTCAAGTTGCTGCAAATGCCATTATTTCATTCCTTTTTATGGCTGAGTAATATTCCATCGTGTATATTTCTTTATCCATTCATTGGTTGACGGGCATTTAGATGGGTTCCATATTTTTGCAACTGTGAATTCTACCACTATAAACATGCGTATGCAAGTGTCTTTTTCATATAACAACTTCTTTTTCTTTGGGTAGATACCCAGTAGTGGGATTGCTAGGTCGAATGAGTTCTACTTTTAGTTCTTTTTTTTTTTTTTTTTTTTTGAGATGGAGTCTCGCTCTCGCCCAGGCTGAAGTGCAGTGGCGCAATGTCAGCTCACTGCAAGCTCTGTCTCTTGGGTTCACGCCATTCTCCTGCCTCAGCCTCCTGAGTAGTTGGGACTACAGGTACCCGCCACCATGCTTGGCTAATTTTTTGTATTTTTAGTAGAGACGGGGTTTCACCGTGTTAGCCAGGACGGTCTCGATCTCCTGACCTCGTGATCCACCCACCCCGGCCTCCCAAAGTGCTGGGATTACAGGCATGAGCCACCGCGCCCGGCCTACTTTTAGTTCTTTAAGGGATCTCCATACTGTTTTCCATAGTGGTTATATTAGTTTACATTCCCACCAGCAGTATAAAAGTTTTCCCTTTTCAACACATCCATGCCAACATCTGTTATTTTTTGATTTTTTAGTTATTGCCATTCCTACAGGAGTAAGGTGGTATTCCCTTGCAGTTTTAATTTGCATTTCTCAATTAGTGATGTTGAGCATTTGTTCATATGTGTGTTGGCCATTTGTATATCTTCTTTTCAGAATTGTCTATGCCCTTTGCTCACTTTTTGAAGGGATTATTTGCTTCTCGCTTGCAGATTTCTTTGAATTCCTTGTAGATTCTAGATAGTAGTCCTTTGTCAGATGCACAGTTTGCAAACATTTTCTCCAAATCTGTGGGTTGTCTGTTTACTCTGCTGATTATTTATTTTGCTGTGCAGAAGCTTTTAATTAGGTCCCATTTATTTATTTTTGTTTTTGTTGCATTTGCTTTTGGATTCTTGGTCATAAATTCCTTGCCTAAGCCAACTGTAGAAGAGTATTTCCAATGTTATCATCTAGAATTTTTATAGTTTCAGGTATTAGATTTAAGTCTTTGATCCATCTTGAATAGATTTTTGTATAAAGTGAGAGATGAGGATTCAGTTTCATTCTTCTACATGTGACTTGCCAATTATGCCAGAACCATTTGTTAGACAGGGTGTCCTTTACCCAATTTATGTTTTTGCATGCTTTGTTGAAGATCAGTTGATTGTAAGTATTTGGCTTTATTTCTGGATTCTCTATTCTGTTCCACTGGTCTATGTGCCTATTTTTATACCAGTACCATGCTGTTTTGGTAACTATACCCTTGCAGTGTAGTTTGTAGTCGGGTAATGTGATGCCTAGAGATTTGTTCTTTTTGTTTAGTATTTCTTTGGCTATATGGACTCTTTTTTGGTTCCATATAAATTTTAGCTTTTTTTTTTCTTTTTTCTTTTTGTAGTTCTGAGAAGAATGATGATGGTATTTTGATGAGCATTGCATTGAATCTTTTGGCAGTATGTTTGTTTTTGGCAGTATGGTCGTTTTCACAATATTGACTCTACTCATTCATGAGCATGGGATGTGTTTCAATTTCTTTGTGTTATCTATGATTTCTTTCAGCAGTGTGTTGTAGTTTTCCTTGTAGAAATCTTTCACCTCCTTGGTTAAGTATATTCCTAAGTACTTTTATTTTTTATTTTGTGGCTGTTGCAAAAGAGATTTAAGTTCTTGATTTGATTCTCAGCTTGGTAGTTGTTGGTGTATAGCAGTTTGTGTACACAGATTTTGTATCCTGAAACTTTACTGAATTCATTTCTCAGATCTAGGAACTTTCTGGATAAGTCTCTAGGATTTTCTAGGTATTCAATCATGTCACTGGTGAACAGTGACAGTTTGATTTCCTCTTTACTGATCTGGATGCCCTTTATTTCTTTCTCTTGTCTGACTGCTCTGGCAAGGACCTCCAGTACTATGTTAAACAGAAGTGGTGAAAGTGGGCATCCTTGTCTTGTCCCAGTACTCAGGGGAAATGCTTTCAACTTTTCCCTATTCAGTATGATGATGGCTGTGGGTCTGTCATAGACAGCTTTTATGATTTTGAAGTATGTCCCTCCGATGCCAATTTTGCTCAGGGTTTTTATCATAAAGGCATGCAAGATTCTGTCAAATGATTTTCTGCATCTATTGAGATGATTATATGATTTTTATTTTTAATTCTGTTTATGTGATATATCACATTTATAGACTTGTGTATGTTAAACCATTCCTGCATCCCTGGTATGAAATCCACTTGATCATGGTGTATTATGTTTTTGCTATGCTGTTGGATTTGGTTAGCTAGTATTTTGTTGAGGATTTTTGCATCTATGTTCATCAGGGATATTGGTCTGTAGTTTTCTTTCTTTGTTATGTCCTTTGCTGGTTTTGGTATTAGGGAAATATTGGCTTCACAGAATGATTTAGCGAGGATTCCCTCTTTATCTTATGGAATTTCAGTAAGATTGGTACCAATTCTTCTTTGAATATCTGGTAGAACTCAGCTGTGAATCCATCAGGTCTTGGACTTTTTTTCTTGGTAATTTCTTTATTACTGTTTCAATCTCGCTACTTGTTACTGGTCTGTTCGGAGTTTCTATTTTTTCCTGATTTACTAGGTGAGTTGTACATTTCCAGGAATTTATTCATCTCCTCTAGATTTTCTAGTTTGTGCACATGAAGGTGTTCATAGTAGCCTTGAATGATCTCTTGTATTTCTGCGGTATCAGTTGTAATGTCACCAGTTTTGCTTCTAATTCAGCTTATTTGGATCTTCTCTCTTCTTGGTTAATCTAGCTAATGGTCTATCGATTTTGTTGATCTTTTCAAAGAACCAGCTTTTTGTTTCATTTATATTTTGCATTATTTTTTGTTGTTTCAATTTCATTTAGTTCTGCTCTGATCTTTGTTATTTCTTTTATTCTGCTGGGTTTGGCTTTGGTTTGTTCTGGTTCCCTAGTTCCTTGAGATGTGACATTAGATTGTCTATTTGTGCTCTTTCAGACTTTTTGATGTAGGCATTTAATGCTATGAACTTTACTCTTGGCACTGCTTTTGCTGTATCCCAGAGGTTTTGATAAGTTGTGTCGCTATTATCGTTCAGATTAAAGAATTTTTACACTTCCATCTTGATTTCATTGTTTACACAAAAATCATTCACAAAAATAATTCAAGGGCAGATTGTTTAATTTCCATGTATTTGTGTGGCTTTGAGGTTTCTTTTGGAGTTAATTTCCAATTTTATTCCACTGTGGTCTCAGAAGATACTTGTTATGATTTTGATTTTCTTAAATTTATTGAGACTTGTTTTGTGGCCTATCATATGGTCTATCTTGGAGGATGTTTTGAATGTTTATTCTGCAGTTGTTAGGTAGAATGTTCTGTAAATATCTGTTAAAGTCCATTTGTTCTAGGGTATACTTTAAGTCCATTGTTTCTTTGTTGACTTTCTATCTTGATAACCTGTCGAGTGCTGTCAGTGGAGTACTGAAGTGCCCCACTATTACTGTGTGTTATATCATTTCTTAGGTCTAGCAGTAATTACTTTATGAATTTAGGAGCTCCAGTGTTAGGTGCATATATATTTAGGATTGTGATGATCTTTTTGCAATGAATTTCCTAGGACTTCTTTGAGCTTCCTGTAATTGATGTCTAGATCTCTAGCAAGGCCAGAGAAGTTTTCCTCAATTATTTCCTCAGATAAGTTTTCCAAACTTTTAGATTTCTCTTCTTTAGGAAGACCAATTATTCTTAGGTTTGGCCATTTAACATAAACCCAAATTTCTTGGAGGTTTTGTTCTTTTTTTTTTTTTTTTTTTTTTTGAGATGGAGTTTTGCTTTGTCAGCCAGGCTGGAGTGCAGTGGTGTGATCTTGGCTTACTGCAAGCTCTGCCTCCTGGGTTCATGCCATTCTCCTGCCTCAGCCTCCCACGTAGCTGGGACTACAGGCGCCCGCCACCACATGCGGCTAATTTTTTGTATTTTTAGTAGAGATGGGGTTTCATCGTGTTAGCCAGGATGGTCTCGATCTCCTGACCTCGTGATCCGCCCGCCTTAGCCTCCCAAAGTGCTGGGATTACAGGCATGAGCCACCACACCTGGCTCTGTTTTTTAAATTTAAGTTGCTTTTCACCTTTCTCTGGTATCTCCTTGAGTAGCTTAATAATCAGCCTTCAGAATTATTTATATGGCAATTCAGAGATTTCTTCTAGGTTTGGAACCATTGCTAGGGAGCTACTGTGATCTTTGGGGGTGTTATAGAGCCCTGTTTTCGTCATATTACCAGAATTACTTTTCTAATTCCTTCTCATTTGGGTAGACTGCTTCTTCGAATTGTTCTTGAATACATTTTTGATTGGACTTTTTTTTAATTTATTTACTTTTTTTCTCTCTCTCTCTTAAGGATTAGGCTTTAATTTTTATTTTAGTCTAAACTGATTCTTGGTACTTGTAGGGGTAAAGACTCTGTATGATTTCCTTAGTTATAGAGAGTCTTTGTGTGCTGGCTTTCCCCAATGCTGGCTATAGTAGTTATATTATTGGTGGGTGAGTGAGTTCACTGTCTCCTATAGAGTTGGAATGGCAGGGATCTCTTGAAGCTTATCTTGTTCTCTCGTGGTGCATGCTTCATTTATTTAATTTTTTCCTGGTGTTTTATTTCCTAAGTTGATGATTCCAGTTTCAGGCCCATAGAGGAGGTATCCCTGGGTAGGCACCAGGTGTGGCTAAGGCAGGTGAGTAGATGTAATACCCAATGGTGGGCCAAGGTCCCAGCCTTGATGAGGGTAGCTGGGGCGGCTCTCAATTAGATGTGCTGAGGACTTATCAGAGTGAAGAGTGGAAACTACCACAGCTCCCCTGCCAAGTCAGCAGGAAAACTATTTACCTCGCAGCCTCATTCCTATACTAGTGTTTCAGCTATTCAGATTAGACAAGCACCTCTTTTCATCTATAGGAATGTTGGTATTCCAAACAGGGAATGATTGTGACTGTGCCTCTCGTGCAGGCCTGAATTGGGGGGATGGCTCCTCCTGTCAGGTTGCACTCACCCTGGATTATTCCAGGAGGGCTGTCTGTAGGTGCCTCCATGCTGCATTGCTGTGGGGGATGTCCCAGCTATATCTACAGTGGAGTGCCGGGGAGAACAAGGTGATCACAGTGGCTGCCTGCCTGTTGCAGTGTATGTGCAGACTTTCCCAGCTATGCCTAGCACTGCAATTGTGTCTCTGCTGTGAGAAACTACCCACCAGTGAAAAGATCTGGAACTCAAGGCCTGCTGTTCAGATTCTTTTGTCCCAAAGGGTGATCCTTTGACGTGGTGCTCTCCCCATTCCCCTAGTGATGGGGCTTCCTGAGAGCCAGACGGTAGTGATTGTTATTGTTCTTCTGGGTCTAGCCACTCAGCAGGGCTACCAGGCTCCGGTTTGTGCTGGGGAATGTTTGCCTGTGATGCAATCAGTCTTCAGGTCTCCCAGTCATGGATAACAGCACCTGCTCTTGTGGAGGTGGCAGGGGAGTGATGTCGACTCTGTGAGACTCCCTCAGTGTAGGTAGGTTTAGTGTGCTGGCTTTCTCGAATGCTGGTTATGCTAGCAGTGAAGTTGTCACATGGAAAGACTGAGGACCACTGGTTAGCCAGGGTGTTGGAGGCAGTACCTTTGGTGCTTGTTTTCTCCTTCCTGGGAGCAGAGTTATTCCGTCATGAGTTGCTGTAATGGCCTGAGTTTGTCGGCCTCCAGCCAGGAGGTAGCACTTTCAAGAGAATATTGCAATACTTGCAGTATTGGCAGTAGGATTTGAGCTTGCCCTAAGTTGGCAAGCGGGAAGTATTCTGGTTTCTCACATGATGGGCATTGCCATAAAGCTCCCAAGAGTTTATGTCTTATCAGGGCAGGTAGAGAAAAACCATCAGGTGGGGGTAGGGTTAGGCAGATCTGAGCTCAGACTCTCCTTGGGTGGGGCTTGCTGCAGCCACTGTCGGGGATGGGGGGTGGTTCTCTCAGGCCAATGGGGTTATATTCCAGAGGGACATATTGCTGTCTCTGTCGTGCTATCCAGTTTGCCAGAGAAGTGGGGAATAGCCAGTAGCAAAAGGCCTCACCCAGCTTCCATGCAGTTGGCGAGGCCGGTGTTGCTCCCGCAGTGCATGTTAACAGCTCCAAGTTTAGATCCAGGCAGCCTGCGTGTGAAACATAGACCTGCCCTGGGCCATAAGCTTCCCCACTGAGAAAACAATCATGGCTTTGAGGCCACACCCCTCCTTGTCTACCAACAATGGTGGTGGCTCCTGTGCTCCTATCTGCAGCAGTTCCTATTTGCCCCTGGATTCTGCTCAAGGAAGTTCGTGCCCACTTGAAATTGCCCAGAAATTCAGCTGCAAGCTTCCTTTCACCCAATGACTACTCCCTAATTCTGCTGGCTGCCTTCCCTGAGATCTCATGTGAGATATAGTCAGGGAATGACTTCCCTGGGCTTGCGCTGGAGACTGGGAGTACCTACAAGGTTGTTCCGGCTGTTGCTTATACTTTTACATTTTACGTGGCTCCCTAAATCCATTCCACCTCTAGGTAAGGTTAAATCCTTCTACTGTGATCTGGATTCTCGGATTCACCCAGGGGGTATGTGTTCAGAGGCAGGTTTTCCCCCTTCAAACTTTGGGAACTCACAGTTTTTCACCTGACTCACAGAGTTTGCAGGGATCCTTTCAAAAGATCTGTGAATTCATTTGGTTTTCCTGGTACTTTCCTGTGGTGGTTTTCAGAACGACAGTTCACTTTGTGAATCTCCACACACTGTTCTGTCCATCCACGTGGAAGATGCGCATTAGCCCTGCCTGCCATCCACCATCCTCCTACCATCTGACAGAAGAGTTTTTGAATAGGGAATATCATGATTAGATATACATTCTACAATGTTTAGAGAAAGGATTATAAAATAACAAAACTGAACTTGAGAGACTAGAGTCTGGAGAGGGATAACAGTGATAATGAAACTTGAGAAGTTCAGGAATCAAGATCAGTAGGATTGATGGATGGCTGACAGGTAACAGTGATTACCCGGTTTCTTTCTTTCTTTTTTTTTTTTTTTTTTTTTTTGAGACAGAGTCTCGCTCTGTCGTCCAGGCTGGAGTGCAGTGGCCGGATCTCAGCTCACCGCAAGCTCCGCCTCCCGGGTTTACGCCATTCTCCTGCCTCAGCCTCCCGAGTAGCTAGGACTACAGGCGCCCGCCACCTCGCCCAGCTAGATTTTTGTATTTTTTTTTTTTAGTAGAGACGGGGTTTCACCTGGTTAGCCAGGATGGTCTCGATCTCCTGACCTTGTGATCTGCCCATCTTGGCCTCCCAAAGTGCTGGGATTACAGGCTTGAGCCACCGCGCCTGGCCTTTTTTTTTTTTTTTTTTTTTTATGAGACAGTCTTGCTCTGTCACCCAGGCTGGAGTGCAGTGGTACAATCTCAGCTCACCACAACCTCCACTTCTGGGTTCAAGCGATTCTCCTGCCTCAGTCTCTCGAGTAGCTGGGACTACAGGCGTGTGCCACCATGTTCAGCTAATTTTAATATTTTTTATTAGAGACAGGGTTTTGGCATGTTGGCCAGGCTGCTCTCGAACTCCTGACCTCAGGTGATCCACCTGCCTCGGCCTTGCAAAGTGCTGGGATTACAGGCATGAGCCACCACGCCCAACTGACTACCTGGTATCTACTGTGTAACACTGGATATATGGTGATGCCATTTACTGAGACAGGGAATAATAGAGATTTGTTTTTAGGTTGAGCACAGTGGCTCATGCTTGCAATCCCAGCACTGCTTGGGATTGCCCAGGATCACTTGAGCCCAGGAGTTCAAGACCAGCCTGGGCAACACAGTAAAACCTCATCTACACTTAAAAAAAAAAAAAAAAAGTCAGCCAAGTGTAGTGGCACATGCCTGTAGTCCCAGCTACTCGGAAGGAGGCTGAGGCAGGAGGATCCCTTGAACCCAGGGGTTGAGGCTGCAGAGAGCCATGATCTTGCCACTGCACTCCAGCCTGGGTGACATTTCACACACACACACACACACACACAGACACACACACACACACACACACACACACACACACACAGAGATACTTGTTTTCATTGCTGTGGTGGTTGGTTTGCAAGAGGGATAATGTGTGTCAGTGTTGTGGGGTTTTTTCCCCCAACTAAATTAGAATCTTTTTATTCTCTTAGTAATCTCTTCCAGAGTCAACTACTTCCATTGTAGGTGATAAAATCTGTAAGGCTCCACTTCAGATGTTGGCACTGCTATGAGCATGGTCTCTCCCTTTTACTGCAACTCAGAATTAAAATTTTTGCTTCTTATTTTTTATATTTCAGTTCCAGAAGTAGTTTCCGCCATAAAAGTTATCTAATGACAGTCTTATTCTTTCTAGTAGTAGCTTACTGCCAGGCTCTAGCTTCTCCAGGAACGTTACAAGATGGATTTAGTTTAAATATGTATTAAAATAAAAGGTATTCTCTCAAATGAGTTTAAATGCACTTTATTTTTAGACAACCTACATGGCACGTTTTTCTTAAAAACAATGCATCCACTCCACGCATCCACAGTCAAAATAAATGAAGAGCTCAAGATGACATCAGTCCCATTTGTCTTAAGTCCTGGTGTTGTATGGATGACAAGCAGTAGCCAGTTACGATGATAAGTGATAGATACAAAGTAATTGCCAAACGCTTTTAACATTTTTCCATTTCTGAACCACCCTTAAAGAAAATCATTTATGCAGTCACACTATCCTCATGATAGTTCAATAGAGCAACCATACCATCTGGATTCATGTTTTCACAAATAAAGAACTAGTAGTTTTTGCAATTAGCAAGGATGTGCAGCCTCTGTCGCAAAAGGTTTTACTCTTTCTGGTCTCTGTTCTTCAAGTTTGCCTTTGATTGTTATCATGTAATCTTTGATGTAGTTCTTGCAGGTGTTTTTAGTGAAGCTGGTTTCTTGCAAGTGATAGTTTGTGACAGCAACAACAACAGTGATAACTGTGGTTTTGGTACCTTCGCCCTCTGGACCTTCAGCAGAGGCATTTCCACCAATGAGGAAGTCATCAATGTTACCCTCTGTCTTACTGACCATCTTGCCCTCCACCACCAGGCACAGCCCATCTGCAATCTCGTAAATGTGGAAGAACACCTATCTCATCACAGCTGATGAGATGCTGGTAAACAATCATGATGGCAGCTGAAGGGAGACAGAGGACAGCGGTGCTAGCTTAGCAGGAGCCAGGAGCTCTGGGCCAGGGTGGTGGAGCCAGAGCGCTCCAGGAATGGGGAACCATGGAAAAAGCTATGTCAGTTTTTTACGTATTGAGTTCAAGACATCTTTAAGCACTTAAAATATTTAAGTAAGGTGTTCAGTAAGTTGTTAGATGTACGTATCAGGAGATTAAAGAAAAAGCAGAGCCTGCTGATAAACATTCATGAATTATCTGTGTAACTAATACTGAACTAATGAGAATAGAGAGCCCTGCTTAGGAAGAAATAGAAAAGAAAGGTAGACATTAAAATGGAACCAAGAGGAATACCTCAGCATTTAAAGAATAAATAGAGGCCAGGCACGGTGGCTCACGCCTGTAATCCCAGCACTTTGGGAAGCCAAGGTGGGCGGATCACGAGGTCAGGAGATTGAGACCATCCTGGCTAACATGGTGAAACCCCGTCTCTACTAAAAAAAATACAAGAAATTAGCTGGGCGTGGTGGCGGGCGACTATAGTCCCAGCTACTCGGGAGGCTGAGGTAGGAGAATGGCGTGAACCCGGGAGGCGGAGCTTGCAGTAAGCGGAGATGCGCCACTGCACTCCAGCCTGGGCGACAGAGTCAGACTCCATCTCAAAAAAAAAAAAAAAAAAAAAAAAAGGAGAGAATAAATAGAAATGGGCTGGCAAAGAGGACTACAAAGTGGCCTTAGGCAAAAACCAGGAGAGGGGTGGGTGTCAGATTCAAAGAATAATGTTTCAAGGAGGACGTGGTTGGCATTGAAAGCTACTTTTCAAAGTAAAGTTAAGGTAATGAAAAATGCCATTTGGAATTAGTGGCATGGTGGTGCTTAATGAAGAGCTAATCCATTAGCATGATGGGGCAGAAGCCAGATTAGAATGAGCTGAATACTGAATGGGAAACAGGGAAATAGAAATGAGTTTGGTTGTAAAGCGAAGACAAGCTAAATCTGCGGTTGGAAAGCAAAGCAGGTTAAAGGTGGGGTTTTGATGTTTTGTTTTTTAAAAAACTTGACAGTGATTTGAAGATATTTAAAGCAAAACGATAAAAGCCAGTAGAGAGAGGCAGAAGTTGAAAATATAAGAAAGATAAGAGAAAATCAATAGTATAAGGTTCTTGAAGACGTAAGAAGGAATGAGATTCAGAGGGTATACAAAGGAGCAGTCCTTAGATAGGAGGACAGAAAATTCTTCAATGTGACAGGAAAGAACAATGAGGGAATAAAAGCAACTGCAGGTATGGCATGTGCATGTGTTAGCAGGAAATTACGGGAAATCCTGTCTGATGATTTTTATTTTTTCTGAAGCAGAAAGCAGTCATCTGCTAAAAGTCAGAAGGAAAGAGGGGGGGTGAGAGATCTGAAAACAGTGGAGGCTTAAATAGTTGCCCAGTCAGATTCCTGTGGGATGTTTATTTCTTGTTTGTTTTAACTTCATTCCATTACCGTTTTTTCTTTTTCTATACACTCATATTTAATTATAGTTTTCTAAAATGAAATAACTGCTTGAACAATTTCTCTGGTTTTATACACAACCCAAATATCAAATTCAATTTTGCTACTACCATCACAATGACAATTTATCCATAATGCTTCCTATTAGCTCTTCTGTTTAAAACTCAAAAAGGAAGATCCATATATCATTTTACAGGAATTTCAGAACTACCCATCATGCTTACATATAGGTAAACAAGTACTTGGTATATCCACAAATTTTACCTTCACACATCTAGAAAATGCAGCATTTGTTCAGAGGACTTTATACCACATTACTTCTTTTTTTCAAAATGGCCTCAACAATTCTCCTCACCCTGTGCACATTGCTATTCATGCTGTGACTTTGCTTTTCCTACCGTCGGAGGTGGAGTCTGTTTCCTCACCCTACAAATCTGGGCTAGATTTTGCCCTACAGAATTTCATAGAAGTGACAGCAAATAACTTTCTAACCTAGAGTTTAAGAACCCTTATAGCTCCTGCTATCACTTTCTTGGAATGTGGTACTTCAAAATAAAAAAGCCCAAGCTAGCCTTCTGATAGATAATACCACAAAGAAAAAGTCCCAGCCAACAGTACCAACTTCCTGACACAAGAACAATTTCTCTGGTTTTATATACAAACCAAATAAATGAGAGAGAGTCATTTTAGACCATCTATACCCAGTTGAACCATCAGATGACTGCAGAAGGAACCGTAGATGAGATCAGCAAAAGAACTGCACACTTGAGACTAGCTCAAATTGCAAATTCACAGAATTGTGAGAAAATAAAACAACTATTTTAACCTAAAAAGTCTGAAACAATGACCTATTTGTGTTTTTTTTGGGGGGGGGGCGTTGTTTGTTTTTCTGAGACAGGATCTCACTTTGTCACCCAAGCTGGAGTGCAGTGGCATGATCACGGCTCACTTCAGCCTTGACCTCCTGGGCTCAAGTGATCCTCCCACCTCAGCCTCTCGAGTAGCTCAGACTATAGGCACATGCTACCTCTCAACCAGCCGGTTTTTGCATTTTTGTAGAGATGGGGTTTACCATGTTGCCCAGGCTGGTCTCAAACTCCTGAGCTCAAGTAATCCACCCATCTTGGCCTCCCAAAGTGCTAGGATTATAGGTGTGAGCCACTGTGCCCAGCCACACAATTACCAAAATTTTAATTTATTTTCTATTTCAAAAATGGAGAAAAATGACTGAATATATAAATTTAGCACTTTTCTCATGGGACAATCATAAACAATATCACGTTTACATTTAATATTTGCTTGCACCTAAATTTAAGACTTCTTTAAAACAAAATTACCAGAATTATAGTCTTGAGATTCAGCCACTATCCATTTATTTATTAATCACCCTACTATGTTCCTGAACCAGAGAAACTGATCATATATCAGTGAACAAACAAACAAAAAATTTAAAAAGCCTTGCCCTCGCTTTTCACATTGGGGAGTTACAGACAACTCAATTCCAGAATACATTATTTTCTGATATATTAGTACTACAATGACATCCATAATTTTCAAGGGAAGAACAAGTACAGAGAAATGTGCATATTACACTAATAAGCACTCTTACCCTCATGCCAAGCACCAAGAACCCAATCTCTTCCATTAATGGGTACTTGCTGACCTGTTGCTGAATCTTCTCAGATGAGGCAAAAGGATCATAGCTTTTTTGCCCTATCTTTACATCCATTATACAGGGCTTATTAAATTTATGGGTCACATCTTCCAGTTTTAGGTATAAATCTGTTATTAAAGAAAAATATTAATTAGTAATAGGCAAACATATTACTACTCAAGTACTTGCCAGGGAAAAACAAAATGAGAAAATCTTAAAACAGAGGAAAAAGTTAAAATAAATGTAGAGTCAATAATTATTCTTACTCTACCTAAAAAAACAAAACAAAACAAAAATAAACCTAAACAACAAATTTATAACAAGTATAAACATCACAGAGAAACTCCTGCAGGAGGTGAATTAAATAAATTCAACCATTAGCAAAAGACAGCAGATACAAGGTTTCCAACAATATTAAAAAGGCAATGGGATCATTTCAAAAGTTTTTCCAGAATGCATTCCCCTTGTGAATACAATTTAAGCCATATGTTTCAGCAGATCTCTTAGTACTTTAATAATTTTTAAAAATTTATTTGTTTAAAATTAGTAATCGGAATAAATCCTTCCCACAGAGCAATACAACAGAAGTACAGATTAAGAAAGGGTAAACCAATCCAAATGATGATCATTGTCAAATATACATTTTAGTCTTACTAGTTTCAAAGGAAAAACAAGTATCTTGCTTTTCATTTTATTGAGATAGGGTCTTGCTTTGTTGCCTGGGCTAGAATGTAGTGGCCAATCTTAGCTCAGTGTAACCTCTGCTTCCCGGGATCAAGCAATTCTTGGGTGCCTCAGGCTGTCAAATAACTGGGATGACAGGCATGTACCACCGCCTGGCTAATTTTTATATTTTTAGTAGAGATGGTGTTTCGCCATGTTGGCCAGCCTGGTCTCCAACTTCTGGCCTCAAGTGATCTGCCTCTCTCGGCCTCCCAAACTGCTGAGGTTACAGGTGTGAGTCACCACGCTCAGCCCCTCTAGCTGTTTTTTGTTTTTTGTTTTTTTTTTTTTGGAACACAGGCATTTCCCAAAAGTTGCTCTGTATATCTTGCTGGCATCCTACATACATGTTTCCACAAAAAAATTAAATAGAGATTCAAATATAGTATTATAAAAGCCCCAGTTATCATACACGGCTGACCTGCTTATAGTTTTAGTTTGAAAGCAAGGGTCCAGGTCCCCTGAGGGAAACAGTAAGGAAAGAAATTCTTCCCTCCTTTCCTGCGTTAAAGAATCGTCTCGGCTGAGCAAGGTACCTCATGCCTGTAATCCCAGAACTTTAGGAGGCCGAGGCAGGTGGATCACCTGAGGGTGAGAGTTCGAGACCAGCCTGACCAACATGGAGAAACCCTATCTCTTTTAAAAATACAAAATTAGCCAGGCATGGTGGCAGGCGCCTGTAATCCCAGCTACTTGGGAGGCTGAGGCAGGAAAATGGCTTGAACATGGGAGGCAGAGGTTGTGGTGAGCCGAGATCGTGCCATTGCACTCCAGCCTGGGCAACAAGAGCAAAACTCCATTTCAAAAAAAAAAAAAAAAAAAAAAAGAATTGTCTCAAAGTTCTGAATGAGATCATGACTCATTTTTTAGTTAGGAATGCAATAAGAAGTATTTCTACTCAAAGGCAGAAAAGATTACTTTCAACCAACGTGACAAATAAGATTAGAGAAGGTGTGTATTTTTTCTGAAATAAATAAAAGAGTACCGGGGTAAGAGAAGCCTTACTCTCTGATGTCCTTTCATTATCCTCATCCCACCAAGACTAGCATAGTTACTGAATTACAATAAAGAAGTTTGTGCTCAAACAAAAGTGAGAACCCAGTTAAGGCTTGAAAAGTTTTAAGCCTCTCAGATTTAAAAGGCATAAATCTTCTCCTTCAAAGGATAAGATATACTTTTTATGCTTTAGTCAAAGAAGATGAGAGCAGGGTTATAACTCTGTAGAACTAAGTGAAGTTAAGCCCAAATATAACAAAAAAGTTATTGCAGTCCAAGGGAGCAGCACTGACACACCCAAGGAGCCCTCCACACTTGAAAGAAAGGTTCTCCTAGACAGACACCTTCAGGATAATATAAAACAAAAGATCTTGACAGAGACATGAAACTGCTGTCTGTGAAAACTAATGGGACAAGTGGAAATATCCTGATCAAGGAGTTGGAACACACCCAAGCTTCTGTGTCTAAAAGATAACCACGGATGGTATGAGAGAAGAGAGCAGCACAGAACAGTTACCTTCAGATTTTCTCCTCCCATTTCCAACTACCTTATGCAAAAAGGAAGAAAACAGATCCAGCCCCTCTCTAGGGCTGCATGATAATTTCAGTAAAAAGACTTGAATTTCAAATATCAGAATAAAACTAATTAGATAGTAATACATAGTACAGTAGATCCTTGGCATTCACAAATTTATTATCATTAATTTAGACTCAAGGGACTCCAGAAATCTTACTGGGGTAAAGTTGTATATGGGAGTATAAAGATAGTGAGAGAACATAGCTAACTGTCATAGCGTCTATATCTCACTGTAGGGTTAGTATCTTCTACCTGTCAACTTGATAGGGATTAAAAACAAACAACAAACTTTTTATGATAAGATAAAGATAACAGAACCTAGAGTAAAGGCTTTGCAAATCTGAAATAAAATCCCCTATCTCTTCCTTTTTCTCTTTGAAAGGAGTAAAATACAAATGCAAACTCTATATATAGTGGAAATACAATAAATGTTTGCTGAATGAATGAGTGTTTGCCCTTCCCATTCCTATTGTCTAGTGAAACTTCAGATGTGGCCTTCCTCACGCTATAATAAATTGAGGCACCCCTTCAGTAAATAGGGATGAATGCCATGGGTTTTATTTGATATTTAGTTACACTATCCAAACGTGTTTTTCTTTACTTTACTTTCAGGTCCTTATTATGTTTCATATGGTTGGAATTACCAAGTAACTGCTAAATTATTTATTAGCCTTCAGAAATAAAACTGTAAGTTAAGCCTATTGAAGACTGGTTTGGTGTTTTCTTTCTGTTCTCTAATCTTACATTTTTTTAAGTGAAAATAAGAACTTGAGATTCTCATTTCTACCTTTCCCTCTGAGTTAAAAAATAAACATCAAAACCTGCTTTAGAGATGCAGAATTCTTACAAAAGAATGCGATACCATGTATTTCACCACTTACTGTGTTTTTGAAAAAGGTAAATAGAAAAATAGGGTATGATCTGAGCATTGAGATTTTTACTGATTTTTTACAGGCTGTCATTAATAGAAATAAATCTGAATATTAATTCACCCTGAAAAATGCTATTAGCAAATTCTTTCCCTAGAATAGAGCTTAATTCAAGGTGGGTCAATCCTGAGACTCAATTACTTAAATGACCAAAGACATTTTACTACAGGGAGCCTCACTTACAAAGCAATATCAAATTCTGGATTAACAAAGGACACCTTTTCAGCTAGGCCCCTCTGGGTGTAGAGTGGAGCAGTATTTTTCCATTTCTAGGTCACAACCCATCATTGGATTATGAATTCAACTTAATAGGTTGTAACCAAAAGTTTCCTAAATGAAAGAGAAAAGAGAATATATGAGACTATCTCACATAGAGTAAGACTAAGTATTGTTGTCTGGGTTGGTCTCAGTCTTATAAACATTGAGTTGCAATGTAAAAATGTATTTATTACGTATCATAGACTAAGAAGTTTATTCCCCCCATGCCCTAAAGGCCCAGTGTTTTTTTTTTTCCTTTTAGACAAAGAAGTTTTAAAAACATTTGACTAGATAGAATGTCACTACATCATTAGTATGTCTGCCCAGCTCAAGAACTATCCTCAGACCTACAGAATCCCTTTGCCAACACCATCATACTTTGGGAATCCAGCCCATGGGCCACCGTCACTGACTGGGGCAGGAGCAAATACCTGATACAAGCTTGGCCAGTCTTGCCAATTTGGAACTGGAATGCAGAGAAAATCTGTTGCTAACCTCTGTGGGTGACTGGTAGTATAACATGTAAGTCCCTTGGTAGGGAAGGGAGAGGTGTGGATAGCAAGGAAGGCAGAGGAGAGAACAGAAAGGGCTAACAAAATATGCAGAGAGAGATCTCCCTAGGCTTTGGGTTCGGATTCTAGTTCCAGTCCCATCTGAGACTCAGATGCATGGCCCTTGGCTTTCATAAGACCCCTCATATCCTTATAAGAACTTTTCGTTGTTGCTTAATCAAGTTCAAGTTCATTTCTATAACTTGTGCCCAAAGAATCTTAACTGAGATAATACAGTTTAAAGCAAATGCTTTAGAAGAAGAAAAAGGAGGCTCAAATTTCAACTCTACAATTTGTTAGCCTGTGACCTCAGGAGCACTTATCAAAACCTCAACTGTATGTAAAATGCAGATAATTATAGACTCTACCACACAGATATTAAGAAGACTAAATGAGATAATATACAGTAAAGCACTTAGCATAGTGTCAGTCCTCACCCCATAAATGCAGGTTACACATTCCCACATACCCTCCAAAATAAATTTTCATGCATTCCATATATAATTACTGTCAAGGCACACAGGTGAAGAAAACAGATAAAAACCTGCCTTCATAGAGCTGCTTTTGAAGAGTTGAAATCGCATTACGCTTAGCATAATTGCTGCTGAATATTAATTTTATCAGTATATATAAATATTAAACATGCAAGTCACTGATAAAATATTAAAACCTGCTACCATGTTAGGTCACCAACAAGTCCAGGTCTAACTTCGATATTCAGTATAAATAAAAATATAAGATGATTCCCTGGAGTCTATTCTTATCCTTCCAGATGAGACAAACATAATAAACACAAAATTAAAAGATGTATTCACAACTCAATTATGCACTTGATAATGGATATTCTCCAACCCTCAGGCTAATATCAAGCCTTAGCCTTTAGTTAAATATTAAAAATAATACCTATATATAATAAACCTACTTACTGCAAATTGATTTCATCTCAAGTTAAAGTAACTCTCTTTTCCATGTGTCATGACTGCAAAACACACTCAATCTGACCACTAACCTCAAGTATGCCCTTAAAGTTGCTCAACTATCATGATCTGTTTCCCAAATCTCACTTTTCCATCCTCTGAGACTACAATTTCATCCTTCCTTCCCCCATCATCCATAAGCTCAGCTTGCCTATTTTTTTTTTTAATTCTAAAGAAAAAGGTACAGCTTAGTCAAGGTTATAGATGGTAAACATTACTACAATAAATATGACAGCTAGGTTTTCTTTGATGCAATAGTAACATAAAAAAGATGACGGCAAATAAGAAATTTGTTCTAAGATTGATCCAAAAAAATCTAATGAACTAAAAATAAGACAGATTTTTGTTTTTGTTGTTTGAGACAGGGTCTCATTCTGTACAGCAGGATGGAGTACAGCGGTACAGTCATGGCTCACCGCAGCCTCGAACTCCTGGGCTAAAGTGATCCTCTCACTGCAGCCTCCTGAGTAGCTGGGACTACAGGTGCATGTTACCACACCCAGCTAATTTTTATTTTTTTCTTTTCTTTTCTTTTCTCTTTATTTTATTTTATTTTTGAAACAAGGTCTCTCTCTGTCTCCCAGGCTGGAGTGCAGTGGTGTGACCTTGGCTCACTGCAACCTCTGCCTCCTGGGTTCAAGCCAATTCTGTTGCCTCAGCCTCCTGAGTAGCTGGGACTATAGGCACCCACCACCATGCCCAGCTAATTTTTGTATTTTTAGTAGAGACAGGGTTTCACCATGTTTGCCAGGCTGGTCTTGAACTCCTGGCCTCAGGTGATCCACCCGCCTCAGCCTCCCAAAGTGCTGGGATTACAGACATTAGCCACTGCACCTGGCCTAATTTTTTTTTTTTTTTTTTTTTTGAGACGGAGTCTCGCTCTGTCGTACAGGCTGGAGTGCAGTGGCCGGATCTCAGCTCACTGCAAGCTCTGCTTCCTGGGTTTACACCATTGTCCTGCCTCAGCCTCCCGAGTAACTGGGACTACAGGCGCCCACCACCTCGCCCGGCTAGTTTTTTGTATTTTTTAGTAGAGACGGGGTTTCACCGTGTTAGCCAGGATGGTCTTGATCTCCTGACCTCGTGATCCGCCCGTCTCGGCCTCCCAAAGTGCTGGGATTACAGGCTTGAGCCACCGCGCCCTGCCTACCTGGCCTAATTTTTAAAATTTGTTGTAGATACAGAGTCTTGTTATGTTGCCCAGGCTGGTCTTGAACTCCTGCCTTAAGAAATCCTCCGACCTTGGCCTCCCAAAGTGCTGGGATTACAGGTGAGAGCCACTGCGCCTGGCAAGATAGATGTGTTCTATCTGGAATAGTTTAAGTTCACTCTGTTCAAGGTCAAGAATATAAATTAGACTATATTAATATGATGTTTGGGAAATATCTGGTAAAATAATTGTAATATGATTATTTCATATGATGCAGTTTATAAGGCAGAATTCTGAATATTAGAATAGAGATTATTTTTATATATCTATATACACAGACATGTGTATATCATAAAGATAGATAGCACAATTAACTAGATTTACTTTTATAACTCTGAAAACTCTATTTAGGACTCTTATGAAGCGACTCCTGCAGAAGTCTAAGGACTGGCACTTGTAAACCCCAGATCTAAGAGAGAGGGTCTGTAAAGTTTAGTGCTGGTACTTGTATAATAAATAAAAGGATATCTACTCTTCATAAATATGTGGAGTTCATTTCAAGAGGTAACAATGTTTAGAAATAAAGTTACATTTAAGAGGCTATGGTCAATAACTTATCACTTATTAATTTATAGAAAGTATATAAAGAATTTCTGTAGTCCCTTAATTTTTCTGAGGTAAAGATCATGAAAATGCCACGTGTTCAGAAATATAACACTTCCTGCTGTTTTAAGCAGACTACATAAGATCCCTCTGTGGCTTTACCAAGGACATTGTTTTCATGCTCAAAATATTTATATATTTCATGATGCTGATGACAGTATGAGATTATATTTGGTTAAGTGAAGTAACTCAGGAATGGAAAACCAAACATTGTATGTTCTCCCTCATAAGTCGGAGCAAAACTATGAGGATGCAAAGGCATAAGAATAATACAATGGACTTTGGGGATTCCGGGGAAAGGGCAGAAGGTGGGTGAGGGATAAAAGACTACACACTGGGTACAGTGTACAGTGCTCCGGCAATGGGTGCACCAAAATCTCAGAAATCACCACTAAAGAACTTATTCATGTAACCAAACACCACCTGTTCCCCAAAAACCTATTGAAATTTTAAAAAATTTAAAAATAAAGATTACACCAGGTTACTATGAATGAAACTTTTCTATCTTGCTAAACATATATAATTAAATATAATTATCTTAAACATAAGTTAAATATACATATTCTTTTATAAGTGTTAGGTATAAAAAAATTCCTTTGGCTAATTTTCTACTGCTATTCTTGGTATCCTAAGAAAGAGAGGCAAAAAGTGCCCTACAGAAAAATCTCAAAAAATCTACAGATAACTGAATAGTAAAGCTGAAATAACCAGTTCCTTTAAAGGGAAGGCAATAGGGAGGGCACTTAGGGAATTGAAGGAATACTTATTTATAGCCCCTTAATCAATATTGTTGATTTCATAAATCATGAAAATACAGGTTTCAAATTGCATTAAGTTTTTCCTCACCCTATCTGGAAAATCTACTAGGTATTAGCTACTAGTTTGATTTCTAAACCTCACAAAAAGGAGGAAAAGCCAGAGGAAGAACCACTGCTCAATTATGAAGCCAACTGGAAAAACAGATGATATGGTTTGGCTCTCTGTCCCCAACCAAATGTCATCTCTAATTGGAATCCCCATGTACTGAGGGAGGAACCTGTTGGGAGGTGATTGGATTATGGGAGCGTTTTCCCCCAAATTGTTCTTGTGATAGTGAAGGAGTTCTCATGAGATCTGATAGTTTTAAAAGTGGCAGTCTCCCCTGCACTTTCTCTTTCCTGCCGCCATGTAAGACCTGCCTTGTTTTCCCTTCACCTTCCCCCATGATTCTAAGTTTCCTGAGGCCTCCCCAGCCATGCAGAACTATGAGTCAACAAAACCACTTTTCTTTATAAATTATCCAGTCTCAGGTAGTATCTTTAAAGCAGTATGAAAATGGACTAATACAATAAGACCTTTCTTTTCCACATCAATCTCCAGCTATTCCTGAGAACAATACAAGTTGAAAGCAGAAAGAATAGTAAGTAGAGACTTTGGGTCCACAGATTAGGGGTGAAGGAAGAGGGATGCAACAGACATGTATGTCAGCTTGTTTCAGTTCATGCCACCTGCAACATGACTAGTAGCTCCAGAAAACTACCAAACAGGCTAGAGATTACATTTTGAAAAGTCTCAATTTTTTCAAACCTACTAAAGGTTATACTTTTCTATCCCTCCAAATAATTATATTCAAAGGTTTGTGATGCTACTATGTATTAGCCTCTTATGTGTTTATACACAGGTACAAATGATACTTATTTGTATGAATAGCATGAAATGTTCAAAGATAATTGCCAACAAATGTTATATTTTTAAATTCCAGGGCAGTTCCAAGATGGCCAAATGGGAACAGCTCCAGTCTACAACTCCCAGCATGAGAGATGCACAAGACGGGTGATTTCTGCATTTCCAACTGAGGTACTGGGTTCATCTCACTGGGGCTTGTCCGACAGTGGGTGCAGCCCACTGAGCATTAGCTGAAGCAGGGTGAGGCATTGCCTCACCCAGGAAGCCAAGAGGTCAGGGAATTCCCATCCCTAGCCAAGGGAAGCTGTGACAGATGGCACCTGGAAAACTGGGTCACTCCCACCCTAATACTGTGCTTTTCCAAGGGTCTTAGCAAATGGCACAGCAGGAGATTACATCCCAGGCCTGGCATAGAGGGTCCCACACCCACAGAGCCTCGCCCATTGCTAGCACAGTCATCTGAGATGGAACTGCAAGGTGGCAGCAAGGTTGGGGGAGGGGTGCCCACCATTACTGAGGCTTCAGTAGGTAAACAAAGCAGCCAGAAAGCTTGAACTGGGTGGACCCCACTGCAGCTCAAGGAGGCCTGCCTGCCTCTGTAGACTCCACCTCTGGGGGCAGGGCAAAGCCAAACAGAAGGCAGTAGAAACCTCTGCAGATTTAAATGTCCCTCTCTGACAGCTTTGAAGAGACTAGTGGTTGTCCCAAAATGGAGGTTGAGATCTGAGAACGGACAGACTGCCTCCTCAAGTGGGTCCCTGACCCCCGAGTAGCCTAACCGGGAGGCACCCCCCAGGAGGGGCAGACTGACACCTCACACAGCTGGGTACCCCTCTGAGACGAAGCTTCCAGAGGAAAGATCAGGCAACAACATTTGCTGTTCAGCAATATTCACTGTTCTGCAGCCTCCACTGCTGATACCCAGGCAAACAGGGTCTGGAATGGGACCTCCAGCAAACTCCAACAGACCTGCAGCTGAGGGTCCTGACTGTTAGAAGGAAAACTAACAAACAGAAAGGACACCCACACTGAAACCCCATTTGTACGTCACCATCATCAAAGACCAAAAGTAGATAAAACCACAAAGATGGGGGAAAAAAAGAGCAGAAAAGCTGAAAATTCTAAAAATGAGAGCACCTCTCCCCCTCCAAAGGAATGCAGCTGCTCGCCAGCAACAGAACAAAGCTGGACGGAGAATAACTTTGACGAGTTGAGAGTAGGCTTCAGATGATCAAACTTCTCCAAGATAAAGGAGGAAGTTCGAACCCATGGCAAAGAAGATAAAAGCCTTGAAAAAAGATTAGACGAATGGCTAACTAGAATAAATAGTGTAGAGAAGTCCTTAAATGACCTGATGGAGCTGAAAACCATGGCATGAGAACTACATGATGAATGCACAAGCTTCAGTAGCCGAGTCGATCAACTGGAAGAAAGGGTAGCAGTGACTGAAGATCAAATGAATGAAATGAAGCAAGAATAGAAGTTTAGAGAAAAAAGAGTAAACAGAAACGAAAAAATCCTCCAAGAAATATGGGACTATAAGAAAAGACCAAATCTATGTTTGATTGGTGTATCTGAAAGTGACAGGGAGAATGGAACCAAGTTGGAAAACACTCTGTAGGATATTATCCAGGAGAACTTCCCCAATCTAGCAAGGCAGGCCAATATTCAAATTCAGGAAATACAGAGAATGCCACAAAGATACTCCTCGAGAAGAGCAATTCCAAGACACATAATTGTCAGATTCACCAAAGTTGAAATGAAGGAAAAAATGTTAAGGGCAGCCAGAGAGAAAGGTCGGGTTACCCACAAAGTTAAGCCCATCAGACTAACAACAGATCTCTCAGCAGAAACTCTACAAGTCAGAAAACAGTGGGGGCCAATATTCAACATTCTTAAAGATAAGAATTTTCAACCCAGAATTTCATGTACAGCCAAACTAAGCTTCATAAGTGAAGGAGAAATAAAATCCTTTACAGACAAGCAAATGTTGAGAGATTTTGTCACCACCAAGCATGCCCCACAAGAGCTCCTGAAGGAAGCATTACACATGGAAAGGAACAACCAGTACAAGCCACTTCTAAAACATGCCAAATTGTAAAGACCATCGATGCCAGGAAGAAACTGCATCAACTAACGAGCAAAATAACCAACTAACATCATAATGACAAGATCAAATTTACACATAATAATATTAAACTTAAATGTAAATGGGCTAAATGCTCCAATTAAAAGACACAGACTGGCAAACTGGATAAAGAGTCAAGACCCATCAGTGTGCTATATTCAGGAGACCCATCTCACGTGCAGAGACACACATAGGCTCAAAATAAAGGGATGGAGGAGGATCTACCCAGCAAATGGAAAGCAAAAAAAAAGCAGAGGTTGCAATCCTAGTCTCTGATAAAACAGACTTTAAACCAACAAAAGATCAAAAGAGACAAAGAAGGCCATTACACAATAGTAAAGGGATCACTCAATTCAACAAGTAGAGCTAACTATCCTAAATATATATTCACCCAACACAGGAGCACCCAGATTCATAAAGCAAGTCCTGAGAGACCTAAAAAGACTTATACTCCCACACAATAATAATGGGAGACTTTAACACCCCATTGTCAACATTAGACAGATCAACGAGACAGAAGGTTAAGAAGGATATCCCAGGACTTGAACTCAGCCCTGCACCAAGCAGACCTAATAGACATCTACAGAACTCTCCACCTCAAATCAACAGAATATACATTCTTTTCAGCATCACATCGCACTTATTCCAAATTTGACCGCATAGTTGAAAGTAAAGCACTCCTCAGCAAATGTAAAAGAACAGAAATTATAACAAACTGTCTCTCAGACCACAGTGCAATCAAACTAGAACTCAGGATTAAGAAACTCACTCAAAACTGCTCAACTACATGGAAACTGAACAACTTGCTCCTGAATGACAACTGGGTACATACCGAAATGAAGACAGAAATAAAGATGCTCTTTGAAAACAATGAGAATAAAGACACATGTACCAGAATCTCGGGGACACATTTAAAGCAGTGCGTAGAGGGAAATTTATAGCACTAAATCCCACAAGAGAAAGCAGGAAAGATCTAAAATTGACACCCTAACATCACAATTAAAAGAACTAGAGAAGCAAGAGAAAACACATTCAAAAGCTAGCAGAAGGCCAGAAATAACTAAAATCAGAGCAGAACTGAAGGAGACAGATACAAAAAGCCCTTAAAAAAAATCAATGAATCCAAGAGCTGGTGTTTTGAAAAGATCAACAAAATTGATAGACCACTAGCAAGACTAATAAAGAAGAAAAGAGAGAAGAATCAAATAGATGCAATAAAAAATGATAAAGGGGATATCACCACTGATCCCACAGAAATACAAACTATTATCAGAGAATACTATAAACAACTCTACACAAATAAACTACAAAATCTAGAAGAAATGGATAAATTCCAGGACACATACACCCTCCCAAGACTAAACCAGGAAGAAGTTGAATCCCTGAATAGACCAATAATAGGCTCTGAAATTGAGGCAATAATTAATAGCCTACCAACCAAGAAAAGTCCAGGACCAGACGTATTCACAGACAAATTCTACCAGAGGAACGAAGAGGAGCTGGTACCATTCCTTCTGAAACTATTCCAATCAATAGAAAAAGAGGGAATCCTCCCTAACTCATTTTATGAGGCCAGCATCATCCTGACACCAAAGGCCAGCAGAGACACAACAAAAAAAGAGCATTTTAGACCAATATCCCTTATGAACATCTATGCAAAAATCCTCAATAAAATACTGGCAAACCGAATCCAGCAGCACATCAAAAAGCTTATCCACCATGATCAAGTCAGCTTCATCCCTGGGATGCAGGGCTGGTTCAACATACACAAATCAATAAATGTAATCCAGCATATAAACAGAACCAAAGACAAAAACCACATGATTATCTCAACAGATGTAGAAAAGGCCTTTGACAAAATTCAAAGCCCTTTCGACGCGACGTATCTCAAAATACCAAGAGCTATTTATGACAAACCCACAGCCAATATGATACTGAATGGGCAAAAACTGGAAGCATTCCCTTTGAAAACTGGAACAACACAGGGATGCCCTCTCTTACCACTCCTCAACATAGTGTTGGAAGTTCTGGCCAGGGCAATCAGGCAGGAGAAAGAAATAAAGGGTATTCAATTAGGAAAAGAGGAAGTCAGATTGTCCCTGTTTGCAGATGACATGATTGTATATTTAGAAAACCCCATCGTCTCAGCCCAAAAGCTCCTTAAGCTGATAAGCAACTTCAGCAAAGTCTCAGGATACAAAATCAATGTGGAAAAATCACAAGCGTTCTTATACACCAATAACAGACAAACAGAGTGAAATCATGAGTGAACTCCCATTCACCATTGCTTCAAAGAGAATAAAATACCCAGGAATCCAACTCACAAGGGATGTGAAAGGACCTCTTTAAGGGAATTACAAATCACTGCTCAATGAAATAAAAGAGGACACAAACAAATGGAAGAACGAACATTCCATGCTCATGGCTAGGAAGAATCAATATCATGAAAATGGCCATACTGCCCATGGTAATGTATGCCATCCCCATCAAGCTACCAATGACTTTCTTCACAGAATTGGAAAAAACTACTTTAAAGTCCATATGGTACCAAAAAACAGCCTGCACTGCCAAGTCAATCCTAAGCCAAAAGAACAAAGCTAGAGGCATCAAGCTACCTGACTTCAAACTATACTACAAGGCTACAGTAACCAAAATAGCATGGTACTGGTACCAAAACAGAAAAGATAGACCAATGGAACAGAACAGAGGCCTCAGAAATAATACCACACATCTACAACTATCTGATCTTTGACAAACCTGACAAAAACAAAAAATGGGGAAAGGATTCCCTATTTAATAAATGGTGCTTGGAAAACTGGCTAGCTATATGTAGAAAGCTGAAACTGGATCTCTCCCTTACATCTTATACAAAAATTAATTCAAGATGGATTAAAGACTTAAATGTTAGACCTAAAACCATAAAAACCCTAGAAGAAAACCTAGACAATACCATTCAGGACATAGGCATGGGCAAGGACTTCATGTCTAAAACACCAAAAGCAATGGCAACAAAAGCCAAAATTGACAAATGGGATCTAATTAAACTAAAGAGCTTCTGCATGGCAAAAGAAACTGCCATCAGAGTGAACAGGCAACCTACAGAATGGGAGAAAATTTTTGCAATCTACCCATCTGAGAAAGGGCTAATATCCAGAATCTACAAAGAACTCAAACAAATTTACAAGAAAAAACAAACAACCCCACCAAAAAGTGGGCAAAGGATTTGAACAGACACTTCTCAAAAGAAGACATTTATGCAGCCAACAGACACATGAAAAAATGTTCATCATCATTGGCCATCAGAGAAATGCAAATCAAAACCACAATAAGATACCATCTCACACCAGTTAGAATGGTGATCATTAAAAAGTCAGGAAGCAACAGGTGCTGGAGAGGATATGGAGATATAGGAACACTTTTACACTGTTGCTGGGACTGTAAACTAGTTCAACCATTGTGGAAGACAGTGTGGCGATTCCTCAAGGATCTAGAACTAGAAATACCATTTGACCCAGCAATCCCATTACTGGGTATATACCCAAAGGATTATAAATCATGCTGCTATAGACACCTGCACACATATGTTTATTGTGGCACTATTTACAATAGCAAAGACTTGGAACCAACCCAAATGTCCATCAATGATAGACTGGATTAAGAAAATGTGGCACACATACACCATGGAATACTATGCAGCCATAAAAAAGGATGACTTCATGTCCTTTGTAGGGACATGGATGAAGCTGGAAGCCATCATTCTCAGCAAACTATCGCAAGGACAAAAAACCAAACACCACATGTTCTCAATCATAGGTGGGAATTGAACAATGAGAACACTTGGACACAGGAAGGGGAAACATCACGCACCAGGGCCTGTCGTGGGGTCAGGGCAGTGGGGAGGAATAGCATTAGGAGATATACCTAATGTAAATGACGAGTTAATGGGTGCAGCACACCAACATGGCAGATGTATACATATGTAACAAACCTGCATGTTGTGCACGTGTACCCTAGAACTTAAAGTATAATAAATAAATAAAGTAAAATAAAATTCCACTGCTCATGTGCTAAAAGTAGATAATAGTGATGATTGTACAATTCTGTGAACACACAAGAAACCACTGAGTTGTATACTTTAAATGGATCAGTTTTATGGTATGTAAATTATATCTCAATAAAACTATCATAACAAAATTAAAAGAAAAAACCTCATTGGTCAAAACATTCTTATTGTTCAAATTATTATATGATAGTTTGTTGAACAAGTTGGCTTTCAGCATTTTACTACTTTGGATTATTAAAAACAGTATCAGCTTTATAAAATTCTACCCTGAACACATAAGAAAAGATACCCCAACAACAAGAACAAAAACCAACAGGAAATAATGTCATTAATTTAAGACTATGTAAAACACAGTAATGCAAACTGTAGTATTCTACTAAAACTCAAGCAAATATGTTTTTATGATCCTGTGAGCTAAACATGTACATACATTGCCATCTTCTATTTCTTTCATTTGCAATCCAAAGGATAAAAACAGAAAGATGATTCTATGAAGTTGCCAGTAAAATCAAAAGAAAACAATCTGCATGGTCCAACAGTTTTGCCCCACTTCTTCCAGAGCTAACAAAGTAGGAAAGAAGTAGAAAATCCCTTGAAGCAACTGTTGGTACTACTGGACCACCGTGTTATCATATATACTTTATTTCTTGTCCTTTTTCCCCTTCAGTTTATGTTTTCTCCTCTCTTCACTCAGCTTCCTCACTTCATCCTCTCATCTTAGTAGCACAATATCTCCAAAAATGGAGATATTTGAAAATAAATATCTCCATTTATTTTCAAATGAGAGAATTAGAGTTTATAAAATATTTTCACATAAGATAACATGCATCTTTACAACTCAGTGGTATTACTTTCTATTAGTAGAAGGCGGAGCTCAAAAAGATTACTGAGTTAGCCAAGTTCACAAAATTTGTAAATAACCAAGACAGAGGCCAAATATTTTTACTTCAAAGTTACTGCTCCTTCTATATTAGCATAGCTGAACTTCAAGATTATATAGTACTGAAGACCAAAAAGGTTGATTACTAGCAATCCCTTGATTATTTAAATTATATGCTAGTAATCCTAAACTAAAAATGTTATCTTTAATTAAAATATTTCTTCTCTTATCCAAATTCTTTCTGTATACTCTATTCATAGTAATTATGCTATGTTTGCTGTTATTCTACTCTTTCCAAACAATCTTTTAAACTAAGCGTTTAATTATCTAGATTTTTAATCAAACACCATCCTCAGCAACCTTCATTAATTTTTCAGCGTCACTTTACTGAGGAATAATGATTTACTCTAAATTAAACAGCAATCAGTAGCAAAGTTCATTGGAATCTAGATACTGTACCTTCTCCTTTCCTTTATCTCATTTATAGCATTCCTGAAAACTTCCACTTACAGCAAAGGGGGAAAAAAAAGGAAGGCATGAAATGAGTTTGTGAGAGATTATATAGGGAATGATGACCAAAGGGCAATCATAATGACTTGTAAAGTAATTTAAGCAAAATGTTGACCTGAACCATAGACACATAGATATATTTAGGACTAAAAAGACCTGTAAGCCCACAAAAAAGAAGGAAGGAATTAAGGGAGGGAGGAAAAAAGATAGTTAATAGAGCTTCAGCTCACTTTCTTTTTTTTATACAATTAAAGTACAAAGGAATCATAAATACTCAAGGGAGATACGGATTTACTATTAGCTAGCTGAGGATACTCACAGATAACAGGGTTCCCTATTAGTGAATCCTGGCACACAAAGTCAGTAAGTTAAAGGAAGACAAGAATTGACCAAAGGATTAGGCAGGCTCACACTGGAATCCCCTTCTCTTTCTGTCCTCCAAGTGTGGATCAAGAATTATCCACATCAGAAACACCCATGGCTTTTATTTAACAGTTATATCACTATACTCCAACATAGACCTGTATAAACAAAATGTCTGGGAGTTGGACTTTTATATTTGCATTTTAACAAGACCATAGGTTATTTTTAAACCCACTGAAGTTTGAAGCCCTTTCCCCTCAATTCACCTTTGTCAATGGTCAGTCAAGCTGCTTGTTTAATTAAATTGTGTCTGCTTTGGCAAATGCCTTCTGGGGGCAAATACTGCTTCAGGTATTAGTTAATCTCAAAAAAGAGAAATTCTGTGTCCTTATTTAGGTCATTTTATTCCCTATAAAACTTACCAGTGTTTTTCAAAAGACTGTAATTTAAAGCCTGGAGGTGAGGGATGAAGGAATAGGATAAGAGACAGGGAGGAAGTCATGCAGAGACAATATTTTTCTTGATTTTGTAAAAATTACTCAAAATGGGAAAAGAAACTACACAATAAATTAGGACAGAACATCTGCAAATTAAGATGGTATTAAGTATATATGCTTCCATTCAACTATAAGAGATTGGCCACTTTAAAAATCATTATGAAAACAAAAGTATTAATAAGTTTCATTTAGTGAAAGAAAGATTAGAAAGCAAAACATATATATTCTGTGTTTTTATAATATATACTATGTTAAAGTTTAATTTTATATAAGGCCTTTAAAGAAGGTACACTCATAAATTAAAACTGAAAGATAATTTTTATGAAAAGATTACCGTTTGGTGCAGTGGGAGGTGACCAGATGCCATAATATTTTGGCAAATATTTTCGTAGTTCTAGAAGAACACCATCAAAACAGTCAGCAGCATAAACCTGAAACAGAGAAATATAACATTGCTAGGTTCTTACAATGCTTTGTAACTGCGCTGCACATTTCTCAAATAAAATATATTATGTTGAATTATAATTCATCTGGTATGGCTTCAATTGCAAGTAAATTTGAAACAAGCAAAAAATATTACTGTGTGTCTCCAATGAGTAACTATGTATTATTTAGAGTACACTCTTGTTGGTTATCTAATTCTAGCCTTTTACTATCCTTGAACTATTTTATAACTTTGTAAGTTATAGATGCTGATAGCAAATGCAAAATAACTCTTGTCCATAGACATGTAAATATATTCTGGCCAGAGGATGTTCTTCTGACTTTCCTCCATGCACGCTGAGAGGAGGAAATGTAGTGGCAATATGAAAATTTACGTCAAACTTCCATTATTCCAGATAAATGTGTGTTTCTTTAACTTCTCTTTTGAACAAGTTTTAACATCTATCTGGTTCCCTCATTAAACAATACGTTAAAGCAAATCTTTAACACATATTTATTTTATATCTATAAGGTGATTTTTGCTTTTATCTTTTTTTAAAAATATCCTTTAACACAGTGTAAGTCTAATTGCTGCTCATTTAATTCCTTGATTTGTAACCGTTAATAATTCTAAAAGATACTAGAAAATTCTAATATCCTAGAACTAGATTCTAGTTTTCCTAGAAGAAAAGAGAGAATATTTTTTGTTTAAAAAAATGACATGTGGGCCGGGCGCGGTGGCTCAAGCCTGTAATCCCAGCACTTTGGGAGGCCGAGACGGGCGGATCACGAGGTCAGGAGATCGAGACCATCCTGGCTAACACAGTGAAACCCCGTCTCTACTAAAAAAATACAAAAAAAAACTAGCCGGGCGAGGTGGCGGGCGCCTGTAGTCCCAGCTACTCGGGAGGCTGAGGCAGGAGAATGGCGTGAACCCGGGAGGCGGAGCTTGCAGTGAGCCAAGATCACGCCACTGCACTCCAGCCTGGGCGGCAGAGCGAGACTCTGTCTCAAAAAAAAAGAAAAAAAAAAAAAAAAAAAAAAAAATGACATGTGGAGGGGCGGAGCAAGATGGCCGAATAGGAACAGCTCCAGTCTCCAACTCCCAGCGCGAGCGACACAGAAGACCGGTGATTTCTGCATTTTCAACTGAGGTACTGGGTTCATCTCACTGGGGAGTGCCGGACGATCGGTGCTGGTCAGCTGCTGCAGCCCGACCAGCGAGAGCTGAAGCAGGGCGAGGCATTGCCTCACCTGGGAAGCGCAAGGGGGAAGGGAATCCCTTTTCCTAGCCAGGGGAACTGAGACACACAACACCTGGAAAATCGGGTAACTCCCACCCCAATACTGCGCTTTAAGCAAACAGGCACACCAGGAGATCATATCCCACACCTGGCCGGGAGGGTCCCACACCCACGGATCCTCCCTCATTGCTAGCACAGCAGTCTGTGATCTACCGGCAAGGCAGCAGCGAGGCTGGGGGAGGGGCGCCCGCCATTGCTCAGGCTTAAGTAGGTAAACAAAGCTGCTGGGAAGCTCGAACTGGGTGGAGCTCACAGCAGCTCAAGGAAACCTGCCTGTCTCTGTAGACTCCAACTCTGGGGACAGGGCACAGTAAACAATAACAAACTTGGCAGAAACCTCTGCAGACGCAAACGACTCTGTCTGACAGCTTTGAAGAGAGCAGTGGATCTCCCAACACGGAGGTTGAGATCTGAGAAGGGACAGACTCCCTGCTCAAGTGGGTCCCTGACCCCTGAGTAGCCTAACTGGGAGACATCCCCCATTAGGGGCAGTCTGACACCCCACACCTCACAGGGTGGAGTACACCCCTGAGAGGAAGCTTCCAAAGCAAGAATCAGACAGGTACACTCGCTGTTCAAAAATATTCTATCTTCTGCAGCCTCTGCTGCTGATACCCAGGCAAACAGGGTCTGGAGTGGACCTCAAGCAATCTCCAACAGACCTGCAGCTGAGGGTCCTGACTGTTAGAAGGAAAACTATCAAACAGGAAGGACACCTACACCAAAACCCCATCAGTACATCACCATCATCAAAGACGAGAGGCAGATAAAACCACAAAGATGGGGAAAAAGCAGGGCAGAAAAGCTGGAAATTCAAAAAATAAGAGCACATCTCCCCCGGCAAAGGAGCGCAGCTCATCGCCAGCAACGGATCAAAGCTGGACGGAGAATGACTTTGACGAGATGAGAGAAGAAGGCTTCAGTCCATCACATTTCTCAGAGCTAAAGGAGGAATTACGTACCCAGCGCAAAGAAACTAAAAATCTTGAAAAAAAAGTGGAAGAATTGATGGCTAGAGTAATTAATGCAGAGAAGGTCATAAACGAAATGAAAGAGATGAAAACCATGACACGAGAAATACGTGACAAATGCACAAGCTTCAGTAACCGACTCGATCAACTGGAAGAAAGAGTATCTGCGATTGAGGATCAAATGAATGAAATGAAGCGAGAAGAGAAACCAAAAGAAAAAAGAAGAAAAAGAAATGAACAAAGCCTGCAAGAAGTATGGGATTATATAAAAAGACCAAATCTACGTCTGATTGGGGTGCCTGAAAGTGAGGGGGAAAATGGAACCAAGTTGGAAAACACTCTTCAGGATATCATCCAGGAGAACTTCCCCAACCTAGTAGGGCAGGCCAACATTCAAATCCAGGAAATACAGAGAACGCCACAAAGATACTCCTTGAGAAGAGCAACTCCAAGACACATAATTGCCAGATTCACCAAAGTTGAAATGAAGGAAAAAATCTTAAGGGCAGCCAGAGAGAAAGGTCGGGTTACCCACAAAGGGAAGCCCATCAGACTAACAGCAGATCTCTCGGCAGAAACTCTCCAAGCCAGAAGAGAGTGGGGGCCAATATTCAACATTCTTAAAGAAAAGAATTTTAAACCCAGAATTTCATATCCAGCCAAACTAAGTTTCATAAGTGAAGGAGAAATAAAATCCTTTACAGATAAGCAAATGCTTAGAGATTTTGTCACCACTAGGCCTGCCTTACAAGAGATCCTGAAGGAAGCACTAAACATGGAAAGGAACAACCGGTACCAGCCATTGCAAAAACATGCCAAAATGTAAAGACCATCGAGGCTAGGAAGAAACTGCATCAACTAACGAGCAAAATAACCAGTTAATATCATAATGGCAGGATCAAGTTCACACATAACAATCTTAACCTTAAATGTAAATGGACTAAATGCTCCAATTAAAAGACACAGACTGGCAAACTGGATAAAGAGTCAAGACCCATCAGTCTGCTGTATTCAGGAGACCCATCTCACACGCAGAGACATACATAGGCTCAAAATAAAGGGATGGAGGAAGATTTACCAAGCAAATGGAGAACAAAAAAAAGCGGGGGTTGCAATACTAGTCTCTGATAAAACAGACTTTAAACCATCAAAGATCAAAAGAGACAAAGAAGGCCATTACATAATGGTAAAGGGATCAATTCAACAGGAAGAGCTAACTATCCTAAATATATATGCACCCAATACAGGAGCACCCAGATTCATAAAGCAAGTCCTTAGAGACTTACAAAGAGACTTAGACTCCCATACAATAATAATGGGAGACTTCAACACTCCACTGTCAACATTAGACAGATCAATGAGACAGAAAGTTAACAAGGATATCCAGGAATTGAACTCATCTCTGCAGCAAGCAGACCTAATAGACATCTATAGAACTCTCCACCCCAAATCAACAGAATATACATTCTTCTCAGCACCACATCCTACTTACTCCAAAATCGACCACGTAATTGGAAGTAAAGCACTCCTCAGCAAATGTACAAGAACAGAAATTATAACAAACTGTCTCTCAGACCACAGTGCAATCAAACTAGAACTCAGGACTAAGAAACTCAATCAAAACCGCTCAACTACATGGAAACTGAACAACCTGCTCCTGAATGACTACTGGGTACATAACGAAATGAAGGCAGAAATAAAGATGTTCTTTGAAACCAATGAGAACAAAGATACAACATACCAGAATCTCTGGGACACATTTAAAGCAGTGTGTAGAGGGAAATTTATAGCACTAAATGCCCACAAGAGAAAGCAGGAAAGATCTAAAATTGACACTCTAACATCGCAATTAAAAGAACTAGAGAAGCAAGAGCAAACACATTCGAAAACTAGCAGAAGGCTAGAAATAACTTAAGATCAGAGCAGAACTGAAGGAGATAGAGACACAAAAAACTCTCCAAAAAATCAATGAATCCAGGAGTTGGTTTTTTGAAAAGATCAACAAAATTGACAGACCACTAGCAAGACTAATAAAGAAGAAAAGAGAGAAGAATCAAATCGACGCAATTAAAAATGATAAAGGGGATATCACCACCGACCCCACAGAAATACAAACTACCATCAGATAATACTATAAACACCTCTACGCAAATAAACTGGAAAATCTAGAAGAAATGGATAATTTCCTGGACACTTACACTCTTCCAAGACTAAACCAGGAAGAAGTTGAATCCCTGAATAGACCAATAGCAGGCTCTGAAATTGAGGCAATAATTAATAGCCTACCAACCAAAAAAAGTCCAGGACCAGATGGATTCACAGCTGAATTCTACCAGAGGTACAAGGAGGAGTTGGTACCATTCCTTCTGAAACGATTCCAATCAATAGAAAAAGAGGGAATCCTCCCTAACTCATTTTATGAGGCCAACATCATCCTGATACCAAAGCCTGGCAGAGACACAACAAAAAAAGAGAATTTTAGACCAATATCCCTGATGAACATCGATGCAAAAATCCTCAATAAAATACTGGCAAACCGGATTCAGCAACACATCAAAAAGCTTATCCACCATGATCAAGTGGGCTTCATCCCTGGGATGCAAGGCTGGTTCAACATTCGCAAATCAATAAACATAATCCAGCATATAAACAGAACCAAAGACAAGAACCACATGATTATCTCAATAGATGCAGAAAAGGCTTTTGACAAAATTCAACAGCCCTTCATGCTAAAAACGCTCAATAAATTCGGTATTGATGGAACGTACCTCAAAATAATAAGAGCTATTTATGACAAACCCACAGCCAATATCATACTGAATGGGCAAAAACTGGAAAAATTCCCTTTGAAAACTGGCACAAGACAGGGATGCCCTCTCTCACCACTCCTATTCAACATAGTGTTGGAAGTTCTGGCTAGGGCAATTAGGCAAGAGAAAGAAATCAAGGGTATTCAGTTAGGAAAAGAAGAAGTCAAACTGTCCCTGTTTGCAGATGACATGATTGTATATTTAGAAAACCCCATTGTCTCAGCCCAAAATCTCCTTAAGCTGATAAGCAACTTCAGCAAAGTCTCAGGATACAAAATTTATGTGCAAAAATCACAAGCATTCTTATACACCAGTAACAGACAAACAGAGAGCCAAATCAGGAATGAACTTCCATTCACAATTGCTTCAAAGAGAATAAAATACCTAGGAATCCAACTTACAAGGGATGTAAAGGACCTCTTCAAGGAGAACTACAAACCACTGCTCAGGGAAATAAAAGAGGACACAAACAAATGGAAGAACATACCATGCTCATGGATAGGAAGAATCAATATTGTGAAAATGGCCATACTGCCCAAGGTAATTTATAGATTCAATGCCATCCCCATCAAGCTACCAATGAGTTTCTTCACAGAATTGGAAAAAACTGCTTTAAAGTTCATATGGAACCAAAAAAGAGCCCGCATCTCCAAGACAATCCTAAGTCAAAAGAACAAAGCTGGAGGCATCATGCTACCTGACTTCAAACTATACTACAAGGCTACAGTAACCAAAACAGCATGGTACTGGTACCAAAACAGAGATATAGACCAATGGAACAGAACAGAGTCCTCAGAAATAATACCACACATCTACAGCCATCTGATCTTTGACAAACCTGAGAGAAACAAGAAATAGGGAAAGGATTCCCTATTTAATAAATGGTGCTGGGAAAATTGGCTAGCCATAAGTAGAAAGCTGAAACTGGATCCTTTCCTTACTCCTTATACGAAAATTAATTCAAGATGGATTAGAGACTTAAATGTTAGACCTAATACCATAAAAATCCTAGAGGAAAACCTAGGTAGTACCATTCAGGACATAGGCATGGGCAAAGACTTCATGTCTAAAACACCAAAAGCAACGGCAGCAAAAGCCAAAATTGACAAATGGGATCTCATTAAACTAAAGAGCTTCTGCACAGCAAAAGAAACTACCATCAGAGTGAACAGGCAACCTACAGAATGGGAGAAAATTTTTGCAATCTACTCATCTGACAAAGGGCTAATATCCAGAACCTACAAAGAACTCAAACAAATTTACAAGAAAAAAACAAACAACCCCATCAAAAAGTGGGCAAAGGATATGAACAGACATTTCTCAAAAGAAGACATTCATACAGCCAACAGACACATGAAAAAATGCTCATCATCACTGGCCATCAGAGAAATGCAAATCAAAACCACAATGAGATACCATCTCACACCAGTTAGAATGGCGATCATTAAAAAGTCAGGAAACAACAGGTGCTGGAGAGGATGTGGAGAAATAGGAAACTTTTACACTGTTGGTGGGATTGTAAACTAGTTCAACCATTATGGAAAACAGTATGGCGATTCCTCAAGGATCTAGAACTAGATGTACCATATGACCCAGCCATCCCATTACTGGGTATATACCCAAAGGATTATAAATTATGCTGCTATAAAGACACATGCACTCGTATGTTTATTGCAGCACTATTCACAATAGCAAAGACTTGGAATCAACCCAAATGTCCATCAGTGACAGATTGGATTAAGAAAATGTGGCACATATACACCATGGAATACTATGCAGCCATCAAAAAGGATGAGTTTGTGTCCTTTGTAGGAACATGGATGCAGCTGGAAACCATCATTCTTAGCAATCTATCACAAGAACAGAAAACCAAACACCGCATGTTCTCACTCATAGGTGGGAACTGAACAATGAGATCACTTGGACTCAGGAAGGGGAATATCACACACAGGGGCCTGTCATGGGGAGGGGGGAGGGCGGAGGGATTGCATTGGGAGTTATACCTGATGTAAATGACAAGTTGATGGGTGCAGCACACCAACATGGCACAAGTATACATATGTAACAAACCTGCACGTTATGCACATGTACCCTACAACTTAAAGTATAATAATAATAAATAAATTTAAAAAAAAAAAAATGACATGTAACACATTTTATCTAATGAACTTTCTCTAAATATTCCCTACCTAATTATTTAAAACCAATGAAGTTTACTGGTGTAAAATGCTTACGAAAACTTAGTATTAGAATCTAATTATATATGCCAAACCATATTTATGTCAAGTAGTTGTATGCAACATAATTCTTCAGAATAAATTCAAGTGTGGCAGATTCTTGGCAGACCAAATATCCATGTGGTACATTGTATTTCCCAGACTCCCCTGTTGAATTGTTAGTAGAAGTGATTCATATTAGTCACTTCCAGGCCAAGGTAACTTAGAGCAAGTGTACCTGAACATCCCTCCATTCCTAGCACAATGACCATGGGTGCAGTGCTGAGGATGAGCTAATTACAAGATGGAGGAATGAAGTAGATCTCTGTGTACTATCTAAAGAACTCCATGCTATATTTATAAATGAAAAAGATAAAAGGCATATTAGTTACAAATATATATAGCAGGTCTATGGAATTAAGAAAGATACATATATGGGTATCATCTCTGCAAAGGCACAGGAAAAATGATAAATATTCATTTGAAACTACTGATAGTTTAATTCTGGAACGGAAATGAAAGACAGATAAATTTTCTCTTCTTATTTAGAATATTTTTTAAAGTAGTGGGGCTGGTGTTTACTGCAACATGCCAGGCAAGATAACGTAAGAACCTTTCTTTTTGTTGTTGTTTTTTGTTTTTTGAGATGGAGTCTCGCTCTGTCGCCCAGGCTGGAGTGCAGTGGCATGATCTCAGCTTACTGCAAGCTCTGCCTCCTGGGTTTACATCATTCTCCTGCCTCAACCTCCCAGGTAGCTGGGACTACAGGTATCCGCCACCACGCCTGGCTAATTTTTTGTATTTTTAGTAGGGACGAGGTTTCACCATGTTAGCCAGGATGGTCTCGATCTCCTGACCTCCTGATCCGCCCGCCTCAGCCTAAGATAACCTAAAAACCTTTCTATCTTGAAATGTAGTATAAAATATAACAAATATTTTCTTAAATGCATCGCTGAGCTCTCAAGGAAAAAAAAGGGAATTCTTCTTAGTTTTGCATGCCTATGAAACAAAAGTGTTAACACAAGCAGTGATGTTTGGGCTTCACAGAGGTTCACTCAGGACCTGAACCAAAGGATCTCAGAACTCAAGGATGAGGCAGAGCTGAGGATAGAGTTACTATACTGAAACATGGAGACTAAATAAAATTCTAAATCCTGAAAAATAAAAATCTTGGCTTCCTTCTGCCTCCCCCAACCACTGAACTCCAAGAATGCTGGCAGCTAACCTTACAGACAAAAACAGAGAAGTAGCAAATAAACAATATTAGGAATGAAAAGGGAATCTCAACTGATAGAGCATAATTTTTTTTAATACTAGGAAAAGCTTTGTCAAGAGGGCAATTTGTATTTAAAAAGCAATCTAGGCCAGGCGCGGTGGCTAACGCCTGTAATGCCAGCACTTTGGGAGGCTGAGGTAGGTGGATAACCTGAGGTCAGGAGTTCCAGACCAGCCTGGCCAACATGGCAAAACCCCATCTCTACCAAAAATACAAAAATTAGCCAGGCATGGTGGCATGCGCCTGTAATCCCAGCTACTCAGGAAGCTGAGGCAGGAGAATCACTTGAACCTTGGAGCTGGAGGTTGCAATGAGCAGAGATCATGCCACTGCACTGCAGCCTGGGCAATAGCAAGACCATCTCTCAAAAGAAAAAAAGTAATCTAAATATATTGTACTATCACACTAACAAATAAAATAAAAATCTGAAGAACTTTAAGAAACTGAATCACTGGTTAAAAATATATCCCTTCCCAGGAAAAAATGAAAGAAAGAAAGCACAAAAAAGAGGAAAGAAAGAAAAAGAAAGAGGGGGACATTCCAAGATGGCCGAATAGGAACAGCTCCAGTAGCAGCTCCCAGCGTGATCCATGCTTGCCTCACCAGGGAAGCACAAGAGGTTGGGGGATTTCCCTTTCCTAGCCAAAGGAAGCCATGACAGACTACCTGGAAAAACGGGACACTCCCACCCAAATACTGCGCTTTTCCCAAGGTCTTAACAACTGGCAGGTAAGGAGATTCTCTCCTGTGCATGGCTCAGTGGGTCCCATGCCAATGGAGCCTTGATCACTGCTAGCACAGCAGTCTGAGATCGAACTGTGAGGCGACAGCCTGGCTGGGGGAGGGGAGACCACCATTGCTGAGGCTTGAGTAGGTAAACAAAGAAGCTGGGAAGCTTGAACGGGGTGGAGCCCACCACAGCCCAACAAGGCCTATCGCCTCTAGACTCCAACTCTGTGGGCAGAGCATAGCTGAACAAAAGGCAGCAGACAACTTCTGCAGACTTAAACATCCCTGTCTGACAGCTCTGAAGACAGCAGTGGTTCTCCCAGCATGGCATTTGAGCTCTGAGAATAGACAGACTGCCTCCTCAAGTGTGTCCCTGACCCCCGTATACCCTAACTGGGAGACACCTCCCAGTAGGGGCCAACAGACAGCTCATATAGGCGGCTGCTCCTCTGGGACAAAGCTTCCAGAGGAAGGATCAGGCAGCAATATTTGCTGTTGTGCAGCATTTGCTGTTCTGCAGCCTCCACTGGTGATACCCAGGCAAACAGGGTCTTGAGTGGACCTCCAGCAAACTCCAACAGACCTAGAGCTGAGGGACCTGTTAGAAGGAAAACTAACAAACAGAAAGGAATAGCATCAACATCAACAAAAACTTCATCTACACCAAAATCCCATCTGTAGGTCAACAACATCAAAGACAAAAGGTAGATAAAACCACAAAGATAGGGAGAAACCAGAGCAGAAAAACTGAAAATTCAAAAATCAGAGCGTCTCTTCTCCTCCAAAGGATCACATCTCCTTGCCAGCAATGGTACAAAGCTGGACAGAGAATGACTTTGACGAGTTAGCTAACTAGAATAAACAGTATAGAGACGTCCTTAAATGACCTGATAGAGCTCAAAACCATGGCAAGAGAACTTTGTGATGCATACACAAGTTTCAATAGCCAATTCTAACAGTGGAAGAAAGGGTATCAGTGATTGAAGATCAAATTAATGAAATAAAGCGAGAAGACAAGGTTAGAGAAAAAAGAGTAAAAAGAAATGAACAAAGCCTCCAAGAAATATGGGACTATGTGAAAAGACCAAATCTATGTTTGACTGGTATACCTGGAAGCAACGGGGAGAAAGGAACCAAGTTAGAAAACACTCTTCAAGATACTATCCAGGAGAACTTCCCCAACCTAGCGAAGCAGGCCAACATTCAAATTCAGGAAATACAGAGAACGCCACAAAGATACTTCTCGAGAAGAGCAACTCCAAGACACGTAATAGTCAGATTCACGAATGGTTGAAATGAAGGAAAAAGTGTTAAGGGCAGCCAGAGAGAAAGGTTGTATTACCCACAAAGGGAAGCCCATCAGACTAACAGCGGATCTCTTGGCAGAAACCCTAAAGCCAGAAAAGAGTGGGGGCCAATATTCAACATTCTTAAAGAAAAGAATTTTCAACCCAGAATTTCATATCCAGCCAAACTAAGCTTCATAAGTGAAGGAGAAATAAAATCCTTTAGACAAGTAAATGCTGAGAGACTTTGTCACCACCAGACCTGCCTTACAAAAGCTCCTGAAGTAAGCACTAAACCTGTAAAGAAACAACCAGTACTACCACTGCAAAAACACACCAAATTGTACAGACCACTGATGTTATGAAAAAACTGCATCAATTAACGGGCAAAATAACCAGCCAACATTATAATGACAGGATCAAATTCACACTTAAAAATATTAAACTTAAATGTAAATGGGCTAAATGCTCCAATTAAAAGACACAGACTGGAATATTGGACAAAAAAAATCAAAACCCATTGGTGTGCTATATTCTGGAGACCCATCTCACATGCAAAGACGCACACAGGCTCAAAATAAAGGGATGGAGGAAGATCTACCAAGTAAATGGAAAGCAAAAAAAAGCAAAGGTTGCAATCCTAGTCTCTGATAAAACAGACTTTAAACCAACAAAGATCAAAAGAGACAAAGAAGTCCATTATACACAATTCAACAAGTAGAGCTAACTATCCTAAATATATATTCACCCAACACAGGAGCACCCAGATTCATAAGGCAAGTCCTGAGAGACCTAAAAAGACTTATACTCCCACACAATAATAATGGGAGACTTTAACACCCCATTGTCAACATTAGACAGACGAGACAGAAGGTTAAGAAGGATATCCAGGACTTGAACTCAGCCCTGCACCAAGCAGACCTAATAGACATCTACAGAACTCTCCACCTCAAATCAACAGAATATACATTCTTCTCAGCACCACATCGCACTTATTCTAAAATCGACCACATAATTGGAAGTAAAGCACTCCTCAGGAAATGTAAAAGAATAGAAATCACAACAAACTATCTCTCAGACCACAGTGCAATCAAACTAGAATTCAGGATTAAGAAACTCACTCAAAACCACACAACTACATGGAAACTGAACAACTTGCTCCTGAATGACAACTGGGTACATAACGAAATGAAGGCAGAAATAAAGATGTTCTTTGAAAACAATGAGAACAAAGACACATGTACCAGAATCTCGGGGACACATTTAAAGCAGTGCGTAGAGGGAAATTTATAGCACTAAATGCCCACAAGAGAAAGCAGGAAAGATCTAAAATTGACACCCTAACATCACAATTAAAAGAACTAGAGAAGCAAGAGCAAACACATTCGAAAGCTAGCAGAAGGCAAAAAATAACTAAGATCAGAGCAGAGCTGAAAGAGAGACACAAAAAACCCTTCAAATAATGAATCCAGCAGCTGGTTTTTTGAAAAGATCAACAAAACTGATAGATCGCCAGCAAGACTAACAAAGCAGCAAAGAGAGAAGAATCAAATAGACGCAATAAAAAATGATAAAGGGGATATCACCACCGATCCCACAGAAATACAAACTACCATCAGAGAATACTATAAACAACTCTACGCAAATAAACTACAAAATCTAGAAGTAGATAAATTCCTGGACATATACACCCTGCCAAGACTAAACCAGGAAGAAGTTGAACCTCAGAATAGACCAATAACACAGAACTTTGGGAGGCAGAGGCAGGGGGACTGCCTGAGCCCAGGAGTTCAAGACCAGCCTGGACAACATGGTAAAACCCCATCTCTACAAAAAAAAAAAACTATTTTAAAATTAGCCAGGCTTGCTGGCCTGTGCCTGTAGTTCCAGCTACTGTGGGGAGGTTGGGTGGGGTGGGGTGGGGAGATGCTGAGGTGAGAGGATCACTTGAGCTTAAGTGTTTTAGACCAGCCTGGACAACAAAGTGAGACCCCATCTCTACAAAAAAATACAAAAATTACCCGGGCTTTGTGGCACACGCCTGCAGTTCCGATTAGTTAGGAGGCACAGGCTGAGCTGGGAGAATAGCTTGAGCCTGGGAGGCAGAGGTTGCAATGAATCAAGATCATGCCACTGTACTTCAGCCTGGGCAACGAGCCAGACTCTATCTCAAAAAAGAAAAAAATCAAAACAGAAAAGAGGCTATGTATCGTCCCTTTCCCACTCCACCCTTCTCCACCCAAGAGGCTGACTTGAATCAACTCCATCAGTGAGGTCCCTTGCCCTCTTGCCCTTAGAAGACACAAACAAGAGACTGGAGGGTATGAGAAGAGTTTAGGTCAGTTACTTACTTTTCTAGCTCCCTCCTTAACAGGTCATGTCTTCTCATAAAGTTACCTTCCCTAGATTCCGGGAATCACTCTCTCCACTTCAGGCCCAGGGATGGTATAACATTATAACATCTCTTGCAGGTTGCCATAAGCTCTAACCCTACCTTTGTAAATAGTCCCTTTATGAAACCAACAGAGTATATCATTTGTATCTTGACAAAACGTTGCCTCACACAGAGGGTATTTTAATTTCCTTAACCTGAGAAGAAGTATCTACCATAAACACAAAAGAAGAATCTAAGAATTGAAATAGAATAGAAAATACTAGACTGCATCACATACAGTAAAGATAAGCACTGCTTTCCATGAAGCTTTTGTTTCCGTTATATGCATACAGTGACTATGCTGTCAAATATGTGTCTAACTGTGAGTCACCACCAGAAAACTCTGAAAAACACTTTGAAGACAACAAAACAAATCTTACCTCACTTACCATATTATAGAATTCCAGCTCTCTTGGGCCCCTTGGAGGTGGTTGTAACTGTTTCAAAACTGTACCATCTGGATGTTGTAGTATACCTACAGAACAAAAATCAGAAATTTTTTAATGCTTTAATAATAGTAAACCTTGCTTCATTAAATAGATTTGTTCCTGAAGTGACAGGTAAACTACTTCCATTAAACTTAAGGGTTTACTTTTACTTATTTCAGAAATTTTAACATTCAACCAACATGTTTCAGTACTTATTATATGCAAAGCACCAGAACACAAATTCCAAATATCTTCATTTTAGTGTCTCCAACCACTACCTCTTTTGGCACCCTCAGGCTTTATAATACATAGAACATAAGTGTAAATTTGTATAGAAATTCCTCAGTAATAGGTTTTCTATAAGATGTTAATTTATAGTTATAAGAAGCAAGTTAAAAGCAATAGCACAAATTGACCCCACTTTTAAAACCAGAAAAGAACATTTGTGTTAACAGTGGCAATATATGAATTTCCTACTTGGTAATTTTTTACAAGTCTGTCTTATCTAACAGTAACTAAAACATTTGCTGATTCAAATGCACTGTATACAATTATATAGATAGTACCAGGGCATCTAGCCAATGGGTAAAATGAGGGCTGAAATCAGGCAACAAGCCGAGAGCAGGAAGGGGCAACTTTTTGTAATCTGTCCAAAGAGGGAGACTTTTTATAAAGTCGCCATATATATACACCAACACTGTTCCTACCCCTATACCATGAAGACACATTCCAAATTTATATGTTAAAATCTTAAACTTTGATGTATTGGGATTTTATAAAATCATGCTAGTCAGAATATCGCTCAAATAACATATTTAGAATTTTGATAAAATATGCCACTTGAGTTTCCTTTTCTTTTTGGCAAGTGTTAGGAATTTTTTTCTTTCTGTCAGATAGGTAATGTGCTAACACTGCAACAAGATTGGAGTGAGGCATATCTCACGCATGAGCATGAAAACTCAATCATTGTGCTTATGAACTACAAAAGGATCTAGAATTTTTAATAATGGCAAAAATGCAGAATTCAGCCAACAGAAGCAGAAAGTCTCAAGAGATACAGAAATCAAGTTTTTTTTTTTTTTTTAATCTTAAGACTTAGAATAGGCCAAGCTTGCTGGCTCACACCTGTAATTCCAGCACTTTGATAGTCTGTGGCTGGAAGAGTTTGAGGTGAGTCTGGGCAACATAGTAGACCCTGTTTCTACAAAACATTTAAAAAAGAAAATTAGCTGGGCATGGTGGTATGTGTCTATAGTCCCACCTACTCAGGAGAACGAGGTGGGAAGATGCCTTGAGCCCAGGAGTTTGAGGCTGCAATTAGCTATGATCAGGCCACTGCACTTCAACCTGGGTGACAGAGCGAGAGCCCCTCTCTAAAAAAAATTGTTTAAAATTTTTAAAAGGCCTAGATATAGAATAGAAGGAAGGTAAATATTAATCTTTCAGTATAAGACTGGTTGGTAAACAGTCAAAAGACTTCAAAGAGTAGTCCACTATAACTAAAAATTTCTGAAGAATTCTGTTCCTGAAGGTTTGGATGGAGCACAAGGCCTTTATTCCCATGGTTATAACATTTTCTGTGGAGCTTAAAATGAGTAAAGAAGCTTTGATGAATAGTATTCCAGAGGAAAATAAAAATTGAGCTTTCATAAATAAGCAGAGAACCATGACAGCTTCCCTGCCTTGGGGCAAACACCGCAGTCTAGATACAGGTGATCTTCCCATTAGACAAATACATTTTATCAGGCAAGCAGTAATCAGCCAAGCCACAGACAACTGTGTGGGATAGCAGGATGGATTAGAGATTGTAATAATCCCAACACAAAAAGAAATTGCTTGATCCAGTATGTCTCCCATATTAGTCACCCTGCAACATAACCCCTCATGTTTGAGAAGATAGAAGGTGGTAATCTTGGCATTCTCTGGGTGAGTGAATTCCAGGATCCAAATAAACCAACAGTCAACCAACAGTTTCTCAGCCTGCAACCAAATACCCACCCCCAGCTCAAAAACTGTCAAGATAAAAAATGAGGCACCTTGGAATGGGCTGAGCCAATAACAGATACACTGAATCTAAGACTGCAGCCTAACACTAGCTCAACTAAACTCAGTCCCTTACCCTAAACACAGGAAAGGGCATGTACTCCATGGGGGATCAAAACAAAACAAAAAATAGTACACATCACTTCCCACTGTTCTTTAAACAAAATGCCCTAGATTCAAGAAAAAATTATGACACATACTCAAAATATCAGCAAAACATGAAGCACAATCAAGAGAAACATTAATAGGAGATGACATAGAGATGACCAAGTCATTGTAATTAGCAAGCAAGCATTTTAAAACAAAAAGTATAAATATGCCAAAGAAACTATAGAAAAAGATTAACGTAAATGCTAGAGATTAGGTACTTCAGGAGATAAATAAACTATGAAAAAACTCTAAAACTGAAAAGGCACAGTATCTGAAATAAAAAATTTAATTAATGGGATTTAATCAACAGATAAGCAATCACAGAAGAGCAAAGAACATTCAGAAAGACCAATACAAAATATCTAAATTAAAGCAAATACAGAAACGTATCTAAAAAGAAAAAAAAATGTATACAGCATTAGAAACCTGTAAGGTAATACCAAGAGTTTTTAACAAACGTGTAGTTGGGGTACTATAAAAAGAAAAGAGAATGGGCCAGAGAAAAAAATCTGTGCTTTCAAGTTTCCATCTAGGATACAGAAAGCTGAAAGAAGCATTGCTCCCACTTATAATCTACAAAATCATAACTTTTCATGAAGCCATCAAAGTGTTGAGATAATAACCAACAAACTTGAAATCTAAAGGAAGACATACACCATGAAAAAAAAAAGACAAATGAGAGCGCTGGCTCACCCATGGAGGGGAATGGGATGGTGGGGTTACCTTACAAGGGGGTTAGAAAAATACAGCTAAAATTTTTAACAAATAGCTAATGGCAAAGTGTAGATTCGAGTGAGGGTATAAAACTCCAAGAAGTTGCAAACACTTGCGACATTTTCTTCCAGGCTGTCAAGAAAAAGACTAGAGAGACGCAGAAAGCCAGAAAAAGTGATCATCAGAGGTACAGGCATGGAGGAAGTGAGGCACCACTACTAAAAAAGACCCTTTTCCCCTCTGGATCCAAAAGTCTTAAGTTGTTGAGGTAAGAGCAGCAAATCATGTTGCCCCCAAGAAACAGGTGACAAGCCATTGTGGATGGTAGAAGAATAAAGAAAAATATTCTCCAACCCTGGGAGGGTGAAGGAAGACAGGATATCATGTGCAGTCCTAGCTTTAGAGGTCTCCTACTGCTGGGGGTGGGAAGGAAACTCATGCAAAGGACCTGATGAAGACACAAGGCAGTCTGACTCCTACAGGAAAGAGGGGCAGGATCCCTGAACAAGTCCCATTCCCCAAAACTTAGGATCACAGAGCATACCTAACATTGAAGCTGGGCCAAGACAATAGAGGATACCTCTTCAGTCTAGCACCGGGGTAGCTATCACCAAGTAAAAAATAACAGTAATCTACATTTGCGGGAGGGGCATGAACATAGAGAAAACCGCTTCTGAGGCCTAGGTGCACAAAGAAGACCTAAAGCAGAGGGTTAAACAGGAATACTGAGAAAAATCCTCTGGCAAATCAGGCCCACCCTGAACAAAAGATGACACTAGCAGAATTTCAAATCTGTGGTGCATAACAAAATGCCATAGACTGAGCAGCTTAAACCATAGAAATTTATTTTTCCATATTTCTGAAGGCTAGAAGTCCCAGAGCAAGGTGCTGGGAGATTTGGTTCCTAGTATGGACTCTCTTAGCCTGTAGAAGGTCACCTTCTCACTGTGTTCTCATATGGCAGACAAAGAGAGAGCTAACTCTCTAATGCCTTTTCTTATAATGACACATTCTGTTGGGTCAAGACTTCACCCTTATGACCTCATTTAACCTTACTTACCTCCATAAAGGTGCAATCTCCAAATACGCTTACATTTCCAGGGGAGGGGGGCTTCAACATATGAATTTTGAAGGACACAAACACTCAGTCCGTAACAGAAACCAATTATAACAACAATATTTAAATTTACCTCAACTCCTCATTAGATTGGTTCAAATCACCAACATCATCAGTCAAGCAGAAGAGGTATATTCATTTCAGTAACAAATACCGTTGGCTTCAGTTTGCTACAGTCCTACCCATGATGCCCACCAGAATTTAATAAAAATTACAACACATAAAAAAGCAAGGAAAATAATACTGTCAAGAGATACAGTAAAATACAGACCAGTATCAGAAATGACAGTGATGCTAACATTATCAGACAGGGGAACTTAACCATAATTAATATGTTAAAGCTGTAAGAGAAAAAGTACACAACATGTATGAAAAGACAAGTGCTTCCATCAGACAGAAACTTTAAGAGTTTAATGGAAATAGTAGAAATAAAATACATGGTAACAGACATGAAGAAAGCTTTCTACAGGTTCATCACTAGACTCAAAACAACCAAGGAGAATCAGTAAATTTGATGTCAGGTCAATAGAAATTATACAAATTAAAACACAAAGGGAAAAAAAACAAAAAGGAAGGAGAAATCAGAAGAAAGCATCCCAGATCTTTAGAATAATATCAAACAATCTATGATAATGATAACTATCTGATATGGTTTGGTTCTGTGTGCCCACCTAAATCCCATGTTGAATTGTAATCCCCTGTGTTGGTGGAGGGACTTGGTGGAAGGTGACTGGATCATGGGGGCAGATATCCCCCTTGCTGTTCTCATGATGGTGAGTTCTCATAAGATCTGGTAGTCTGAAAGTGTGCAGCACTTCCCCCTTCTCTCTCTCTCCCTCCTACTCAGCCATGTAAAGAAGGTGTGGGCTTCCCCTTTGCCTTCCACCATGACTGAAAGTTTCCTGAGGCCTTCCCAGCCATACCACCTGTACAGTCTGTGGGACTGAGTTAATTAAACCTCTTTTCTTCATAAATTACATCTCAGGTAGTTCTTCATAGCAGTGTGAAAATGAACTAATACACTATCCTAGGAAAAATATCTGAGAAAGGCACACCCGTGTTGATTATAACATTATTCACAATAGCTGAGAAGTGGAAGCAACTTCTATGTCCATTGACAGATGAATGGGTAAAAAAAAAAAAAAAAAAAAAAAAAAAAGTTGTATAGGCATACAATAGAACGTCATTATATTGTATATATACATGCATATGCATTGCATGTATGAATATGCATTGTATATGCATATAATAGAATGTCACTGCCTTTACAAAAAGGAAAATTCTGTCTTATGCTAACGCATGGATGAAACTTAAAGACATTATGCTAAGTGAAATTAACAAAAAGATAAATACTACATGATTACACTTATATGAGATATTTAAAGCAGTTAAAATCTTGGAAAACAGAAAATAGAATGCTAGCTGCCAGGGGCCAGGAAAAGGGAGAAAAAAGGAGTTGTTGTTCAGTGGACATGAGTTTTAAAAGATGAAAAAGTAGGCCAGGCAACGGTGGCTCATGCCTATAATGCCAGCACTTTGGGAAACCGAGGCAGCCAGATCACTTGAGGTCAGCAGTTCAAAACCAGCCTGGCCATCATGGTGGAACCCTGTCTCTACTAAAAACACAAAAATTAGCCAAAGGTGGTGGCACATGCCTGTAAACCCAACTACTTGGGAGGCTGAGGCAGAAGAATCACTTGAACCCAGGAGGCAGAGGTTACAGTGAGCTGAGATCATGCCACTGCACTCCAGCCTGGGTGACAGAGCAAGATTCTGTCTCAAAAAATAAAATAAAATAAAATAAAAAGATGAAAAAGTCCCAGAGATCTGTTGTACATCAGTGTGCACGTAATTAAGAATACTGTACATTTAAAAATGGCTAAGGTGGCAAACTGCATGTGCTTTTTAACGAAATTAAAAATGTATATTCAGCAGGATTACAAATATTCAAAATAAATGCACGCTAAAATTTCTATCTGCGGAAGGCACTTTCTAAATAGTTGTTTTTTGATACATAACTGTACATATTTGTGTGCACATATATATATTTTGATAATGTGCTTACAATGTGTAATGATCAAATAAGGGCAATCAGCGTATCCATCACCTCAAACACATAATTTATTTGTGTTGGGAACATTTCAAATATTCTCTTCTAGCTATTTTGAAATATACATTTTTATGAACTATAATCACCCTATCATGCTATTAAACACTAGAACTTACTCCTTCTAAGTATATTTTTGCACCCGTTAAACAATCTCTCTTCATTCCTCCCAACAACCTTTCCCAGCTTCTGGCAACCATCATTCTACTCTCTACCACCATGAGATCAACGTTTTTAGCTCCCACATCTGAAGAAGATCATGTGTTATTTGTCTTTCCATGCCTGGTTTATTTCACTTCATATGATGAGCTCCAATTCCATCCACGTTGTTGCAAATGACAGGATTTCATTCTTTTCTATGGCTGAATAATATTCCATTGTGAACCACACTTTCTTTATCTATTCATCTGTTGTGGACACTTAGGTTGATTCCATATCTTGGCTATTGTGAATACAGCTACAGTAAACACGGGAGTACAGATATCTCTTCAACATACTGATTTCTTTTGGATATATATTCACAAGTAGGAATGCCGGATCATATGGCTGATTTATTTTTAGTTTTCTGAGAAATTTCCGTACTATTTCCCAAAGTGGCTAATTTACATACCTAACAACTGTGTAGTAGTGTTCTCTTTCTCCACATCCTTGCCAGCATCTGCTGTTCTTTCACTTTAAAAAAAAAAAAAATGTATATGCTGTTGTTGTTTTTGAGATAGGGTCTCACTCTGTAACACAGGCTGGAGTGCAGTGGCACAATCATAGCTCACTGCAGCCTCCAACCTCTGGGCTCAAGCAGTCCTCCCACCCCAGCCTCCCAGGGCTGGGACTATAGGAATAAGCCACTATGCTCAGTTTGACATTTTAATAACAACCATTTTAACTAGCATGAGATAATATCTTATTGGTTTTTAGATTTGCATTTCTCTTATGATTAGTGATGTTGAGCACTTTTTCATACCCCAATTGGTCATTTGTATGTCCACTTTTGAGAGATGTCTATTCAGAATCTTTGCCCAGTTTTTATTGGATTACTTTTGCTGTTGAGTTGGTTATTTATATATTCTGCTTATTAATCTGTTCTCACATGGATAGTTTGCAAATATTTTCTCCCATTCTATAGGCTGTCACTCTGTTGATTGTTTCATTTGCAGTGCATAAGCTTTTTGGTTTGATGTAACCCCATTTGTATGTTTGCTTTTGTTGCCTGTCCTTCTGAGGTCTTGCCCAGAAAATCTTTGCCCAGACCATTGTCCTAAAGCACTTCTTCAGTATTTTATTCTGGTAGTTTCATGTTTTACATCCAATCCAATCAAATACATATTCAGTTGTTATATATGGAAAGGGACAGTGATCTAGTTTCATTTTTCTGCTTATGGATATCCAGTTTTCCCACCCCATTTATTGAAGACATCATTCCTTCCCCAATGTATGTGCTTGGCACCTTTGCCAAAACTCAATTGGCTGGAAATGTGTGAATTTATTTACAGGTTCGCTATTATGCTCCATTAGACTATGTGTCTGTTTTTGTGTCAGTGCCATGGTGTTTTGGATATTAGACCTATGTGGTAAATTTTGAAGCCAGGTAGTATGATGCCTCCAGCTTTATTGGTTTTGCTCAGGATTTCTTTGGGTATTTGAGTGAGGTCTTTTGTGGTTCCATACAAATTTAGGACATTTTTCTATTTCTCTGACAAACGTCTTTGGTGATTTGATAGGGATTACATTGACTCTGTTGACTGCTTTGGGTAGTATGAACATTTTAATGATATTAATTCTTCCAATCCGTGAACATATCTTTTCACATTGTGTGTCTTCTTCAATTCTTTCAGCAGTGTTTTATAGTTCTCATTGTAAAGTTATTTCACTTTTTGGTTTAATTTTTTCCAAGGGTTTCTGTTGTTGTTGTTAAGTTGTTGTTGTTAACTATTGTATATGAGATTGCTTTTTAAATTTGTTTTTCATATTGTTCACTGCTGATGTGTAGAAATGAAGATTTTTGTATGTTGACTTTGTATCTTGTAGCTTTGCTGAATTCTTTCATCAGCTCTAACAGTATTTCGGTGCAGTCTTTAGATTTTTCTAAATATAAGATCATGTTGTCTGCAAACAAGGATAATTTGACTTCCTCCTTTCTTATTTCCTTCTCTTGACTAACTGCTCTGACCAGGACTTCCACTCGTATGTCAAACAGGAGTGGTGAAAATGAGCATCCTTGTCTTCTTCTAAGATCTCAGAAGGGCTTCAGTTTTTCCCAATTCAGTATTATATTAGCTGTGAGTTTTCACAAATGGCCTTTATTTGTTCTGAAGTACGTTCCTTCTATACACAGTTTGGTGAGAGTTTTTATCAGGAAGCGATGTTGAATTTTATCACATCTTTTTCAGCATCTATTGAAATAATTATATAGTTTCTGTTTTTTATTCTGTGAATGTGATGTACCATATTTCTTAATTTGCCATAGTATGTCAAACCATCCTCAGAAACTTTTCGTCTATTTCACTTCTACTAATTTTGGTTTGTTCTTGCTCTTCTAACTCCTTGAGATGCATCATTAGGTTATTTGAAGTCTTTCTACATTTTGACATCAGTGTTTATTGCTATAAACTTCCCTCAAAGAACTGCTTTTCTTGCATCCCATGTGTTGGTATGCTGTTTCCATTTTCATTTGTCTGAAGGAATTTTATAATTTAATTTCTTAATTGACTCCATTCATTGTTCAGGAGCATGTTGTTTAATTTCCATAAATTTGTACCATTTCCATTTTTTCCTTCTATTATTGGTTTGTAGGTTTATTCTGTGTGGTCAGAAAGGATAGTTGATATTATTATTTGTTTGTTTGTTTGTTTTGAGATGGAGTCTCGCTCTGTTGCCCAGGCTGGAGTGCAGTGGCACGATCTCGGCTCACTGCAAGCTCTGCCTCCCAGGTTCACACCATTCTCCTGCCTCAGCCTCCCAAGTAGCTGGGACTATAAGGGCCTGCCACCACCCCGGCCTAATTTTTTGTAGTTTTAGTAGAGATGGGGTTTCACCGTGTTAGCCAGGATGGTCTCGATCTCCTGACCTCATGATCCGCCCATCTCGGCCTCCCAAAGTGCTGGGATTACAGGCGTGAGCCACCGTGCCTGGCCCCTGGTTGATACCATTTTTAAAAATTTGTTAAGACCTGCTTTGGAACCTAACATATGATTTGTCCTGGAGAATGCCGCATGCATTGTTGAAAAAAATGTATATTCTGCAACTGTTTACTGCAATATTCTATAAATGTCTGTTGGGTCCATTTGGCTTACAGTCCAATTTAACTCTGAAGACTGTTGATTTTTCTATCTGGATCACATGTTCATTGCCGGAAGTGGGGTGTTGAAGTCTCCCACTATTATTCTATTACAGTCAGTTTTTCCCTTTAGGTCCATTAATATGTTTTATATACTTGGGTGCTCCAGTGTTGCATACAAACACATTTACAATGATTATATCCTCTTGCCATACTACTGACTCCTTCACCATTATGTAACAAATGGCCTCCTTTGTCCTCTGTAACACAGTTGACAAAGTTTATTTTATCTGATACAACCACAGCTACTCCAGCTTTTTTGGTTTGCATTTGCATGGAATATCTTTCCATCCCTTTACTTTCAATCTGTGCATGTCTTTAAAGGTAAAGTGAGTTTCTTGCAGACAGCATATAGTTGGGTCTTGTTTCATTATGCATTCAGCAACTCTATGTCTTTTAATTGGGGAATTTAATACACTTACACTCAAGGTATGATAGATAAGGGTTTACTACTGTCATTTTGTTAGTTGTTTTGTGGTTGTTTTGTAGGTCTTTTCTTCTTTTCCACTTACTGTCATAGTTAAGGATTTTTTTCTAGTAGTATGTTTTGATTCTATGCCATTTATTTTTAGTGCCTCTCTTACAGGTTTTTGGTTTGTGGTTACCACGAGGCTTATAAAAAATATTTTGTAGTTACAACAGGTTATTTTAAACTGATAATAACTCAATGTGGACTGACAAGCATCAAAAACAAACTCTATATTTTAACACCATATCACCCCCCGTACTTTGACTTTCATGCTTCAATTTATACCTTTTTATATTGCCTCTTAACCAATTGTTGGAGTTTTTTAAGAGTTTTGTGTTTTAGTCTTCATATTTAAGATATAAGTGGTTTTATTTACCATAACTACAGTATTAGAGTATTCTGAATTTGATTGTTTCACTTTTTTTTTTTTTAAGATTTACTTTTAGGCTCAGGGGTCCATGTGCATGTTTGTTCTGTAGGTAAATTGTATGTCACAAAAGTCTGCTGTACAGATTATTTCATCACACAGATAATAAGCATAATACCAAATAGTTGTTCTACTTTTATCCAAGAGTTTTCTTTTTTTTTTTTTTTTGAGATGCAGTCACCTTCTGTCACCCAGGCTGCAGTGTAATGGTGTGATCTCAGCTCACTGCAACCTTCACCTTCTGGGTTCAAGTGATTCTCCTGCCTTGGCTTCCTGAATAGCTGGGATTACAGGCACCCATCACCCGCCCAGGTAATTTTTGTATTTTTAGTAGAGATGGGGTTTCACCATGTTGGCCAGGCTGGTCACAAAGTCCTCACCTCAGGTGGTCCACCCACCTCGGCCTCCCAAAGTGCTAGGATTACAGGCACGAGCCACTGTGCCCAGCCTCATCCATGAGTTTTTTTAACTTCAGACGTTTTCTTGTTACATCTTAGCATCCATTTCCTTCAGACTGAAGAACTCCCTCTAGCAGTCTAATATGGTTTGGCTGTGTACCCACCCAAATCTTACCTTGAATTGTAGTAATCCTCACATGTCAAGGGCAAAGTCAGATGGAGATAATTAAATAATGGGGGTGGTTTCCCCCATACTGTTCTTTTGGTAGTAAATAAGTCTCTGATAGTTTTATAAATGGGAGTTCCCCTGCACAAGCCGTCTTGCCTGCCACTATGTAAGATGTGACTTTGCTCCTCATTCACCTTCTGCCATGATTGTGAGGCCTCCCAAGCCATGTGGAACTGTGAGTCAATTAAATCTCCTTCCTTTATAAATTATCCAGTGTCAGTTATGTCTCTATTAGTAGCGTGAAAACAGACTAATACACAGTTCTGGCAAAACAGGTCTGGCATTGATGAACTCCCTCAACATTTGTTTGTCTGGAAATGTCTTTATCCTTCCTTTGTGTTTGAAAAATAGCTTTACTGGGCCAGGCACAGTAGCTCAAGACTATAATCCTAGCACTTTGGGAGGACAAGGCAGGCAGACTGCCTGAGCTCAGGAGTTTCAGGAGTTTGAGAACAGCCTGGGCAACACAGTGAAACCCTGTCTCTACTAAAATACAAAAAATTAGCTGGGCATGGTGGCATGTGCCTGTAGTCCCAGCTACTCAGGAGGCTGAGGCAGGAGAATGCTTGAACTCAGGAGGTAAAGGCTGCAGTGAGCCATCATGCACTGCACTCCAGCCTGAGTGACAGAGTAAGACTCCATCTCCAAAATAAAAAAGAAAAAGAAAAATAGCTTTACTGGGTACAATATTCTTGGTGGACAATTTTCCTCCCTCTTTCCCTCCCTCCCTTCCTTTGAATATAGCATTCCAGTCTCTCCTGGCCTTCAAGGTTTCTGCTGAGGAATCCATTGAAAGCCATATTGGGGCTCCACTGACTGAGATATGTTTCCTTTTTCTTAATGTTTTTAGTATTTTTTCTTTGTCTTTGATTTTTGCTAATTTGATTATAATGTGCCTTGGGGAATTCCCTCTCTAGGTTGAATTTGAATGGTAATCTCTCAGCTTCCTTTACCTAGATGTTGTCATCTTTCCTCAGAGTTTGGAAATTTTCAGTCATTATTTCCTTAAATATGCCTTCTAGGCCTTTTTCACTCTCATCTCCTTTAAAAATTCCAATTATCAGAGGTTGCTTCCCTTATTGATGTCTCATAATTCTTGTAGGCCCTCTTCATTCTTTATTCTTTTCTTTTTGCTCTTCCGTTTAGGTAAATTCATAGCTTCTACCCTCAAGCTCAATAATTCTTTCCTTTGTTTGATCAAGTCTGCTGTCAAAACTTTCTAATGAGTTTTTCCATTCAGTTATGGTACTCTTCATTTATAGAATCTCTCTGTTTTTTAAAAAAACACTTCTATTTTTGTCAAACTTCTCATTTCATTTCTGGAGTGTTTTCCAAATTCCATTCAGATTTCTATCCATATTTTCTTGTGATTCCCTGAACTTCTTCAAAAAATAATTCTAAATTCTCTTTCAAAAATCTTGTAGATCTTCAATTCTTGTAGTTCATTTCTGGAGTTGAGTTGGTTTCTTTTAGTAGTATCATACTTTGTTGGATTTTCACAATCCTTGCATCTTTATGTTGATGCCTGCACATTTGAAGAGACAGTTAACTCTTCTAGTTTTTGCAGGTGTTATTTATTGCTGTTACTTAGACCTTTACTTTTTAGTATCAGACCTTAAACATGGCCTGTTGTTTCTTCCTGTTTAGTGGATGACTTAGAGTAAGTACCAGAACTAAAACACTGCATTAGAACTAATTCATTGCCCTGTCATTGTTTCCTGTTCTGGGGAAGACTTATAATGAACATTGAAGCATAAATGCTGTTGCAGGATGAAATTGCTGCCCTGCCATTGTTTCCCACTCTAGGGAAGACTTACAGTGAGCACCAAAGCTTAAACACTGCCACAGAACTACATTGCTGCCCTACCACTGTTTCTTAAACTGGAGAAAACTTAAGTGGGCACTGGAACTTAATCATGACTGTTAGTTGTTTCTATCCAGGGAAGGTTCCATGCAAGCACCTGGGCTTTGTGGAAAGCCTGGGATTCAGGCTATCCCACAGACTATGTCCCTACAGCTCTATGGCATCAACCAGTCTCTTCAACACGGTTTCCCAGCTGATTGGAGTACTGAGTAGCCACAAAGATCCACACCTGTCACTGTAATCATTGGCCCACTTTTGTTCCCAATACACTCCAGCTGGTTCAGTCCTTCTGGCATTTCCAATGGTACCTACGAGATGGAGCTGGAGTGGGCTTTCCATGAAGATTCCCAGACCAGTGAGAAGAACAAACATCCACCTCCAATTCTCTCCTCTCACCTCAGAAACCATGGGTCTAGGGAAATTTTCTGAGTGGTGTTATGCCAGCTTGGGGGAGGGGTTGGCACAATCTGAAATGATGATTTCTCTTATCAGCCAAGGTTTCTCTCAGGTCTGTGGATACAGGGGATTTCTCTGATTCTCCCGAGTTCTGGTGTATTCAGGCTGGTGCTCTTGTCTTTGAATGGTTTCTAATCGTATTTTTATGAAAGCAGTGATGCTAGGGGATCTTCTATTCTGCCGTCTTGATGATATCACCATCTAGGTAATTTATATTTCTTTGTTTTTTCTTTTTTGTAAATTTCTCCTGGAAATTTCTATGATAAACATATATTGGTCAGGTGTGGTGGCTCACACCTATAATCCCAACACTTTGGAAAGCTGAGACAGTGATGTGGGAAGTCAGAGACCCCGACCAGAGGGACTGACTGAAGCCACAGCAGGAGAACATAAATTGTGACAATTTCATGGACATTTATTAGTTCCCCAAATTAATACCTTTACAATTTCTTATGCCTGTCTTTACTGCAGTCTCTGAACATAAATTGTGAAGATTTCATGGACATTTATAACTTCCCCAATCAATACTCTTATAATTTCCTATGTCTGTCTTTACTTTAATCTCTTAATCCCGTCATCTTCATAAGCTGGGGATGTATGTTGCCTCAGGACCCTGATGATTGCGTTAACTGCACAAATTGTTTGTAAAGCATGTGTGTTTGAACAATATGAAATCTAGGCACCTTGAAAAGAACAGGATAACAGCGATTTTCAGGGAATTAGGGAGCTAACCACAAGGTCTGACTGCCTGCAGGGCCAGACAGAACAGAGTCATATTTCTCTTCTTACAAAAGTTAATAGGAGAAATATCACTGAATTCTTTTCTCAGCAAGGAATAACTCTGGGAAAGGAATGCATTCCCAAGTGGAGGTCTCTAAAATGGCCGCTCTGGGAGTGTCTGTCTTATGTGGTTGAAGATAACGGATGACATAATGCCCTTGTCTCCTGCAGTGCCCTCAGGCTTGCTAGGATTAGGACATTCCAACCTGGCAAATTCTAGTCAGACCGGTTGTCTGCTCTCGAACCCTGTTTCCTGTTAAGATGTTTATCAAGACAATGCGTGCTCATCAGTAATTCTAATTTCGCCCTGGCCTTGTGATCTCGCTCTGCCCTTCTGCCCTTGTAATCTTTTATTGCCCCTTGAGGCATGTGATCTTTGTGATTTACTCCCTGTTCGTACCCCCCTCCCCTTTTGAAATCCCTAATAAAAACTTGCTGGTTTTGTGGTTCGGGGACATCACAGAACCTGCCGACATGTGATGTCACCCCCAGAGGCCCAGCTGTAAAATTTCTCTCTTTGTACTCTTTCTCTTTATTTCTCAGACCAGCCAACACTTAGGGAAAATAGAAAAGAACCTACGTTGAAATACTAGGGGTTGGTTCCCCTGATAAGACAGGAGGAAAACTTGAGCTGATGAGCTCAAGACCAGACTCGGCAACATAGTGAGATCCCATCTCTACAAAAAATAAATGAAAATTAGCCAGGCATGTTGGCACATGCCTGTAGTCCCAGCTACTTGAGGGGCTGAGATGGGAGGATCACTTGAGCCCAGGAGGTTGAGGCTGCTAGTGAGCTGTGATCACACCACCGCACTCTGGTCTGAGTGTAAAAGACCCTGCTTCTAAAATCAAACAGAATAAAACAAATGAAAACAACATATTTGCTTTTATTATTAGCAAAGAACACCTGTGATATAAGAAAGTATATACATTATATACATACTAAGAGAATAATAGATTCTGTTTAATCTCAGTTAAACACAGGGTATTTTAACAGCCAGGCCCAGTGGCTAACACCTGTAATCCTAGCACTTTGGGACTCCAAGGCGGGTTGATCGCCTGAGGTCAGGAGTTCGAGACCAGCCTGGCCAACATGGTGAAACCCTGTCTCTACTAAAAACACAAAGATTAGCCAGGCATGGTGGCACGTGCCTGTAATCCCAGCAACTTGGGAGGCTGAGACATGAGAATCTCTTGAACTTGGGAGGCAGAGGTTGCAGTGAGCTGAGATTACACCACTGTACTCCAGCCTGGGCAATGGAGCAAGACTCTGTCTCAAAAACAATAATAAATAAATAAAATAAAATAATAAAATAAAGAACATTTTTAAAATGTGAAAAAGGTACTGAGAAAATATTTGACAAGGCAATGCCTGAAATGTTCTAAAAGTATTAAGAAACATAAAAACATGCAGCCAAGATGCTCAGAGAATCCGAAACAGACTGAAAAATATCAAACCCCTAGACACTTTTTAAAGACACAGATGAGTTAAAAGTGAAAGAATGGAAAAGATATATCATGCAATTATTGCTCATAAGAACGTTTGATATAGTAATATTATATGTCAGACCACATAGTATTAGAGACAGCAGACTACAAGAAACAAAACATTATATATAAAGAGAGACATTTCTAAACAATAAAAAGGTCAGTTCATTAAGATGATACAAAAATTCTAAATATGTGTGTACTAAATTATTTGGTGGTTCAAAATACATGAGAAAAAACTGACAGAACTGAAAGGGCAGACAAATCCACAAAGGACAAATCCATAATTACTTTCTCAACAATTGATAAAACAAATAGAATAGGCTGGGTGCGGTGGCTCACACCTGTAATCCCAGGACTTTGGGAGGCCAAGGTAGGTGGATCACGAGGTGAGGAGTTCAAGACCAGCCTGGCCAACATGGTGAAACCGCCATCTACTAAAAATATGAAAATTAGCCGGGCATGGTGGCACGTGCCTGTAATCCCAGCTAGTTGGGAGGCTGAGGCAGGAGAATCGCTTGAACCCAGGAGGTGGAGGCTGCTGTGAGCCAAGACCACGCCACTGCACTCCAGCCTGGAGACAGAGCGAGACTCCATCTCCAAAAAAAAAAAAAACAAATAGAATATTAGTAATGATATATAAAACTTGAACAGCAACAAACAAGTTGACCAAATTGACACCTGTGGAATGAATGCTATATCCAACCGAATATACATTCTTCTAATATATAAATGGAGCATTCACCAAGATTGACTAAGTGCTTGACCATAAAACAAGTCTAAAATCTAACAAGATTGGAATCACAGAGAATATTCATATAGGAAATATTCTCTGACCACAATGGAAGTAACAATAAGATATTTGGGAAAATACCAAATACTCGGAAAGTAAACAACACCCTTCTAATTATTCATGTATCAAAATTCACAAGGGAAATTAGAAAGTATTTTTAATATAAATTATAATAAAAACTCAACCTATCAAAATTTGTGAAATGCAGATAATGTATTGCTTAGTACTTAAAGGGAAATGTGCAGTTTTAAATGCTTGTATTAGAAGAAAAAGGAAGTCTCCAATTTAAGATGTCAGAAAAAAGAACGTATTAATTCCAAATAAATAGAAAGACAGGAATGAAAAATCAAAGAACTAAGAAATGGACAATGAAGAAAAATCAATGCAATTTTTTAAAATGGTTCTTTTAGATCATTCCAGGAACATAAGTTGGTTTATATTTCAAAATGAATAAATATACTGATGTTTTGAGGAGACAGAGTTCTCACTGAGGAAGAAGGGAGATATAAATACAGAATAGAGGGAGACAAAAAAGAACTTCATGGTGTTGAATTTAAATTATAGGTAGAGGGATTAACTCAAATGTTTAAGAATATGAAATTACACATTTCTTAGTCCAGTCTGTGAATGGAAAAACAGCAATCACACCCAAGAAACCATGAGCACACCTAATGGCCAGACCATAGTTTCTAAATACCATTTACCCCTAAAGGAACAAGCGTTTCTTGAAGAAAAATGGCTCATTTCAGGGCCGAGACAGGGAAGACACAAAAGAATATCTGGAATATCTTTTTATGCCAGAAAGTTAAAAAATGTTTTAAAAGAAAAAACAGGAAATATCAAAAAGACATAGGAGCCAGCTTGAAGTTCCAACTGCTCAAATCTGAGACAACCATAACATCAAGCAGCAACAATAATGGATAATATCTATCCACTGAAGTTTGAAAAAAATCCACCTTAACAATCAATGAGTGAATGAGGAGGAAAATCTATTCCTTAATATAGAATGCCAACTAACAAATGTAACAGAAATGAGGACTGGGCACAATGGCTAAGGCCTATAATGCCAACACTTCGAGAGTCTGAGGCGGGTGGATTGCATGAGCTGAGGAATTCAAGACCAGCCTGGCCAACATGGTAAAACCACATCTCTACAAGAAAAAAAAAAAAAAATTAGCCAGGTATGGTGGTACATGCATACAGTCCCAGCTACTCAGGAGGCTTAGGTGGGAGCATCACTTGAGCCTGGAAGGCAGAGGTTGCAGTGAGCCATGATTGTACCATTGCACTCCAGCCTGGGTAACAGAGCAAGAACATGTCTCAAAAAACAAAAACGAAAACAAATGTAACAGGAATGCTAGTTAGAATATTACTATTTTGCAATTATCATAGTACTATGTGAGCCTGTCAAATATTATCAATCAAGGTACAGTTTCATGAGGAGCAGCATATATGACAGTTTCAAAATATTCCTCTCAAATTACTTAACAGCAAAAATGATAACTTTCCTGTGGAAAAACCTGGCAGAAATCACTTAACCAGGTGATCAGTTACATCACCAATAATGCAACTGACATCCTATGTCTTATGATATGCTTTGAGGACATGACATAGTCATATAATATTCTCACCAAAAATGCATAATCTGAATACAATCATGACAAAACATTCAGACAAAGTGAATTTAAAGGACATTCTAAAATGTTATACACCTATACTCTTCAAAAATTCCATGGTTATGAAAGATACAGAAAGAAGTGCTCCCAATAACAGGAAACAAAAGAATCATAACAACAAAATGTAATGTGTGATCCTGGATGAGGGAAAGTGCTGTAAGTGATATTACTGGAATAATGGCAAAAGCCAAATGCTAAATACTCTGAATTTTGTAATTTTACTATGGTTAGGTAAGAAAATTGTCTTATTTTTAGGCAATATACACAATTATTTAGAGGAAAGAGGTTATGATATCTAAAATTTATTCTTAAATGTTTATGCACAATCATCATATACAGAGAGTAATAAAGCACATGTGGCAAAATTAATATTAACGATTGATAAATCCAGATGAATGGCATACATTAGTTCACTGTACTATTCTGGCATATTTTTAATAAATTTAAATTTTTTTCAAAAAAAAACCTTAAGGCAGTACAATATACAGTAAAAGCAAATACTTAAGGAAAAAGCCTAGTAAACAATATGTAAGTCCTGTACACTGAAAACTATGACTCACTGAGAGAAATTAAAGGACTAAATAGAGGGATATACCATGTTCAAGTATTGGAAGACTCAATATTGTAAAGAAATCGATTCTCACCAAAGCAATCTACAGATTCAAGGCAATGCCAAATAAAATCTCATCGGGTTTCTGGGGAAAAGTAATGAGTTGATTTAAAATCTGTATGTAAATGCAAAGGACCAGAAAAAGCCAAGACAATCTTGAAATAGTTAAGTGGGATGCATGAATACTTATTACAAAACAACTTGAATCAAGATCGTGAAGTAGGATAAACAAGCCAATGAAAATAAAAGGCCAAAAGCAAATTCAGGAAATTGATTGAATATGCACAGCTGAGCTGTAAAAAAAAATGAGGCGGAACGCTAAGAACTGATATATATCAATTTCTAGGATATAGTCTTAACTCTTAAAAACCAGGTGAAAAACAGTATATAAAGCATACTAGCTTTTGTATCAGAAAGAAAGGGAGATAAAACTTACATATCTGTAAAAAGAACTCAAAAAGGATAAATCAGAAAACAACTTGATTACCTACAAGAGATGCTGAGGAATGGATGGGTGGAGTAATAACGAAGTGATATTTTTAATTATACTTTTCTGTAAAGTTTTGTTTTTTGGAAGCATGTTAATTTTATGAGCTTTCAAATATATAATTAAACAAACAAAATTTGAGGAGGCAGGGATATGAATTTAAACAGAAACAAATGAACCCAATTGTATTTCAAATGAATACTACTACTGCAAAAAGGGAGAAAAAGAAATAACAACCAAAACCAAAAAACCTAATCCAACTAACTTTTGTTTTTTTGTTTGTTCTTTTAGACAGTCTCGCTCTGTCACCCAGGCTGGAGTGCAGTGGCACAGTCTCCGTTCACTGTAACCTCCGCTCCCAGGTTCAAGAGATTCTCCTGCCTCAGCCTCCTGAGTAGCTGGGACTATAGGTGCCACCAACACATCCAGCTAATATTTGCATTTTTTTTGTAGAGACAGGGTTTCGCTATGTTGGCCAGGCTGGTCTCGATCTCCTGGCCTCAAGTGATCCACCTGCCTTGGCCTCCCAAAGTGCTGGAATTAGCCACCGTGCCCAGCCCCAGGTAATTTTTGAACACAGTTTATACCCTCAGTATAAGAAAATCTCATCCTGAATTCATGAGTTCATGTCCTTTGTAGCGACATGGATGAAGCTGGAAACTATCATTCTAAGCAAACTATCACAAGGACAGAAAACCAAACACCGCCAGTTCTCACTCATAGGTGGGAATTGAACAATGAGAACACCTGGACACAGGGCGGTGAACATCACACACTGGGGCCTGTCATGGGATGGGGAAAGGGGGAGGGATAGCATTAGGAGAAATACCTAATGTAAATGACAAGTTAGGAGGTGCAGCAAACCAACACTGCACATATATACATATGTAACAAACCTGAACCTTGTGCACATGTACCCCAGAACTTAAAGTATACAAGAAAACAAAACAAAACAAAACAAAACTCATCCTGAATTCTTTATTCTAGGCTTGTTTTCTGAAGTAGTATGGGTGTAGAAATTCTGAAAATTATACGATTAAGCAAAAGAATAAACATATTAATATCACTGGGAGCCAGGGTTCTTACTAGAGAAGAAGGGAAATACAAATTTAGAATCAAGGGAAAGGAAGAACTCGGGTTTAAATGAAATACGAAATTACAATTTCTAAAATATTTATACATACTTTAAAAATCATGTCCACTGAAAAGTCCTGGAAGAAATGATACTCCAACAGCTATTACAACACAGATCTTGGTTTCTAAATACCATTTTCCACCCAAAAAGAAACCAGGGATCCTTGGAGAAATGGTTGACTCTAGGGCTGGGGAAGATAGTTATGAGAGAATTCTAAAAAACCTGACAGAAAGGAAGTGCTCTCAATGGTCAAATTTGGGACAATTTGAGCAACAAAATAAATAAGTTCCTTTTTTAAAAACATTGAGATGTGATTAAAGTCAAATAAATAAGTTCCATAATGGGTAATGATACATGTTATCCAATAGGAATCCACGATGCAAACTGATTATAAATAAGGATATAAATACTTAGGGGTAAAGGGAGAGCTATTTCTCAGAATGCTAGCTGTTGAAGCAGACGGAGTGAAAGAATGGGGGGAAAAAATCACAATTTTGTAACTATCAGAATAAATACAGCTTCAGGCAAGAATCAACAGATGCCAAATCTAGGGGTGAGGTTGATGAGAACACGGATAGCTGCATAACTGTAAAGTGTCTCCTCACATACAGCTTATTAATTGTAGAAGAGAAAACATTAACTATATACTGAAGTCAGGCATGGTGACTCATTCCTGTAATCCTAGCACTTTGGGAGGCTGAAGCAGAAGGATCACTTGAAGCCAGTAGTTCAAGACCAGCCTGGGCAACAAAGCCAGATCCCATCTCTACAAAAAATGTAAAAATTAGCCTGGCCCAGCGGTGGCTCACACCTGTAATCCCAGCACTTCGAGAGGCGGAGGTGGGTAGATCACCTGAGGCCAGGAGCTCGAGACCAGCCTGGCCAACATGGCAAAACCCCATCTCTACTAAAAATGCAAAAACTAGCCAGGTGTGGTGGCACACTCCTGTAATCCCAGCTACTTAGGAGGCTGAGGCACGAGAATCACTTGAACCTGGGAGGCAGAGGTTGCAGTGAGTCAAGACTGTACCACTGTTCTCCAGCCTGGGCAACAGAGTGAGACTCCATTTAAAAAAAAAAAAATTAGCCTAGCCTAGTGGTGCGCACCTATACTCCCGGCTACTCAGGAGGCTGAGGCAGGATTGCTTGAGCCCTAAAGTTTGAGGCTGCAGTGAACTATATCATGCCACCGCACTCCAGCCTAGGTGACAGAGCAAGAGCCTGTCTCAAAAAACAAACAAAATTAGATACTGAAGAAGCCAGACTACACTTGAATCAGACAACCAGAATTAATCCACTACTAAAGGGCAGCTATTGTTAGCCTCCACTTATACAACGTTCCAGCTGGAAATGTATCACCTGAATCCCATCACTAAGGAACTATCAGAAACCCAAATTAAAGAACATTTCATAAAATAACTGGCCTGTTCTCTTCAAAATGACAACGTCATAAAAGACAGGGAAAGGCTGGGGATCCGTTACAAATGAAAGGACACTAAAAGACATAACAACTAATTGCAATAAATGATTCTGGACCGGATCCTGTACTGAGAAAAACAAATGTGATAAAAGACATTACAGTATTGGAACAGTTGACAAAGTGAGAATATGGACTATAGATTAAAGTATTATATCCCTGTTAAATTTCCCATAGTTGATCAATGTGCTGTGGCTACAGAAGAGAATATCCTCATTCTTAAGGAAGATACACTGAAGTATTAACATGTAAAGTGACATAATGTATGCAACCTACTTGCAAATAGTTAAGAAAACATTATTTGCATTGAGAGATAATAAAACAAATTTGGCAAAATGTTAATTTCTATTGTTCTTGCAACTTTTCCGAAGGGTTGAAATAATTTTAGGTCAATGTTTCAGAGGATATCTAATCAAAAGAGACTACTAAGCCAAGATAATTGTAGGTCTTTCTCCCCCACAACAATTACCAGTTTAAATCCTTGTTTTCCCTATAGACTGCCCCATTTCTACATCCTATATCGGATCAAGAAATAAATATCAGATTCCCATCATTTGTTTAAAACTTTAAGGACTTTTTAAAGAAATTGATATTAAAAGAATGTTATGCAGAAAAATATTTATGCTAACTTTGGTGAGTTTTGGGAAATTATATGGATCTTTTTTTGTGAAAACTTCCTACAGAGATAGGTACACAATGTGCAAGGTATGCTATAATATACGAGAATGTTTAATAAGTACATTACTTATCACAGCAAACAAATGGTGAAAAATCTAAAAATCTACGATTAGAGAAATGAATAAATTGTGATACATCCACATTGCAGAACACAATTTTTAGAAAGAATAAAGTATATCGTAAGTACAAAAATATAGGTATAATACATGATGTAATACAGAATGAGTGAGAAAAGTTGCTGATAGATTTATTTGTATGAAAAAACAGAACTGTGCTAATGTGTTTATGTATGTGCCCAGAAACAAAGGCCTGAAAGGATAGACAGGAAGTAGTTACCAGTGATTGCCCCTGGGAGAATGAGTAGGGGGAAGGGCACTACTCAAACTGAATTTTTTTCCTAAAAGATCCGTATACTATACAATTTTTACAATTTAAAAAACAAAATACTTTGTATTCTTAGAACTGAGATTTAAATGTACTTTGATGAAATATGGTTTTAGTGAAGAACATAAAATATAACTGATATCTGAACTACCAATATATGCTTGTTACTTAGCATATATAACAAGATCTATTTTTCTGCTCAAGCACCTTTGTTCTATCAAGTTCCATGAGTTTAATTTTTAAACTAGCAAAGCCAACAACTCCTTTTTGGAAATAGGTAAAATAGTCCTAAATTGAACATTTCTGGTTACTTAATGATAGTAACACAAATTTAAAAACAAAACAAATACCAACATAATGTCCTTAACAAAGCTTATCCTGAGAATTACTTCAATTGACAGATCAAACCATGAGCTAAATGATATTCTTTAAACTGTACATGACTTACGACAGTGGAGAAACATAATAAAACTGTTGAACTTTGAATTAGTGACCATCTTATCCATTTTACAAATAGGGAAGATAATCATCATTCAAGTATCCTTTTACTTAACAATACATGCAGGATTGTATAACTATCTGAGAATTAAATTCAACAATTTATTAGGTTGATAGCACAGTATGTTCAATCCATTCTACTATGGTGACACAAAGACTGTCCCTACTCAAAAGACCCTTGTGAAATTGCAAAAAAAAAGTTTATTTTACATGGAATGAAATAATAAAACTAAGGAGTACTAAACTCCAGAATCTAAACTTTTCCTTTAATTAGGCAATTTGGGTGACAAATTAACTTTTCAGCCACTATTTGCAATAACTCTCTGAATGGGATCACTATTACATACTGTGAAAAGCAGTGGTTACGCTCTTAAGTGACAATTATCATTTAGATTGTTTTTATGTTGAGATTTCTAAAATCTATTCTCCTTTGCATGTAAGTCAATCTCTAGGGACCTTTAGAGAAACATCTACTTTTTCAGGCATCTAGAATATTATTAGGAATATTAAAATCACAATTTATTAATATAAATCAATAGGCATTCCTCTATTAACTGAAATCCCATGAGTACTCTCAAATTCTCATTACAAGACACCGACACACAGGAGGAAATGTCTATACTGATCACCTTGAGGAGGTTGTTTCTTTACCTCCGTGTACTAAAAGAACCGTCAATTTTCACTATTCAGTATTTCCCGACTGTTACTGAGTCCCAGTCCGTGTATAAGGCTATGAGAATACAGATTCCCTCTCTAACCTCTATGAATTCAGTTTAGTGGGGAGAAAGGCACACAATTAAACAAAGTAGGTAAAAATAAAAGTAGTGGAAAACGTCGCTTTGAGAAACAGCATATACTCAAACTAATACCCATTTTCTAAAAGCCTTGAGTTGTTTCAGCAAACACAATACATGGTGAAAAAAAACAGTACTCCAAGGAAGAACTCTTGGTTTCACAATTCTTAACATATTGTAACGTGACTTTAGGCACGTCATTCTTAACCAGGGTTGGTCTTAGTCACCTCGTCTAAAAATGTCAGTATTAGCAACCTAAACCCGAATCATTTCACCAGCATAAACTAAATTGTATCTAGTGGTTCTTCTGGGTCAAAGATCCACAATACTCACATACTCATCCATCAGATTACCCAAGTAATCATGGCCCAGGAAACCACTACGAGTAAGCTAGATGAATTAGAGTTCCTAAGCTGAGATAAGCTTTAAACTTGTGAACTCAGAAAATGTATTACAGTAGCCATGGTACAGCCTTATAAAATGAACAAGAATAGTTGAACATTTTGTGTATCATTCTAGTACCATACCCGTGTGAATTTCCTACCAGGAATCCGAGTTTCTGCACTACTGGAACCACGCCTCCCAGAGAAATCAAGGAGACACCAGAAAAACCTCCTCAAGGGACAGGGAAAAATCACAGACAAGCTTTCTTCCCTTCTCACCTCCCCCCAAAAAAGCCCAGTGTTTTTCTTCCCCTCCAGCTATGCAGCTGCACCCAGCAGAGAAGTACTAGATTAGCATCATCTGCATTTCATTCCTTTTCTTTTGCAATAGCTACTCGCCTATAATAAACAGACCTTGTGCTCAAGGGAGAATTTACTTCCCCGTCCAGTAAAAATGAAGTTCCTTATTTTCACTAACAACGCCGTCTCCAATCAACACCCAACCTCCCCGGGGGGTGGGTGAGACCAGGCACGCCTCTCCCTGCCACCAGTGCTGCAAGCCTGACGACCCACACCCTAGGAATCGTCCCACTTTCCGACCCCTTGTTCTCCAGTGGCGAGGCTTCGGGGGACAGCGGAAGAGGCCGGGGATTTGGCGTGCACACCAGGGGGGCCCGGGAGCGCCAGGCTGCCTCGGCTGGCAGGGGGCTCGCGGAGGCGGAAGGGGAGCGGCGAACCCCGTGCCACCCCCACTTACCCACTTTGTCCTTCCCGTACATGTGCCCGGCCACCTGATGCGAGAGGGGTACACAGCCGTTGAGGAAGCGGAGTCTGCCGCCCGCCGGCTGCGGGGTGCCCTCAGGGGTGGCCTCGATCGCCGGTGGGGTCCGCATTTCTGGGGGACCCGGCGCCTCGACCCGGAGGGGGGATGGTGGCTCTGTTGCCATAACGGAGAGCAGAAGCGGTAGCGGCAGCGAGAGCAGGAAAAAAAAAAATAGGGCAAGGGAGGGGGCGCCGGAGAACCCGGGGGTCGCTCAGGCTCGGGCGCGAGGAGGCCCGGGGGTTCCCGCGGCTGGTGCCCGCTGAGGCCCCGGGAGGGGGCCCATGACGCCGCAGGGACGCGGGCGCTCCTCTGCCCAACTCGGCGGAGCGCGGCTCCCGGCTCCTGCTCCTCTGCCGCCTCAGCCGCCGGCCCCGGCGCTGCCCAGTAGACAGAACCGAGCCGAAGAGCAGCAGCAGCGGCGCCCCGCGCTCCCTGGGGCCCTGACGGCGACGGCGGCCCCACCTCCTGCGCCCCCGCCCCCTCCCACCGTCCTCCAGTCCCCTCAGCTGCCGCGCGCGCGTCAGCGCCGCCTGCACCGCCGCTACTGAGCATGCCCAGAGGCCGTCCGACAGGACACCCCCCTGCCATCAGCGGGGAGGGCGCGCGGCGCTGCCGGGACCTGGCGACGGCGAGCAGGGATGGGGCAAGCGCACTCGTGTTCCTTCTCACCCCCACCTCGCGGGCATTTCGAAGTCTCGCGTGCTGCTGTGGCTTCATTCATTCAACACGCTTCTCAGCGCGTCAGCTCAGAGAAGCCAGGGACTTCCAAGTGTGCGGAGCAGTCCGGCATTAGAATTGGAAGGCACTAGCATTGCCAAGGGTGGCTCTAAAGGCCACCCCTAACTGCACTCAACTCCCTCCAACTCCCACCCCGCACAAAAACAACAGAAGTTAAAGCAGGCAGCTTATTAGAAGATGCCCCTTCAAAATACCCTTCTAGTTAATCTCAGCACCCCCTCCCCGGATTGCTGTGTCTAAACCGCTCTTACCAAAAAATAAAACATATAAAAATAAAATAAAATTGGAACCGACACTAATTTCATACTGTAAAAGAGAAAAATCCTAATTTTTTTAAGTGAACACGTTTTTTAAAGAAAGGAGCAAGTTTTTTCTCTCTCCCACTCGACCTTTAAGACAGTGCAGGTTCCAAGGTCCTGAGTAGATAATTATATCAAAAGCCGGAGAAAGGGATGGACACCGGTAGCTAAGCGAGGTTCTGGAATGGGACTCAGTCATTGATTCCTGTATGTCCGCCACTGGCGTGTTATATAAAAGCTGGACCTGGACTTGAAGGTAAATCGTCACAAGCCTCGAGCAAGAAAAACTGGGGTCAAATCTTAGGTATCTGATTAAAGTAAGTGTCCTATTAACACCTGTCTCTGTCCCCACAAGCCCACACACCTGGAAGAGACGTAAAATCTGGCCTGGATTCCCTAATCCCAGGGCCCTGCCCCTCCGCTTCAGGGCCCCGCCCCTCGGCGTTGCGCAAACTCCGTTGCTACCTAAGTCTTTTCCTCCTCCCCGCTCCCGTGGCTGTCAAAATCCGGAGTCCAGACTTCCTTAAGGCCCAGGGCACAGCTCCACGCATGCTCAGCACCTACCAGGGTCGAGCTCACACACGTGCTTACGACCCGCCGCGGCGCCTGCGCGGTAGCAGCGCGGAGTCGGTGCCCTTAGTACGGCACTGGCACCTTTAGTCTCGCCGGCCGCGCGAACCCGTTTGTGCTCGGTATCCTAGTGCACACGCCTTGCAAGCGACGGCGCCATGAGTCTGACTTCCAGTTCCAGCGTACGAGGTGAAGTGGGGCCTGGGAGCGGGTGAGGCTGGTGAGGCTCACCGGTTGCTGCGCCCGCAGCTCAGCTGGGTTGTTTTACCGCTGCCCTACACGCCCGCCGGTCCTATAACCTTGAGATGCAGAAGGGCAAGTGCTCGGCCCGGCTGCGGGCTCCGGCCGGGATAGGGAAGGGGGGCGAGGTCAGGGATGGATTGATGGTTTGGGGCCATGCGAGACCAGAGTCCACGTTTCCCCCAACTAGCCAAACCCTAACACCAAATGACCGCGCCGCTAGCTTTTCTTGTTCTCTTCTAAGACGCTTTCATATCCTTAAGTCACAGAGCCTGGAAAGAAAGGAAAGGTGGGAGAAAACAACAGCAAACCTGTTTACCCTTCTCCTGTTTCAGTCAGCGTCGGGCCACAACGTCGATTTCCTGCAATCCTGAAGCATTGCATGACTAATCACATCTTAGTTTTGCAGATTTTTTTTTTCCAGGGATGAAACCCAATCCGAGGTCTTCAGTTTTCCCGGTTTTTTGTTATGCCCCTGGCATCTGGCACTCGGTGGCAGTAGTCCAGGATAAAGAATTGAAACCCGCCTTCGTTGAACCTTCAGCTTTCTGAGTCTTCTTTCCCCAATGCTAGTACTTAGCGTTTGGAAACAGTATTTCGCAGAAAGTCCCTTATAATAAAATTAGGAGACTTTATAAGCAGTCATTTAGTGTGGAGTTTCACTTTATAACCATTCTTGGTGATGTTATAGTTGTTAATACAATACTGTGTACCAGACACACGGTATGTGTGATCTTTGTCCCTCTATAAAACACCACTTCGCAAGGTTTTGAGTAAAGGCAAAGAGATTGTCCAGAGGTTAATTAAAAATACGTTCAGTAAATATTGAGCATCTGTAGTGCCAGGTAATGTAAAGTCCCTACTAACTTGAGCCCTATTTTTTTAATAGGTAGTTTCCAAAAATTGGAGAGTTCCACTTCTGTTGACAAAATTTACCTGGCTAAGTAAGGGTGATATTCCATGACATTTCGAAGTTACTAATGATATAGAGATTATTATTTGCAAAAATTATATTAAAGGATACTTATCTTGAGACTTTTTTAATAGAGGCAGCTTGGTGCATTTAAAATAGGGTGTGATTTTTGTTTTTGTTTTTTGGAAAACTGTTCTCTTGGGAGTAAGACTTGTGAAATGAGATGTTCGTGTGACTTGTGCCGCTGATACTTTTAATTTTACAGGAAGACTGCACATGTTTGAGGTGGACCAAAAGATTCCACAGTGTGTGTTTAAAATGTGGGATCTTTTTATGTACATGAACACTAAACGTTATTTAGGTTGCATATTACTGAAATGTGAAACAGGTGAACCCCTAGGACTTACCACTATCTGCAGGCTAGTCTGCAAGATTTCTTTTTTAAACAAGTTTTTTTGTTTTGTTTTGTTTTTCAAGTCTAACCACAGAGGAATTCAAAGGCAACTTTCCCAATCATTTTCCATTGCCTAAGGAATAGGAAATCACTGAAGTAGGTTATTGGCTTCAACTGGAAGTATTCAGCTTTGTTATGAGGAGTGACTATGATCTATTTTTTGAGACAGAGTCTCTCACTCAGTGGCCCAAGCTGGAGTACAGTGTTGTGATCATAGCTCACTGCAACTTTGAACTCCTGGGCTCAAGCCATCCTTTCTCCTTGGTCCCCTGGCTTCCCAAAGTGCTGGGATTACGTATGTGAGACACCACACCCTGCCATGACTACTTTTTTATTTCACCAAAAAGCATACAGGTTGTCATGAGGACTGTAGGGAGAGGCCCAAAGCCTGTGTAAATCTCTTCTATCAACACTTCCCTCCTCAATATAGTAGTAAGTAGGCAGGGTAGGGACAGAGAATGTCAAAGCGATTTAACTTTTAATGTTTAGATCACACAAGTTTGGTTCTACTCTCAAACTTTAAACCAAATTTATTCCTACGGATTGAAAATCAATTTAGATCTTTTAATTGAGGGGAAGATACCATGTCTCTTCTCAATTAAATGAATTTGTAATTATAAAGGGCTTAGAATGATATATGACAATGGTAAGCACTATATAAATATATGTTAAATATAAAGTGTGTACATATATGCATAACTCTTGTTCATCTTCAGAAGAAAAATAAAAGGTAGTTTATAAATAAAATTTTACGGGGACAAGGCCAGGACTGGAATTGCACAGAGGCAATGAGAATGAATGATTGGAACCGAAATACTCTTAAGATCCTGATCACTGAGATAGCTCTTCATACCAGTATGGTCGATAAGACCATTAGTTTATTATATTTTCTAGTACTAAGTGGCCTTCACTGCCTACTTGTCCAGTCTCTTATGATTCTTCCTCATATCCAAATAGATGACCTTTCTGAACATCATCCTGCTCCTTGATAACTCTAGCACTCATTGATTGCTTTCACCCTTAACCCTTTCCCTTCTGTTTGCAAGGAAGATGTTAACTCTTAGGCTGTTCTCTCTCCATGTCCTCCAGATGCCGTTTTATTTTACTTAAATCTTTGCCTCAGTGATACCTGTTGCTCGTAAATATTTAGCGCCTCATGAAGATTTTCTTCTCTTCAGCCTAAAGTCACTCATAATTCACCCTCATCTTTAAAAAAAAAAAAAGCCAACTAAACCAGATAATTTTAAAAGGCCTTCCTTAACCTGCCTTCCCCTGAAATCACTTTTTTTTAATTTACCCTCAAGTTGCAACATAGGGATTTGTCTCTTCATCTTGTATTTCGTTATCTGTCCCAAACTCTGATCATTACAATGCTTGTAACCAAAATTACATTTCATAAATTCTTATCTCTTTTGTATTCTTGTGTATTTTATTGAAACTAATTTTCTAATTCATTTAACCTCAACATAGGAAAATATTGTTTTGGTTCACTAAATTCACCAAGTCATTTAAAGTCACTATTTAAGGGTTTGTTTTTGTCTGAAAAGGAATGTATGGATCATACTGAAAATAAAGGGGATAGCTCCTGTAAGTTATAAACAATAAATGAAAAATAAGAGGGCTGGGCGCGGTGGCTCACGCCTGTAATCCCAGCACTTTGGGAGGCCGAGGCAGGCAGATCATGAGGTCAGAAGTTCGAGATCAGTCTGGACAACATGATGAAACCCCATCTCTACAAAAAATACAAAAAATTAGCCAGGCATGGTGGCACATACCTGTAGTCCCAGCTACTTGGGTGGCTGAGGCACGAGAATTGCTTGAACCCGGGAGGCAGAGGTTGCAGTGAGCTGAGATCACGCCACTGCACTCTAGCCTGGGCAACGGTGCGAGACTCTGTCTAAAAAAAAAAAAAAGAAAAGAAAAATAAGGGGGGAGTTTGGAGCTATAGATTGGCCAAATTGATGGTTGTTAGAGCTAGTTGAGGGTAAATGGGGTTCATTATAGTATTCCCTTTGTGTGTCTGAAATGGTCCATAATAAAGTTTTTTTAAACATAGCTTCTTATATATGCCTGAAGTTTTTTGTTTGTTTGTTTGTTTTTAACATATGTATCAGAGAGTAAATTCCACACCCTGATACAGCAGGTTAAGAAGAAGGTAAAGATAAGTCATTTAGTGTAAGAGCGATGCAGTGTAAGGACAAAAAAATTGCACATAGGAATTGCAAATTTAATGTAGTCATACATTATTTCTTTTGACTCAACCAACATTATTGAATACCACTTATATGCCAGGCCTTGTGAAAAAAAAAAATTACCAGCCTATGGGAGATCTAAGGGAAGGAAAGGTTTAAACACAGCTCCCCTCCCCCTCTCCTGACAGAAGAGGAGAAACATTATGATTCTATGGCAGTTGATGGTTGGCTGGAGAGGGCAGTTTAGAGCAGAAAAGGGGCTAAGGTAAAAGAAGCTGAGAGAGATTCCTAAGTTAAAGCAAAATAATGCTCACGGTAAAAAAAAAAAAAAAAAAAAAAAAAAAAGCCAAAGATTGGGTTGTAAACAAGGCTGTTGAGTTTGGGAACAAGTCCATGTTTTCTCTCTCTCTGAATAATTTTAAAGAGAAAACCAAGTATTGTACAATAGTACGCCAATGGAAGAATAAGCAAATGGGAGGATTATTTAGAAATTATTAGAAGTGTTACCTTTCTCAACATTTGTGATCTTTAATGGTATTTGTGTAGATACAAAGCACGGTTACACAAGGTCTGGTAGGGTGGGGTTTGACCTAATTACAGGAATTAACTGTTCCTTGAGAAATGTCTATAGAAAAGAAAAGCGAAGGCTGGGCATGGTGGCTCATGCCTGTAATCTCAGCACTTTGGGAGTCCGAGGCAGGCGGATCACCTGAGGTCAGGAGTTCACGACCAGCCCGGCCAACATGGTGAAACCCCGTCTCTACTAAAAATTCAAAAATTAGCCAGGCATGGTGGTGAGCGCCTGTAATCCCAGCTATTCGGGAAGCTGAGGGAGGAGAATTGCTTGAACCCGGGAGGCGGAGGTTGCAGTGAGCTGAGATTGTGCCATTGCACTCCAGCCTGGGCAACAGAGCAAGACTCCATCTCAAAAAAAAAAAAAAGTGAGGGTAATCCAGAAGAGGCAGAAATAATGCTCAGGGGCTGAGTGCCATGGCTCACACCTCTAATCCCAGCACTTTGGGAGGCCGAAGTTGGTGGATCACTTGCGGCCAGGAGTTCAAGACCAGCCTGGCCAACATGGTAAAACCCCGTTTCTACTAAAAAAAAAAAAAAAAAAATACAAAAAATTAGCCAGGTGTGGTGGTGCATACCTGTTATCCCAGCTACTCAGGAGGCTGAGGCAGGAGAATCCCTTGAACCTGGGAGTTGGAGGTTGCAATGGAGCCGGGATCCCGCCACTATACCCTAGCTTGGGCAGTAGAAACTCTGTCTCCAAAAAAAGAGAAAAACAAAGAATGCTCCAGATTTTTTCTAGATCCCAAGTCTGAACCAGTATCTGAAAGGTGCCAACAGAAATATCCGTCTGTCTGTGTATAATTTCCTTTTCCTTTAGAGTTGTCAGTGGCATCCACAGCTTTTTGCCAGAAAAGACTGATTCAGGCTGCAGTCATGAAATGATAAAATAGCAACATTTTTTTTTTTAAACTTCTGAGAACTATTGCATTTGTCCCTAATGAGATTAGAGAATTAGAATTTGGGAAGGGAAAAAATAAAAGAAATGGGAATTGTTTTCTCAAAACCTCAGAGCAAATACAAAGCTATTTTGCTCGAACACATGGTACTGTGACATTTGCACAGGGTCACAAGTGACCCTTGCTGGGGAGTAGGGGGTAGAGCACAAAGTGTGTGTTTTGATTCCCCATGTGTGTTTTGATGCCCCCATGGGGCAGCTAGTCTTGGGGATCTGGAGTCAGTTTCCATTTCTTTCAATGATGCCTTTGGTGTTACCCCTTTTCCATGTCAGTTATTCTGTCATCTCTCCCACCATCACAAAATCCAAGGGAGGTAAAGCTTAAAAAAAGTCACCTGTGGGTGCAGTTGGTAAATTATATGAGAAAAAAGAATGCAAGAAGAATGTTTTAATGACTAGGAGAGATTGTTTTCACCTATCATGATGGGTTTCAAGTAGAAATTCCTATAGTATTCTCTTTTTAGATCATGAAACAAATTAATACTAGCCAGTTGTAGTTCTTTGGATCTCAGGACTTTTTGCAATATGTGGGTGCCATCCCAACAAATATGTTATGAAGTACTTTATAATTCACCTAAAAAGTAAAGTATAACTAAAATCAACAGCATTAAGGAAGTTATTTTATTCTTTTAGGATATTGCCCCCCTTTAAGTTTGTACTAAAGACGATGTTCAGCAAATGTTATGGTGCAATACTATGCAAAGCAGCATTTTAGCCCATTTTGTGATAGGTACATTAGCTATTCAGAGTGGCTTTCCATTAGCTAAGAAGTGGATTGCTACAACTCCTGGCAGAGGGAATGTTTTCTCAAGAAAGTTCCATGGTAAATAACATTAGAAAGGAAGATCATGAATCTAGCTAGAAGTCATAGCAAAGTTGCAGACCTGCTTGCAATAACCACAGGGTAATACCATGAAGTGGCACTAAAATTTGAGATAAATCTACACATAATGTGTACCTACTTAAAAAACGTCTTCTGATGAAGCCAAAGGTTTGAAGCTGTCAGATGATATATTAACTTGTCTTCTCAGTCATGCAGGACCTGGGAAAGACGAAATGTCAATGTTTATTAGGGAATTATAGCAAGAAAGAATGGAAATGTTATGGGAAGGAAAACAGTATAAATTAATTTGTTAAGAAAAGTACTACCGTGGTTGAAAATAAAATCCAAGGAACACGTTAATTAGAAAGCAAGGATAAACCAGAAAAGGCGGAAATTATGCTCTCTTACGAGATGAGCAAGATGCAGGAATAATTTAGATAAAGTCTAAATTATTAAATAAACTAGAAAAGAAGACCAAGATACAAGAGATGAGAATGATCCTTTCTATTACAGTTTTAGAAGACTGAGCGCCAGTTTTATGTAAGGTACTATTAGGTATGGTGAAATAAGAAATTTGACTCAATAGTGCAAGTAAAGTATACAACTAATTATTCATTATGTGTTTTTATTTGGCCTCGGAATGTGTTTTTTTGTACTTATCTCTCTAGGGTTTTATTTGATAGTCTGGGAACTTATTTCAAACACTGAAGATCTGACTCAGGAAGTGCTGGGAAGGAGTCCAGTGTGTTTATCCTGACCCCTGTTCAACTTCTTCCTGCAGCCCACTCCATGCTGGGAATAGACAACTCTCCTCTGAGGCTGAGGCTAACCAGATTATGCAGAACTTTCTTCTCTCCATCATTGCCTGGAGCTGGGGTAGTTGTTAAGCCCTTGAGTTTCTAAAGACTTGAAAAGCTGCTTGAAAAGAATAACTAGATGGCTTGTTAGTCAAACAGTTTTTATTATTAGAAAGCAGAATAATGCCATTAAATTCAAAATGAATTTTATAGGAAAGTAAATTTAGAATTTATTAAATGAGAATATAACTATACTTATATTAATCATGTTTTCTACAAAAAATGAAGTTAGTACATTCTGATTTTTATTTTAATGAGAAAACACTTTGAAAATTTTTTAAAAAGGCCTTTTGAATGCAGAATGACTTTGAAACCTGGAATCCTGCCACATATATTCCTTTGAGTGTTTAACATTAAGGGTGGTTTTATTTTGTTTGTTTCTTTGGGTATCATTTCTCTTATAGCTTTCTGCAATAGTTGCAACTGAGTTTTGGTAGATTAAATCATTTAAAAATCACTAAGGGATCTTACTATTTAAACTCAAATGAGTCATTTTGTTAACATAACAAAATGTTATTTGTAATCTGAATTTTTATGTTTCAGGGCTTTTTCTTTTTTTTAAGCAATAGGTACCTGCAAGTTCACATGTTATTTAAAATCTACTTATAAACACTTTTTAAATGAGTATTGAGCTTTGGGTTTTTTTAACTCCAGCTCTAAAATAATAATTTTAAGTTTCTTCTTCTTAATGTAGCTGTCATCACTCAGCAGAAAATACACAATTGCTTCAGTAAGGGCCAGGGAAAGTCATAACAAAGGACTATTATACCAGTGTTTTCTGGTCATTTTGTTAACATTAAAAGCCTTGGACTATTAGGATGCTTAATACTCAAAAACTGGATTTTCTGAACATTCATGTGATATTATTAGTGTATATTTTGGTTTTGATAATTATTTTTTTTCCTTCCCTGCTCTAGTTGAATGGATCGCAGCAGTTACCATTGCTGCTGGGACAGCTGCAATTGGTTATCTAGCTTACAAAAGATTTTATGTTAAAGATCATCGAAATAAAGCTATGATAAACCTTCACATCCAGAAAGACAACCCCAAGATAGTACATGCTTTTGACATGGAGGATTTGGGAGATAAAGCTGTGTACTGCCGTTGTTGGAGGTCCAAAAAGGTGAGGAAAGCCATTCCTTCATACAGTACCATTTTTAATGTTATATTTCCTTTTAAATTATTCTGTCAGACTTGTATCACCAGATATTGTTATGATATCCCTTTTTTGTTGTTGTTGAGACAGAGTCTATTCTGTCATCCAGGTGGGAGTGCAGTGGTGGGATCTCGGCTCACTGCAACCTCCACCTCTGGGTTCAAGCGATTCTTGTGCCTCAACCACTGAGTAACTGGGATTACAGGCATAAGCCACCACGCCTGACCTGTTATAATATCCCCTTTCTTTTTCTTTCCTTCTTTCTTTCTTTCTTTCTTTTCTTTCTTTCTTTCTTTCCTTCCTTCCTTCCTTCCTTCCTTCCTTCCTTCCTTCCTTCTTTCTTTCATTCTTTCATTCTTTCATTCTTTTTCTTTTTTTTGGAATCCTATTCTTCTTTGTCTTTCATACGCTCTTAAAGGAATATATTTTCTAAAATATCTAACCAGTATGCAGTAGAATTACATTGTACCTTCATCGAATTCAGGCAGATTTAACCATATTCTTGGCCAAAGAAAAGAGAAAAATCCCTTTAATTTGCTCTTAGGATTTCTTAGCTTCCACTGTCCCAGGAAGTGAAGTGTACAGCCTAATCACAAAGAGAAGCAAAAGAAGTAAAATATTTTTTTGAGCTTTCAAACACCGGATACTAAGACAAGTGTTAGAAATTTGAAAAGAAACTTCTTTAAAATTACCTGTAAAAACTTACCTGGTAAATGTCCTATACCTTCTTTCAGCTGCAACTCCTCCAGTTAAATATCTAACAATATAGGATCCTAAAATCTTATTTTCTTATATGAGAATTGTGTTTTATCAAGTCCCTTTTGGAAGTGTCATCTGTGAAACCTGCAGGTTTTAGACATGATGGCAGCTAGTAGTAGGCCGGGCGCGGTGGCTCAAGCCTGTAATCCCAGCACTTTGGGAGGCCGAGACGGGTGGATCACGAGGTCAGGAGATCGAGACCATCCTGGCTAACACGGTGAAACCCCGTCTCTACTAAAAAATACAAAAAACTAGCGGGGCGAGGTGGTGGGCGCCTGTAGTCTCAGCTACTCGGGAGGCTGAGGCAGGAGAATGGCGTAAACCCGGGAGGCGGAGCTTGCAGTGAGCCGAGATCCGGCCACTGCACTCCAGCCTGGGCTACAGAGCGAGACTATACTGTCTCAAGCATCTCAAAAGGATTTGTACACCGAATGGCTTTGGGATTTCTGGTGTGTTGTGAGAAACATGGTATAAACACTGTACTACCACTCTTAGCATTCAAATAAAATGAATTTCAGCAGGGCGTGGTGTCTCACACCTGTAATCCCAGCACTTTGGGTGGCTGAGGCAGATCACTTGAGCCCATTAGTTCAAGAGCAGCCTGGGCAACATAGTGAGACCATCTCTTGAAAAAAAAAATAGCCAGGCATGGTGGCATGCCTCTGTAGTCCCAGCTATTCAAGAAACTGAAGCAGGAAGATCACTTGAGCCCAGGAGATTGAGGCTACAGTTAGCTGTGATTGCACCACACTGCATTCCAGCAACAGAGTGAGACCCTGTCTCAAAAAATAAAATACAATGGATTTTACAAAAAAAAAAAAAAAAATGATGTTAAAGGGCCCTCAAAAAAAATCAATAAAAACGATGTATCTGTTTCTGAAAGCACATTATGTTTGAGATCTCTTCCCATAGTAGAGGGTCATTTTCACAAATAACTTGTCACAAATATGGAAGAAGCCACATACTAGGTACAGGCTAAGCTGTACCTTCTTATTTGGATTTCTCTAATCCAAATAATCCAAAAATTTGAAATCTGAAAGGCTCAAAAATTTGAAATATTTTGAACACTGACATGATACCACAAGTGGAAAATTCCACACCTGACCTCATGTGACGGTTCACCAGTTGAAGTCAAAACAGAGGCACACAGGACACAGTTAATTCAGTGACCCAAAGGGAAAAAAAGGCCCCCCCAGCTGCTGATGTCGGTATTCTGGTGGTGCTACTATGCTGCTTAATTTCCCGGAGCACTTTTTTTTTTAACTGAATTAATGGTATGGTATGTTTTTTACTGTTAAGTACTCACATGTGAATACATGCAAGAAAATGTTTGCTTATCAGTAGCATATAAATTCGTAGTCGGGAATGATGGTGATGCAAGATAACCACAGATTGTCCACATGTGTGACTGAGATGGTGACACTTTTGCTTTCTGATGGTTCATTGTATACAAACTTTGTTTCATTCACAAAACTGTGTAAAATAGTGTATGAAATTACTTTCAAGCGGCTGGGCGCGGTGGCTTGCACCTGTAATCCCAGCACTTTGGGAGGCCGAGACAGGTGGATCACGAGGGTCAGGAGATCGGCTCCCGGCTAACACGGTGAAACCCCGTCTCCACTAAAAATACAAAAGGTTAGCTGGGTGTGGTGGCGGACACCTGTAGTCTCAGCTACTTGGGAAGCAGAGGCGGGAGAAAGGCATGAACCTGGGAGGCGGAGCTTGCCGTGAGCCGAGATCTAGCCACCGTACTCCAGCCTGGGCGACAGAGCAAGACTCCATCTCAAAAAAAAAAAAAAAAATTACTTTCAGGCTACATGTATAAGGTATATATAAAACATAAGTAAATTTTATGTTTAGGCTTAGATCCCATCCCCAAAGATAACCTCATTAGGGATATGCAAACATTTCAAAAGTTAAAAAAATCTGAAATCCAAAACTCTTCTGGTCCTAAACATTTTCTTTTCATTTTCTTATGACCAAGTATTTCAGATAAGGGTTACTGAACGCACACTAGAAAGCGTATCTCACTCCTTTCTCCCAATAGGTTTGCTGTTGTACAATCCAATGATAAAGTACTTAGGTTATGCCATTTTGTTCAAAAACTCCTTGATGAGTATATTGAATATAAACCAAAAATTAGTAGGCCCATTACAACAAATTATGAAGAGCACTATTCATTTGGAATTTGGAATTGTTGATAAGTACTAGTGGGGTTACTGGAAAATAGTAAAGTAATACATCTAGAAATTGTGGAATTTCTAAGTTGGAGTTTTATAGTTCTTTAGTCAGTGATCTTCAGTAGTTCATTTACTATCTACTATATGTGCATGCGTGAGAAACATTAAAGAGTAAAACAGATGTCACAGATGTATATAGTACATGCAGTGTAAGTGGTCTAAATAAATGGAAGCTAAGAGGAAGAAATTACACCGTAAGGCTGGATGCAGTGGCTCACACCTGTAATCCTAATACTTTGAGATGCCAAGGCAGGAGGATCACTTGAGGCCCGGAGTTCAGGACCAGCCTGGGCAACATGGTGAGACCCAGTCTCTGTTTTTGTTTGTTTGTTTGTTTGTTTGTGTCTTAATTAAAAATAGACCACATCTTCTGGGAAAGCATAGTCATATACTTGGGAGTCAAATTGCTCTGAGAAAAATTGGTAGCATTTGAATAAACTGCATATATTGGAGACTCTCAAAATCTGCAAGAAAGGACTTGTGAACAAAGGTGAAATGGATAAAGAATCTAGTCTGGTTCTTGTACTGCCCTCCCCCCAAGGAATAAATCTAAATTGAGGAGAGTCTTGAGGACAGTGTGAGGAGTTTGTGACTCCAGACATGGGGAGCTTCTTGACAGGGGTTTCAGACATAGAGTTATACTTTTACCAGGGTGCTAGCTATGGAAATGGAGACAAATGAGCAGACATGAAACATTTCGGGGAAAGGATCAGCCAGATGCACTGACTTCTGTGTGAAAGACTAGGGGAGAAAAACTAAAGCTCATTGAAGGATCTAAGCATGTAGGATTAGAAGAGGGTTATGCCATTAACAGAAATAAGAGATTCGAGGTGAAAGGCTAATTTTCCAGGACAGCTATAAGTTCTGCTTCAGAGAGCGAATTTGAGGTGGTAGTTGAATGGAAATACACAGCAGACAGCGTGAAATGTGAGACATCAGGGTTGGAGATATAGATCAGCAAAACTGATGAGTCAAGTGTAGGAATGCAACTGATCTTTGATATGGATAAAAATCAAGGGCTAAATATGAAATCTTGGGGAATTTTCTGCATTTTGGAAAGGGCACAAGAGCCATTTAAGGAGATGGAATGGGCCAGAGAGGTTAGAATAAAACTAAAAATACCATAGCTTCAAAGTAGAAGAGGGAAAAGTTTCAAAGATTTAGTACTGAACATTGGCCTATGCAAAGACAGCTACGTGAATAGACAAGACTATTAGATTAAGCAATTGCCCTTTTGGTGTCATTTCAACGGAGTAATTAGAATAGAAGCTATATCCCAGTGAGTTAAAGTGTGAATTAACTAACAAAGAAATGACAGAAGTCTATGTCAGATTTCAGTAGATGCAACAGTGAATGGAAAGAAAAGTAAGATAATTGCTTGAGTGAACACTACAGCTTGGCTTTGAGATCAAGTAAAGTGTGTTTGCTTTGATTCGGTTTTCCCAGAGGGCAAAGAATCCAATGAAGTAAATGTGGGCTTTCATGAACTAAGATCTCAAATATTTTGGGAAGAATCACCAATGGACACAAACTAGTGGTGTAAATGTTTATTAGACTTTATAATTCAGAACATTCCAGGATTATTCTTTGATTTTACAATTTAGAGTTTCCAGATGGTTAGGCCAGAGACTGCCATTTCCCGTAGGTGAACTTCAGGAGAGGGAATGAGACCAGTCATTTTATTTCCAGTTTTCTCCTGCCTTTTTTTTCCCCCCTCTGGCTTATCTTTTATGCCATTTAGTGATCCTCTTTGTGTCTTGAATTTGTCAGTTCTGAATTTTCATTGCATCTTGGGCACTTATTCCTGCATTAATCAATTAACAGTTTGCTTTGAATATTATCCAAGTTAACAAATGTTAATATTCTTCAGACACTTTTGGAAACTCCCCACATTCCTGTGGTTCTAAGGTTATCACACAGGTGCCAAGTCACACACTTGCATGCCAGTTCACAAAGACTAATTAATACCTTTGATTAAGTGGCTACCTTTAGTTTATAGTCAGTAATTTTTCCCTCATACAAACCAGTTGTATTTATAACAAAATTTAAACATCATTTTACCAATGGAAAAAATGTTATATGCGATACAAACTTCAATTCTAATTCATTCTTAAGGTGCAGTCACTAGTAACCTGTTATGTGTCTGTAACATTTTGAGCAGGTGTCTCAACACCAATGAATCAGATTTCTTAGTAATGTGCAGAAATTACTTTTTTAAAAAACATATCCTTCCCTCTTGTCCAGTGCTTTTCTTGCCAGCATTGGTATGTCATCTGATGTTTCAGAAATTGGCTTGGCTTTTTTTTTTTTTCTTTTTCTTGAGACAGAGTCTCGCTCTGTCACCCAGGCTGGAGTACAGTGGCGTGATCTCAGCTCACTGCAGCCTCCACCTTTTGGGTTCAAGCAATCCTCGTGCTTCAACCTCCTGAGTAACTGTGATTACAGGCATGCACAACTGTGACCGGCTAATTTTTGTATTTTTAGTAGAGGAGGTTTCACCATGTTGGCCAGGCTGGTCTTGAACTCCTGACCTCAAGTGATCCACCCACCTTGGCCTCCCAGAGTGCTGGGATTACAGGTGTCAGCCACTGTGTCCAGACCAGAAATTGGTTTATTTTATAGTACAGTCTTCCCTCAGTGACCGTGGATTGGTTCCAGGACCTCCCATGGATACCAAAATATGAGAATGCTCAAGCCCCTGATTTAAAATGACAGTATTTGCCTATAAGCTATGCACATAATCCTGTATACTTTAAATTATTATATCATCTCTTGATTACACATAATATCTAATACAGTGTGAAGGCTATGTAAATAGTTGTTATACTGTATTGTTTAGAAAATAATGACAAGGGGCCGGGCGCGGTGGCTCAAGCCTGTAATCCCAGCACTTTGGGAGGCCGAGACGGGCGGATCACGAGGTCAGGAGATCGAGACCATCCTGGCTAACACGGTGAAACCCCGTCTCTACTAAAAAATACAAAAAACTAGCCGGGCGAGGTGGCGGGCGCCTGTAGTCCCAACTACTCGGGAGGCTGAGGCAGGAGAATGGCGTAAACCCGGGAGGCGGAGCTTGCAGTGAGCTGAGATCCGGCCACTGCACTCCAGCCTGGGCGGCAGAGCGAGACTCCGTCTCAAAAAAAAAAAAAAAAAAAAAAAAAGAAAAGAAAAGAATGACAAAGAAAAAAGTGTACATACTCAGTACCGATACAATTATTTTAGCGAGTATTTTCTATCCGCAGTTGGTTGAATCCGTGGATGTGGAACCCACAGATACAGATGGGGCCGACTGTATTTCACAAAAGGGCTGTCCATATTTGAAGTGAGAATGAAATGAGCCAGTATAGAGGAAATGATTAAAGTGACTACAGGGAAAAATAGTATTTGAGACAGTGGTATCTTGACAAAGGCTGGAAGGAAATGAGAGTAAGAGCACAGATGTGAAACGCAGCCTTAAAAAGGAAGAGAGAGTCTTGCTTTCGAAACAAAAAGATGAAAGGACTCTGATGTAAGAGGGAAGGTTATGGGATGTAGTATTGCTAGATTCCTCTCCCTGCAACTTCAGGTTGGTTACATCATTTGCTGAGTTGTATTATGGCCACCTAGGAGGCAGTTCAAACAAGGACAGCAAAAGAATACAGACTAAGAAGAAAGAGAGGAAAGACTTCCCAGTTAACATCAGGAGCTCAACTGAAATTGAAATGAAATGCAACTGGACAATTTAGACTCATTTTCTTTCATTTACAGTGGAAGATTTGAGTTTGATACTTTTGTCATTGGTAGTAGGCTTGATCCTGGGTTGTTTTTTGTTGTTGTTGTTGTTGTTGTTGTTGTTGTTGGGGAGGGGGCGGGTGTTGGGGGAAAAAGAGAAATCCTCCATCCTGTTAATGGCTTAGAAGTGGGTTTTACTGAGTCTTTCTTCATAAAAACGATATTCTGAATGTTGGTGACATTCCTTGGCCAATCCACATAAAGACAGTCTTACAAAAACCTTAATTTCTCTTTGTTTTTAGCTCTTCATTAATAGCTCTTAATTTCATATTATAGTTACTGTCTTAGGTTTACTGAAGTAGGTACATAAGAATGGTATAAAATGTCATAATCTCTAGGGTAGTCTCAAAAAATCTCATTACTTCAGTTTTCTTTCTCAACCAAAACAAGCATATTTTTCTGGACAGTTTATGGTGATGAGCCAAAATGGTGCCAGGCAACTTCCTTGGGACAGAAAATCAAAACTAATATAAAGTACAAAGTTCAGAGAGGGAAGATAGTCTTTAAAAGAAAATTGTTTCAGGTGGAAGAGATAAGTCAAAGAGGAGCATTTTTTCTACCTTGAATTACCCTCAAAACAGAGACATAACTTGAGATGTGGGACTATGAAAAAGAAATCTTGTGTTTTTATGAAGATCCAAATAGCATTGCTAGCTTTCCAGGTGGAGAGCAAGGATCTCCAGTGTTTTTTCTACTAAACCTTTATTCCAGCTTCTTCTAACCTTTTCTTCCCCACTTTTAAAGATATTTGGGATTTGTAGTGTTCAAATTAGGTTAAAAACATAAAAGGATGTTTTCTGGACATAAAGGAAATTTGATTTATAGTCTTTTTCCAGGATTTGTTAATAAACAAACACTGACATCTTAGAACAAATTAAGTGTCAATACTACATGAACTGAATTTAATATTCTTTGTGTGTTTTTTTTCATAATTTAAAACAATTTAACAAATTTTAAAATTTTTAATGAAAAAAGGTTAATAAAATTCTCATTTTTGTATATTATTTAATGTAAAATTTACTGTACTTCCTACATTGTATTTGAAAGTATATAATGCCAGGCACAGTGGCTTAGGCCTGTAATTCCAACACTTTGGGAATGTAACGGGCAATGTAGTGAAACATTGTCTCCACAAAAAAAATGTAGAAATCAATTGAGTGGGATGGCATGCACCTATAGTCCTAGCTACTCAGGAGGCTGAGATGGAAGGCTCACTTGAGCCTGGGAGATTGAGACTTCAGTGAGCTGCGATTGCACCACTGTGCAATCTAATTTAATCTCTTTAAAAAAAAAAAAAGTGTATATCCACCACACATTATCTTTTTCCTGCTTAGGTCAGAAATAAAGCAAGACACATAACAGAGTAACTGGGGTTACGTGGTATAAAAAGTACCATTAAAAAATATGTCTCTGAACAAAATTATACGCCTAGTTTACATTTTAAAGGCATAAAAGCTTTGTGCACTTTAATCACATGAAAGTTTATTAACTAATAACCGGGATAAACTTGCTTTTTAAAGAAATGTTTATTTGTTTATGTGTTTGCTTTTAAGAATATGAAGAAACAGGCTAATTTCAGTTTTTAGGCAGAATTGGGTGGTTAGAAAAAGTGTATTCTCACTTTCGACATATGACTTTCTTAATATTTTGTAAGATTTTCTTTGTATATTTTTCTATAGATTTCTCTCCTACTCTGTGAATGAAAGAAAATAATTTGAGAAAATGTAGTTTCTAATATTTTCAACATAAGATTAAAAAAGAAAAGTTAAACATGCCATTTCAGTAAGTTATTTAGAAATATTTCATTTTTCAGAAATGTAGCCTGTGTGGATTTACAGTGAAGTGTTTTGTGTGTGCTATTTATAAAAATAGAATCTTTACAGTGTAAACTTTTATACTCACTGTAAAATCATCTGTGTTTGTTTATTAAACATATGTCACTTTGAAATGCTGTACTTTGCTGTGGGATACATTTTAGTTTAATTTTTATAGCCTCTTTCCTCATCCATGCCAAGAAAAAACTGAAAGCTTAACTATATGTTTTTGCATCAAAGGCTTGTTTCTAATATGAATATACTGTATACCACATCTTATTGACCTCAAAAAAAGAAATAATGTAAGCTTTACATATATTACATTTACACTGCCCTCTATGACAGGATAGAGTTTATATCTGGAAATATAAGATATACCAATGACTTGAGTTTTTCTGTGATTTTTAACTAATTTAGTGCCTCTTGCAATTATTTACAGATAGATTAAAATGTGATTACTTTAACATCAAGTAGACTTTTGGATATCAAAGTTTAAGATTAAATACCATCATTGTCAAGTTTCACTGATCTATTCTATTCCCTGCACTGCACATAATGAGGTACTTGTTACTCATAAGGCTAAGACTCCTCTTACTTTACTCTTCCGAATAGTCTTCTTCAAAGCAACAGTGTACCTTAAACTAAACAGTGAAACTCTAGATTCTAGATTGCAGATACATTCAAAACTCCAAGATTAATGCAAAGTTGCTAGCTCTCGTCATTTGACATGAAATAGAAATAAAAGATACAAATATAGAGAAGCAAAAAAATTACTGATAATTATACCTTCTAAGTGTAAAATCCTGAGGAGTTAAGTAAAATATTATTAAATTCTTATTTGTTCATTTTATAATAGAGAAGGATATACTTGTTAAAAATGATTTTATATAGCAAGAGTTCAGATATGAAAATAACTAATTATAATAGTGTTTAAAAATATGACAGAAATAATCTTACCAGAATATACATGAGATCTAAGAATGAAAACTACAAAAGAAATTAAGACTTGGCAAAAAATATTCTCAAGCTTATCTGGAGGAATAAAGTGATAAAGTTAATAAAGTTAACAAAGACGAATAATGAAGGAAAACTAGCCCTACAAAACACTGAAATGTTTAAAATACAAATATCCCAGTGTTGTAGTAGGCTGATCAACATAACATAGAAGCTATAAATAGGTGCTTTCACATGTATAATTTATTTTGATAACATTATGAATAAAGGTATTAGTGTGGGAAGCAACAGCCTCCAGTAATACTGAAGCAACAGGATCTTAGAACAGCATTTGCAAAGTGTGTTCTACAGAAAACTATGATAATAGAAATCAAAATTTAAAGTGTCCATAGTCCAGTCACCTTGAGAAACTCTGGGATAAAATTGTGTTTTTTATAGCAAAATTAAAATAATGTGTGCTGTGATTCAAATGGGCTATATGAAATGTGAAATCATGAAAATGAACGGAAATTTATATTTGTCACATCTCTAGAAGAAAGCTGTCTCCATGAATGATGTTAAAAAGGGAGATATTGGCATGTTTGTATGAAAGTGGAGAAATTGAGAATATGAAAAAATAAGCAAAATGAAAAGATTTGGGAAAGATTGCTGCAAAAATAAAGGGATAATATGCACATTGATTTTTATTTTTTATTTTTTATTTTTATATGTTTTGAGACCAAGACTGGAGTGCAGTGGTGCAGTCTCGGCTCACCAAAACTTCCACCTCCCAGGTTCAAGCTTCAGCCTCCCGAGAAGCTGGGATTACAGGCATTTGCCACCATGCCTGGCTGATTTTTGTATTTTTAGTAGAGACAGAGTTTCACCATGTTGGCCAGGCTGGTCTTGAACTCCTGACCTCAAACGATCCACCCATCTCAGCCTCCCGAAGTGTTGAGATTACAGGCATGAGCCATTGCGCCTGACCACAAATTGATTTTAAATAAATGAACTTAAACTCTTAGAAGTAAATAGGCAATAGACATATTCACTAGAAAGGAATGTAACTAATATATAAACATAAAAAAGGCCTTCAACACTCATCAAAATCACAGTGAAATTCAGTAAATGATGGGTGTATTATGCTCAAGTCAATTTCTTCCTCTTACTAAGTAGTATAGTTTACATATGCTGTTTCAGAAAGCCTATATAAGACAGCCAAGAAAATCTTTTATGTGATGTTATGTGAATTAAGCATCACCTTCCACTCTGCCAAGCATAATACTGATTTTGAGATTAGATGTTTCACATTCATTCTTTCTCTTCCTAGTTCCCATTCTGTGATGGGGCTCACACAAAACATAACGAAGAGACTGGAGACAATGTGGGCCCTCTGATCATCAAGAAAAAAGAAACTTAAATGGACACTTTTGATGCTGCAAATCAGCTTGTCGTGAAGTTACCTGATTGTTTAATTAGAATGACTACCACCTCTGTCTAATTCACCTTCGCTGGGTTCTAAATGTGGTATATTGCAAACTGCAGCTTTCACATTCATGGCATTTGTCTTGATGAAACATCGTGGTGCACATTTGTTTAAACAAAAAAAAAAAAAAGGAAAAACCAACCTCGTGGCCTGTGGGTTATTTTGGTCTTGTAAGGATCCGTTTCTTTAAAATATTGACATATAGAGTTGTATCTTACATAGAATATAGTTGTATCTTGAAGTCAACATATTAAATTATTCTCAAAATTATGTATTTGCAGATTGTACTTGTAAGTTTCAAAGAAAAATTACCATCTTTTCATATTAACCTAGAAACTAAATATGATGTGATTCAGCTATATAAATTTCTTAATACAATCTAGGAAAGACCTGTTGTGACCTTGATTTTCTTGACATTGGAAATGACACTGAGAAAGTATGGCTTCTGTTTTTCACAGTTTTCGACCAAAATGATTGATGAATGTTATTCTGCTTAATTTCACAAGTAAGGTCAATAATAAAGGGGTGGTAACTTCTTCGTATTCATCTTCATAGATATTTAATGAAGATGGCTCCATTAAAGGAGCCAATAGTGAAAATTTAGTTAAAAGTGATATTAGATTTAAATTAGTCATGAAGAATGTCTTAAAATCTAATGTTCCAGAATTCTGGCCCAAGGAATGGTAAGCACTTGAACTGAGGACTTTGAAGGAATTGGAGCACATAATGTCAAGCCTTTTAATCACTAAGCCACATATCCTGACAGAAATAGTAGTCACAAGATTAGATCAAAGGCGTGGGAAGATTTTTTTTTTCCCACTCTAGCTAATGAAGCACTGGCTTTTAAATTGTGTGATCTTTTTCTTAAAAGCAAAAGTTTGAAGACGAGTGTTTGTTTATGTAATATTCTTCAAAGACTCAGAGCAGAAACATTGCATTCATTGTTGATTCAGAAAAAAGAAAATATAAAAACAAAATAATTAGCAATAGAAGAGTTAAGACAAATAATTCATAATATTTTTAAAGAGAGATTAGATTTTTGAATTTCATAGGTTAGAAGGAAAATCATGGCAAAATATATAGAAAATTGGGCAAACATAATTGAAATTGATTAAGCTGGTAAACATCTTCATTATTTATTTTAGTATACATGAATTCTCAGTAGTAGTCGATCACAGGTTTGTACTTGATAAAATCCATTTACCTTGACAGGAATCAAACCTGACATCAACATTCCTCTGTAATATATCATCATGGCTATTTTTAAATACATAGTTTTGTGTATTACTGTAGATAAAAGTTGGTAACGGAATTGTACAGTGGTTTTAAGAAGCCTGTGTAACTAACTTGGATATGTCTTTAAGTCACATATTCATCATAAAATCTAAAATCCTACAAACTGATTCTATTAGATTCTTAGGGTAAATTTTTTCTTTGCCCACCTCCTTTTTAAAATAAGTATACATGTCAGCAAAACAGAGCAATCATGCTTTTAAAGATGAATTGTTTTGTAGAAAACTAAATGCATCAGCTCCCAATGTTTCTGATAAAGGGACATCCTTCTAACATAACAGACTGTTCTTTATCTTGAATTTGAAATTATATTGTTAGTCATGCGTTTTTGTAACGTCAGGGGGAACCTGGTACCAGTTCTCAAAACTGTAGGATTATATGAGTGTGTATATATGTATGGCAGAATTATAAATGACCACCTTACTGTGAAATATAGATCTTGAGCGTTTTGAAAGGCCAAAATAATTAGGTAAATGTATTTTCAAGGTCATGTTAAAATTTTTACATGCTCTTGAACTAGCATTCATTTATGATTAAAACCTTTTCAGGTTATTTAACCTAAACACCAAGGTGAGTGTGGTTAGGTTAATATGAGATTTTTTTTACACAGAAATCATCGTGTGCAATTACTGTTCTAGCTAAGCACTTTAATGCTTCTAAGTGCTTTTTATTTCGTTGAGGCAAGACAAGTGGGGCTTTCATCCTTTTTCTCTGTGTCATTTATATTCTGATTACTTCTGAAGAGTTTTTACTAGGTTGAGAAGTTTCTAATGTGAAAAATCTTGTTCATCTGTTCATGCAACAGACATTTATTAGGCATCTGTAGACCATATAATTGAGACAGAGAAACATTTTGGAGAATTAGAAGCTCACACTATTTATGGCATAGGTTATATAATTATGGTAATTTATGATTTATTCTCTTGACAAAAACAGCTACAACCATGTATACCTACTATTTCTACTACAAAGTAGGTGAGATTTTTTGATTTTACATTAGTTAGGTAGGTTTTTTATTTGATTTTGCTTTAGGATAGGCATTGACTATGACTCCTGATTAGCAACATACGGTATTTTGTGCTTGGGTATCTGTGAGGGTGCGTAATTCTAGCTGTCAAAAGCTGTGCTTTTTCTCCTTGATTTTAATACTAGCTGACCTCAGGCAAAGCCACTCACCTCTCAGCCTTTTAAATTGTGAAGTGAATGGACTAAATGGCATTTTAGGCAATTGTTCCCAGATTCTAGGCCAAGACTAAATTTTCAGCTCTCCTCAAAGGAAAAATGTAAATAATGCTGATAGCTCAAATTTGATTTTTTATTATGATTATTTCAGCTCTTATGGTATTGAAGTGTCTTTTATGAAATGTTGATGGTAGTAGCTTGGCAAAATAATAAGGTGGCAGCACAATATTGGTCCCTATTTTTTTTTTTTTTCACTGCTCCATGGAATTTAAAAGTCTGGAAACCACTAAGCTAACATCCTATTTAAAGGTCTGAGACTTATTAAGGTATTAAAATAACAGTTTTCTTTTGAAATTTAGTTTGTGTTATATGGAATTTTTGATTAGCACAATGTGTTGACGCTTCATGGAAAGTTACTATTTAAAAAAAAAAAAAAAAAAGTCTTTACTTTCGTTCGGTTTACCATCATGGATCCAAACCAAGGGTAAAGGCAATACATCCTAATGTCTTCTCAACCCATAACTTTAAATGATTAAATAAAACACACAACAGGGAGATCGATTGTTAACATGTGTTAACTGAAATTGCCAGGAATCACCCTAAAGGGGAAAAATTGTCTAATCAGTAAAGAAATATAAGATTATAAATTAGAAGTGTTGCTATGGTGTTAGCTCTTACATCCCTGAACCACAAAAAAAACAGTTCAACACCAAGCATGGAACAGAAAAATGCTGAGCTTAGAATGCTGTCAGCTAGATATTGTGTAAAGTAGATGTTCTCTTTAATACCTGTATCTCTGTAGATAATGTATTTCTAGTTCTTCCAACCTGTCCCTTACAGATAACCAGAAGTTAATTCATGTTAATAGTTTATTCTTTAATTGTGACATCATTTTCATTTGTAAATATGCAGCATTGTGTAGATTCCCAGCTTTTTCATTTAAAATAATTTTGAGCGTTGTCCACCTGCCTGAATGCTCATTACTGGGAGGTAAATAATTTTTCTGCTGGTGATACTGTTTGCCAACAATTTCATAAGCAGTGGTTTATCTAACTCATTATACAAGATAGACATGAGATACAGACAAGAGAGTTTATGTCTCTTATGGCTTTATCATCGGTTAAACTTAGCAATGTCTGTTAAATTTATTTCAGAATCTCCCAACTATGAAAAGTAGAGTTCCACTTATGTTATCCATATCTGCACAGTAATCTTTTTTTTTTTTAAATCCTGAGCTTTCTTAACAGGTTTCTTCTCTTTATTCTGAACAATCATGCTGTGTGTTTTCCTTGAATACTATGATTTTAAACTTTTAAAATGTCTCAGCCTTCATTTTTCCAATGCAGTCTACCCTGTAGCCTTCACGTGTACCTTCTGTATCTCTTTACTTTCACATCCCTCCCGGCAAAGAACATTTTGATCATTACTTAAAGCAACATCACCCCTTTCTCTTTTAAAACTGTTTCTCTTAGAATCCACAGGGAAGCTGCATCGAGCACAGAAGCTAATACGATTGGCTTTCCATTGCTAGTTACTGCTTTCAGCCTGACCCTGGATGCCACCTAGTGTTGAGTCTCTGATAATGAAAATATGAAGCCATGTAATATGAATTACATTTCATAATTTAACAATGCCATCGAGTATATGCATTTGGTATATGTCCCTGATCTTGCAGTACCTTTGTACTCCAAAAAGTTTGTTCACTTGCAGCAGTTTACGTTTCTGTGACTCCCTTATGCTTTTGGCATCTGGTTTGGAAAGTAACTATAATGTTCGAGCACTCACCTTTTTTAATCCCTGAGAAATAAAATAATTTTTAAAATTTTGATTATTACAGTAGTCTCAGTACCCAGAACACTTACAAATACATAGCAGATGTTCAGTAAATATTTGTTTAATAAATAGATTTGAATGCAAGATTTTTAAAGGATACAGAGGTAGCTGCCAAAAAGTCAATATTTTGTCTTGTTCTGTCCCCAAACCTGATTACCTTTTTTTTTTTCTTATTTGTTTCTCTACATCCTGTATTCTAAATTTTTGAACATGCCTGTTAGGAAAATGTACTGAATAGCTATCTTATTCTGACATGATTGGCTATAAAGTAGTCTACCTAATCCACACTTCTGTGGCTAAACTTGTGGTATAAAAACCAACCAACCAACAAAACAACTATCCAAGTCAGCTTGTTTTAAACCAGTGTGTACATGGTGTATCATAACTGGGGAGAGGTATGGTACTTGGTTATTTCAAATCTGTGGCCAGTGCTGTGGGAGAAAGCGGCTATGAAGAAGACTGAAGTTTCTGGTGTTTGTCAGCTTGAAAGTCCTGCTGATTGTCCTTGGGGCAATATGGGAGCAACAATGATGGAATTCTAAGTCAGACTTCAATTCAGATCCCTGATCTGCCCCTCATTATTTGAGATCTTGAAGAAATTATTCTCTCTAATGGTTAATTCTATGTTGCAATTTGGGCTACAAGGTGCCCAGATATTTGTTCAGACATTCTTCTGGGTGTTTCTGTGAGTGGTTTTGGATGAGATTAACATTTAAATCAGTAGACTAAGTAAAGCAGATTACAGCCCCTAACGTGGGTGGGCCTCATTCAATCCTTTAAAGGCTTCAATAAAGCAAAAATGCTGTTCCTTCTCCAGGAAGAGAGAATTCTTCCTGCTTGACGGCTTTGAACTGAAATAAGCAATCTTCCTGGATCTCAAGCCTGCCTACTTTCAGGCTAAAACTAAAGCAGCTGCTCTCTTGTGTCTCCAGCTTGCTGACTCACCCTGCAGATCTTGTCAGCCTCCGTAATCATGTGAACCAATTCCTAATAATCTCTCTCTTCATCCTATTTACCTTTTTATCATGAAAAAAGGAGATTGTCCTTACCCTCCAAACATTAGAGATAATGAATTTAAATATCTATCATGGTATCTCACACATAATATAGACAAGCTTAGCCTCCTTAGCCTAAAATCATGTCACTTGCTAAAAGTAGTACAATGATTCAGAGTTGTTTCTTACATAATTTTAATATGGAGAAATGATTGAACATTGGCAAACTTGTTAACATCCTAAAACAATTTTGGAAAAAAAATATTTTTAGAATTTTTATGCATGAGAGAAAAAAAGGGCCATTTTATAGTAATTTCTACAAATAGTTATTGTTGGCCTAAAGAAAGAAACTGAGTCAATATAGGCAAAAAGTTTATTTGAGGACTGCAACCCAGGAGACACAGATTCAAGTTGCCCTGAATATATACCCCGATTAGCAGCAGTTACAAGTGGGTTTTTAAAGGAAAAAAAAGTGTCTGTGGTGGGGGCGGGGGTGGGGGCACTTCTTACATTGGTTCATTAACCATAATAAGCTGTTGATGGGCTACACATGGTTCTTCCTATCACAAATTCCAGTAATGTGAAGATAACAGGTGAGGGTTACATTGTGCAACTTGTGATAACATTTTAGGTAACTTATTAGCTAGTCTGGAAATTACAGGAAAGGAAAGGAAAAGTAAAATGCCCTTAAACAATTGCCCCGAGGCATGAGTGGGTGGGTCTATTAGTCCATTTCCATATTGCTATAAAGAACTGCACAAGACTGGGTAATTTATAAAGCAAAGAGGCTCAATTGACTCACAGTTCAGCACAGCTGGGAAGGCCTCAGGAAACAAACTCATGGCAAAAGGTGAAGGGGAAGCAAGGCACCTTCTTCACAGGGCAGCAGGAAGGAGAAGTGCCAAGCAAAGGGGGAAGAGCCCCTTATAAAACCATCAGCTCTCCTGAGAACTCACTATCACGAGAACAGCATGGGGGAAGTGACCCCCATGATTCAATTACCTCCACCTGGTTTCTCCCTTGACTTATGGGGATTATGGGGTTTACAATTCAAGATGCGATTTGGGTGGGGACACAAAGCCTGACCATAACAGTGGGTAAGGGTGTGATTGAAGTCTCTTATTCCGGTCTCTCACCTGATTAATTCTGCATACCTCATATAGCTCAGACTGCTCTGAGCTACTTTTCTTTCACATTATCGAGCACCTACTGTTTGCCAGACTATAAGTACAAGACGGAAACAATTTCTGCCCTTGTGGAGTTCATCAATACACATACACACATCTCTCCTAGTAGGAGAAAAGGCTAGTGTTAGAGACAAATATAAAGGTCATTCTTAATTAATATGATTAGAGCTATGAGGTGGGAGAGTGAAGTACAAAAGCTATATGAGTACAAGAGGCATAAATCTAGAACCACCCAGGTCAGGGTAATAAGAACTAAAGAATAAGTTATGTTTTTGAAGGGAAATGGAGGCAGCAAGTTTCAAAGCTTGGAGACCAGTTCAAAGCAATACACTTTGCCCTCTCCAAGATGGATGTGATTGGTTCCACCACTTGTTAGGTCTGCAGTGTGCCTTCCTGTAGAATAATATCATTAATAGCATTTTTTCCCCTGACTTTTAATATGCAAGATGAAATCTAGTTGTCACTCCTGACTCAATATCAGGATTAAACAGAAGAGGCAGCTCACATTGCCTTGGCCAAGACTTAAAAGGTCTTGTATTCAAATGTAAACCAAAAATAAAACTCGAAGCCTCTCAGCCAATTAAATGGACCCCCTCTCAGCCAAAGGGATGCCAAACAAACATGAAAAACTAGATCAGGTCATGTTGGGAAGTGGGAGGTCAGATATGCCTCATTATATCTCTTTCTTTTGGGGTTTAGACACAACAAACCAGCATTAACATTAAAATAGAGATCTTAAGACTGACAGATTCTTAGTAGCAACAAGACATGAAATTCTGGCCAGGTGCGGTGGCTCATGCCTGTAATCCCAGCACTTTGGGAGGCCGAAGCAGGTGGATCACTTGAGATCAGGAGTTTGAGACCTGCCTGGCCAACATGGTGAAACCCTGTCTCTACTAAAGGTAGAAAAACTAGCCAGGTGTGATGGTAATTCCAGCTACTCAGGAGCCAAGGAGGCGGAGGTTGCACTCCAGCCTGGGCAACAGAGCAAGACTCAGTCTTAAAAAAAAAAAAAAAGATGAAACCTGACACTAGTATAGCATTCCATGACAAATAGCAGGCCCTGAAGGAAATGAGAGAATTTTGTCCCAAAATATATTTCTTTGACATATTTTAAAATGGCCCTGCAAAGCTGCCTCTTGTGGGGGAAATGTACATTCCATAGAGAATCCCCTTCCCTTCCCTTCCCTTCCCAGATCTTTTTCTGATCCTGAGGAGATTAGCTGAGAGTCTCTAATATCCTTTAAATATCTGAAGAGGAAATATTTGCCATCTATTGCCTCTAAGAGCAGCCACCTTTGAGGCTTTATCTGCATAATAACCTTGATCTTCACAACTGCTTATCTTTACCCAGACACTCTGTTCTGTTTATTCCCAGCTTGTAAATAATAACTTAGATTTTTCAACAAATTGCCAATCAGAAAATCTTTGAATCCACCTATGACCTGATGTTCTGGATGGAACCAATGTATACTTCACACAAAAACCAAGCTGTAACCCAACTACCTTGGACACATGTTCTCAGGACCTCCTGAGGATATGTCATGGGTCACAATCCTTAACCTTGGCAAAATAAATCTCTAAATTGACTGAGACCTGTCTTAGATAATTTTTGGTTTACACAAACATGATCACCTCACCAGAGAGGCTAAAATGTTAAATCACTGGTGGTTACGTACTCTCATTTCCTATTGAAGAAATACCTGACCTGGATACAAATGTTTCATGATCTCAGTACAAATAGTGATGTTTTAAATTAAACTATACCGGCCACACGTGGTGGCTCACACCTGTAGTCCTTGCATTTTGGGAGACTGAGGCGGGTGCACCACTTGGGGTCAAAAACTCAAGACCAGCCTGGCCAACATGGTGAAACCCTGTCTCTACTAAAAATACAAAAAATTAGCCAGTTGTGGTGGTGGGCGCCTGTAATCCCAGCTACTCGTGAGACTGAGGCAGGAGAATCACTTGAACCCAGGAGGCGGAGGTTGCAGTGAGCCAAGATCACACTACTGTACTCCAGCCTGGGCAACAGAACGAGACTCCATCTCAAAAATATTAAAAATAACAATAAATAAATTAAGCTATACCACCATGTGATTTTTGAAGAAGAAGGCTAAGTGGGTGTGTATATCAAAGCCATTGTTTTCATTATTCACTGCTCATTACTGAACACATTGGGGGAATCTCTAACAAAGAGATAAGGACTTTAGATCAGGTCATTTAGCCTCTTTGAGAACCTATAAAACATGGACGAGAAGACTTGTCTCACAGAGCTGTCATGAAGGTGAAATGCACAGGAAGCACTTTACACTGTGCACAACACCTGGTAAGTGTGTTCCATTATTCATTACTGTCCATTTTGGTTCAGCTGTTTAACAGCATATCAGAATGAGTAGGAATCATGACTACTGCATAGTCATGAATGTTTCCATTCAAAGAAGCCATTTTCTTTATTAGAAACTATAGCTTAGTGGTAACTATAGTCAACCAACTACAGTTGGTTTGGGGACTAAGGTTGCTTTCTTTGTTATACCCTTTGATTAATACTGTTAGAAGACCCAGAAGAAGAAACTGGAGAAGGACAGAAGCAATAAACACACCACACAAAGGTGAGGAGGTTGGAAATCTGAACTGAGAGAAGTAGCTCAAACATTTCTACTTTTTTTCTAGGTCCTATTTTGTCCTTTAGCCTCCTCTATTAATATCTGCTCCATAGGAGGAAAGCCTAGCGAGAGATCCAAGTTTTAGGGACCTCTATGCACTTGTTACCATGTCCTCCAGGGGGAGGCCTGACAACACTTTTCTGTGGCAAGGTAATAGGTGGGAGTGGGTCAAACTCTTTTTTGTAGAAGTTTCTCATTAACACTTCATCAAGATTAGAAAATCAGTGGTACTGTTGACGAATGCAAGTGTGCCACTTGATTTCAAAGACGCAAGTTGATTTCAACCAGCTAAGTTTTTATTGGTGTGCTAAGAAAGAGTCGAATATAAACCCTAAGGGCAGAATCAAAAAGCAGACTGTAAGCTGATCAAAGCAAGGGGATCTTAGACTGTTCTTTTATCAGTGGGACAGAAAAATGCACAGGCAGAGAGCTCTAAGAAATTCCACATGTAATATCAAATAAAATTTCTAATCTCACATCACCTTCAAATACATCTTAAATTATCAGAAATGTTTAATACATTTCCGGGGTGAAGCACATTTCTCTACCCTTACTCTTCTAATTTAATGGGTTTTTTTTTTTTTTTTCTTTTTTCCTGCTGGGTAAGAAGGATTCATAATTCCTCACTCATATAAAATGAAGAATCAACTCAGGACGGGGGAGGGGGGAGGGATAGCATTAGGAGATACACCTAATGTAAATGATGAGTTAATGGGTGCAGCACACCAACATGGCACATGTATACATATTTAACAAACCTGCACGTTGTGCACATGTACCCTAGAACTTAAAGTATAAAAAAAAATTAACTACAAAAAAATAAAATGAAGATTCAACTCTCTATCTGTATATCTCTCTCTGTGTATTTATGTATTTGTAGTATTTATGTCTTACAAATACCAACCGCAAGCTAAAAAGTCACTTTACAGATACAAATCAAGGTATAAAGTATGCAATTAGAAAACAAGTAAACATGCCTTTGGGATTATTATTTATTTATTTATTTCTGAGACCGAGTCTTGCTTGGTCACCCAGGCTGGAGTGCAGTAGTGCCATTTCAGCTCACTGCAACCTCTGCCTCCCAGGTTCAAGCAATTCTCGTGCCTCAGCCTGCCGCGTAGCTAGGATTACAGGCACGCACCACCATGCCTGGCTAATTTTTGTATTTTTAGTAGAGACAGGGTTTCACCATGTTGGCCAGGCTGGTCTCAAACTCCTGACCTCAAGTGATCCACCGCCTCGGCCTCTCAAAGTGCTGGGATTACAGGCATGAGCCACGGCACCCAGCCTGATTATAATTTATATTGGAAGATATTGTATAAGCAGAAAGTTCAGAGAGACCCAGAAAAGAGGTGGGAGCTCTTTAGGTTTTAATGGTTGGAAAACACTGCATGGAAAAAGTCCAACATGAACTGGGTCTTTATAATAGTATACACAAGGAAGAGACCTGTCAGGAAACACCTGTCGTACTTGTCTGTTCAATGGCACTAACACAAATAAGCAAATAGGCTCACTCTCAATGTTTGAACACAGCCCAAAGCAATAGAAGCAGAGCTCAGTGTGACATGAAATTCCATGACAACCTTCCTCCTAAGCAAATGCCATTAAATTTTCAACCCCACTTAATCACTTGCACCACCATTTTAAACTAGATTTTATAAGAACCTGCCTACTAATGAATACTATTATTTCTGCTTAGGGTTTGATAGTGATTGCAAAATGCTTCTCATATATCATCTCAGTTGATCTTCACAGCAAATCTGTAAGGTTGGTAAGGTTTCTTGGTCCTCATTTTATAGATGGCCTGAAAAGTTAGGTGCCTTGCAAAGGTCACGCCATTAACAAGGAAGGTATACAATGTTGGCGTGAAGTGCTATATGTTTTCTGCAGCAACAGATCACCTCTTGTATCATGCCCAAATGTGAATTTAACTCATTTTAATTCATTTTTTCTCTTCTGTCCCTTCCTCTATCTCCATGCTTCTGTTTGAAGGTCTTCCCTTAATTTTTTTTCCTGAAACCTACAAATTTTTCCCACTTATTTATCTCTTTATTATTTATGTAGCTCTGATCCCTCAGGCTACACACCTTTTGCAAGGATATGGGTAATGTCTACTTTCCTTTGATTATTTTGTTCTCCTCCTGTTGGTTCTATTCTGACTCTAGAGACAACAGGCTGTTTGGCAGAGATTTTATATGTGAGTTGGTCCCTTTTCTTCTTATCTGAGGCATTTAAGCATGAGTTGGCCCAAACTGACATGCTCTCTAGACTTCCATTCATTACACAGACTTTAGCTTCCACAACATCTCAAATAGTCTCTAACTGGATATCAGATTTCAGAGTGTTTGTTTCAGGACTTACTGGTCACAGTGCCACCAAACCTTTATATTCTCAGGTCCACATATCAAATATCTGCCCTGGATTATAATATTATGCTGCTTTACCACAATATGTCTTCCACCTAATCAGATGATCTCCAACAATTTTATTCCTGAATAATAATGTACATAGATAAATTTTTAGCTTGCTGCTTAATGCTATGTTGTTTAAAAACTGTTCTTCAGATCTTATTTCTTCAGATGTTTCTTCACACATAAACCGTAAGCTTTACATCACACTCCATCATAGTCTGTCTAAAACCAGGCAAAATGGGATTTCACATCAAAGTTTCACCTACATAATCCCTGAGGACCAGCTGACTTGGAAACTAATCCTAGCAACAGATGATCTTTGCAGAGATTCTGATGAAGTGTTTTTTTCCCTGAGACATTGCTGGCAGTCCTTTTTAATTCCGGTGACCTTAGAGGAATAAGCAGATATCCCAACTCTATCAGAAATTCCTTTTGCCTTTTCCCCTCCTCAAGGTACAGCAGAATTTCTCTCCCTGCTTTTTTTCTGTTCCATCCTTTGTACATTTTTTTAAAGAGATATCACAACATTTCTTTTGCTTATTTTTCTACTACCTTTCTACTCTTTGAAGCAACTATTATCAGACAAAGCTGGCTGCAGATCTTGGCCCCACCCCATTTTATCACCTGTGTGACCCTCAGCAAATGAACCTCTGAATCTCTGAACCTCAGACTGTGTGTGTGTAACATACAAAAGGTGATAGCTACTTCAAAAGGCTGTTGTCAGGGACAAGGCAGATAATATACGTAAAGCACGTAGCACAATGTCTGGTCCATAATAAGTGCTAAGTTGCCATATTATTATTTATTATTATTTTTCCTCTTCTCAATTTCAGTTCTTCCCAGTGCTTACTTCCCAGTTACTTCATGGCACAATCTTTTTCTCTCCATCAATTATTTTTCAAGGACTCTGTTCCCTCTCAAAGTGGACTACTATCTAACCTTCTACCAAAGCAGCAATCAATATTCAGGATGCCAATAATACTGATTAAATATTCACTGTAATGTCTAGTCCTATATTAGGCATCATGACCTCAGAGATGTAAACTGAGCTCAGAGAGAAGGGCTCTTAAACAGCTGGAACTCCCACGTTTTGATTCCTGGACAATCCGCAAATAAATATCCAAAGTAGGATACATTTGCATTTGTCTTCCCGTTGTCTTTTGATTACTCAATTTAATTTTTTAAAAATCTGAAATGACATTTATGAATAATGTCCATATGAACTAATGGATTAAATCTGAACCCCTCACTGGACATTCAAGACCCTTCATAATATAACCCTAACTTAACTTTGTTATCATTAAATACCCCCTAATGCCTGCCTTACGTTTCATCCCTTGTCATTATTCATTATTCTGCAGTATTTGCCTTCACATTTTGGCCTCTGTGTCTTTGCTTATGCTATTCCATTTGCATATGTCTTCTCTCATTCTTTTTCTATGTTAAACATTACTTATTCTTAATGTCCATTTCAAATTATCTCTCCTCTGACATCAGTGACAATCTTACTCCTTTTGCATTTCAGAAACACTCATATGCAGGTATCTATTCATTCAGGGAACAAGTACAAAGTATCATACTGATGCTTTGGATACAAAGATTAATTTTTAAAATTTAAAACAATTCCAGCCTAGTGGGAAAACTAAGAATAATACCTATAAAACAGAATAACTAGTGTTAAAATAATAGTATGTGCAAAGTACAGTTGTTCAGTCTATTCGAATTCTGTTCTTGGGGGCTACAAGGTGGTTGGACTGACTATCTTTCCAGAGAAAGTGGCACTTGAACTGGTACACGAAGAATAGATGAGATGTGCCCAGTCCAAGAATAAGAGGAAGTTAAGAGGGGCTGAGGGGGTGGGGGGTGGGGGGGCGGGAAGCCACTGGGGAAAAGAAGAAGCATTAGGTTGCATAGTGTGCTAGTGTAGATCAAGGTTATTCAGTGTAGTTCAAGACCAAGCCTGACTACCCTTCTGGCATTGTCGTCCTTCATCTGCAACCCATACCCTAGAAATCAGCGATTCCAATCTAATCTAGATCCCACACCAAGCTGCTCTTTTTTCTTGCAACACCTCCCCACATCCATCTTCCTTCCTTCCTTCCTTCCTTTCTTCCTTCTTTCCTTCCTTCCTTCCTTCCTCCCTCCCTCCCTCCCTCCCTCCCTTCCTTCCTTCCTTTCTTTCTTTCTTTCTTTCTTTCTTTCTTTCCTTTCTCTCTTTGTTTTCTTTCCTTCTCTCTTTCTTTCTTTTCTTTCTTGACAGAGTCTTGCTCTGTCACTCAGGCTGGTGTGCAGTGGTGTGATCTTGAGCTCACTGCAGCCTTAACGTCCTGGCTTCAAGCAGTTCTCCCACCTCAGCCTCATGAGGAGCTGGTACTACAGGCATGTGCCATCACACCCAACTAACTTTTATATTTTTTTTTTTGTAGAGACGGTTTCACCGTGTTGCCCAGGCTGGTATTTTTTTTTTTTTTTCTGGGTAAATCTGCATATTGCTTCCTCTGGAGAGCCATCCCTACTCCTTCAGTCAGGATTAGGTGCCCTTCCTTATAGCCCTCAGAACTGTGCATAGTTTTTGTCAATAGTTTTACAATGACTATAAACCTTTTTACTTAAGCTATAAAGTCTCATGTATTTCCCTGCTGTCTAACATATGTTGAATGAATGAATGAGTGAATGGACACCTGTTACGTGCCAGAAATTCTGGTAGGCCCTAGGAGGGAAAGTGCAGTAAGACATAATTCTTGCCCGTAAGGAGTTTAAAGCTCAGATGTGTCATAAGGGGTGTATCAGTGGCTGAGGATGAAGGGAGAAGAGAGAAGGAGGCATTGAGTTGTGGGAGCCACTGGCCGAGACTGCAGAGAGGAGACAAGGAGAAGGATTCCCTTTGTGTGTCCCTAGCACCTACCAACATAAAGACTGAAAGCTGTTGGACTCATGCTCAAAAGAATCATAGGCAAGTTGTGTTTGTCCCATTAAGCTAACATTTAAAAATCAGAAGATTTTATCCAAAAGATGGATTTCCAGCTTCTTTTGAATAATCTGGTAACATGGGACTGTAATCTCAGAACGGAAAAACAGCTGTCTTTTAAAGATAAGGTGGTACTAACTCTCACATTTAGCAGTTTTTATTTTAAATAAACCTATTTCAGTTAAGAGATGAATTACTTTAAAGAAAAATAAAGGTAAATAACTAGACAAGCAGTCCTTGGATATGGCCTAAAAAGTGAAGGGGTTCTTCAATGATGATGGTTCAAGGCCATAGAGAGCAGCACATGGGCCTCCAGTTTGTCTACCACTGCCCACCCTATCCCAATTCCAACTTCCAACATTTTAGTCAAAATGTATACGTAAGTTGGACATATCTGTAAAATCATTGTGTATTCCTTTATAGGGTGCCATCTTTGTAATTATTTTCCAGAATTTAGTCTCATCTGATGTTTATATTGCAACCTCTACTTTCCTACTATTTATATTTTCTTAGAATGTCTTTGTTCATTCTTTTATTTTTAAGTTTTCTAAGTAATATTAATTTAGTGCTCTCTTTATATACAGAGTATACCATGTAAATGTTCTTCACTTCATAATTCAAGCAGATTATTTTATAATAGATAGGTTTAGCATATTTCCATTTATGGATATAACAGATGAGTGTTAGTTCTATCATTTTTTAATGATTTCTTTCTTATTTTAGCTTATTTTTAATGATATTTCACTATATGTTCTATGTTTGTTTTGTGTTGTTACATTTTTTTCTGACAATTGGAGAAGTTTGTATTTTTGTTTTACCTTTATTGTGAAATATACATACTCTTCTATTTGTTTTTTGTTTGTTTGTTTGTTTGTTTTTAGATGGAGTCTCTGGCACCCAGGCTGGAGTGCAATGGGTGATCTCCGCTCACTGCAACCTCTGCCTCCTGGATTCAAGCGATTATCCTGCCTCAGCCTCCTGAGTAGCTGGGATTACAAGCACCATCACCACGCCTGGCTAATTTTCTGTATTTTTAGTAGAGATGGAGTTTCACCACGTTGACCAGGCTGGGTTAGAACTCCTGACCTCAGGTGATCCGCCTGTGCTCAGCCTCCTGCAGTGCTGAGATTATAGGCATGAACCACTGTGGCCTGGCCCTATTTGCTTAGATAATATTTAGCTACTACCTATTAAGAAATTATGACATAGCGTATTTACACTTCCTTCTCCCTGTCTTGCGTCTCTGCCACCATCCTAAATGGATAGCGGAGGGAAGCAAGTTCCAGGAAATGGGAATGACAAGTGTAAAGGCATCCTGCGGTAAATTATGCTTAGTTTGTTGATGTATTCACTTAAGAAATAGCTAAAATGCCCGTGGGGCTGGAGCTGAGTGACAGAGGGAGTGGGAGGAGATGAGGTCCAAGAGGTCATTAGAGCTGTGTTCACGATGGTGGCTTTTATTCTGACCCAGGCTTCTGTGTGGAAACTAAATAGTAGAGAAGAATAGAACACCAACACAGAAGCAAGGAAATCATCTGGGAGGCTGTTGCAATAATCCAGAGGACAGAAATGATGGTGGCTTTGTCTCGGATGGAACGCTAGAAAGTTGGTCAGATTCAGGATATATTTTGAAGGTAGAATGGGCCAGATTTGCTGATGGATTAAATGTAGTGTGTGAGAAAAGGATTACTGCAAGGCTTTTGACCTGAGCATTTACTGGGATGTTCTCCAGATTGCTGTAGGAGGATAGCAAAACCTATTATTAAACCCCAAATTAGCAAGCCAGATAGTTAAACCTATATTTAAACTACAATAATAATTGGAATGATGTGATAAATGGAGCATGATTTTTTTAATCTGTGAAAAAGAATAGAAACTTAGAAAGGACCTTAATTCAAATGAGAATTCAATATAAAAGTAGCATTTCAAATCATCATAAAAGCGATAAGAAATCCAAAGTATTGTGCTGAAACAACTAGATAGCCAGCTGGGAAAAAAAATAATATTGGATACCTACCACTACCTGATATATCTTACAGCAAAATAAATTTCAGATTCATGTACCTCCCCAAAACTGTGAAGACAAAGAGGGACTATAAAGCTCTAGAAGAAAATATAGAACAATATTCTTTAACTCTTCAGGTAGTAAAGACTTTTATAACACAAAATACAGAAGCCATAACTTTCTAGTTCATTTTAAAAAACAAAACAAAAAAAAAACTTTCTGCATCACAAACACCAAACACCCAAGAAATAAAGTCAAAAGATGAATAAGAAATTGGGAGGAGGAGAGGGTTATATGTGCAAGTATTACAAACATATATAATGTTACTTTTCAATTTTTCTGTATTAATAAAAATTTAATTCAAAAATCTCATAAAAATATGAAGAAGGAACATAAACCCTACGGAGAGTCAGGAACTGAGCATTAACTTTGAACATGGTGGGAGAAGCTTGGCACTGAAAACAGAAGGATAGCTTAACCATCTGACTAAGGAGGTATAGACACCTCTTATATACCTTATATAAATACCCTGTCATACTCACTTGGGCAGATGGCTGTCCCTCTGCACATTTTCTGAAAGACGATTTGAGGTACCCTGGGGAGAAGTTGTCATGGAGGCACACTGGATTCCAGCACCCTAGATACGGTGAAGAGCCGAATTAAAAACCAAAGGGCAGAGTTAAGATCTGTCTATTAAATGGTGAACCTTATAACCCTTTTACTGACCGCTTGCTTATAACTCCTTCCCATGTCCCCTCTCCACTGTAGCCTGACAGAGTAGCCAAGCAAAAATACTAACATTTGTAACACAAATAAATAACCCTAAAGTAATACCCATCATCACTCCTAAATGTGAACCGATAGACAATGATTGACCTGTGAGGTAAACCTTTAATGTGAAAAATTGAACCAAAAAAAAAAAAGAAACAGTGAAAAAATTTTAAAGTTAATAGATGCATTAACTCCAAGACAAGTAAGTGTGATATAAGAAAATAAAAAGTTGTGTGTAGCTCTGCTGTGAATACTATTTTTCTGATTATAATAATTAAACTATTAAATTTGATTTTCTCCAAACTGGGTAACTAAAAGAGGACAGCTGTTTTCTCTTCAGAACCTTGTAGTGTTATTTGACTATGAAAATTGTGTACAAGCCAGGCATTGTAGTGCACGCTTGTAGCCCCAGCCACTCCAAAGGCTGAGGCTAGAGGATTGCTTGAGTCCAGGAGTTTGAGGCCAGACTGGGCAACATAGCAAGACCCCATCTCTTTAAAAGAAAATTTTTAAAACTATATACAGACAAGTCCCTGAAGGTCCTAGTCAGTCATTGGGGAAGTTGGGCAAGGGAGAACAAGAAACTTAAATAAGAGATAAAAGGATTGATAAGGATGAATACAATTGTAGGTGGTCTGTCACTTAATGATTTCCAGAGTCTTAGCTATCACCTTACAATTACTCTTGACTTTGGGATACATATGGTGCCCTAAAGATTGTTGACATGGACATCTTGGAATCATTAGAGCATAGAAAATCATACAAGTTGCTGAATACAAGTGCATGATATCAAAATCCATTATATTCATATACAACCAATAATTACCAAAATACCAAGAAATAAATTTAATGAAAGATGTGAAGATCTTTATGGAGAAAGTATACAATTTTAGTAAAGAACACATAAGAAGACCTCAGTAAATGAAGAACGCAACATATACAAAAATTGTAAGAACTGTCATCATAATGATGTCAGTTTCTCCCCAAATTAATCTTTACACTTAGTGCAATTACAATTGAAATCTCTTCAAGGATTTTCATGCACATTGACAGGCTGATCTTAAAATTCATATGAAAGAATAAAGAAAGGCAACATAATTTTCAAGGCAAATAAAAAAGGGACGGTTATCTTACAAGGAAAGCAAACCTCATTATAAAGAAGGAATAATTGAAACAGCATATTTCAATATGACACAAAAATACCAGTGAAAAAGAATAGCGAGTTCATAGCAGTTCCATATAAATATGAACAGTAGCAAGACAATTGTCTAACCATATGGAAAAAGATAAAATCAGATAACTATCATTCCCTACAAAAATAAATTTTAGATAAATTAAAGATCTAAATATAAAAGGCAAACTTTAAAATGTTTAGAAAACATACAGCAGCCAGGCGTGGTGGCTCACGCCTGTAATTCCAACACTTTAGGAGGCCAAGACAGGCAGATCACTTGAGGTCAGGAGTTCGAGACCAGCCTGGGCAACATGGCAAAACCTCATCTCCATTTAAAATACAAGAAATTACCCTGGCATGGTGGCAGGCACCTGTAATCCCAGTTACTAGGGAGGCTGAGGTGGGAGAATCACTTGAACCCAGGAGGTGGAGGTTGTAGTGAGCCGAGATCATGCCATTGCACTGCAGCCTGGGTGACAGAGTAAGACTCCGTCTTGGGTTAAAAAAAAAAAAAAAAAAAAAGTAAACATATAGCAAAAAAATTTTTAATGACATTGACATAGGGAGAGATTTCTTAAACAAGATTCGAAAAGCACAAACTCTGAAGAAAAAGACCTAATTATATATAGATCACACAGATAATTGGTTAGATGGATATTTAAAACTTCTATTTAACAAAATACAATCCATCTAGTACCTGGAATGTATAAAGAATTTCTACAAATTCATAAAGAAAGAAAAGATTTTAAGAATGGCAAAAGATGTGAAAAGGCAATTCACAGACAAGGACCCCCAAACCCAAATGATCAATAATCTGGTAGAAGGTGCACAACCTCTTGAGTAATCAGGAAAACGTAGTATTAAAAATAAACAAGAAAATACTGATATACTTTGGATATGCATCCCCTTTAAATCTCATGTTGAATTGTAATCCCCAGTGTTGGAGGTGGGACCTGGCGGGAGGTGACTGGATTGTGGGAGTGGCCTCTCATGGTTTAGTGCTGTCCACACAACAGTCAGTGAGTTCTCGTGAGGTCTGGTCATTTAAAAGCGTGGAACTTTCCCCTCTCTCTCTTACTCCCGCTGTGTCATGTGAGATGTCTGCTCCCTCTTTGCCTTCCACCATGATTGTAAGTTTTCTGAGGCTGCCCCAGAAACAGATGCCAGCACTATGCTTCCTGTACAGCCTGTAAAACCATGAGCCAATTAAACCTCTTTTCTCATAAATTACCCAGTCTCAGGTGTTTCTTCTCAGCAATGCAAGAACAGCCTAACACAAATACCATTTGACATACATCTGATTATCAAAAAAGTCTGACAATACTAAATGTTGGGGGAGAATGAGGGAGTGTAAGCTGGCCCAACAAGCTTGGAAAACCATTTGGCAATGTTGAGTGAAATTGAAAATGCATGTACTCTAGGACCCAGCAATTTCATGTGTAGAATTTAACTCAGAAAAACTTTTGCTCAATTGTAAGATCCAAAAAGCAAAAGCCATCAGACGTATATTATTAGTAAAAATAAAAAACTGAAACAATCTAAATGTCCATTGACATGAGCTAATGATAAACTGTCATATATTCTTATATAATATACAGCAATTAAAATTACTTAATAAGTTATATGGAGGTCATTATGCTAAGTGAAATAAGCCAGGCGCATAAAGACAAACACTGCCTGTTTTCACTTATTTGTGGGATCTAAAAATCAAAACAATTGAACACATGGAGATAGAGAGTAGAAGAGGGTTACCAGAGGCTGGGAAGGGAAGTGGGAGGGGGAAACGGAGATGGTTAATGGGTTAAAAAAAAAAAAAAGTAGTTAGAAACAATGAATAAGACCTAGTATTTGACAGCACAACAAGGTGACTATAGCCAATAATAATTTAAATGTACATTTAAAAATAGCTAAAATAATATATTGGATTGTTGGTAACACAAAGAATAAATGCTTCAGGGGATAGGTACTCCATTTTACATGATGTGATTATTAAACATTACATGCCTGTATTAAAAAAACTCATATACCCCATAAATATATACAATTGCTATGTATCCACAGAAATTAAAATTAAAAATCAAATAGTAAAAAATAAAAACAAAAAATGTAAAATTACTTAAGAAGTTATATATGCATAAAAATGAATAAAACTAAAAGATATTTTTGTTGAGCAAAGAAAAGAGATTGTAATTTGATAAAATGTGATACCATTAATGTACTATTTTAAGACACAAAGCATATATAGCTAATAATATAATATGTAGAGCTATATGTTTGTGAATGTGTAATAAAGTTATAATAACATACACAGGAAGGATCACACAAAACTTCAGTATAGGAACTACCTCTTCGGAAAGAAGTAGGAGATAAAATGTTTTTAATTTTATCTGAAACATTACATATTTTAAATATATACGTTCATTTAATCTAGGTACTGGGCATGGGAGTCGGGATTTTTCACATAATTTTGACATTTTCCAAATGCTGAAAATAGATGACAATTTAAAGAGAGAAAGAGAAGCAGACAAACTTAATCTAGCACCAAAGCCTTAGTCATCACTGAGAAGGAATGATTTTAAGTAACACATAATATTTCTACTCAGATTCTTCATTGAGTCAAGTCTCCACCATCACATGGGCTCATGCCCAAAGTTTTCTGGGAAAGACAGGTGGCTAAGAGAGGGAGAAGGAGGGAAATGCTGTAAATATGAACTGCAAGTATGCTATTCTTAAAATTCTAGAACACATAGTGGTGCAAGGCCTGGTGGAGCAATTTTTTTCTTGCACTTCCTTTTTGATTCCTGGTACACACTAAGGCTGTGGAAACACAGAAGAGCAGCACAATTCAACACCAAGGACGAGACAGGCATCCTTTCTGTATATTGGAGCTATGCTGACCGGAGGCTAATTTCAACAGTGTGGAAAGTAAGCTTTCTTTTAGGTGCTCTGCTGGAAGTTTAACACTAGCTGGCGTTGCTATTGAGAGTCATTAGCCACTCATGAGCTCCACTGAGAGCACATTTTTTATAGCCATGATATTGCAAGTGAAGTTCAGAGACATTAAATATACTTGCCCAAGTTCACATTGCTGTTAAGTAGAGGGGTCAGGATTCAAACCTAAGTTTCTCTGACTCTAAAAATCCAAGCTCTTAAGTGGGACGCAGTGGCTCACGCCTGTAATCTCAGCACTTTGGGAGGCTGAAATGGGCAGATCACCCAAGGTCAGGAGTTCGAGACCAGCCTGGTCAACATGGTGAAACCCTGTCCCTATTAAAAACACAAAAATTAGCTGTTAATGGTGGCAGGCACCTGTAATCCCAGTTACTTGGGAGACTGAGGCAGGAGAATTGCTTCAACCCAGGAGGCGGAGGTTGCAGTGAGCCAAGATAGCACCATTGCACTCCAGCCTTGGCAACAGAGTGGAAACTCCATCTAAAAAAATATAAATAAATAAATAGCTGGAGATACTTCAATCGAAATAACTTAAAGAAGGCCGGGCGCGGTGGCTCAAGCCTGTAATCCCAGCACTTTGGGAGGCCGAGGCGGGTGGATCACGAGGTCAGGAGATCGAGACTATCCTGGCTAACATGGTGAAACCCCATCTCTACTAAAAATACAAAAAACTAGCCGGGCGTGGTGGCGGGCGCCTGTAGTCTCAGCTACTTGGGAGGCTGAGGCGGGAGAATGGCGTGAACCCGGGAGGCGGAGCTTGCAGTGAGCCGAGATCACGCCACTGCACTCCAGCCTGGGAGACACAGCGAGACTCCGTCTCAAAAGAAAAAAAAAAAGAAAAAAAAAAAAAAAAGAAATAACTTAAAGAAGAGGGAAAAAAAGAGAATCAGAAGAGAGAAGGGATGGGAAGTATATTTGTTACTTATTACTGCAAAGCAGTATTACCAGAAATTTAGTGGCTTAAAACAATACATTTATTAGCACATCATTTCTTTTTCTTTTTCTTTCAACTTTTATTTTAGAATCAGGGGCACATGTCCAAGTTTATTACATGGATATATGGTGTGATGCTGAGGTTTGGGGTACAAATGGCCCCATCACCCAGATACTGAGCACACTACCCAATAGATTTTCAACACCTCCCTGTTTCCCTGCCTCCTCCCTCTAGTAGTCCCCAGTGTCTGTTGTTGCCATCTTTATGGTAAACATGCCATCCATGTGTACCCAATGTTTAGCTCCCACTTATAAGTGAGAACATGCAGTATTTAGTTTCCTGTTCATGCATTAACTTGCTTAGGATAATGGCCTTCAGCTACATCCATGTTGCTGCAAAAGTCATTCCCTCTTTCTTTTTTTATAGATGTGTAGTATTCCATGGTGTGTATACACCACATTTTCCTTATCCAATCCATCATTGATGAGTACCTGGATTGATTCCATGTTTTTGCTGTTGTGTGACACAATTTCTGTAGGTCAGGAATCCAGGCATGGCTTAGTGTCAGGGTCTCACAAGGCTGAAATCAAGGTGTTGATCAGGTTGTTTTGACTGGGAAAGATCTGTTCCAAACATAGATGGTTGGTCGCAGAAGTCAGTTTCTCATGGCCTATTGGACTGAGAGCCTCCTTTTCTTGCTCTCAGTGGAGGCTGTCTTCATTTCCTGCCTGGTTCTTGGCCAAAGGCCACCCTCCGTTCCTTGCCACGTGGGCCTCCTCAACATGACCCTTTGCTTCATCAGTGCCAGCAAGATGGGCATTTGTGGGGGGCTGGTTGCAGGGAGAAGTGGGGATGGTTATTGAGTACAAAAAATTGGAAAGAATGAATAGGACCCAGTATTCAATAGCTCAACAGGGTGACTATACTCAGTAATAATTTAATTGTACATTTAAAAATAACTAAAAGGGTATAATTGGATTGCTTGTAAGACAAAAGATAAATGCTTGAGCAGATAGATACCCAATTTTCCATGACGTGATTATTACTCATTGCCTGCCTACACCAAAATATCTCATGTACCCCATAAATACATACAACTACTATGTATTCACAAAAACCTTTTCTAAAAGATGGGCATTGTACCTTAATAACGTAATTGCAGAAGTGAAATGCTGTATGCTATCACCTTTGTAGTATTCTGTTGGTTAGAAACAAGTCACAGATTCCATTCACAATAAAGGGGAAGGGATTACACAAGGGCATGATACCAGAAGATGGGAATCTTCAGGGGCCATCTTAAAGTCTGTCCACAACAGGAAGCAGAGAATGTTAGGCCTCCATACTCTAGCTTGCCTCTCTGTAAGCCTAAAAGAAATCCCCAAAACTCAAATTTTATTCCCATTTTGTCACCTGCCAGATGCATAATCATCCTTCAAAATGCAGATCATCTATTCGTTTAACCATTAAATTGTTTTTAAATTTTTGTCTCTTATCTCCACATTCCATTATTCCCTCCTCTGTTGTACCGTGGTGTTCTGTTCAAACTTCTAATAGAGATAGCACTTAACGCTTGGTATTATTATCTGTTTATGTGCCCCTTTCATACTATCAGCTTTTGAGGGCATAGCCTGTCTTATTTATTGAAATATTCACAGAATGTATGCAAATGTCTGGCACATATTATGGATTGTTCATAGGTGTTCACTGATGAACTACTATATTAAATATCTCAAGATAAGGGATAATAAGTCCCAGAAAAATGACATAGATAGTAAGTCCTATAAGCAATCAGAGGAGTGAGAAATTACATTTATTTCATATGACTCCAGAGATAGCAATTGGACTGATAGGTAAATGTTATAAGGAAAGCAAGGTTAGGCTCACTATAAGGAGGAGTATGAATAATCAAAGTATCCCAAGAGCTGATCTGTTTCCCCAAACTCACTAGAGTTTCTTATCATTACAGGCCAGTGGTCTGGGATTCCTGTATTTGTTAAAGTATGAGACCAAGGACCCCTAATATCTTTTCCTAACTTCTAATCTATGATTTCATGAAGTTATTGAGTGTTTGTTTCCATTAGGCATCTCATCTGTATTTTATTCTTGAGTTTGATATTTAAGAGGAATTCTTCTTGGAGGACATGATGAAGGAATTGGAAATAGAGTGAGCTCAGAGCTTTTTTCAACAAACCAAAACTTAGGCTGCATTCAGGTGATGGATTTACCCTGCATCATGCATCCTGTCTATTGGGATGAAGAAGAGATACCGGAATAAGAATTCTGGTTCACAGGTGGGGTAACTATGTGCTTAGGTTTGCAGTAACCATTTGGTGCAGAGAAGCAAAGAAGCAAGGAAGAGAAAGGCAAGACACCAAATATTTTGGCCTGTGTCACATGGAAGAAGACCAAAAAGAGAAAAAGAGTCTTTTCAGTGGAAAGAAAATGGAAATAATTTGATTCTAGGTAGTAAGAACCCATTAAATGTCTTTCCGTGGCAAAAGCCTAAGAGATAATGACAGTAAAGACAGCAATGAACCTTTTTCAACAAACCCCACCGGCTTCTTTTCTTGTATGACCTGTCTAAGCTTCCTGTCTCCCCAAGAGCTTTTCTCTTTGCCCACCAAGAAATCCAAACTCCTCTTCCTCTCTGTTTCCCCTCCAAAGCTATTTTTCTCTTCTTCCTCAGCCACCCAAACTTTTTCTTGACTGATCACCTAAATTGTGTTCATTTTCTCAGGGTATTTATTCCAAGTTTGATCTCTGTTGCTGGGTTCTCAAGACTGGGGCACCCAAAACACCATTGACCTTATCTGCCCCAAGTGTCTCAAGGTTTTGAGAGCAGCCCAGGGAAGAACAGAAAAGATGTCTTCTTTCAAGATTTCTCTGCATGCTGTTCTTAGTGCTTTCCACTTGTGTGAAAGTGGATGTTTGATGGAGCTGGTAGTTTTGTATTCTGTAGTATTCGTAGTGTATCTCTACCATGTCACCTCCCACAGTCCATTTTATTGCTCACTGTTTTAAAATATGCTTTGCACATAGCACAGACTCCAGTAGCATGGGATGAAATGAATTGAATGTGCTTTCATAGTAATCTGCTTTGGTGGACTCGGCAGACACTACAAAGCATTAATGAATCAATCTTTTGTTTCTACAAGAAAATAATTAGGTTACAGGTAAGTTAAAATCAGTGCCAATGTCTATGAAAGGGATATTGGGGCTATCTTTAAAAATTAAAAAGTCACTTAACATTTGACCCAAAAACTTTATTTCTAGGAATTTGTCCTATAGATTTATTCACACATGAGTAAATGAGGTAGGTTTAAGATTACTACATGGCATGCTGTTAGTAATAGCAAACCAAAAGAAACAACCTGAGGTTTAAAGAATAGGGTTCAAATTAATTATATCACAGCACATGATCACAATGAATTAAAAGGCAGCCCTTCAGAGAAATGAGGCAGATATTTCCATACTGATATGAAACTCTATACAATATATGTTAAGAAAAGTAAGGTGCAAAAGGGTATGTATATGCTCTGTTCATAGCTACCATTTCACAACATTTGTGTGAAAATATATATTCATGTATACATTTGTGCGTATATACATATATAAGTAATTTAAATACCATAAAATTTCAAGGAAAATCAGCGCAAGGCTTTATCCATAGCTACCATTATCTAAATATTTGTTACACTGGGTGCAGTGGCATTAGCTTCTGAAATCCAAGCCTAAACTTGAAGATGGCTGGAAACAATCCAGTCTCTGTTAGCTAAGCATGTAATGAAATAGCTAGCCTGCACCTGTGGGAACAAAAACAGTAGGGTTTTGCCTCACTTACATCAGTAGACCAAGAGGACATTAACTTTCTTCTCTAAGCAGGTACCTCTAAATCAATTTAATTCAGTACTTAGAGTCCTAACAGGCCAGGAGCCCTTCAGATTTCCTCATGTTTATTCCTCTTTCTTTTAAAGTTCTGAATCTAAATACTTCTTTTCAGGCCCTGCTCAAGCTTTCCCCCACAAAACATCTCAACTGTGAGAGCCCCTAGTAATGGCACCCTTTCCTGGCCCTATAGAGGTTTTGGCCCAGGTCTTTTCTGGGTACTTGACATATTAGTTATATTATCTTCATGTACATGTTCTGAATTCCTAAGTAGACCATGAACACCTGCAGAGCAATGTCACTCATTGGAGGCAGACAGATGTGGATTCAAATCAACTAGCTGGAAACCACATGTTACTATGTAACCTTACACTAAAGCTCTCTAAGCCTCATCTATAAAATAAAAATGATAAAACCTACTTTAGGGTTTTGATGTGATGATTAAATCAAGCAACACATGAGAAACTGCCTGTCCCAGCATCTGATACATGTGAGTATCAGAGGGGAGTCATGTTGCCCCCAAGGCTCTAACAAAGTAATTTGTAGAAAGGAAGTCATTGGTGCATATTTATTTATTATAACATGGGTTTTTTTTAAAAGAAAAGAAACCAAACATAAACATAATTTTCAAATATAAACAGTGCAGTAGTCAAATATCGTGCAGGGCAGAATTTTATATTAATATCCCTTCCATCCGTTCTATATGACAGAATTGTTTTCAGTAAAACTGGAAAAAGAAATGATGAATAATGGCCAGAAAAGAAAAGCAGATGGAGAAATTTTCTTTAACTTCAAATATATAATCATTTTGGAGCAAATAATAATAAATTAAACATTTCAGTAAAATAAAGGAAAATAAAACATTGATCCTTTTTAACCATGTTAATAGTTTTTATACAAAGGAAAATACCTATATATTGGTCTATGGCAGAAATAAATAACATTACATTTTCTCTTTTTAAGTGTTAACTTAGAAAATTTTATAATGACTTCATCAAATTTGACCTTCGCATTTTCACATTCAATGAACAGTCTAGCTGGATTTACCTACCAATCTATCTTGAAAGAAAACAATATGTTATAATAATTTTAATTTGGAAGTTTCTTTCACATGAGGCAACAGACATACATTTAAACATGAGGATAATTTTGGCAGACTCATAAAAATTGGATTCAACAAGAAATTTTGGAAATTGTAATATCCTTATATCTTTGTCTTTAGGAACAATTCTAAGGGCTTTCAAAGGTCTCCCAAAAAATTTCTACTAAAATGCTATCTTCACCAGAAATATTTGTCAGAAATTTCTATAATTTAGTAAAAACTTCCTGGTTTTCATCTTATACATGAATCTGAGAAAAATGACTGAATAACAGTAAATATTAGCTTTTTGTGGTTTTTTTAATCCATTGCTTTAAAATGGGTATCCAGTGCTTGGTATTCAGACACTGACTTTTGCTTTCTTCTAGCAATGAAATACCAACCTTTTCATTGTTTCTCTTGGCATTCTTTGAACTTTTATTCTTTTTTAAATGTAAATATCCAAGTTTCTTACATTTTGTTGTTGTAGAGCCTTCTCTACAATATCTATGCACAGATCTTCAAGGAATAATTTTAAAGCTTTGTGTTTCACTGTATATTATTCAAGTCTAATTGTGGCTATTTGCAAACATTTTTATATCTGATTAACCTCATCTAAAAATTTTATGCCATTAAAAAAATTCAAAAAATATTACTTACATCTATCATTGTTTGTTCTGAATCCACTGTTTAAATGAAGAAATATGTAAGTGGTAGAGTTGGTTGTCCAGAAAATTCAAACAATTATCGTCTGTTATGAGCTTACTTTAAAAACAAATGCGTATAGTTTAATTCCATGAGTCAGAGGCTAACAGTATAACTGGAAATTCTCCAAATTAACTTCCATGTAGTAGTATGCAAAGCTATTAAAGGATTAGTAATGTAAATGTACTAATTAGAAACTTATGTAAGTGTTACTCAACAGGTGACAAAATATTCTAAATTTAGATTACGATGATGGCTACACAACTCTGTGGATATACTACAAATCGTTTAATTGTATACTTTATATAGATCAATTTTATGGTATGTGAATTAAGGTTAAAAAAAAACTTAAGAGAAACTGCAGTGATTATTTAGAACTTAAATCAGTAATATATTTTGGGGCATAGGAGTATCTCATCACTGGCATTCTGTCGAATTACTGAAAGATTTATACTATTCTTAAATTCCCTACAATAAGCCCGCTATGGTCTGCACCCAGGGCGAACAGCACCTGTATCCTTACAACTTTGGCACACCGCTGGATCGATTAGTGTATTCATAACTCTATGTAACATAATTACTATTAAATTCTACTCCATTAGGCTTAAACTCAGGGCAAGGATCCAAATATATGCCGTGTCTGTTATGACTGCCCAAATGCTAACCCACAGTAATCCAGGGGATTGTGGAATCCAGCACTAAATGACATATTCAGGAATGACCTTGCAGTATCCCTGCTTCTGATACTGAATTTTCTGTCTTGCGGTTTCTTATCTGTTTCTGTCTCTCTCCCTGTCACTCTTTCTCTCCTTCTTCCTTTCCCCTCTTCAGCGTTCTGTGTTAGAAATATCTGAAAATTATTCTGAGAGGCTTAATGTTCTTAAACCTGCCAGTTAACTGCGACTTTTTAACACCAGCTGAATAAGGTGATCTTTCTTTGCTAAGGTGCGAAGGTTACAGCAGCTGTGTAGCTAAAACACCTATATTTATACTAGTTCCACCTCCTTTTCCTGCAAAGGCAGGAGAAATGTTAATCCACATACCAAAAGTTTGCTTTGTTTTGAGGTGGGCCGAATGTTAATGTTAAGACATGACTCTGTTTTTCCCATTCCCTGCCAGGGTCGTGGGCTGGGGAGAGTTCAGAAATTAAAAACAGAGCAATCACTTGTGTAAGCACACCCTTTATGGGATGTTTCTGTCAAAACCCAGAAATTGTGGCTCTCCTTTCCATTTCTCATCAGTTGCCCTCTCCCCACTCCCTATTCCAAACAGCACAGTTCTCCTTATAGCAAGCAAAAGGGCCTCACCCGAAGTCTTAAGCCTTTTCTCCCAGTCAAATATGCTTTCTGTCCACTGTTTCCCAGGAAGCTGTATTATTTTTATTTTTATTTTTATTTATTTATTTTTTTTTTTGAGAGATGGAGTCTCACACTGTCACCCCGGCAGGAATGCACTGGTGCCTCCCAGTTCAAGCGATTCTCCTGCCTCAGCCTCCCGAGTAGCTGGGATTACAGGCGCATGCCACAATGCCTGGCTAATTTTTTGTATTTTTAGTAGAGATGGGGTTTCACTGTGTTGGCCAGGCTGGTCTAGAATGCCTGACCTCATGATCCACCCACCTTGGCCTCCCAAAGTGTTGGGATTACAGGCCTGAGCCACCGAGCCCGGCCGGAAGCTGTATTCACTGTGTGTTGACACTCTCATTTTCTTTGTTTGTTTTTTTTAAATTTTATTTTAAGTCCTGAGATACATGTGCAAGATGTGCAGGTTTGTTACATAGGTAAACGTGTGCCATGGTGGTTTACTGCACCTATCGACCCTCTCATTTTCAATCTCTTCTCACTTTTTCCATTTCCTGATCTCCTGATAGAGTATGTCCCTCTTCCCTAGGACACCAATGGATGCAGCCCTTGGGCAAATAAAAGCCCAGGAGACAGGAACACAACATGGACAGGCTCACCAAGTTGAAGGTTACTCATCTGTTCTCCATACAATAAAGGAATAAGCAATGTTTCTTGGCCTGACTATCTAGGGCTTACCAGGGTAGACAGTGAATGCCAAATCCCACCCTCTGAGAGATCAACGATCCTCAAAATAGGATTTGGGTGTGTGTAGGAGGGGAGGGTGTGTGCGTGTGTGTGTGTGTGTGTGTGTGTGTGTGTGTGTGTGTGTAGGGAGCATATATATATTGAAAAAGCATATAATAGTGCAGTGGAAGGCAGTACAGTGCCCTGGCTAATAGCATGGCCATTAGTGTGGTCACTGACAGGCTATGGGATCTCATAACATTATTTTTTCTCTTTAAACTTCAGTTTCTGTATATGTAAAATGAGGCTAATAAAATATCTCCTTCATTGAAAGACAGACTTTTTTTTTTTTTTTTTTGGTATTTCAATGTTTATGTATTGTCTTCATTTTCTGTTGCTATTTCAATGTTTATGTATTGTCTTCATTTTCTGTTGCTTTTAACAGAAAACCTCAAATGAAGTAATTTATAAAGACAAGGAATTTATTTCTTACAATTATGGAGCCTGGGAAGTCCCAGGTTGAGAGGCCACATCTGGTGAGAGCCTTCTTGTTGGTGGGGACACTCTGAAAACTCCCAAGAGAGTGTAGTATATCACGTGGTAAGAAGGCTGAGACTGCTAAGATGCTCAGGCCCTCTTCTTATAAAGTCACCAGTCTCACTCCCATGATAACCCATTTAATCCATGAATGAATCAATCCATTCATGAAGGAAAAGCCCTCATGATCCAATCATTTCTTAAAGCCCAACTTCTCAATACTGCCCCATTGGGGATCAAATTTCAACATGAGTTTTGGAGGGGACAAATATTCAAACCATAGCAATGAAATTGGAATTATCTTACAATCTGAGCTGTTTTATATTATTTGTATACTAGTGTGATGGCTAATATTAAGTGTCAACTTGATTTGATAGAAGGATGCAAAGTATAGTTTCTGGGTGTGTCTGTGAAGGTGTTGCCAGAGGAGATTAACATTTGAGTCAGTGGACTGGGAGAGGAAGATCCACCCTCAATGTGGGTGGGCACCATCCAATCTGCTGCCAGTGCGACTAGGAAAAGCAGGTGGAAGAAGGTGGAATACACTGTCTTGCTGAGTCTTCCAGCAGTCATCTTTCTCCCGTGCTGGATGCTTTCTGCCTTTGAACATCAGTCTCCAGGTTCTTCGGCCTTTGAACTCTTGTACTTACACCACTGGTTTGCCCGGGGCTCTCCAGTCTTCAGCCACAGATTGAAGGCTGCACTGTTGGTTTCCCTACTTTTGAGGCTTTGGGACTCAAACTGAGCCACTTCTGGCTTCCTTGCTCCTCAGCTTGCCGATGGCTTATCATGGAACTTCACCTTGTGATGGTGTGAGTCAATTCTCCTTAATAAACTCTCTTTTATATATACATATATCCTATCAGTTCTGTCCTTCTGGAGAACTCTAATACTACTAGTAACTACCTGCTAGGGTTTTTTGAGGCTTCCAGGTGATAGTGCCTGTAAAATGAACTTCACTGTTACAGATTCTCCAGTGACAGATGTTTTCTCTTCAAGAAAGTAAGAGAAATATGTTAGAATCTGTGAGAAGATGAAATTTTATTTATATTACTAGGCCATTGGTTTGTGTATGTGTGTGTATTTCTTTTGCCCACAAATCTTCAACTTGGGCGGAGCTCAGCTGAGATCGCTGACCTCTGCTCCAAGAGGTAACAGCCTGGGAAGCTTGAGTGGGACTGGAGGATCTGCTTCCAAGAAGGCTTACCCATGTGCTGGGTGTGGTGTTTTCTACATGTTTAAATTGTAATATTTATTTTATTGAGGTATAGTTTATATACCATAAGTCCACCAACTTAAAATGTGCATTTCAATGATTTTTTAGTAAATTTATCCAGTACAACCATTACCACCATCCAGTTCTGAAACATCTATACCACCCCAAAAAGTTATTTTGTGCTTTTTTGTAGTTAATCCCCACTTTTATTCCCAAGCCTAGGCAAACACTGATCTGCTTTATTTGGGTCTTTATAAATTTGCCTTTGTTGGACATTTCATATAAATGAAATCATACAATATGTAGGTCTTTTGCATATGGCTTTTTTTTTCACTTGGTGTAATGTTTTTGATGTTCATCCATGTTTTAGCATGTGTCAGTAATTTGTCCCTTTTATGGCTTAATAATATCCCATTGTGTAGATATACCACATTAGATTTATCTATTCACCAGTTAATTGACATTTGGGTTATGTTCAATTTTTATCTATTGATAAAATAATCTGCTATGAATATTCATGTACATAGTATTTGAAATTAGAAATATGTTTTATTTCTCATCGATAGATTCCTAAGTGTGAAATTGCTGAGTCATATGGTTACGTTTTGGTTTAGCTTTTGTATATGTGTGTTTTGTTTCTTTTTGAGACAAGGTACTTGGTATGTGGCTCAGACTGGTCTCAAATTCCTGGCCTCAAGCGATCCTTCTGCCTCAGCCTCCCAAGTAGCTGTGATTACAGGAGCACAACACCACACCCAGCTTATGTTTAACTTTTAAAGAAGCTGCCAAAGTGTTTTTCCAAAGTCGTTGTACTTACATTTTGTATTCCCACCAGCAGTGGATAAGGGTTCCAGTTTTTCCACATCCTCTCCAACATTTGTTTGTCTTTTTAATAAGACATTTTTTAAAATTGTGACAAAAAAGCACATAACAAAATATACCACCTAAACCATTTGTAAGTGCACAGCTCAGTTGTGGTAAGTATAGTCATATTGTTATGCAACCAGTCTCCAGAACTTTTTCATCTTGCAAAACTGAAACTCTATACTGATTAAACAACTCCCCATGCGTGACCCTTAGACCCTGGAAACCACCATTGTACTTTCTGTTTCTGTGAATTTGACTACTCCAGAAACCTCATATAAGTGGAATAATACAGAATAAGTCATTTTGTGGCCAGTTTATTTCACTTAGCGTAATGTCCTCAAAGTTCATCCACGGTGCATCCTGTGTCAGAATTTCCTTCCTGTTTAAGGCTAAAGACATAAATTTTTAAAGGATAGGGAATGCTGTATTTATCATCCTTAGGGTTAAGCAAAGTCTCTCACTCCTGGCTGCAGGGGAATGGGAAAGTAATGGGAAGGAAGGAGAAGGATTTGGGAGAAAGTTTCCAAAAAACAGAAAGGCATACAGGAAGGAATTAGGAATACACATTGTATCCCTAGGGTGAGCCCAAACTTCCTTTGTCAGTAAAGTGTAAATATCTTTCTGCCTTTTCACAAGATTGTATTATATAGTATATATAAAGGTCTTCCTAGGCCAACTGGCTTTTGGAGTCCCCATCACTCTTAATTGATTACAAAGTTGGCTTTGCATTTAGTCCCTGTAATTAGATTCTGTTAGGCATTGCAGAAAAGTGCAACCAACCATGATTCTGAGCATCTGGAAATAGGTTTGTTTGTTAAAGAGCTGTGTCATGTAGACTTGTTTAACAATGTTTATAGCATTAACATGTTTATTACTGTTTAATCTCAGGAGTAAAATTACAAGCATCAGTCTCAGTAAATGACAATATATTTTTCTGGATTACTTAAAAAATTAAGAGAGTGAGGTGCTCATTTATTGCTCTAAAGAATAGTCTTGCCAGGAGCTGTGGCTCATGCCTGTAATCCCAGCACTTTGGAAGGCCGAGGCAGGCGGATCACGAGGTCAGAAGATCAAGACCATCCTGGCTAACATGGTGAAACCTCATCTCTACTAAAAATACAAAAAATTAGCCAGGTATTGTGGCATGCGCCTGTAGTCCCAGCTACTTGGGAGGCTGAGGCAGGAGAATTGCTTGAACCTGGTAGGCGGAGCTCGCAGTGAGCTGAGATCATGCCACTGCACTCCAGCCTGGGCTATAGAGCGATACTTTATCTCAAAAAAAAAAAAAAAAAAGAAAAAAAGAAAAAGAAAAAAAAGAATAATCTTTACTTTTAGATGGCAATATCAGCTGCAAAATGTGCAATTGTTATAATATAGTACAAAAATGATCAGAGCAATACAGTCGAAAGACTCCATCCAGAATATTTATATCATAGCCTAAAATGACAATTCATATCAGAGAAGAAAGGAACAAAATTTCTAAAAATGCTTGTGGAGGGTCACAAGATAGGAGAAAGCTGTTTTGTTGTTGTTGTTCGTTTGTTTGTTTTGTTTTGTTTGAGATGAAGTCTCGCTCTGTCACCCAGGCTGGAGTGCAATGGCACACCCTCACTCTCGGCTCACAGTAACCTCTGTCTCCCGGGTTCAAGTGATTCTCCCACCTCAGCCTCTGGAGTACCTGGATCTGCAGGCACGCGCCACCACGCCCAGCTCATATTTTGTATTTTTAGTAAAGATGGTGTTTCACCATATTGGCCATATTGAACTCCTGACCTCAAGTGATCTGCCCGCCTCAGCCTCCCAAAGTGCTGGGATTACAGGTGTGTGCCACCTCGCCTGGCCAGAGAAAACTGTTAAATGGAATTGTAAAAAAGAAAAAAAAAAAAGATCTGAGAAGAAGGAACCCTGCAAAAGAGTAGAACACATCTACTATGGGAATAAAATTCTCTCTACATGTAACTTTCTGCTCTAGGATTATGACTGCCTTAATCTTTTTTATATCAAAACTTTGAACTGAGTTTATTAGGGATATTTTCCCATGAAACATTTTTCATTTTAGATAATAAATCATGGGATAAAACTGCTATGTTTTCATCATTTTAAAAAATTTTATATAAATTAAATAATAGACCTTCCTTTCTTCCTTCCTTTCTTCCTCCCTCACTCTCTTTTCCTTTCCCTCCCTCCCTTCCTTCCTTCCTTCTTCCTTCCTTCCTTCTTTCCTTTTTTCTTTCTTTCTTTTTTTTATTTTTTGACAGAATCTTGCTCTGTCACCCAGGCTGGAGTGCAGTGGCATGATTTAGGCTCACTGCAACCTCTACCTCCTGGGTTCAAGTAATTCTCGTGCCTCAACCTCCCAAGTAACTGGGATTACAGGCATGCACCACCACACTTGGCTAATATATATATATGTGTGTGTGTAGAGATAGGGTTTTGCCATGTTGCCCAGGCTGATCTTGATTTCCTGGCCTCAAGAGATCTGCCCACCTCGGACCCCCAAAGTGCTGGGATTACAGGTCAGACTTCCCATATAATTTATCAAAACATGTTTTTTTCTTTGTGTTAACAAAGGCCATGGGTGAAATCAGTGATTTCCAAACTTTTTTTTCAAGTGTTGGAAGCCATTCTTTCAATAATTTCTAATGTGGAATTCAAGAACAATAATAGCTACCATTTTTCTGAACAAGCTCCATGTTTCCCATACTGTGCTAAGTGCATTACACATTACCCTCTGTTTGCATTGATCATACATGGTAGGTGCTATTAAACTAATTTTTATATGAGAAAGCTTACCCAAGTCCGTTCAGATAGTTTAGAAAAACAGACACATACTGAACTGCTCCAATTACAGCTAGGGATGAGAGGGAATGGGCCACATCCACATTTCTGCCCTCACCATCGCCTTGTTCCAGCTCCCGCAACCCGTTCCTAACTTCCGGGGTCTTTGTTGAAATCCCCCTCTGCCTCAGAGTGGCCCATCAAAAGCCTTTCCACTGGGCACTTTGCTGAAGAATGGGGGATGCAGTTGCCCTGTTTAAGAAGGGATCTAGCCAGGGCCCCTCAGAACGTTATGAAAATAAACTATGACTAAGTAAAACCACAGAGGGATTTTTTTCTCATACTTCATCAATCAAAAAAAGAAACAAAAAATGTTTAAACACTCTTCTGCTTGCTGTTTGGTGCTCAAAATTGGTTTTATTGTTAATGAAGAAAAATAGGCTACAGAATGGACAGGATCAGTGTTGAAAGAAATGCAGGTCTTAGAAAGATACACATAACAGAAGCAGCCTTGAAGGAAGCACAGGTCACTCCTGAGAAGTTCATGGTTGGCTCCACCGCTGTTGAGGCTGTCTGCTCTTTGCCCTTCCCAAATGGTGGTTCTAATCTAATTTCAGAGACTCATTTCAACACTGGGTTCCAACCCTGTGGAGATTCATGGGGGACAAGGAAGTTCATGTATCAACCACAGGTCCCACCCTGGGAATGGTCCCCCTGAAATCTTATGGCCTGTAGCAGGACAGAATTGGGGATGTGGGGGACAGATAATGCCAAAACCTGTGAGACAACAATCTAGACAGCTGTTCAGAAAATATATCACAATTAAGAATGCTTGTCCTACATGTGTTCCAAACACCCGTTCTGAGCCATTCATTCCCAGCTCTCCTGATTGGGCTCTACCTCCTGAGGATTCTGGTTTTACAATTGGTGGGACTACCTAACCACAAAAGGAAAAGGCCCTGTTGTATATGAAGACCTCAGTGGCCTGTAAGCTCAGAACTGCCCCCAGCACAAATGAGAGCTCTCATCACCCCCAAATAAAGCACCCACAGGTCAAAAAAGGCGGGGACATTCGATGGGGTGGCCCTCCCTAGAAACCACTCTAGCGGACAGCACAGCCTCAAAGGCACAAGGAGAAGACAAAAAAGAGCGCTTCCCCTATTTGCAAAGACAAACACTTCTTCATTGAGTGGAGGAGACGCAAAATTGGCAACTGGCCGGCAGTCCCCAGCAGTACCTGAGAAATGAGGTCACCTTTGTTCCAGAGAGGGCAGACTGGTCGTGGCATCCCCTGCAGCGGAGCCAGGCTGCACTATATGGACTATAGCCCCGGGACTCCTGGTAGATGTCCTGCTCCACTATGTCACCTCCACCAGGAATGCCTGAATCTTTTCACCAAACCCTTCATTTCACTCTACTCTCTTTGAAATTTCTGACTAAATCCGTGTGTCAACTCCTTCCTTCGACGTCTTCATAAATTGCCCGATTGCCGACTGTTGCTTTGACTCTTCCTCCAGATCTACCTTGGTCAGCAGCACGCCCAGGGAGCTCTTCATCCGCCTCTTCGACTTGGCCAGTGATCCCCTCCAAAGACTTCTCCAAATCTGCCCCTCTCCTTAATTCATCCTCTTTCTCTGGACCATCCCCGCTCTCCCCGCATCATGACTCGGTAACCTCTCTGTATTCCGTGCGCTGACAACGCCTACAGCCTGCTCGATATCCTGCAGAGACTTCTTAAATCTGAGCTTCTGAAGGCTGCGGGACCCTGTGGCCTCTTCCACAAGCTGGGTCGGGTGTGGGAGAACTGGGTTGCTGCAGCTGTGCTGGGGGTGACAGGAAGCCCAGGCTTCGTATTGCTGTGGGTGACGGTCACATGGAGCCCGGCTCCTGTGGCATCCTCGCTCCTTCCCTGGCTGCCTGGAGCGCGGGAGCTGGCGGGGCAGGTGACGAGTCAGCCACGGCTAACCGAGGCTGGGAGGAGTCGAACAGGCCTGGGCGGGGTCTCCCCAGACGCGGTCCTGGTCTGGCCGTTGGATGAACTGCTTGAGCCGGCGCTCCCTGTGCCTCCAGCCAATCGGGATTTCTAAAAAGTAACTCAGGCTATCCTGAGGTACAGCCAGGGTGGAGAATTTCTACTTTACAGATGCTGGGGTTGGGGGATTTTGAGATCGTCTTTCCTTTCTTACTTGGTGGGATGCAAAGACGGAAACAGCATTCCTGAGTTGGAAGCTACATACAGATAGGGCTGTCCTCATAAAGAATCCGCAAGAAAGAGAGTGACGGTGATGAGGCCTGAGGGTTCAAATCCCAATGAGGACAGAACTGACTTTAACAAAAGTTTTATTGAGATATAATTACATACCTTAAAGTTTAATAAGTGTACAAGTCAATGGTTTTAAGTGTGTTTAAAGAATTCTGCAATCGTCATCATAATCTAATTTTTGAGCAATTTTATCATCCCCCAAAGAAACCTTGTACTCATGAGCAATCAGTCATTCATTCTCCCCCAGACCTCCCTGCCCCCAGCCCTTAGCAAATACAAATTTACTTATCAGCTCTATAGGTTTGCCTGTTCTGGATGTTTTATACAAGTGAGATCATACAATATGTAATCTTTTGTGACTGGCTGCTTTCACTTAGCATAATGGTTTGGGCTTTGTTTTGTTTTGTTTTTGGAGTCAGTGTGGCTATGTTGCTCAGCAATCCTCCTGCCTCAGTCTCTGGAGTAACTGGACTAGGAGCATGTGCCACTTCTCCCAGCAGCAATTTTTAGGTTTTTAGGTTCATCCATGTTGTAGCACAGCAGTCTCCAACCTTTTCACCACAGGTACCAGTTTCGTGGAAGACAATTTTTCCACGGATGATGGGGTGGTGGTTTCAGGATGACTCAAGTGCATTACATTTATTGGGCACTTTATTTCTATTATTATTACATTGGACTATATAATGAAATAATTATACAACTCACCACATTGTAGAATCAGCGGGAGCCTTGAGCTCATTTGCCTGCTACTAGATGACCCTATCTGGGGGTGATAGGAAACACTGACAGATCATCAGGCATTAGATTCTCATAAAAAGCATGCAACCAAGATCCCTCAGATGTACAGTTCACACTAGGGCTCATGCTCATGTGAGAATCTACTGCCGTGGCAGATCTGACAGGAAGCAGAGCTCAGATGGTAATGAGAGCCATGGGGAGTGACTGTGAATACAGATGAACATTCACTCACTTGCCTGCCACTCACCTCCTGCTGTGTGTCCCAGTTCCTAACAGGCCATAGACTGGTTGGGGATCCCTGTTGTAGCATATTTCAGTACTTTATGCCTTTTATTGCTGAATAATATTCAATAGTTTAGATATACCATGTTTTGTTTTTCCATTCACCAGTTGATGGACATTTGGGTTGTTTCCACTATTTGGTTATTATGAATAATGTTGCTAGGAATATTCATGTACAAGCATTTGCGTGGATATATATTCTCATTTCTCTTGGGTGGATACCTAGAAGTAGAACTGCTAGGTCTTATGGAAACTTTATTTTTAACATTTTGAGGAACTGCCAAACTGTTTTCCAAAGTTACTACACCATTTTTCATTCTCACCAACAATGTATGAGGGATCCAATGCCTCCACATCCTTTCCAACACTTGCTATTGTCTATCTTTTTGAGTATAGCCATCCAATGAGTGTGAAGTTTTATCTCATTGATTTGCATTTCTTTATTGACTAATGATGAGCATGTTTTCATGTGCTTATCATCCATCTGTATATCTTCTCTGAAGAAATATCTATTTGAATTTATTGCCTATTTTTAAATTGGGTTATTTATCTTTATTTTATTGAGTTATAAGAGATCTTTACATATTCTAGATAGAAGTCCCTTATCAGATATGTGATTTGCAAATGTTTTCTACAAGTTTGTGGGTTATCTTTTTCCTTCCTTCCCTTCCTTCTTCCCTTCTCTTTCTTCCCTTCTCTTTCTTTCTCTCTTTCTTTCTCTTTCTTTCTTTCTTTCTTTCTCTCTTTCTCTCTTTCCCTCTCTCCTTCCTTCCTTCCTTCCTTTCTCTTTCTTTCTTTCTTTCTTTCTTTCTTTCTTTCTTTCTTTCCTTCCTTCCTTCCTTCCTTCCTTCCTTCCTTCCTTCCTTCCTTCCTTCCTTCCTTCCTTCCTTCCTTCTTTCTTTCTTTCTTTCTTTCTTTCTTTCTTTCTTTCTTTCTTTCTTTCTTTCTTTCTTTCTTTCTTTCTTTCTTTGTCTCACTCTGTCACCCAGGCTGGAGTACAGTGGCACAATCATGGCTCACTGCATCCTTGATCTCCCAAGTTCAAGCAATCCTCCCACCTCAGCCTCCTGAGTAGATAGCTGAGACTACAGGCACACACTGCCATACCTGGCTGTTTTTAAATTTTTAGTAGAGACAAGGTCTTGCTATGTTGCCCAGGCTTGTCTTGAACTCCTCAGCTCAAGCAATCCTCCTGCCTAGGCCTCCCAAAGTGTTGGGATTATAGGCATAAGCCACTACATTTGGTCCTTTTCACTTTCTTGATGAGAACCAGTCTTTAATAGTTTTGTTGTATGTTTATTCTAAATAATTCTTATAAATTTGTCATGCCGCTGTAGTTCATTATATATGTTGATGTTCTCAGTTTCCTTGTTGTTACTTATATTAATTGCCTTCTAAAGAGTCTCAAAGTAAAGGTGTCTGTGAATTTAGAGAAAGGATGTGAGAAGAAGAAATAGGAAACCTGTTATAGGTTTCCAAGAGGGTCCAGGAGAAAAATGGGGGAACCTGGGGTCTTGGTGTTGGGGGAGAAGCAGACAATGGAGATGCAGAGCCAATACTAGGCATAGGGTGAGGAAAGGGATATTCATAATCTTAGGTAGGGTCAACACTAGTCATAATCCCTACCTCTCTTGTGCAATTGGCCTGTATTTTTTGGCTAGTACTACATGCTCAATATAACACCTTTTATTCCATCAACTCTGATGAAATGAGAGATGATTTAGGGGTTTCCAAAATATCTGTGGTTTCTCAGATACGTGCTTGCAAATGTAATGTGCTGTCTCTAATAAAATCATGAAGATTGAGACAGAAAATCAAGAAAATTAAACATAAATATTCCTACAGGTAGCAACCATGATTAGAAGGGTAAAAGATAGGACTTAATAGAGAGTTTAAAGCACTGGAAGACAAGGAGGAAAGGAAAAATAACATTATTAAGTACTTATTCTGAACTCATTGCTTTATATAGTCTGCTTTTTTCATCCTCTACTCCACTTTATAAAATTGGTATTATTGCCATCATATTATTTAAGAAAAAATTAAGAACTGGAGTGGTTAAGAAACTTGCCCAAAGACATACAGCTAACTAGCAGTAGAATCAGGATACAAATCTATGTTTTTATTCCAAGATTATACTCTTTCCACTGCATTAAATTAGCTATTAAAAAACAGGATTATTTTCATTAAGTTGTCTAATTTTGTTGTATGTTGCCTTAACTGCTAACTCTGTGTGGTAAGCAGTCAATTTGTAGGCACTCTTATTTACTCTGCTTCACTTCTGTCACAAGACTCACTTCTGCTCTTCCTTCCTCCTGCGTAGGCTACAATTTCCTTCTCTAAAGAGGATCCTTTCTGTACCCTGGATCAATGATTCTCAAAATGTAATATGCATATGAGTCACCTGGAGATCTTTTAAAAATGCAAATTCTGATTTGGTAGTTCTGAGGTAGAGCCTGAGATTCTACAATTCTAACAATTTCACAAGTGATGCCACTCCGTGGACCATACTTTGAGTATCAAGGGCTTATGCCTTTCCCTTAACACTTGCATTGACTTTTCCTTTCCCTCTGTGGTGGCCAGCCTCCAAGATGGCCCCTCAGTGAGTCCCACATCCTGGTGCCCACATCTTTGTGTAGTTTCCTTCCACATTGGGTAAAGTTGACAGTGTGTGACTTCCAAGACATTGTGACTTCCAACTTGCTCTTTCCTTGGAAGAAGGAATAAGGGGGAAGTCAATTGTCATATTGTGAGGACACACAAACAGCCCTATGAAAAAGTCCAGATGGCCAGAAACAAAGGCCATTCTGCTGTCCATGTAAGCGAAGTGTTTTAGAAGTGGATCCTCTATCTCTAAACAAGACTTCAGATGACTGTAACCCTGGCCGACATTTTGACTGCAACTTTATGAAAGACCAGAAGACAGAACCACCCAGCTAAGATGCTCCCAAATTCCGGACCCACAGAAACTATGTGAGATGATAAATGTTGATTGTTGATTTAAGCTGCTATGGGTTGGGGTAATTGACTTTGAAGTAAAAATAATAGACCCACTAACTCTTTCACATCTACCTTCAAGCATGCAGAGATCATATTTGGAAAAATCACAGGCCCTCTTTTAGTTCCTATCTCATGCCCCTTCCTCACCAGCATTTTCCAAAGTGTGATAACACTGCTTGACTCCATTTAATTTACCCGTTTATCCTTCACAATGTCTTCTTTACCCATCACCCTTCTGAAACACTATCCTTGATGGTAGCACCTCACTAATTCTGATATCATTTTCCTGTTCCTTATTCCCTTAGATCCCTGTTGCAAAATACATCTTTTTGAAGCTATTTTCCTACCTAAAGCTCTCACTTTTCTTGGCTCCCACTACACAGAACACTCTTGGTGTTCCACTTACTTTCCCACCCATGACCCATCTTTTTCCTCACAGGTCTTCACTGTCGCTACTCTCCGAAGCCCATTTTCTAGTGTCTTCTCTTTTCTCTGTCTTCCCCTTACCTCTTTGGGAAGCAATTTGTATCTTACGGTTTCAAAATCATTCTCTCACATGATTGATCTCAAATCCATATTCTCAGCCCCATATCTCTACCTACCATTAGGGAAGTTCCACTGGAATACCACATACATTTCATATATGTGTATGTCTTAAGCTCAGTTTACCATTCTCCCCTCCAAAAGCTTATCAATGTTAACACCTTTAATCCAATCAACCACACATAAATTTCGAGTTAATATTTACTCTTCTATTTTTCTATTTTTGTATGTAATTGCAACCAAGTTCCATGCTTCCCCCCGCCAAAAGGTTATTCTTTGGGTTTCTAGTGCTGTCGACCTTGTACAGGCAGGCCCTTATTATCTTGGTCCTAAATACTGCAATAGCTATTGAACTTATTTCCCTTTCTCAATTCTCTACTCATTCTATGTCCCTCTACTAGACTAATTGTCTATTTAATGCATCACTGTCACAATAATACTCTCCTGATACACAACCTCTTGTTGCATTTAAGCTCAATTTCATGTTTCTAAGACTAACAGTCAATGTCTTTCACTATCTGATCTCAACCATTGGACTTAGTTGTATTTCCTCACTAGTCTCCAACAGGAACTTTGGCCTCCATGTGGAGCATTTCATACTTAATGTCCATTCCACATGCATTTCCTTATGATAGGAAGTTCTTTACCTATTCTTTTGCTTATCCAAATGCGTCCTGCATTCAAGTTCTATTGTCTCTACAAGGCTTCCCTTACTCTCCATCCATGGCAATGCCCTTTTGAACATCTTTAACCCTTATCCTCTGTACCATTTGTTTTGCTTTAAGGGAATTTTCCTGAAATTTGTTGTTGCTGTTGTCTGCATGAATGAACGAATGAATGAATGAATGAATATCTTGCATTGCTACTTATTTGTTTTATGCATTTATCTTCTTACCATGAAGATTTTAAGTTTATGGAAGGTAGGAGCAAATATAATCTTTCCTTTGCATATATTTTACCACCTAGTGCAGTATAATATCCCAAACAGAGATAATTCAGAGGGCAAGGATTATTTATTTACAGTGTGGCCTGATGCCTAGAAATCTGCATTTTTAACAAGCCTTGTACCCTCCTCCCCACCCCATAGGATTTTGATGTACTGCTTGTGAGTAGGGATCTTGTCTATTTTCTTTATCATGTGTCTTCAGTGCCTGGCATATAGTAAGCATTAAGTAATATTTTTGAATGAGTTATGCAGTTGACCACAAGCTATGTTTTGAAACTACACCCTGGGAGAAAGAGGAGGAGATTAAATAACACGCTGAACTACTAGATGTTGCACATGTATTTGCATGTTGCAAAAATGTGTGTGAAATGTTTTGAAAAGTTTAAAGCAATTTTTTTTTTTTTTTGAGATGGAGTATCACTCTGTCACCCAGACTGGAGTGGAATGGCTCCATCTCGGCTCAGTGAAACCTCTGCCTCCCAGTTTCTAGCGATTCTCCTGCCTCAGCCTCCCAAGTAGCTGGGATTACAGGCATGTGCCAACACATCTGGCTAATTTTTGAATTTTTAGTAGGGAAGGGGTTTCACCATGTTGACCAGGCTGATCTCGAACTCCTGACCTCAGGTGATCCACCGGTCTCGGCCTCCAAAAGTGCTGGAATTACAGGTGTGAGCCACCACACCCAGCCTGTTTAAAGCAATCTTAAAGTGTAAACTATTAATGCAAGATGCCAAAGTAGATTTTTTTTATAAGTGTTAATTTCTTTTTTGTTGGGGGGTAAACTGCCCTAGGAAAGACAAAAATAATCTTGTAAGCTTACTTTTTAGGTTTCTTTCTATTTATAAAGGAGAGAAAAAAAAATCACCTTTTTTTGTGTGTGTGCAAATCATAGACCTTTGAGTTAGAAGGGCACCAAAAGTTTCAGCTCTATTCACCTTTAAACAAATACAACATTTATTGCCTTAGTTATGGGTGAGGAAATTGAGGCTTAGAAGGATTTGAAGATTTGCCCAAGGTGGAGATTCTCAAAAGTGTCCTCAGATACCTGCATCATAACTTCCTGGGAAGTTTGTTCTAAAGTTTAGACTCAGAGCTTCACCCAAAACTTACTGCTAAATTAAATCCTTTAAAGGAAATCTGCATTTTTAGGAGCTCCTCTTATGCCTTCCAGTGTAGTACTTCTCAAACCCTAATGTTCATCTGAATCACCTAGGAATCTTATTAAACTGCAAAGCCTGATGTAGCATGTCTAGAGTGGGGCCCAAGATTCTTTGTTTGTTTGTTTGTTTTTTTTTTTTCAACTTTTATTTTAGATTTAGAGGGTACATATGCAAGTTTGTTACCTGGGTATGCTGTGTGATGGGGAGATTCGTGGTATGAGTGATTTTATCACCCGGGTACTGAAAATAGTACCCAAAAGTTTTTCAACCCTTGCCCCCTCCCTCCCCTCTCTAGTAGTCCACAGTGTCTATTTATTGCCATCTTTATGTCCCTGAGTGATAGAGTTTGACTGTGTCCCTATCCAAATCTCATCTTGAATTGAATCTCCCATAGTTCCCATTGTTGTGGGAGGGACCTGGTGGGAGATAACAGAATCATGGCAGTGGTTTCCCCCATACTGTTCTTCTGGTAGTGAATAAGTTTCGTGAGATCTGATTTTATTTTTCTTTTTTCTTTCTTTTTACATGGAGTCTCACTCTGTCGCCAGGCTGGAGTGCAGTGGCATAATCTCAGCTCACTACAACCTCTGCCTCTGGGGTTCAAGCAATTCTCCTGCCTCAGCCTCCCAAGTAGCGGGGACTACAGGCACGTGCACCACCACCCTGGCTAATTTTTATAGTTTTAGTAAAGACGGGGTTTCACCATGTTGGCCAGGCTGGTGTCAAACTCCTGACCTCAGGTGATGCCCCTGCTTTGGTCTCCCAAAGTTCTGGGATTATAGGCATGAGCCACTATGTCTAGCCTAGATCTGATGATTTTGTAAGGAGAAACCCTTTTTTGTTTGGTTCTCATTTCTTTCTTTGCCTGCCGCCATCCATGTAAGGTGTGACTTGCTCCTCCTTGCCTTCTGCCACAATTGTGAGGCTTCCCCAGCCACGTGGAACTGTCCAATTAAACCCCTTTCTTTTGTAAATTGCCCAGTCTCGGCTATGTCTTTATCAGCAGCATGAAAACGGACTAATACAATGCATATCTGATGTTTAGCTCCCACTTATAAGTAAGAATATGTGGTATTTCATTTTCTGTTCCTGCATTAATTCACTTAGGATAATGGCCTCCAGCTGTATCTATGTTGCTGCAAAGGATATTATTTCATTCTTTTTTATGGCTGCATAGTATTCCACAGTGTATGCCCCATTTTCTTTATCCAATCCACCATTAATGAGCACCTAGGTTGACTCCATGTCTTTGCTATTGTGAATAGTACTGATGAACATGTGAGAACATATATCTTTTTGGTGGAATAATTTGTTTTCAGTTGCATATATAACCAGTAATGGGATTGCTGGGTCAAATGGTAGTTTTGTTGTAAGTTCTTTGAGAAATCTCCAAACTGTTTTCCACGATGGCTGAACTAATTTACATTCCCACTAACAGCATATAAATGTTACCTTTTCTCCTCAGCGTCACCAACATCTGTTGATGTTTTCACTTTTTTTTTTTTTCCTTTTTGAGACAGAGTCTTACTCTGTCGCCCAGGCTGGAGAGCAGTGACTCCAACTCAGCTCACTGCAACCTCCGCCTCCCGGGATTAAGCGGTTCTCCTGCCTCAGTCTCCTGAGTAGCTGGGATTACAGGCGCCCACCACCATGCCCAGGTAATTTTTGTATTTTTAGTAGAGATGGGATTTCACCATGTTGGCCAGTCTGGTCTCGAACTCCCAACCTCAGGTAATCTGCCCGCCTCAGCCTCCCAAAGCCCTAGGATTACAGGCGTGAGCCACTGTGCCCGGCCAAGAAGCCAAGTTTTAATGGGTACACAAGTGCCCAGGAATTGGAGAGTGGGGAGTGTGCGTTGACTATTAGTCAGAGACTGTCAATGGAAGGGAAGGAGTCAACGATGGGAGTGAGAGCTCTGAACTCGGTGTTCGAAGCGGGTAATTTATGGGAGGGGCATACCTATGAGCAGACGATGCACTCAGACACGGAAGATCTGTGCATTGGACAGAAGAGACACCTTTTTCCTCTGCAGTAAGAACCAAGGAGGTAAGTAAGGGGTCTGATAGATATGAGTTTGTGCATGTGTGCTGGGTGAGTAATTGAGATAATTCATATATTTGAGAAAAGACAGTGAAATATTTAAAGGTAAATATAATAAAACCAGCTGTGGCACCTATTGGATAAGGAATTACTAACTGATGATTTAGAAATTCCTTTATGTGCGTTAGGAGCTCATTTGTTATCCCCATTTTACAGATGCGCAGCCCCAGGTTCAGTAACTTGCTCTAAATGAGACTGTAGAGACTAACTCCAGCACCCGGCAGCTCTCACCTTAAGCTGCCTGGCTAAGGTCAGCAGCAAGTAACCTGGCAGCGTCTGGGGGCCTGCGGCCGAGGACAGGGCTGGAACTACACTTCCCAGTATGCCAGGCGGGGCGGGGCGCGGCGGGGAGGGCGCAGGCTCCTTCCCAGAAGCAAAAGCGGAAACAAAAGAGTCTCGCCGGCCTCCCCGCCCGCACACTCGCGCACACTCGCGCTCGGGCGCAGACGGAGCAGGGACCGGCGCCCGGAGCGAGCCAGGGAGCGGCGAACCGGGGACCCACCGCGCGGAGCCAGCTGAGCTGCCAGCGAGCCCAACTCGCGAAGACTCACGCCCCCGAGCCCCGCAGCCGACCCCTGCCGGCCGGTGTCCCCACCGCGATCCCTGATCCATGGCGCTGAAGCGGATTCAGAAAGTGAGTGCCGGGGCCGGGCCTGGGGCTGCGGGGCAGCAGGGCAGCGGCGCCTGCCCACGCTGACTCGGCCAGTGGTCCCGAGAGATATGCAGGGAAAGCACGGGATGGAAGGGTGGGCCGGGGTGCGGGCAGGGAGCTGGAGGCTCGGGCCCGGCCAGCGGGCACCGGACAGGTTAGGTGGGAGCGGGGGCAGATCCCAGGCGGCCGGGGGAGCTTGAAGGCTGGGGGCCCGTGGCGCGCTCGCGCCGGGGCCGCTCCCGGAGCCCCAGGGTAGAGAGCCTCCTCCGCGTCCAGACCGCCCCGAAATCTGTGCTTCACGGTCACGGCTGGGTTTTGCCCTCCATGAGGCTAGTTTTGACCCCTGTCATGCTGTGTTTTCTCCAGGCTGTTTCTTAAGCCTGTCTCTTTTATGTTCTTGCTTACCCGGGCTCCCCGGGAGGGCACGGAAGGTGGGGTGGGCCTGCAGCCTTTCTCCGCGGAGCTGTCGGGTTGGTTCTTTCTCCTCTGCGGTTGGCTCTTGCTCAGTTGCCCGAATGGGCTGGAAAGCCCATTTGCGGCCAAGAAGCCAAGAGAAGGCTCCTGCCCCTTCTATTTTGGTGCCTCTGCTGCTGCCACTTCAGGTCACATAGCTGTAGCGAAAACATAGTTGCTGATACACAACAAGATGACCTCCTGGCTGTGATTCACGGTGAGTCAAGCCAAACAGGTTTTTTTTGCCCCTCATGGTAAACTTAGATGTAAAGTTCGAGACACAACATAAACTGTCGCAAATAGATTGTTTTGATGCTTTGACACATGGGTATAAAATGAGGAAGAAATATGTATCTTCATCCAACAACTGTTCACCCATCTCAACCCTGTGTGTGGAATTGTCTTTTTTTCACAGTATTTATTGCCACCATTTCAGAAGCGAACATCCTTCAGAATTGATATTCGGGCATTTCTTTCTGTTCATTTTTATTTCTTGTTGGTCTGTGTACTGACCCAAGTTTTAGGTTTTACAGTTACAGTTCACACTGGGAACATTGAGAATGTGTTTGTTAAATAGGGAGTGCTTTTCACTAAGTTAAGCAACAATGGTCAGTGTATTTTGTAGTTGTTTCAGAAGAAATTAATGCCCACATTTTTATCTACTTTTTTGACCAGTAGTCCATTATAGCAATAGTAAATGTTAGAGCAGTGATAGTGACGTACACATTGTATTCTGACTAGCCACTAGTGGCATCTTTAGGTACAGAGGACAGCAACTTTTAGAGCCTGCCAGTTTTTTATTTTCAAATTCTAAATCTGTTGATCACCTGTTATTTTTTGTCCCATTTAAAGGTCGTCTCATTGTAAAACATACAGTTAACAATCAGCATCAGCATTTATTAAGTTATAATGTTTTCTTGTTTGAAGATAGTTCAGTTACACGTTGTTTTATATAAATATCCTAATTTTGAAGCCTCAGTCGGCCTCTTTACCATAACTTGCATACTTATTAATGACGACGTAATATTGGTTCACATTTGGATCAGAAAATGCACATCTTCCAAGGAAGTTTTCAAATTCTATTTCCTTCTTTCCTAGTTGTGAGAATTTTTCACATGATTTTGCACATACAAGAGCTTTTTAAATTATCACTGTGTTTTTTTAAGAGATGGGGATCTCAGTATGTTGCCCATGCTGGTCTTGAACTCCTGTCCTCCAGAGAGTCTGGGATTACAGGCACAAGTCACCATACCCAACTATAACAATAGCGTTTAAATGCTGTGCAATTTGTCCACAGTAAGTGGATATTCAAAGAAATATGAACATTGTTTGTAAATACCATACTTGGCAGTTCTCGTCAATCACCATGCTGAACTGGTGTATTTGATTTGTATTTATAATGTGTGTGTCCAAATCTTTTCTTTTTAGTATTTATTGGTTATTAGTTTATAGAGTTGTTCAGAAAAAAAAAATTACTTACATGGAATTGATATCAAACATGTGACAAATCGATATTTTGGAGAAGAAATTGGGATCATATACCATCACATCTCTGTGCGTTCATCTTTGGCTTCCCTTTCTGATATCAGGCAAGTTAACTTACACAAGTCTTTCCATTAATCACACATTCAGACCGTTTCCTCAAACCTTAGGGGTGATTATTTTGATTGATTCCCTATTTTTCCTCCTCCTTTATCTACCTCCTTGATTAGAAGCCAATTCTAGGTCAGTTGTGCCGCCTGCCATATGAACAGTTATACCATCTTCTTCTTTGATGTCATCAGTATAGACATTCTTATTTGAATCTTTCATGTTCCAACAAATGAAGATGTATACTAACTTTTGGCCTTTCTTCCTAAGCTCCTATTGAAGTGTTACTATAGTTTTCCTGTACCTAAAGTTGCAGACTGTAGAGCTGTGTGGAACCTCAGATAAGTCTGCCGTAGTGTACTAGAGGGTACCAGCACGGGAACAGCTTCTAGGGTAGTGTCTTAGAATCACCTGAGGGACGTTTTCAGACTGTCGTCACTTCTATAAATGGAGAGGTGTTGAATCCCTCAGATGGGTTGGGGTGGAAAGAAGACTGAGAACCACTGATGTTCTGGCCTGTCCTTATTCAAGGAGGGATCCAGAGGCCTGGAATAGAGGAGTGCATTGTCCTAGGATAATCTTTTTTTGTTTGTTTGTTTGAGATGGAGTCTCGCTTTGTTTCCCAGACTGGAGTGCAGTGGCGTGCTCTCGGCTCACTGCAACCTCTGCCTCCTGGGTTCAAGCAATTCTCCTGCCTCAGCCTCCTGAGTAGCTGGGACTATACAGGCACACGCTGCCAGGCCTGGCTAATTTTTTGTATTTTAGTAGAGATGGGGTTTCACTGTGTTGCCCAGGCTGGTCTCGAACTCCTGAGCTTAGGCAGTCCACCTGCCTCGGCCTCCCAAGGTGCTAGGATTACAGGTGTGAGCCGTCACACCCGGCCAATAATCTCTTAATTGGCTTGGCATATTTGAGAACGTTAAGAAGTTCATGATTTCACATTTCTTCACTATGAAAAAGAATAAAGATGATTGGATTAAAACTGTATGTGAAGACAGAGCATGGAGATATCAATGCTTAAAATACATTTTTATACTAGAATATACTAAATGTACTAGAATATACTAAATGATTTAATGCTCTGATTTAGTGTGCCAGTTTTGCATTCCAGCTCATACATTTACGCACCCATGCCCTATTTTTAAATACAGTGAAAGATGTTATCACAGTCACCTAAATCATTAAAAGAAAAAAGTTTGAACAAAGTCTAAGGAAAGATACCTAAAACATGTCTGAAAAAAGAGGACAGTTTTTCAGCTAAGTATCTGTTTTCTAGAATTAATTTCTAAGTTGTTTCTTCTATCAATACTGTTTTCATTCTTTGATACACTTTTTTGGGAGGGATTGTTTTTTAAATTACAGATGTTAATATCCCAATACTGAATGTTTTGAAAACTAAAGGGGGAAAAAAGGAAATCCTAAAACAGTCATTATCATCATCATAGATCTTATTTGATAAAGAATTTGAAGTAATGAACATCATACTAGCATTATGTGATGTGATGTGATAAGTTTGTTTCCATTTTTGTCTGTCTTTTGAAAAGTGAGGCAATAGAGTTTTGTTTTACAAATATAGCAACCCAGAGAACTATTCCTTGGTGTGTAGTTCTGCCCCCCAAATGGAACATTAGTTGTTTTTGTTTTTTAATAATCAGTGTAATCTGAAACATATGTAGAGACATATAGATTAAAATCGAATTTGATTAATGTTTTGAGCTGCTGAATTTTTTTTTGATTTGTAAAATTTTATGTTAAACTGTTTATGTTAGTCTAGAAAACCTTAACCCAGCCCTCTATGGATGGAGCATCAAATGGAAGAAGAAGGTCTGAGGTTTTTTTGTTTTGTTTTTTGTTTTTAGACAGGATCTCACTTTGTCACCCAGGGTGGAATGCAGTGGCACAATCTCGGTTTTCTGTAACCTCCACCTCCGAGGCTCAAGTGATCCTCCCACCTCAGCCTCCTGAGTAGCTGGGACTACAGGCCTATACCACCATGCCCAGCCAATTTTTGTAGTTTTGGTAGAGACAGGGTTTCACCATGTTGGCCAGGCTAGTCTCGAACTCCTGACCTCAGGTGATCCGCCCACCTCAGCCTCCCAAAGTGCTGGAATTACAGCCACCTCACGCAGCCAAAGGTCTGGTTTTTATTCCTGGCTGTGTGGCTTACTAGCTTCGTATAATGAGGTTAGTACATAGTTTCCCATACATTTCCATACAATGGATATGTATGGATATCCATACATATGAGGCTACTGATCTCAAAAACCACGGTGTATATAATGGTTACTCTGCCTTATAAGTACTTGACATATATTAATTGACTTAATTCTTAGTATGCCCAAGAGGTGGAAAGAGTGTTATTTCCATTTTACAGATGATGACACTAAGGCAGGGAAATATTGAGTAGTTTACTCATGATCGTGTTATCTAAGTGACATTGCTGCAAGTCCAAAACAAACAGTTGACTTCAATTCCATATTCTTTTTTTTTTTTTTTTTTTTTTTTAGTTCTAGAATCTTGTATTTAATACCTTCTCATGCCCAGTTAACACAAAAATAGTTGCAGTTACATATCGCTAATGAAAGCCACCAAACTGCCTATCTGAAGGGAGAGTCTAGGATCTTTCTCTTCCACCTCTGTCCTTAGGAGAGAATGATAGTTTTTGGATATTGAAGAGAGCATTCACTGAGCTTACTGAACTCATCAGATATTCTATAAAGCTTTCTGTCTAATGTAGCCACTAGCCACATGGAAACAAATTGGCTATGAAAATTTAGTTTTCAACCTTGAGCTTTATGAACTCTAAATATAGATCAAATATTGCTGATGAAAATTTAGTATCTAAATTGAGATGTGCTGAAGTGTAAAATATATCCTGGAATTTGAAGACCTAGTATAAAAGTCTAAATAATTGTTACTAAATGAGATATTTATAAACAGATATTTTTATACTGATTACATTTTGAAATGATGACATTTTGGATAAGCCACCTAGTCAGGCTAAGACTCATTTTCTTTCTCTGTAAAATGAAGGAGTAAATGATATCAGAGTAGATGGTGAAACCCCCTTGTAGACTTACTTGCCTTATTCTGTCTTTGCGTTCAGGTTCTAGCAAGAGGAGGGCAGAACATTTTCCTCCTTGTTCAGGCAGAGCAAATTTGTGGACTTTTAAAGAGGGTAACATTGTTTCTTAAATCACTTTCCGTAATTTAATGTCAGTAATCTATTTATAGAAGAGAACAGCCACATTCCATAAGAAAGTTTTGTATGACTTTACCTTTTATTTTGCTTTTAAGCTTGGCTGCAATATTATTACTGAACCTGTGACACTTCACTTAAAATGTCAAGTCCTTTAGTGGAGAGGGTGTTATTTCCTTTTCTTAATCTTTTTATACGTCAATGATTGTGCCCCCTAGGCTAGCAAATAAAATCTGTCAATAAACTGACTGAACAATGCTATCCAATAGAAATACAATGTGAGCCACATTTTAATTTTAAATTTTCTAGTAGCCACATTCTAAAAAAGGGAAATAGAAGCAAGCAAAAGTAAATTTAATACATCTTATGTAATTCCATATTCTTAACCACTTCAGTACATAGCTTCTCTTATCCACGTGAACTCATATCTATTATATTTAAACTGGAAGACACAGAGTCAAATGGGTTTATGGGATATAAGTGCTTTGCAAACTGGAATGTTCTATACAAATGTAAAGTGGTGTTATAATTAAGACCTTGGCATATTTAATCACTTTCACTGACACATTGCTCAAATGTATTGATTGTGCTGTGTAAATCTCTGCTCCAAAGTAATGCATGCTGAGATCGTTTAATGTTGTAAATCAGTAATATAACTTTGGTCATCTTTATTTCATCACTTTGAATTTCTCTCCTCCAAAAGGATTTTGAAACATTGGTTGTAGTTCATAAATGCTCTGTCAAAAGTATCATTGCATTGTGAAGTTTTTATTTGAGATAACTGTTTTTGAATTGATAGAGTCATTTAGTTCCTATAGTGGTTTTGAGTAGTAAACTGTTCATATTACGAGATTAAATCCAAGACTCCAGTTCTTTCTAGAAAGAATGATATAACTTAAAGAAGCATAGTATTTATGCGTTTTGGGATAAATGGTTTTCCTTGAGATGAGAGGGACATAGTGTTTTTTCTCTAATAAGCCACTATGTAAATGTTTCTTTTAAATCTTTGTAATTAAGCTCAGTCTTTCTTTTGCCCTGATACGGTATTTTTCTTTCTTCATCACAATAAAGGTGTAAAAAAATGAGGTAACCTATGACAGTTAAAAAGTTCTGAGATTTTTTCTCTGTGGAAATGAATAGCCTAGAACTAAATAAGACTGTTTATGCCTATTTTAAGAAGCCGGGCGCATATGAAAACCAAACCTAGCAGGATGTGGGATTGGCTCCAGGAAAGCAGAATAGCGTCCTTACTCACTTTAGTTCCCTGAAATACGCATAGAAAACATATGGGCCCTTTATTTTCATTTAATGAGTGCTACTAATAGAAATGATAAACCTAATATTTAGCCATAAAACTAAGTTAATGGTCGTCTACTAATGTAATAGCCCCCGCCTTTTTACTAGTGAATAAACTAATTACATTGAATTAACAACAGGAATTGAGATACTTATCCTCTCTCCTCTCCTGTGAAATGCTGGAATAAATGATACTAGAATATATAATATGACCCACATTTGCAGAGTTTGGAGATTGGAGGGGTGGGTCCTCAGGCTACCTTAGCACATATGTCTGAAGGCAGGACAGGTTTTATTTCTGGCCCATCTTGGTCTTGATGATCTCTGAGAAGCTAAAGTGTTTCTGTGCTTAGTTTGGTTCTGAGATGAATCTGTGAAGGTTCAGTTTCACACGTTAGACAATAGCAGGCTGTTGTGTTCCAGGAGTTGCCCTTAGTATGGGGAGGAAGCTGCTATCTAGAAGCATACAGTCTAGTGCTGTCCATTCCACCATCATGTTCTGCATCCTCTTGTCTTGCCTCTTTCTGGATTTATTTCTCACTGCCCTCTATTCATATGGTCCCGTTTGTATGGCTCATCTCCTTTAGTGACACCACAATGCTTATTTCGATTCCTGGTCTTTTTTTAGACTTAAGAAACCTCTCCAATGGGGGTGAGCTGAGGAGCTGGTTCCTTCACCTTAAGCTTCCTCAAATAATAATCTGATTGTTCTCATTGTAGGTGGCCACTCTCCTTATGTGAGCAGGGTTTGGGAGTAGTATGGTTGGATTGCTCTAGAGAAAACTAAGTGGACCTAATGAATGGTCTGGGCTCGTTGTTCTTCTCTTAAACCAGAAAATCTCCGGCTTGTGTTTTTACTTCTCCCAAATTTTGCTGTATTTTGTTTTCACTTAAAGATAATTTCTAATTTTCCTTTTTATCTCTTCTTTGACCCTTGGATTATTTAGAAGTACATTATTTATTTGCCATATGTTTGGGGATTTTACAGATAGCTTTCTGTTACTGATTTCTAATTCCGTTATGGTCAGAGAACAAATTCCATTATTATATGACTCCTTTTAAATTGTGGGGACTTGTTTTTCCCCCCCCCACCCCCTCCGAGACAGAGTTTGCTCTTGTCGCCCAGGCTAGAGTACAGTGGCGCAATCTCAGCTCACTGCAACCTCCGCCTCCTGGGTTCAAGTGATTCTCCTGCCTCAGCCTCCCAAGTAGCTGGGATTACAGGCACCCACTACCACGTCCAACTAACTTTTTGTATTTTTAGTAAAGGCTAGATTTCACCATGTTGATCAGGCTGGTCTTGAACTTCTGACCTCAGGTGTTCGGCCTGCCTTGGCCTCCCAAGTAGGGACTTGTTTTATGACCCAGCCTTTCAGGTGCTCAATAGCACTTTTGAATGAATGATGTTTAATAGTTTGTAGACTTCATTTTGGTATTTTCTGGTTGGTATCTATTGATGGTAGATTATTTCTAAGAAATGGATGCCAAACTAAGGTATACACCTTCTCAGCATCTTTTTTTTTTCTCTTTTATGAGTTTCCAAACAGTTTAGTGAATAATAAACATCCACTTTTTAAAATGGAATGGAAAATATTAGTGCTTTGCATATAGTAAGGGTGGTGTTTCATGAAACTTTTGTTTTGGTTGTGTATGTGTGTCCCTGTGTGTGTGTGTGTGTACTAGGTTGTAATGTAAAATCTTTTTCGCATTATGAATTGCTGTAAGGAAAGCTGGAAAATCACTGTTCCATAACATAAGATCCTTAGGTAAAATTAACATCAAAAATACATGCCATACAAACATATATATACATGCATACATATATAGGGAGAGCAAATGAATACATATACACATACACAGAGACACACAAATATATTGATACATATATACACATAATGTAAACTGTTCTAGCCTTGGAAACATTTCCATTTGATACAGACTGTATGCATTGTTTCCTTCTACAAGTAGCAACATTTTAGTGACTGATGTACAACCATAATATTCAAGAATAATACTGGATGATACTAATACAGAGTAGAGAATTTATTATGAAACACTTTAAGTGCCCACTATATGCCAGTTACGAACTATAGAGCTGTAAGAAGCAATATGTAATAACAAATATTTGGTAGGTATTGGTAGGCATGTTCATGTTTTACATGCGTTTTAACAAATAGGCAGCTAGGTTTTCTTTTTTTTCTTCCACCTTTTTTTGGTTACTGTAAAGTAAATAGTAAGTTTTGATAATGGAGCACTCAGAATGCTCCATTTGCATATTTTATGTCAAAATTCTATGTAAGTTGTGTATACTTTCCTATCAAGTTTTTCTTGTCTCTCAGAGTGTCTTTAAACACAACTCTCCTGAAAGCTTATGAAGTAGTATTCATTTCTAACCTTTTATATGATATAAGCTCCTGAGAAAATATAAGAATTCCTTCTCATTCCTTCACTCATCACACTTTGTTTCTCTGGTGCATAGCTAAAAATGTGCAAATGGCCTTAATACAGTACTGGAGCATTGTTTGCTTCAGTGTTGGTTGAAAATAATGTGCTGTAGCCGTTATAGTGTTGAGTATTGAACTGGGGTGGGAAGAGTGCTGGAGTAGAAGTCAGATGGTCTGAACCTTCGTCCTAGTTTGGCTTTGTGACCTTGGCCAAGAGACTCATAGTCTTTATATTCTTCACCTGGAAATTTAATGGATTGAACTTGGTGCTTTATATCATCCCTTCTGAATCATAATTTTAGGCAAACCTAAATAATGTTATTTGCTGTTTTTGTTTTGTTTTGTTTTGTTTTGCAGCAAACAGTAGTGATCACAAAAACAAACACTGAGCTTTGGCACTGTGCTCTGCAGCTATATTAGACTTGACTTAAAATTCCATTTACTTTGAAATATCAGATTTGAAATAAATGTTGACATCTCTTAATGTATAATATAAGGTCAATAAATCTTATTCTCTAAAGAGCAATTATTTATGATGCAAATAAAATGTATTTCTATTATTGCACTGGTAACATAATGTGCTTCTCTAATTCAATTTAGCTTCTCTGTATGTCATGGATAGCTTTTGTACTTAAAAGAGTGTTTTATCCACATATTTAGACAACTGCCATACACAGCTGCACAACTGCCTTATAGGTAATAGTTTTTTTTTTTTTTTTTGAGGTGAAGTCTTGCACTGTCGCCCAGGCTGGAGTGCAGTGGCATGATCTTGGCTCACTGCAATCTCCACCTCCTGGGTTTAAGGGATTCTCATGCCTCAGCCTCCTGAGTAGCTGGGACTACAGGTGTGCACTACCATGCCTGGCTAATTTTTGTATTTTTAGTGGAGACAGGATTTTGCCATGTTGTTCAGGCTGGTCTCGAACTCCTGACCTCAAGTAATCCACCCACCTTAGCCTCCCAAAGTGCTGGGATTACAGGTGAGACCCTGGTGCCCAGCCTGTGTAATAGATTTTTAAGATTCAGTGCTGGGCACGGTGGCTCACACCTGTAATCCCAGCACTTTGAGAGACCTAGGCAGAAGAAACACTTGAGCCCAGGAGTTTGAGACCACCCTGGGCAACATAGTGAGATCCCATTTATAAAAAAAGAAAAATTTAAAAAATAGCTCAGTGTGGTGGCACGTGCCTGTAGTCTCAGCTACTTAGGAGGCTGAGGTGGGAGGATCACTTGAGCCCAGGAATTCAAGGTTACAGTTGATTGTAACCTTGTTACAATCTGTGATTGTGCTGCTGCACTTCAGCTTGTACGACAGCAACACCCTGTCTCAAAAGATTCAAGTTAATGCATTTATGGAACACCTTCTGATATAAGGCATATACTAAATGCAGTAAGGAGATGCTAGTTATATAGAAAAACAGCTATCACCATTATCTAAGAAATTTAGAATTAATAAGCGTAAGAAAAATCCTGTGACAACTAGATGGATTTAGGAAAGTACCAAACAGAAAATACAATGTATTTAAACAGGAAGGGAGTCAAAGATGGGAGAGGCCAAATTTATTTGGGAAAATCAGGAAAGACTGTGGAGAAGATGGAATTTGATATAGGTTGGGAAGAGTGGATAGCATTTTGAAAGACTTAGGGGAGCCAGGCTCGTAGAGGAAGCTACAGAAATGACACTAGAATATGCTTGGCTTATTTGGGAAGGAGTAGATAATCCTGCTTTTTGGGAATCATTCAGAAACAGTAGACCATAAAGCTTCATATTGTAGACAACCTTGAAGGCCCGTGCTGAGAAATACATACTTAATGCAGAAGATTGGGGAAGCCACTGAAGGTTTTTGAGTAATAGGAACTAATGCTTTTTTTTTTTAGATGGAGTCTCACTCTGTCACCCAGACTGGAGTGCAGTGGTATGATCTTTGCTCATGGCAACCTCTGCCTCCCAGGTTCAAACAATTTTCCTTCCTCAGCCTCCCCAGTAACTGGGACTACAGGCGTGCACCACCACACCCGGCTAATTTTTGTGTTTTTTAGTAGAGACTGGGTTTCACCATGTTGGCCAGGCTGGTCTGGAACCCCTGACCTCAAATGATCCACCCACCTCAGCCTCCCAAAGTGCTGGGATTACAGGTGTGAGTCACCACACCAGCTGGAATGAACGGTCTTAATCATAGTGCATCCTTGCCCTCATCAAACTCAAGATTGTTTACTGTTTGTCATTATAATTTTGATTAATGTCATGAAAAGGGATGCACAGAGTATTCTAGGAATATAGCAGGGACCCATTGAAGGGTTCAGGGAAAACCTCCTGAAGGCAGTAATGTTTAAGATGAGACATGAAAGTAAAAGTAAAGTAGATAAAATGAATGACTGAGGGAGAGAGTGTGTTTTGGGGAAGGGAGGTGATTAAGTATCTTCTGCCTAAAAGGAAGCCATGTTTGCAACTAGAGGCAAGATAGCATTTGGAGGAATTAAAAGTCATGGCTGATGCAGAGAGCACTGGGGAAAAGTATTGCAGATATGAGGCTAGAGAGAATTCAGATCTTGGAAGGTCTGGTAAGTCGTTTTAAGGACTTAGTCTTACTTGAAGGTGAATGGAAAACATCGAAGAGGTTTCACATGGCTCTTCAAGAAGATGATTTTGGCAGCAGTGTATAGGTAGAGAAATAGGAGGCTAGTAGGTAAGTTACGATATTGCACTTAAGTGAGATCCAAAGAGGGTCTAAGCTACGATGTCAGCAGAGGACGTTGAAAAGAGGGGTATATGACAAAAATTACAGGGTGTTTTTACCACCTGGCCCTTTTGAGTTGGTGTGATCCATCTATGCCTACACCTTCTTGACCTTTCGAGTCAAGTATCACAGGCTCCCTGGTCTAGGCAATCTCTTCAGATTCCTCTTCTGTTATCCAGTCTGGTCCCAGATATTAATATTGTCTGCCTGGCTGGAACCTTTGGGTTCTTATCCTAAACTACCTCTCCTCTGGCTCATATCAGACTCTTCTGCACGTTAGACCTCAGCTGTCCTATTTGATGGGCCTTCTGGGACCCTTTCAGAGGGAAGGATCTAGACAGAAGGAGAATCTGAACAATTTGGTACTTTTCAAATTGTGAGGGAGTGGGTTGTGAAGAGAGGAGTTAGATGGTAACTCCAAGGTTTAAGAGTTTGAATTACTGAAACGAATCAATGCATTTTTACTGTAAGACTTCATAAAACAGATTCAAATACAGCTTTTACTCGGCTACTTTGGATTTGTCTAAAATAGATTTTTATTTATATAATTCCTCTGATGGAAATATTATATGTAGAGAGTGTGGTCAAGAGTCTACCATCTAAATAGGAAGCCATGTTTGAAAGTAGAGGCAAGATAGCATTTTGGGAAATTGAGTCATTATGCCTGGTACAGAGAAAACTGGGGGAAAGTGGTTGAGATGTGAGGCACTGAGTAAATAATGTCTGTAATTCTGACCTCAAGCTTTTATTCTAAATTACACTCTTCCCCCCCGCCCTCCGCCCCCCAAGATGGAGTTTTGCTCTTTTTGCCCAGGCTGGAGTGCAATGGCACGATCTCGGCTCCCTGCAACCAACCTCTGCCTCCTGGGCAGAGTAGTCTCTCAAGTAGCTGGGATTACAGATACGCACCATCAAACCTGGCTAATTTTTTATATTTTTAGTAGAGGTGAGGTTTCACCATGTTGGCCAGGCTGGTCTCAAACTCCTGACCTCAGGTGGTCTGCCTGCCTTAGCCTCCCAAAGTGCTGGGATTATAGGCATGAGCCACCATGCCCGGCCCTAAATTGCACTCTTTATAGTTCACTTTCAATATATATGACTGATGAGACAAAGTCACATATTATTGCTTTCTTCATCTTCCTTTTTTGTGGCATTTGGCTGCATTATTATTTTTAAATAAACAGTTTTTGCCAGAGAAACTTGATCCAAGGAGACAGCAAAGCAGATAGGACCAGTTTGTTGAAGTGAATTTGGTTCCTATAACTTAGTTAATTGGATGTTGTCAGCGTTTTGAAGTCTTCGGGAAGAATCTACATGGTTTAAAATCCAGATGTACTTTAATTCAGAGGCTTAAAGATGTTCTGTATTTGGAGACGTTTCTGATGATCATTTGACATCTTTCTATTGAAATAGCTCTAGTCAACTGGATAAGGAGATCAGGGCCTGAACTGTAAGCCCATGAAATGTTTATTTACAGACAAACCAAATATAGCTCATATATCCTTTTAGAGGCAACATGAAAAATGCAGTCCAGTAAGAATCACTGTCTTGTTTTAGGAATTTTGAGGTAAAGATGGTTGTGTCATGTTAATTAATTGCCGGTTGAGCCAGGAGTTTTGAAATAATGCTTTCATAGGCTTTGGATTTAGTAATTTAAATTTTGGGCTATAAATCAGTCCCTTGCATGGACTGTTTAATGTCTTTTACTCACACCCAGTGGGGTATGTATTATATCTATTATGGAGATTTAGATCTTCTGACTGTTGAATCTAGAAAACAACAAAGCATTTTCAGTCTGGTCAGCATAATTTTTTAGGAAATATTTACTGCATTGTGTCATATTAAGTTTTATGGTAAATAAGGCAGTTCTCACTTGTTTGCTTTTATTCCCCTCTGTTCAGATTGGCCAGTTACCCTTCTGGGAGCCAGGAGATTAATGCAGGCCCCTTCTCTTACATTCCGTTCTTTGTTTCCTTTTATTTGTTTACTTTGTTTGAATTAGGCTGCCTCATCTACTTTTAGATTTTAAGTCCCCTAGAGGCAGGGATTGTGTCTAGGTTGGTTTTATGGAGAACACTCGGCATATTGTGGGGGTGTTATAAACATGCCATCTGTGGCAATTTAAAATTCAGTTTCAGACCTCTCAGTACTTTTCTTTGTGTCTAGTTGTTTATAGAAATCTGAACTAGAATAGAGGTGCTTAGCCATGTAAGACTATATAAATCCATTAAATACACATTTTTGTGGCTTTGTTATAAGTGCTTTTATAGTTCTGGTCATGATATAAAGACACTGTCCTTTAATCTACTGATCATTAATATCTTATATTTTTATTTTAAAATTTAGATACTCCTAGCTGGTTTTTTTATTTGAATATTAATCACATTCGAATGGAAAATTGCTTCATTGGCACAGACTACTTTTTTCTGGAACATACTTTCACCAGTTTGATGATATGTATTGCTTGATCTGTTTAGGTATAGAGTTGACTTGTTCTAAGCTTATTTTTGTCTCAAAGGGGAAGAAGGAAATAGAATCAACAATGCATTTCAATTTTAGATTAAAAGTCACTGGAAATGAAACCGAAATACCCACACAAAATATATGTATACTCACACAGTGTTCTTCTATAATGAGTTCTTTTCATATACAGATTTGTAAGTAGTCTCATTATTTGATAGCCATCTTTTCCATTATATGAATTCTATATATCCTTGCTCGTCTTTTTTGTTATCATTATGTTATTCATTGTGGCAAAATACATTTTAAAAGTTATAATGTAAACTTTTTGTTTCAGTTATACAGACATAAACTATACAGCTTGACCAATTTTTACAAAGTGAACAAACCTGTGAAACCAGCACCCAGCTCAAGAAATAGTATTACAGGGACCCTAGAAACCCTTTCTTCTCCCTTCTTTTTTTTTTTTTTTTTTTTTTTTTGAGACGGAGTCTTGCTCTGTCACCCAGGCTGGAGTGCAGTGGCCGGATCTCAGCTCACTGCAAGCTCCTCCTCTCGGGTTCACACCATTCTCCTGCCTCAGCCTCCCGAGTAGCTGGGACTACAGGCACCCGCCACTTCACCCGGCTAGTTTTTTGTATTTTTTAGTAGAGACGGGGTTTCACCGTATTAGCCAGGATGGTCTCGATCTCCTGACCTCATGATCCGCCCGTCTCGGCCTCCCAAAGTGCTGGGATTACAGGCTTGAGCCACCGCGCCCGGCCTCTTCTCCCTTCTTAGCTTTACCTCTGTCCTCAAGGTAAATCACTATTCTAATCTCTATCACTGTACATTACTGTAGCCTGTTTTTGAACATTATTTAAGGGGAATCATACAGTATGTATCTTTTTGTCTCTGGTTGCTTTTGCTCACCATATTTGTAAGGTTCATCTATATTGTTGCCTGGAGCTGTAGTTCATTCTTATTGCATGAATATGCTTCGAGTTGTTCGTTCTACTTTGGTGGACATTGGGTTGCTTCTGGTTCGTTCTACTGTTGATGGACATTGAGTTGCTTCTGGTTTGGGGCTATTACAAATAATGGCATGCATATTCACTTTTCTGTTGGGTATATACCTAGCAGTAGAAATGCTAGGTCGTAGAGTATTTCTATGTTTACCAGTAGTGGTTACTATCAGTTTTCCTCTTCCACCAGGAGTTCCAGAGTTCCAGTTGTTTCAAATCTTTGCCAACACTTGTACTCTCTTCTATTTCATTTAAATCATTTTGTTGGATATGTAGTGGCATAGCATTTTGGTTTAAATTTGCATATCCTTAATGACTAATGAAGCTGAACCCCTTCTGATATATATATGTATTGGTCATTTGGATAGCTTCTTTTGTAAAGTGCCTGTTTAAGCTGCTTTTTAGAAAGTTGATCTGTAGGATCTGTATCTTTTACGTATTCTGGATGAGACTTTGGTCAGATATATGTAATATTGCAAATATTTTCTCCCACTTGGTGGCTCGTCTCTTCACACTTTTTAATGTGTCTTTTGGTGAACAGATGTTCTTAATTTTAATCAAGTCCAACTTTTTCATTTTTTTCTTTTATTGTTAGTACTCTGTGTCCTGTTAAAAAATCTCTGCCTTTATGGGGTTTTAAAAATCTTTATTATTTTACTTTTCACACTTAAACCTATAGTCTATTTAGGATTGATTTTTGTATAGTCATGCATTGTGTAATGACAGGGATAATTTCTGAGAAATGCATCGTTAGGCAGTTTTGTCATTGTGCAAACATCATCGAGTGTACTTTCACAAACCTAGATGGTACAGCCTACTATACACCTAGGCTATATAGTATAGTCTGATCCTCCTAGGCTAGAAACCTATACAGCATGTGACTGTGCTGATACTATAGGCAGTTGTAACACAGTGGGAAATATTTGTACATTTAAATATAGCTACTCATTAAAAAGGTACAGTAAAAATATAGTATAAAAGAGAAAAAAATGGTATACCTGTATAGGGCACTTACCATGAATGGAGTTTGCAAGACTGGAAGTTGTTCTGGGTAAGTCAGCGAGTGAGTGGTGAGTGAATGTGAAGGCCTTGGGCATTACTGTACACTGCTGTAGACTTTATAAACACTGTACATACACTTAGTGTATACATATTTATGTGAAAAATATTTTTCTTCAATAATAAACTTAGCTTACTGTAACTCAGTTTATAAACTTTAATTTTTTTTTAACTTTTGGACTCTTTCTTGATAGTACTTAGCTTAAAACACAAAACACATTATGTAGTGATATAAAAATATTTCCTTTTTTATATCCTTGTTCTGTAAGCTTCTATTTTTATTCTTTTCACATTTTTTTACTTTTTAAGCTTTTTTGTTAAAAACTAAGATACAAACACACACATTAGCCTAGGCTTACACAGGGTCAGGATACTCATTATCACTATCTTCCAGCTCTACACCTCGCCATTTTGTCCCACTGGAAGGTCTTCAGGTACAGCATGGAATTGTTGTCCCCTCTGATAACAGTCCCTTCTTCTGGAATATCTACTGAAGAACCTGCCTGAGGCTATTTTGCAGTTCTTTTTTTATAAGTAGAAAGAGTACACATCAACGTAATGATTAAAAGTATAATGTAGTAAATACATGAACCAGTAACATAGTTGTGGATTATCACTGTCAATTATTATGCACCATACACAGTTGTATGTGCTATACTTTTATAGGACTGGTAACACAGTAGATTTGTTTACACCAGCATCACTAAAGCATATGAGGAAGACATTGCAGTGCGATGTTAGGATGGCTACAAGGTCATTAGGTGATAGGAATTTTTCATCTCCATTATAATTTTATGTGACCACTATATATGCAATCAGTTGCTTGAGACGTTATGTGGCACTTAACTGTATATTATTTGAGGTAGGGGGATCAAGGTTGTGATTTCCTCATATGGATACCTAATTGACCCAGCACCATCTATTGAACAAAACCTTTCCCTCTACTAGAAATGTCATTATTTTCGCTTTTTAATTTTTGAGTTCTGGGTTTGACATTGGTTTTTTTTTCTTTTTATTTCCATTTTCAACACATTGTCACAGTAGCTAAAGGTAAAATAAGTACTCTTGGTCCCATTCAGATGCCAAACACCAAAACTTTTGCTTCTACATCAAAAGTACTATTTGTTTGCCTGAGACGGTGATAATATGCTAAGTTAGGTTTAAAGGATATGTTCATTTCCTATGTGCAACTTTCTGTATTAAGGCTTTGCAGAGCTCCCAGGGAGCAACACTCACTTTGGGGCCTGTGTGAATGGTGTCCTTTATTGTCGGTGGCACACGGTCTGTGTGGCAAGATGATAGCAGCCCTGAGTCCTACTTGTAATAACTGGAATATTAAAAAAACAATCATGGGTGTGGCGATATGCACCTGGAATCCCAACCATTTGCGGAGGGTAGGGCGGGAGGATTGCTTGAGTGTAGGAGTTTGAGTCCAGCCTGGCAGCATAAGGAGACCCCCATCTCTTAAACCGAAAAAAAAAAAAAAATCACTAACTTTTTCTATGCCCCCAGCAATCTACCATTTCACAAATAAGGGTACAAAAGTGTACCCCAAGTTTAAAGAGAAGGATAGGAAGTAAACTGTGAGGCAATCCTTGTGACTTTTCAGAATTTACCACTTCTTATCACCTTACTTTGTAATGTTTTATATATCAGTTTCTGTTTTTGACTTAGAAGGTAGTTTACATCAGTTATTTTTACTAGTTCCTTACTAGATCACTCTTCTGTCCTAGGATAAACTTTCTTTCCAGGGTCCCCTAGAGTATTCTAAACTTTAGTGACACATTCAGAAGGGGACCCCTGAGGCTTATAACTACTCTTACATGTGTTTCCTTGGAGGTACAACTTCTGTAGCTACTTTTAAGCTTCTAAGAACCTAGAGGACCTCTTTCCTATATCTTTTAAGCTACATCTTGTAAAAATATTTTTTCCACAAATGAGTAAGTTCTCCTTTAATTTCATGCCCCAGTTTAATCATCAACAATGTTCCTGAGCAGTGATTTGTGAGGATTTTTATTAGCATCATAATCTGATACTATTGCATTAAATCTTTAATGCCTTGGAAGGGTATAGTTGGGATGAAAGTATAAAATCTGAATAATGCCTGTTAGGAAGGATGTAGAAATACTTAATAAATTTCTATATTTAGCACATCTGGTTAAGTGAACCATGGAATAAACAAACAAACGAAATTTCTGGCCATGCTACAGACTGCAGCCCTGTCTGTGGGCAGCTCTGTCACGAAGGATTGCCAGTGGTTAGAAGACGACTTACTTTGAGATGAGGTCAGCTCAGCACAAACCCCTAACTCCCTTGGAAAGCAACCCAAAGCTGTGTCCTGAAAGTCGGTCAATACCATCCTAAATAAACAATAAGGAATGTTTAGAGCTTTGAGATCTTCTAAACCAGAGAAATGGAAACAAAAATTTAACAGGAATTTTGTGTGGCTTTGGATACTTTGCTAGAATATATAATACGTTCTATAAATTGAAAATACTTATGATAATGGCATAATATCTTAATAATTAATATTTTGATATTCATTTTTGTGTTTCACATGTTATTTAAAAGTTAACCATAGTGTTTTCAAGTGACCTGCACTATTGTAATACCTGTTATACTCTTTACCATATGCAATCTGCATGTCTATATAAAAGAATAATTTATTTGGATTCGATTATCAGATCTAATCACTTGCATTTGTAAAATATTGAAATTTGAGATATTCATGTTCTACTGATGACATTTTTCTTTAAATTTTATTGCTGATTCAAATAATACCAAACACCTTATGTGAAAGGCATTGTGCTAAGTATCATGGAGGGATCCATAAATAAAGTGCATAAAATTCTTAGTTTTAAAAAACATTCCGGTAGATGGGGGAAAGTTAGCATTTATTAAGCATCTATTATACATGTAGGGTATTAAGCTAGGTGCTTTACCTATGTATTTTTATACATAGGTATGAAATTTTAATTCTCAGTACAGTTCTTAAAGGTAACCAGAGATGTCCCCATATTACATATGACACACTTGAGACTCAAAGAAGTTAAGCAAATTGCCCAAGGTCACACAGCTAGTAATTGGACTTTGAAAAGATAGCATTAAGGAAAGCAGGTAAAATTTGAGCATGGGAGATGGAAGGAAGGTTATTTTAGAAGAAGGAAAATTATAAGGGCCAGAAAACTTAACTGTGTCTAGGAAACAGCCAGGTAGTCAGGTTGTACCTGCAGTTCTTTAAACTTTTTGGTCTCAGGACCCCTTTAATTTTTTTTTTTTTTTTTGGTTGTCACAGAACAAATTAACCTTTAATATTATTAAGTATTGTAGAATCCAAAGAATTTTTTATTTCTGTGGGTTTATATGTATTATTATTTACCATATGAGAGATTAGAACATTTTAAATATTTGGCCGGGCGCAGTGGCTCACACCTATAATCCCAGCACTTTGGGAGGCTGAGGCGGGAGTTCGAGACCAGCTTGGCCAATATATAGTGAAACCCCGTCTCTACTAAAAGATAACAAAAATTAGCTGGGTGTGATGGTGCATGCCTGTAGTCCCAGCTACTTGGGAAACTGAGACAGGAGAATCACTTGAACCTGGGAGGCAGAGGTTGCAGTGAGCTGAGACTGCACCACCGTACTCCAGCCTGGGCGTGGAGTAAGAGCAAGACTCTGTCTCTCAATTAAATAAATAAATATATATATAATAGAAAATAAAACATTTTAAATATTTAATAAATAATTTAAGAATAACAAACCCACTGCATTAACATAAATAACATTTTTATGAAAAATAACTATATTTTCCAAACATAAAAGTAGAGTGGCATTGTTTTGTGTTTTCATATGTCGTTATAGTCAAGCTTACCGATGACAGCTGGATTCTCACATATGCTTATGCATTAATCTGTTAAAATACCACATGTCATTAAGCCTCTGGAAAACTCTACTGTATACTCATGAGATATTGAGAATGAAAAGACAGATAACATCTGAGTTTTATTATTAAATTAATTTTGATCTCATAGACTTCCTGAAAGTGTTTTAGAAAACCCAAGGGGGTTCTTTGGAGAATCACTGAGCAAGTTTGTAAAGGGGAACCCAAAAGAGATTGTAGGTTTGGGACTAGATAATGAAAAGATGTTCACTGAGGGAATTTGGTCTTTACTAAGCAATGGGGAGCCACTGAAGTAAAGTAGAAGAGTGAAATAAAAAGAGCTGTGCTTTTAGAAGATTTTTTTTATTGCAAGTAATGCCTAGAGTATTGGAAGCAGTTACAATTGAACTGTAATTGATGTTCGAGGTAACTGTGGTAAGCAACGTAATGGGTTTTGAGGAAGAATAAATAAATAAATATATATATATATATAGTACATCTGATTAAAAACGAAGGACAGACAAAGAGGGAAGTCAAAACAGATTTTGAGCCTCATGACTGGTTGGCTTATGTCCCATTAACAGGCATGGGGAGTACAGGAAAATAATTAAGCTTGGGAAAGAGAGTAGGGAATTAAGTTTTGGATTGTATATAAGAAGTTTTACTTCTAACATTTTGAAATAATTTTGTCTTACAAAAAGTTGTGAAAATAATAAGGTTCATATATATCCTTAGCCTAATTTCCCCTAATACAACTTACATAACCACTGTGCAGTTACCAAAACAAGGAAAGCAACCTTGGTATCATGCTGTTAACTACACACATAATTCAAATCTCACCAGTTTTTTTTTTCACTAATGCCTTTTTCCTGTTACAGAATCAATCTGGGATCTCACACTGGATTTAATTGCTGGGTCTTCTTAGTAACTATCCTCCTATCTGTGACTGTACCTCAATCTTTCTTTCATTGTCTTATGAAGCATTTTTAATGAAAAGAGAAGATGCTTAATATATATGTAGAGGAAAAAAATGCCATTTTATCTTTTTTTATATTTATGTATTTATTTATTACCTCCATTCTCTCAGAGTGTGGGGTATTTTATCTTTTAAAACGCCTGAGAACCTGAATGAAAATCTTTATTTTTCTTTAAAAAGTTACAAAAGTATTATAAAAAATTAAATGGTGTAGAATACATAAAGAAGTAACAACCCAGTCATATCTCCCAGAGATAACTCCATTAACAGTTTGTTGTGTATCCTTTTATTTATTGATTTTTGCATCTAGAGTTTATATATATGAGATCATAATGGGCATACTGTCCTGTAACTTGTGTTTTTCATTTAATCACTATATTCACTTAACATGTTTCAATGTCAACATATGTAGATCTGTTTCACTTTTAAATGGCTACTCAGCATTTCATAATATGGCTGTATCATTTCATGAAGCCATTCTTATTGATGGACCTTTAGGTTATTTCAGTTTTTCTTTTTTTTTTTTTTTTTTTTTTTGAGACGGAGTCTCACGCTGTTGCCCGGGCTGGAGTGCAGTGGCGCGATCTCGGCTCACTGCAAGCTCCGCCTCCCAGGTTCCCGCCATTCTCCTGCCTCAGCCTCCTGAGTAGCTGGGACTACAGGCGCCCGCCACCGCGCCCGGCTAATTTTTTGTATTTTTAGTAGAGACGGGGTTTCACTGTGGTCTCGATCTCCTGACCTTGTGATCCACCCGTCTCGGCCTCCCAAAGTGCTGGGATTACAGGCTTGAGCCACCGCGCCCGGCCTATTTCAGTTTTTCATACTTATACAGGCTGCTGCAGTAAATATCCTTATATATGTATCTTTAGCTACCTGGGCAGTAATTTCTATGAGGTGAAATTGCTGGGTCAGAGACCATATGCATTTTCTACTTTTGCAGTTATTACCAAATTTCCCTCCAGAACACTGTGTCAGCTTACCCTCCCTCCAACAGTGAGTGACATACTTATTTCCCAACAAAGCTGTGAATGGATGTATTGTAATTGACAATGGTTTGGTCCAGGTATGGTCTTGTGGGTGCTTAACTATACATTGCTCTCTCTATTTTTTCCTACAAATCATTGCTTTGCTTTTGTAATACACATATGTAAATAAAATACTTAATGAAAATATTGAATGCTTTTTAAATCCTTCGTCTTTGAGATCTTTTAATCCAGCATATGATAAAGACAAAAGCATGGCCATGAAGAGTTCTTGGCAGGAGGCCTGGGAGGCTTACGAAATCGTTATTGGGAGGCTATTTATAGGGTTCATCTTAGATTTCTAGGTAGTGGTGGAATAGGAAGAAATGTTCAAGAAATGTGACTCTGGGGTATATAAATTGTTCTCAAGAGGAACTTCTATTAGAGTGAAGAATGTGGAATTAAGCCCTGGCTCTTGTGAGGTTCCTATGGTCTTGAGCAAGTTGTCTAATTCAGTGTTAATTCTTATATGGTGAGTAGGGGAGAAGGGCAAGGAATTAGAGTACTAATCCTAACATATCCTTTTGGAATAATATAAAAATCATTAAATTATCTTTAATACCCCATATGTAGCAGTGGTGCTAAAACTAGATAGATAACTAAGAATGGCAGTTATAGCAGAGAAAGTGTAAATCAGACAGTAAGGCATTTCCAGAAAAACTTATCAAAAGAAAGAATTCAACAAATAAAAGTGATCCTTGATTTTGTCTGTCATCTAAAAGTACACTGGCTGCTGCATAGACTAAGCAAAAAGAGTGGGGTTTTCATTTGTCTAGTTGTAGTTTCTGTTTGTTTTATATTTTCACCTCATTAACACATCTCAAAATTTTCCAACATATCTTCATTTATCTTTTTTCAAATTTAAGGTCTGTATTTTTGTGGGCCAGAGTGAGAATGTGTTGTACCTTTTGTTTTCTGTAGGTCATTCTATCTGCACATATGCATCCTAGTTTCAGTTACGTGTTTCCGAAAAAATAACAGGACATATTTCCAGACACATGGATTGACAAAGAGATAGAATATTAGGAATCTAGACCCTCCTAAAAAGTCTAGGTTATGTAAGTCTCCTCCCCAAAGCATTACTGTAATTATTTATAACAAATAATGATCCATGTCAATATTAAGGATGTTTGATACACTATCAGCTGCCTCTTTCCTATGTGGATGAGCTGTAATGAAGTGACAGTTTAAGAACTCGGCCTTTTCAGGTGTGTATTAGATTTTCTCTCTCTTCCTTAGCCCTAACTTCTAACAGAGGAGGTAGAATTAGTACATCAAAAATAATAATAATAACAAGAACAAGATAATCTTTGTTTTTATATATAATACAATATTTTAAAGGGTTTTGAAGAACAGCCTGACATGTGAAATTTGAATATGGTTCAAGCCTGTTCCAACTAAAATAAGGTTTTGATTTTTCTTGTTAATGAAGAAAATCAATATGTATTTGTGCATATGTATGCTTTATTCACATACACATTATCTCTGTCAAATATATACATGCAAGTCATTAACAGTTTTTTAAAACTACAGAGACTGTCATTTTCTGATTAACTAGTTTTCTAGTTAAAATGAGGGCAAAGAAGCCCCATTTACACTAGTGTTTAGAAAATTCAACATGATGAATAATTACAGAGGCAATTTCCTAAAGCCCAAATTAGAAAACTGTTATAAGGCACAGCCCTTCTAAAATGGGGCTGTGATTTGGGAACTGTTCCTCCCTCAGTCATTTAAACTATTTTAATAATTGTATTCTGCTCCTAGAGAATTGGAAGGTTGTCAGTTCCCTTTATTTGAATGCTTACTATGTGCCAGAGACTGTGCTGTACACTTGACACGTATCACTTCACTTGGTTGTCATAGAAACTATGGATGGAGGTAGTGCCACTTGAAAACTGAGCTTTGGAGAGGAAAAAAAGATTTTTCCCAAGATTTTGTGTGAAGTGAGTGGTGGCACCCAGACTTGAACTTCAAAGCCTTGCTGCTTTTAACCAGTATAGTTAAGTCAAAGTCTGAAATCCATTTCCTTATTGCTTTTTCTTTTTCTTTTCTTTTCTTTTTCTTCTTTTTTTTTTTTTTTTTTAAGGAGGTCTTGCTCTGTCACCCAGGCTGGAGTGCAGAGGCCCGATCATAGTTTACTGCAACCTCGAACTCCTGGGTTCAAGCAACCCTCCCGCCTCAGCCCCCCAAATAGCTGAAATTACAGGCATGAGTCAGCCTGGTCAGTGCCTTATTACTTAACTCTAACATTGACCAAAGAAGCAGCTAACCCTGTTAGTTAATTCTTATTAGGAAGAGAAACACCGTACCAGCTATTAAAAAAAAAACCAGCAAAACAAAAATGAAAGTACCAAGGTATACTGGAAAAGAACATAGAGCTTGGAAGGAGACCTGAGTTTGTACTTGGCTCAGTTACTCAGCTCATGTATCACTTTCTTAGGAAGGCCTTTCCCTGTCACGCCCTGCTTCTTGTTTGTCTCTATTAGAGCACTGAACTCATTGCCATAATTACCCTATTGCAGTGATTCTAAGGTGCACGTCTTTCACATTTTAACATTTCTAAAGTGTGGATGCATTTTATCATTGACAGTGTTTTAAAATAAATTGGCAGCATTTTTTCTTAATTATTGGTACTTAAAATAAGGATGTGATGTACAGCTGATGACATCTTAGATTTGATTAAGTGCATATTTATTTTTGTGTGTTCCCACAAAAATGTCATATCATTCTCATGGTTTTAAATATCTGGTATATGCAATGATTCTCCAATTTCTAGCTTTTTTTAAGGTCCACCCCTGTATGTTGAACCACATGGTTTCTTCATATCACAGGGATTACAGATTCAACATATCTACTCTCCAAATCAGTTTGTCTTCTGTTCTCCATCTCAGTGAATGGCATCCATATTCGTACATTTGTGGAACTAAAATGTGAGATAATCGCCTACCTGGGTTTGAATCCCAGTTCCACCCTATGGTAATTACTCAAGCATGCAGTGAAGTATGTCACCTTAACTCTTCACTTGTAAAATGGGGAACATAATAACACCTATCTCTGAGGATTGTTAGAATGACTGAGACATTGAATAAATGTTAGCTGTCCCTAATCTTCGTCATACATATCTATGACTTCTCTCCTTCCTCTGCACATGTAATTCATCAACTCCTGTGATAGATAGGCCCTTTGGAATATCTCATATCTACCACTTCTTTCTTGTTGCCACTTCTCCAATCTAAGCCCCCATTTTTCTTGCCTATGTAGCAACTAATCTTGTAGCTTCTCCTCTTTCCCCTGTCTAATCCAGTCAGAACCGTCCATTAAATCAGAGCATGCCACTTCTTAAGACCTCCCTCACCCCCCACCCGATGCATTTGGTATAAAACACCACATCGTTAATGTGGTCTATATGGTACTGTATTTCCTGCCTGGCTTCTGCCTACCTTTCCAGCCTCATCCTCTGCCACTCTGCCTCCCAGTATCACCCTTTTCCTCCAAAAGTAACTCCTACTCATCCTTTAGATTTCAGCTTAAATGTCACTTCCTCAGAGATTGTTATTGATCTTCCAAACTAAATTAAGTCTTCAGTTATAGTCCTTTATATTGAATGTATACCTTTCTTATTTGGGATGATCAGTTTTTTCCAAACTGTGGCTAAAGAAGTGAAGTAACTTCCACAAGGTCAAAGGGTGAGATATGTTAGAACTGGAATTATATCTGTTAGAGAAAAAGAAAAAAAAAATCCAAAAAAGAGAAAAGAAGAAAAATCAAAAGAACTGAGATTACAACCCAGGGGTGGGGCGAACTCTAAAGCTGTGTCTTTTCTGTGATCTTTGCTGCCTTGAGGGCAGGAAAGAGGGTATGAGTCAATGTTCTGAGTTTCAAAACATGGCCTGACTGCTGCTCATTTATTTCCCATTTCAAGTTGTCCTTAAATGAGCTGGGTGCAGTGGCTCATGCCTGTAATTCAATACTTTGGGAGGCTGAGGCAGGTGGATCACTTGAGCCCAGGAGTTGGAGACCAACCTGGTCAACATGGCAAGACCCCATCTCTACAAATAAAATTAGCTGGGTGTGCTGACGCATGCCTGTAGTGCCAGCTACTTGGGGTGGGGGTAGGGGTGGGGGCCCGAGGTGGGAGGATCGCTTGGGCCCAGGAGGTTGAGGCTGCAGTGAGCTCTTGTGCCACGGCACTGCATCCTGGGCGACAAAGTGAGATCCTGTCTCAAAAAGAAAAAAAAAAGGTGTCCTGAAGTATTATTCTTTCTGAGCCTTCTTGCTCCCTCAATAGATTGTAACCTGTTAAAGTAGTACCTGTGTTCTGATATATTATCAACCTAGCACTTACATAAATTACCTTGCATACAGTAGGTACTCATTAAATAGTTTTTCTCTTAGGGATGTTAAAGAAAAACAGTATTCTATTCCATTTAATCTTTTCAAGGTTTGAAGCTGTCTTACATACCTTATTCTTTCTACCAGTCAATGACAAAGTAAAATTTATGTTTTTATATTTTGAATAGAACCGCTTTAAATGTTTTTAAAGCTAAGCTAATAGTTTGTATCTTAATGGATCATTACCCTTGTTTCATTGGGAAAAGAAGGAATTAACCTTACATATTTTTGCTTTCCTTCAGGAATTAAGTGATCTACAGCGCGATCCACCTGCTCACTGTTCAGCTGGACCTGTGGGAGATGACTGTAAGCTTTGCTCTATTTCTGGGATTATGCTACCATTGAAAATATAGGTTTGGACATTTGTTAATGACTCCAAAACTCCTTTGTTTGTTTCAGTGTTCCACTGGCAAGCCACTATTATGGGGCCTGTAAGTATGATTCATATCTATGAAATTAACCCCCTCAGCCATACTTCATTCTTGCCATTTCACCTTTGATCAGATGTTTGTGACGAAGGTTGAATATTGTACTTTGAATCACCTAGGAAGCAAAATATTATTAAGGATTTACAATGATTTTCTAAAGCATTGGTGGCAAATATTTCCTGGATCACTATTATGTTTTCCTTTGTGGAATCCTAGATCATTGCACATAATGGATTGCCACAGCTCGAAACCAGGCTGTGTGTTTATCTTTTTTTTTTTAAGTCACTGAGACTTAGTTGTAATTAAGCATAATCGTTCTCACATCTGCAGTTTTGGTACATTAGAAATTAGATTAATGAAGCCAATAATTGAATTCCTACAAGTAACAAGTGTCAGTTTGCCATAGGTCTCATCACTATTCTTTTTTGTGAAAGAGAATAAATAAAATATTACAATGGGTCTGTCTTTGCCACCTTATAAATTTGCTGCTTTTAATTTTGTTGCATTGTCCTAAACACAGAATTATCTACTGTTTGATAATTGGCTACTCTCAGTAGTTATTACTTTTGTTAAAATTATTTCTTTCAGTACTTTAGAGGCAGTTTTAAGACTTCAAACAGGCTTTTTCCTTCTATGAGCAAAAATCTGATTGCATAAGAATGAGCACTGGCAGCTCAAATCTACTTTCTGGGTGAGAGTACATTAGTAACATATTTTCATGAACACCATTCTCTTCTCCCTCCCCTGAAAGAGCTTTATCTAGTGAGTTAAAGAGTTTTTAATCATATGGCCTTGTGTTTAACTTTAAAAAACACCGAAACTACTGAATTTCAAAGCGGGACTCTGGGCAGTTGTCTCAAATTATTGTTTTATTAAGTTTGTTTTTTAAAAAGGTAAAATACAATGTATTTATATAACAACTTTCAATAAGAATCCATGTATTTCTGTTTGTTTTTAATTAGTTACTAAGAACCTTCAAAATACTCTCATTTAAAGGCCCACCCTTACCTTTTGAATTATGGCCTTTCACAAATATTTTTTAGGTGAATCACATGTAACGAATGGTTATAATTATGTTATTCATAACTCCCTTACTTTGGTAATGTAAATATTTACTCTACAGTACACTGGACCATATCTATCATTGTAATTTATCTTCGTTTTCTATATTTCTTACAATTTTTGAGAAACTAGAATTAAACATATATAGTAAGAATTATTATACAGTAAAATCCTATAGCATATATGTGGAAACTTAAGGAAGTAATGAGTCTTGGTGTTATTACCAGAATGCTGATATAACATGATATATTTAATGAAATATGAAAGAATAAAATAGAATTTTAGGTATATTTTGCTAGCATTTTTCTTTTTTTACCTTTTTTTTTGTTTGTAATGTTATATTTTCTAATGGCCATAAAGAAACATGATCAAATCTAAATTTCTCTAGTAAAGTTGATTCCCAATTTGATAGTAGCATGAATATATAATTTTGTTTTGGACTTTTTGGGTTTCTCTACATTATTTTATAAATAATTACTACACGAAGATTTGGCAGATAAATTGTGTAGCAGGGTCCTTAGCATTTTCTTTTCATGACAGCCTCTTCCGTTCATCTCCATTCTTGGTCATTAAGTGAACATCAGAACTTAAGTTTTACTAGCTTCAAGCCTTTTTCAAAAAAATACTGCTTACAGCTGCAGACAATGATCTTTTCCCGCGGCAGTCTTGTATGTACACTGATCTTTAACAACTTGTACTCATAACCAGATTTGTTTGGACAAGTCACACCACTGTGTGTGTCCTGTTTTTGTTTTGTTTTAAATTTTATGATGTCGGCCTAATTGTTGGAAAATCCTCCTTCGTACCTGCAAAGAGAAACCTGTTCTCAAGGTAAATGATTTGAACTTATGACAAAATGGTTGCATTTTTTTCAAACTGGTAATATTTAATGAAATTATTTTAAACATGATGGCATTTTTTTCAAACTGATAATATTTGGGGGAAATAACTGTCGTTACAAATAAATACAGTAATCAAATGCTGATGCAAATCTTTTGTAATTTCAGCCTGATAGCGCATATCAAGGTGGAGTCTTCTTTCTCACTGTACATTTCCCGACAGATTATCCTTTTAAACCACCAAAGGTATTTTTATTTTTATGATTGATGTGACTCCCATGTAAGGGATTTTACTCTTTTATCTAGAGCTCATTTTGTATGTCAAAGACTGTGGGGGAGATTAGCATTTTCTGTTTTATAAAAACTACTGAATCTAAAATCTGATTTCTTATTGAAATACTTTATTAAGTCTATAAAACAAAAGTCAGTATCTGTCATGCTATAAATTTAATTCCTTGCTTTTCTTTCTCTTCTTATTGGATACGTGTAGTTTGGGAAATTTTTATGATTAAGAGTCAGACTTTTCATGGGATTATCTTTCCAAAGTTGATCCTTCTTTCTCGTTTTTTTTTTTTTTTTTTTTTTTTAAGTATTCAATAAACATTCACTGAGTACCTACCATGTTCTTCTACACCAAGGAATCCAAAAGTAAATATGAAACAGTCCCTTAATTTAGTATGGTAGGAGAGAGAAACACATGTTAAATTTAGATTTGCTCTAAAGAGGAAGCAAATGATAGGGATTTCAGGGAGGGGAAAAATGAGCAGATTCTGTCACTCAGGAAATAATTATTTTAAATAGTTAAAAGCAGATTAACATTGTATTTATGAAATGATATGACAACGCTTGTGGAAAATTAGGGTTCTTGATGGATTTCTTAGCTGAGACCCCTCAACTTTGCCCTGAAACAGCGCCAGCACCCTGTTTTTACATCCAAGTGTTACTTCTAGGTATCACCAATAATCAAATCAAGAAAAGGATTACTTCTGTGTATGATGAAAGCCATGGTTAATTACTTTAGATGCTACTCAACCAGTCATACCAGCTACTAGAGACTTATTTATTACACTGTCCAAAATACTTTTCAGTTCCTTGGAGGGAGAAAGAAGGAAGCTGACTTATTTGTGTTCACATTCTCACTAGCTAGAACTATGTGTAGCACAAAGTAGATAATTATTTGATTTGTGCCGAAGACTTTTCTCCTCTAGCGTTATGTAAACTTGAACATATTTTACCCTAGAGCAAATTGGTTCTGTTTTATTCATAGTTGATTCAAAGGTGATTGTCATATTTTGTTGTTTTGTTTTATGTTTAGATCGCTTTCACAACAAAAATTTACCATCCAAACATAAACAGTAATGGAAGTATTTGTCTCGATATTCTGAGGTCACAATGGTCACCAGCTCTGACTGTATCAAAAGGTAATTTCATCGATCAGATTTAAAACAATTGATAACAGTAAGACAGGAAAAATACAACAGAATTACCTATGGACTAAAGTTTTAAAACAACAATCAACTGTGCTTTCTCCTGTTTTGATTTTGTTTTGCTCTCTCCGCTCTTATGTTACTCTGGCTTTTGGCAGTTAGCTTTGGTTGAGGGGAGTGTAGACATTTTATCCTTTTAGCTTGGGTGTTATCTTTTAAAAAAGAGACAGTGCCCAGGCACTGTGGCTCATGCCTGTTACTCTAACACTTTGGAAGGCTGAAGTAGGAGGATTGCTTGAGCCCAAGAGTTCAGGACTGACCTGGGCAACATAGGAGACCCTGTCTCTGCAAAAAAAGAGAGAGAATAAGAGATAGTAAAAGGAAGATTTTGGGACTAGTTGTCCCATTCATTAAATGGAAATGTTGACAGTAATAAAGCTTTACAGCTGTTTTACTTCATCCAAGAAAAAAATAACAGATTTGATTGATAAATGATTTAAAATGGAAGACATTTCACACTAGGATAATGCAATACATATAGCATGTTAGTCTAAACTTTGCATAATCAGGAGTGTCATTATAGTGACTGACACAAGATCTGTGCTGATTCTCAACTTTTACAGGTGTATAGGTGTTCTTTGCTGGATTATCAGGTGTATACATAGGCCATCTGAAGCCATTTTATTTCATTAGCCAATACTACTTACTGTGCTAGCACTCTTAATTTATATATTGTTTCTCTAAAAGAAGAGAACCTGACAGTTGGAAAATATTGTTTAGGTTAGAAGCAGCCGCACTGAAGTAACCATCAAGTTTTCCGTTTTTATAAAATTGAAGAAAATGTTTCCCTTGAAGGGATTTATGGAAGCAATCTGTACTCATTTTTTATTTTTAATAATTGCTACTTGAATATACAACATGTTTTTAAAAGTAATAAGGTTTATAGGAAGCAGGATCCACAGCCATAGCTCTTTCAAATATTGGATAAATAATGGCTCTTTCAGTTCCATTATTTATGAATGGTAGTTTTTCTGACCTCAGATGCTCATCTACAGTATTCATATAGATTCTCATATTTTAAGAATCTTTCAGTTACACAGTGTAACTGTCATGCATTAGATATATGAAAAATTCTGTGTTGAAGGGTAATTCAAGTTCAAATGCTGTTTCCTGGAATGGTGTCACAAAATGAATCTCACTTGGCATAAACCGCTAAGTCCTTATACATATAAAAGAAATGGCAAACTGCCAGATACTGAGTACTTATATTCTGACATTGGTAGCTTTTAATAAAGAATCAGTAGTGTTAGATTCTGGAAACCATCCTGTGAGAAATGAAACAGCCTCAGTTTCTTATAAGTAAAAATGGGGATTCTTATAGTGTTACCATATACGGTTGCTATGTACCTAGTACATAGTAGGCACTTACGTGAATGTTAACTGTTACCCTTTTCCTTACCTTAAAGGATAGACATTGTTTGTGTGCATGATAGTGAAATTGGGGCAAATGGCTCCTGGCAGTAGGGGTGAGCAGAGGAGGAACTTCCTTCTTGCTTACTTTTTTATAAGATAGATCATACCTTGCTCGTTTGTTTGTATATTTTTTACTTTTCTATATATATATTTTAAAATTTTTAATTTGTTTATCTTAAAAGATTTTTTTTTAAATTAAATATAGACAGAGTCTTGCTGTGTTGCCCAGCCTGGTCTCAAACTCCTGGCCTCAAGTGATCCTCCTGCCTTGGTCTCCTAAAGTGCTGGTATTATAGGTGTGAGCCACATTGCCCAGCTTATTATTATTATTATTTTTTTTTTTTTTTTGAGATGGGGTTGCTGTGTTGCCCGGGCTGGTCTCGAATTCCTAAGCTCAAGGATCCTTCCGCCTCAGCCTCCCAAGTAGTTGGCATTATAGACACATGCCACCATGCCTGGAGCTTTTCCATATTTTAAACGTCTTCTTTTGCTTTTTATCATGAGGTTAGTCTGGAAGCATTCTGGGGCTGTAAGTTAGCCCTGAAAATCTACCCTGTTGGTTTAATATACAAGGCTTTAAGTTTCATTGGGCAGATAGAAGATAAGAAAGATGAATAAAATATTAATTTTTTCTTTAGTTCATAACACCCCCCCTTTGCCTGTCATTGTAAGAGTCAACTCTGCTCTATAAATCCACCTTTAGACTTGAAAGAGTAGGAAAATAGAAAGGAAACGCAGTGGGGTGGGGGCAAGTGGAATGGGAGGTTGGTCCAGAGGGTTCCATGAACCTCCTCAGATCTGAGTAGTGGCATGCAATTGAAGCAGACAGTTGAGGAACCAGAGTCCTTATTCCCTCTTATTTCAGATACTTAGATTGTGTGTGTGTGTGTGTGTGTGTGTGTGTGTGTGTGTGTGTGTGTGTGTGTGTTTTAGTGTAGTTATTTGCATTAGGATTTTGACATACTGGAGTAACAACTCCTTTTTCAATTTTCATTTCTATTTTAAAATATGCAAGCTATGTAAAGATAGCTGTTCACATTATTTTTAAATGCATGCAATACGAATAAAGTACATGAAGTAAAGATTCATTGAAAAAAATTTTACAAATTTTTCTTCTTTGTAGACAGACTATAGCTTTAAGCCAATATAAAAAGGTATATGAGCACTGTATCCAAAATGGTTTGTACTGTTAACTGTAATTTGATTGTTCTGTAGAGAACTCTCAAGTTTAAAGGTTGCCAATAGCTACTTTGGAAGCTCACATTTTTTTAAATAAATGGATACTCAGATAGAATTTAAAACTTCAAAAGCTAAAATAATTTTGTATTTTATGCATCGTACGGTAATTTTATAACTTTAAAAATTAAAGATCAATTGCTGTCAACCAAAGTAGAATAAAATGTAATTTGATGTGTTATTTTTTTCGTAAGTACAGTATCTATATTCACTGAAATTATTTTCACATATGTAATTTGTATGAATTAGGAGGGTTATTGTCTAATATGATGTTCTCTTTTAAATCTAGTTTTATTGTCCATATGTTCTCTACTTTGTGATCCTAATCCAGATGACCCCTTAGTACCAGATATTGCACAAATCTATAAATCAGACAAAGAAAAGTAAGTGTTTACTTATCTTAGTTTCTGTATGGATACATTCCTATATAGTATGCTAAAACATGAATATTATCAATATGTTTTGAGTAAATTTAATTATGGTCATTATGTGTATATTGTTTATCTTTTTCCAATGGAGTAAACCTTTCTTTTAGAACTCTGTTAGACCTTTTATGATAAATCTTGTTCCTTCCCACTTACTGTTCAATAGTATATACTCTGTATTTGAAAAATAGGTATTTATATTCTAGGTGGTAAATTAAAAATGAAAGAATTTAATCATTGGAAAGTATTAAATATGTATTATCTTCTCCAAGGAAGAGGAGTTCTCTCTATGGCCATCCAAACTGACCTAATTCTCAAACTGCTTCATCTTGCTAGTACTGTAGGTTTATTTGCAATTTGTAGATAATGCTCCTTTAGGATTGGCTTTTGTAAATTTCTGTCAGAAGCCGGTTTCTGTATTTTGATTTTTGTATAGTTGGATACATTTTCATGTAGGTTGCAGAGAAATCCATGAGTTAAAAAATTATTTTTCCTGTTTTATTTCTGTGTGAACCTAAGTCACATTGACCCAATAATTGATATATGTGTGATTATTGCAATTAAGTATAAGAAGGTAGAATATATAGTTTTATATAGATAGATGCTTCTGAAATATTTTGTATGTTTTTACTATATCCTTTTTGTATATTTACAGATACAACAGACATGCAAGAGAATGGACTCAGAAATATGCAATGTAAAATCAAAAACATTTTCATATATACCAGAGTACTGTAAAATCTAGGTTTTTTTCAACATTAGCAGTAAATTGAGCACTGTTTACTGTTTCATTGTACCATGAAACCATTTGATTTTTACCCATTTTAAATGTGTTTCTGAAGCAAGACAAAACAAACTTCCAAAAATACCCTTAAGACTGTGATGAGAGCATTTATCATTTTGTATGCATTGAGAAAGACATTTATTATGGTTTTTAAGACACTTGGACATCTGCATCTTCAGCTTACAAGATCTACAATGCAGCTGAGAAGCAACCAAATTATTTTTTGCTGAAACTAGATGTTTTTACATGAGAAATACTGTATGTGTTGTCTAAGATGTCAGTTTTATAAATCTGTATTCAGATTTCATTCTTTGTTAGCTCACTTTATAATTTGTATTTTTTTACTGTATAGACTAAATATATTCTATTTACATGTATGTCGACTCATTACTTTTTTCCTGTGAACAGTATTGAAAAACCCCAATGGCTGATAATTAAGTGAATTAACTGTGTCTCCCTTGTCTTAGGATATTCTGTAGATTGATTGCAGATTTCTTAAATCTGAAATGATCTTTACACTGTAATTCTCAGCATACTGATTATGGAGAAACACTTGTTTTGATTTTGTTATACTTGACTTAACTTTATTGCAATGTGAATTAATTGCACTGCTAAGTAGGAAGATGTGTAACTTTTATTTGTTGCTATTCACATTTGAATTTTTTCCTGTATAGGCAATATTATATTGACACCTTTTACAGATCTTACTGTAGCTTTTTCCATATAAATAAAATGCTTTTTCTACTATTTGTCTTGATTACTTAAAAAAATAAAAATATAAGTAAGGATCAAAACTCTAAAATTTTGCATGAAAATTACTTCCAAATTGTGAAAATCAGATCTATTTTGTTTGCCATTAGTCACCATTAGTTATATAAATTTTATTGTTTTAGGTTAGTATCTCTTTACCAAATTGTCAGTCTGTAAGATGATATATGTTGATCCCTTGCTGTAGAGGAGAATTTAGAGTAATTTGGGGTTTGTCTTGGATTATATCTAAATGATTATTTGTTAAAAGTACTGAAATGAGTATAAGGCAGTATCACCCATCCTAAAGGAAGGTCTTTATAGACCTGCACAGTCACTAGATTAATTCATTAAAATGCCCCCACCCCGATGTAACTGACGTTACATTTCTTAACATTTTAAAATCTAGAATTTATAAAATGGAATTTAATGCCATCAAAATTTGAAAAACTTTTTTTTTTAACTATAGAAGTTACAAAGGAAGTTCTAAAATTATGCCTCCCTCTGTTTTTATAAGTTGCCATCGAAAAGTGATTTAAATAAGCAGGTTATCTTTATAGATTTTAAAGAAAACTAGAACGTCTTAATGTTTTAACTTGGGGAAAAAATACATCTTTTTAATGTTTAGCATGCTTGTTAACCTTGAGTGAGTGTCATTTTTAAGAACAGTTGTAGCCCTTCTGATTATTGCAGTAGCTGTAGAAGTGTGTAAGAATATGTGATGGGTGTAGTCATTAGCAAAGCATTTAAATCACTTGAGTATTTTGTCATGGTTAATTATTACTAAAGCACAAAATAACCTATTGTTAGAAAATATGTGTTTTTATAAATGAATGTAAAATAATTAAATGAATTGTGAAATGGATGTTTAAGAAAATATAGGCTTAAAAAGTAAATCTATAAAATGATGTCTTAAAACAGCCATATCATGAAAAATTATACTTAGCTATATTATTATAAGCTACATTTGCCCTGAATTTGAACACTCAACATCATCAGATTTAAGTATTTAGTATATTTTGATAAAGGGTTTTGTTTCTTCAGTATCTTCATTTTAAACAACAACATAAAAAAACAACTTTCATTTGTGTGGCATTTATTTTTGGAAGTGTCTTCTTTTTTTTCTTTATTAAAGGTTTTGAAACTTGCCTAACTCGTTTGCCTTTGCTTACATCTGGATTATACTAGATTTGAGGAGTAAGCAGAAGTTCTCATAATTAGCTAAAAACCCTGAGTTCCATAGTGGCGTCATGATCAGTCAGGTCACCATTTTGGGTATATTGTTTTTGCTTAACTCTAACAAGGAGAACATTGGTTACCTATTAAAACTATAGATTAAAAGCCAGGGCCTTTTTGTGGATTAAGCATTAATTTAAGGACTTCTTGGACTGAGAGGAATGGGTAGTCTTTTGGGGATTTAGGATCCCACCTCTTGAAGTTGCATAGTTGAAAACCATGTTCAAATTGGATTCTGAACACTTATAACTGCCATTTACAGCAGTTACCCACATCAGTGATATGGGTTGTAAGAGCAGCCTCACCACCATCCTCCAACTATCTCAAAAGCATATGATTCCTGAAGCACAAGCTTTACATATATGCCTCTGTCAACCATATTTAATTATTAATTTTTGCATTATTTACCTGTTTAACTCCTCTTAAAACTCTGATAGGGAAAATTAAAAATTATAAATGAACTACATATCAAGGACAACTCTAAGAGTTAATACTCAAAAGTTACTTTTCATAAAAAAATAAAAATAATACATTGTAGTTTTAAATTTTTCTTATCACTGTGATCTATCTAATGATTCAGTCATTGACGTTTGTCAACATCCTGCTCTCCCACAGTTCTGTATTTTTCAAATGGAGAGATTAAGGAAATTAATTTTCCTCCCAAATTAAAAGAGATTATTGGTCATGAGACTATATCATGTCTGTTTACTGGTAGTCATTTTGAACTGCACAAAAGCCCAGCCCACTTGATAATGCTTTAAAATTTGAGTTCTGCAGTAGAATCATCAGTCCTGTTACTCTATCTTCCTAGGACCAGCCATGAAAAATGTGATCAGTGCTTTAGCCATGGCCATAAAAACGGAGCCTCATTGTATTCAAACTGTTGAAAGTACTGTTTATCTTTGTTTCAGTCTTTTAAGTGATTATTAATACAATAAAAAATCTGATTAAAAATTAGTTTCATCACTTTTCAGCTGTAAAGTAGGGCTTTCACATTTTTTTTTTTAAAGCAGAGGCTTAATCACAATTTAATAGCTGTAAAATGTAATGCAGATTATTTATGAAAGGTCTTATATCCTATAATGCTTCTCTTGCATCGTTCTGATGGCAGTGTTGCACAAATAGGGCAGCAGGTAGCATCTCATCTAATTTCACTTATAAAAGTTCCTACGTGTAGATAGATAACTAGTCATTTCTGTTCTCTCTTTTTGAACTGAGTAATGTGTCTGCAAGCTCTTCTTAAACTGTGTAATTAGTACGTTTTCCCTAGCTTTTTTCAGTAGTGGTGATAACTGAAAATTTGTAGACAGCTGATAGTGTCCTGGTGACAGCCTAATAGATGTTATATCCTTATTTGTATTTTGTTACATTTACATTTCTGCTCCCATTATCCTATTATATATAAGGATGTGGCTTTAAATTGTAAATGAACTGAACTAATAGAAAATTTACCTGAGAGTATTAGTATTGGGGGGTATTTTGTGTAATAAGAAACATTTCTCTAAAAACTTGGCTAGCACTCTCTTAGGTCCTACTGTTGTCAAGGGAGAGATGTGCCTTTCTTCTGTCATGAGGAGGTTGCTTTTATTATACTGGCATATGCTGAAGGTCTGAACTCTGCTTTCCTCATAGAATTTACTTCTCAGGAAAAACTGTTAAGATCTCTTGAGTGCAAAAGATCACTATGGGTTGCATATGAAATATTTCAGTATAAACTCAATATACATATTGAGGGAAGTTGTGACACCACTTGTGTTAGCACTTTTGGTACACTTGTTTTGGCAGTCCCACACATTCAGCGTGTCAATAGAAGAATGCACAGGACTCAACATATCATCATGCTCAACAGTTAAGATTTATTACAGCCACCTGGCAAGGATACACAGTGGGGGAAGTAAGGGGGAAAGACAGACCAGGCAGTCTGGAGGAATCCATGTGCAGGCTCCCTGTGTGCTCCCTGCAGGGGCCACAAGAGTAAAGCCTTCCTCTAGTAGTAGCATGGGCATAGTGTTTCTGCCTAAGGAAGCCAGTGTGAAACTCAAAGTCCAGGGTTTTTATTGGGGGCTAATCACGTACGCATCCTTTGTTTTCCAGAATTCTAGTCTCCTAGAAGGAAAGCAGGTGTTCACCATAAATCACATTGTTTATTTAAGAAGTCTAGTCAGGCTAGCACAGCAAGCACATCTTATCACTCAGGGATGGTTTCAGAAGCCAGGTTTCTAGATGTCAGCCAAGGGCAAATCTTGTAAACAGGCCATTCTAAAGATCAGGCCTGTATAATTTGTTGAAAAAACTATTCTTTCCCTTTGAATGGCCTTAGTACCCTTGTTGAAAACCAACTGACTATAGAGGTTTATTTCTGGACTCTCAGTTCCATTCCATCAGTCACTATGCCTTGCCCCAGTACGACACTGTTTTGATTACTGTAACTTTGTAGTAGCTTTTGAAATGGGGAAGGGTGTGCCCTCCAACTCTGTTCTTTTACAGTACTGTTTTGACTATTCAGGCCCCTCGTAATTCCATATATATTTTAGGGTCAGATTTGCCATTTGTCCTGAGATTTAATTGGGATTTATTGAATCTGCAGAGCAATTTTGGTAAAGTTGACTTTTTTTGTTCTGGTTATCTACTGCTGAACAATAAACCACCCCAAGCTAAGTAGTATAAAAGAACAACCATTTCTTTATGCACATGGATTCTGTTGGGTCAGGAATTGGGATGAGGCACAGGAGGGATGGCCTGTCTACTCCACGGTACTTGGGGGCTTAGCTCAGGATGACTCAGATGACTTGAGGCTGGAAGCATTTGGAGGTTTCTCCACTCATACATTGGCACCAGGACAGGTATATTCTAGGTCACTTATTAAGAGCCTTTCTAAGTGGTTTGATCTTTGCACAACATGGCTGCCCACTTCCAAGAGGGAGCAGTTGGAGGTAAGTGTTCCAAGAGAATGAGGAGTAAGCTGCCTTTTTAAGTGATCTAGCCTTTGAAGTCAGACAGTGTGTAGTCCATTGGACGAAACAGTCACAAACTCAAATTCAAGGAAAGTGGACATAGACCCTTACTTTTCCTTGGAAAACAATTTGGGGTCACTAATATGTCTTATTGACTAGTCATTCCAATGTATGTGAATCACTCAATGTACTTAGGTGGTCTTTAATTTCTAATTGTCTAATTGTTTTTATAGGCTAATTGTTTTAATTGTTTTGTAATTCTCTGTATAGAGGTCTTGCACATTTTTCACTGGATTCATTTCTATGTATCAAGTTTTTAAAACCTATTATAAAATTATTTTTCAGTTCATATCATATTTATATTCTTTATAGAAAAGCAATTTATAATATTCAACTTATATCCTGCAACGTTGCTAAATTTCCTTTGAAGTTTGTACAATTCTGAAGTTTTCTATACTTACAATCATGTCATCTGCAGATAGAGATGATTTTATTCAAATCTATATGCCACATTTCTTTTTTTTCCTTTTGTTGCCTTAGCCTGAGCTCCAATATCATGCTGAATAGAAATAGTAATAGCAAGCATCCTTTCTTGATTTCCAAGGGAAAACTCTTATATGTCAATTGTTGGGGTCCGTGTGTTTCCTAAACAAAGGAATGAACACACAAGACAACACAAGACAAGACAAACATGGCGGCCACCTCGAATGGTGCGCTCTGCTTTATTTTATACAGTCGTTTGTGGAATGTTGCCAAGTCATAAGACACATTGTTGTTTTTCTGACCTTTCCCTGACTTTCTGGATTTTCAAGATGTTTACACATAAACAAGCCCCCAGGGTCTGCTGTTTGCAGCTGGCTCCTTTGTCCTCCCTGTTTACAGGGAAGGATGGCCTTGCTTCGTTTGTAAGAGCAGGACTTATCAGAACGTCTTACTTGGGAGCACGTAGTCCTCTACATCAATATTAACAATGGTGTGTGTTTCATAGCAAGGAAGTTTTCTATTCCTAGTTCTTAAAGCATTTTTGTTACTACTGAGTTACAAGTTGAATTTAATGCTTTTACTTCATTTATCAAGATTATTGTGATGTTTATCCTTTTCTTTGATTAATGTAGTGTGATGAATTACACAAATTGATGTTCACATGTTAAATTATCCTTACATTTCTGGATAGAAACCCACTTTGAGATGTATTTGTTTTCCTTACAAACCACTAGATTCTATTTGCAATTTTTTTTTTTAGGATTTTTGCAACTGTGTTCATGAGAGAAATTGGTCCATAATTTCCTTTAGTGAATATCTTTGTCAAGTTTCATACCTCAAGTTATGCTGGGCTCATAAAAAGAGTGAAGAAACGTTTCCTTTGTTCTCTGAAAGAGTTTGTATAAGATTTGTGTATTTTTGGCCGGGCGTGGTGGCTCACGCCTGTAATCCCAGCACTTTGGGAGACCGAGGCGGGCAGATCACGAGGTCAGGAGATCAAGACCATCCTGGCTAACATGGTGAAACCCCATCTCTACTGAAAATACAAAAAATCAGCAGGGCGAGATGGCAGACACCTGTAGTCCCAGCTACTCGGGAGGCTGAGGCAGGAGAATGGCGTGAACCTGGGAGGCGGAGCTTGCAGGGAGCCAAGATCACGCCACTGCACTCCAGCCTGGGCGACAGAGCAAGACTCTGTCTCAAAAAAAAAAAAAAAAAAGGTTTGTGTATTTTTTCCTTAAATATTTTGAAGAATATTCTGAAGGCATATTGTCTAGAGTTTTTTTGTTGTGGTGGTGGTTATGGGAAGATTTTAATAATAAATTATGTTTTCTTTATATATGGACTAGATATGTTTTTTGTTACTTGGTTTTGTGTTTTTCAAGGAATTTGTGCATTTTATCTAAATCGTTGATCTATTTGGCATAGAGTTGTTCATGATATCCTCGTCTCTTTGAAGGTAATATGTATCTGTAGTCATACATATCTCCTCACAGTTTTTTTCCTTGGTGAGTCTTGCTAGAAGACTATCAACTTTATTAATCTTTCAGAGAATCAGTATTTTATTTTTTAAATTTTCTTTTGTACATTTATTTTCTGTTTCACTGATTTATATTATTTATTTATATTGTCTTTAGTTTTTTATTTTGATTCATTTTTTGTAGCTTCTTGAGATTGAAACATAATTTTTAAAAACCTTCCTTCTTTTCTGATATATGTATTTAAAACTATGTTTCCCCCTAAGTACCACTTTAGCTGCATCCTGCAAGTTTTGAAATATTGTATCTACATTGCCATTCAGGTAAAAATATTTTCTAATTCTTGTTTTGATTTTTTTATTCACTTATGAGTTATATATAAGGATGTATTGTTTTATTTCCAGGCAATTAGGCTTTTTTTTTTTTTAAGTTAAATTTTTGCTATTGATTTCTAGCTTAATTTCTCCGTGGCCAGAAAACATAATATGAATAGTTTCAATTCTTTGAAATCTGCTGAAGCTTGCTTCATGGCCCAGCATATGGAAATTATGATAAATGTATCATATGCATTTGAAAAGAATATGAATTTTTATTATTAGATTCAGTGTTTATATGTGCTAATTAGATCAAGTTTGTTAATTGTGTTTATAATTTTTATTTGCTTGTTCTCACAGCCATTAAGGGAGATATGTTAAAAGGTTTCCCATTATGATTGTGAAATTGTCTGTTTTATTTTTGCCTTATGTATTTTGAAATCATATTCTTGGATACTATCTCTTATACACACACATACAATTGTGATATCACATTAAGAAATGTCTCTATCTGTATTAATGCTTTTGCCTTAAACTCCACTTTATCTAATATTAGTATGGTTTCTTTTGGCTAGTATTTGCAGTGTATATCTTTTTCTATTCTTTAATTTTTGACCTTTCTGTGTCCCTTTATAAATGTGTGTCTCCAGTACTCATTTCAAAGTTGGGTTCTATTTAATTTGGTTTTTATCCAATCTGACCATTTTAGTATTTCAATTAGAGAATTTCATTCTTTTGCATTTAAAGGAATTACTGATATAGTTGGGTTTATACCAACTATGTTCCCAGTTTTGTTTTGTTTTTTTCTTCTTAACCATGTTTTATTTTTTTCCCCTTTCTTTTTGCCTTCTTTTGGGTTATTCAGTTTTTATAACAGTATCATTTTCTTTCCCTCTGATAACTTGTTAGACATTCTTTGTGCATGTGATTACTCTAAATTAAAAGATCTATCTCTGATTATAGTTTAATATAAATTATTACTTGTACCATTTTCCCTATAATGTGAAAACCTTAGACCACCAGGATTCCATTGTCTCTTTCCTACCTTTTCCTTTATTATTATTGTCATGTATTTTAATTTGATATATATGGTAAATTCCACAAGACACTGATGTTTTGTATGTCAGTATCATTATACCTACCTCCGATTTTACTTTTTCCAGTATTCATTGCTTTCCTGTTCTGGGATCATTTACCTTTTAACTAAAGAACTCCCTTTAGAATTTAGTTTAGTGTACGTCTTCTGGTGAAAAATACTCTGCTTGGTTTTGAAAATGTTTTTATTTTGCCTTCATTTTTACAGGGTATTTTTACTGGGAATAGAATTCTAGATGGGTATTTTCTTTCAGCAATTTAAAGATGTCATTCCATTGTGTTCTGGATTCCATAATTTATTGAGAGGTCAGCTATTATTAGTCTTTTTTTTTTCTTTTTTTCTTGAGACGGAGTCTTGCTCTGTTACCTAGGCTAGAGTGTAGTAGTGTGATCTGGGCTCACTGCAACCTCCACCTCCTGGATTCAAGCGATTCTCCTGCCTCAGCCTCCTGAGTAGCTGTGATTACAGGTACCTGCCATCACACCCTGCTAATTTTTGTATTTTTAATAGAGAAGGGGTTTCACCATATTGGCCAGGCTGATCTCAAGCTCCTGACCTCAAGTGATCCTTGGCCTTGGCCTCCCAAAGTTCTGGGATTACAGGTGTGAGCCACTGCACCTGGCCTTATTAGTTTTATTACTTTTTAAAAAGTAATATGCCTATTTTCTCTGACTGCTTTTAAGATTATCTTATTTTTGTCAGTTTTACAATGGTGTTACAAGGTGTAGTTTTCTTTGTCTTTATCCTGCTTGAGGTTCACAGAGCTTCTTGAATCTGTGGGTTGATATATTTTCATCAGTTCTAGAAAATCTCAGCCATTATTTTATGGAATATTGCTTCTGTCCCATTCTATTTCTCCCCTTTAGGACCCCAGTATAAAAAATATATATTTGATCTTTTGACTGCATCCAACATGTTTTCAAACCTATTTTCTGTGTTTTCCTTTTTTTTCCCTCTTTGTCCTTCTGTGCATCAGTTTTGTATTGACCTTTTTTCCAGCCTTAATCCTATCTCCTGCTGTTTTCAATATGCTTTTAAACCCATCAACTCCATTTCAGACATTGTGGTTAATTCCAGGTTTATTTTTCAGTTCTAAGTTACCATTTGATTTTTTAAACATACTTTAGTTTTTTGGATGAGTTCCTAAATTGTTTTATTTTTTCCATATTTTTCTCTAGTTTTTGAAGTTCTTAATCACAGTTATTTAAAAGTCTTTGCTAACTCTAGTATCTGAGTTACCTGTGGGTCTGCTTTTATTGAATGCCAGACATTGTGCAAAAAAACTGTGAAGACTCATGATGTTTTCTTCCACCAAAGAGGTTACATCATGTGCTCTGCTAGTCAAATAGTGTGAAGATGACCACCTTAATGCAGTCAGGGCCTTTGCTTAGTTGAGGCTGGCTTGCAGTTTTATTTAGACCCAAACTATGTCTAGTTTATCTTTGTTCATAGTGCATAACCCTCTTCGACTGTCTTTGTTTCTCAGCACAGACAGGCTATAGGAAATTCCACCTTGCTTTTCAGTATTTTTGATTCACAGTTTAGGCCTATTGCTCCTGGGAGACTCAGACTTTGGCAAACATCTTGAGCAAGAAACCCGCTGTCTCTAAAGCCCTTCAAATATGTAATTATGTTACATTTGCTATATGCAACCACCAAACTTCTACTGGTTCTTCTGTCATGAAGAGTAATAAGGGATCAAGCTTGAATCCTCAGCCTTTAGCCACATCCAAATCAATAAGTGCTGCAGGAAGAAAAGAAGTTGTAAATCATTGGTGTTAGTTTAGTTCACAACTTCAGTGTTTTTGCTCCTAGGCTGTTCTTTGGGGTCTCTTTCCTCTGTCAGGCTGTTGTCTTCTCAATACTAAGAGAAGAAAATTACACTATGTTTTTTCAGAAATTTAGCTCTTTAGCCTGCTGCCCAACAAAATGAAAACTTTGGCTCTTACTTGAGGGGGAAACTAGTTGCATATTGTGTTGGGGTCCGCGTGTTTCCTAAACAAAGGAATGAACACACAAGACAACACAAGACAAGACAAACATGGCGGCCACCTCGAATGGCGCGCTCCGCTTTATTTTATACAGTCGTTGCGTTTGCGGAATGTTGCCAAGTCACAAGACACATTGTTGTTTTTCTGACCTTTCCCTGACTTTCTGGATTTTCAAGATGTTTACATATAAACACGCCCCCAACGCCCTGCAAACAGGCCCCCAACGCCCTGCTTCGTTTGCAAGAGCAGGACTTACGGGGAACGCCCTGCTTCGTTTGCAAGAGCAGGACTTACGGGGAACGCCCTGCTTCGTTTGCAAGAGGAGGACTTTTGGGGAACGCCCTGCTGCGTTTGCAGAGCAGGACTTACCGGGAACACCCTGTTTGCGAGCACGTAGTCCTCTACAATGTTGAGGTCCCTTAAGTCTCTGGTTTTGTCACTCCAGCTCTGTGCAACCACAAATAACTCTGTCTTTCAGCAGTGCTCCTCTGCCTGCACAGAGCCGAAATTCTCAGCCTCTAACCTGTACTCCAGGGGAAAAATGACCACAGATACTCAGCTCACTTCTGAAAGTCTCATGACTTCTGCAGCATTCTCATACTTTCTCAATTATAAGTTTATTTTATCCAGCTCTTCTGATTCTCAGTGGAATTTCTCAAAGCAGAAATCTCTTCATTTTTTGATGGTACTACCACAACATCCTATCTTTTCCCTGCCCTCAAGTCCATCATCCACAGAAGTGTGAAAGTATTCTCTCTAACCCCAAGTCTGATCTTGAGGGTTATCAGCTTTAAAAATTTTAAATAGTTCCCCACAGCCTCAGCAGTGGTTTTGCAGAGGGACCTATGGAAAAAAGAAGGGAGATGCTAATGGTTTAGCCTTTGGACCCTAACTTTAACTTGGACCCATTTTAACTTCAAACAGTGAAGCTCATTTCTATCTGATATGTATATCAGGACCCTTTGAGTTCTCAGGTTCTTTCCCCTTGTTTCTTTTCTTTTTTTTTTTTTTTTTTTTTTTGAGACGGAGTCTCGCTCTGTCACCCAGGCTGGAGTGCAGTGGCCTGATCTCAGCTCACTGCAAGCTCCGCCTCCCGGGTTCACGCCATTCTCCGGCCTCAGCCTCCCAAGTAGCTGGGACTACAGGCGCCTGCCACCTCGCCCGGCTAGTTTTTTTTGTATTTCTTAATAGAGACGGGGTTTCACCGTGTTAGCCAGGATGGTCTCGATCTCCTGACCTCGTGATCCGCCCGTCTCGGCCTCCCAAAGTGCTGGGATTACAGGCTTGAGCCACCGCGCCCGGCCTCCCCTTGTTTCAATCATGAACCAACAGAGTAAAGTATCAAGTCCTCAAGACTCTTGTGGTTTTAACTTGCATCTCCAGTCTCATCTGCCATTCCCGACTCCCACCAAACTGCCTGCAGCTCTCATTGGATCCCAGTCTCTCCCCACTTCCAGTATAGAATGGTGCTTCTCATTCTCAGATTTTGGTCAAATTGTTCATTCTGCTTAAAATGCCCTCTTTCCCTATCCTTTAAATCTCTGATTTTTATGTCACTCCTTTTCTTAGCTGTTGAGGAAATGATAGTTCTCATCAGTGTTACCATGATTCCCAGTGTGCATCTTTATACTTGCTGGGGTCTACAGTGTCTGGTACACAAGTACTTAAATATTTGTTCACTAAACGAATGAATGAACTAGGCTTTGGAAGATACTTAGGGTTCTAATTGGCATATTTAAGTGGGGAAGGCATTAATGAAAACAGGAGAATCCAAACAAAGGTAATAAAGTAGAAATAAGTGAGAATGGCATTGGTAGTCTGTGTGCAATGAATGAGAGAAAAGATTAGGTGGAGAACATAGATCTGTTGGATATGAAATCTTGGTTTGATAGCAAATAAGAAGTGTGCAAGTTTGTAAACAGCCAATGATATAATGAAAGCATTTGCTTGGGGATATTAACTTAGCAGAGTATGCAATTGGAATTGGAATAGTCTATCAAGGTAGAATCCTTAAAGTCATTCTTGTGTTCTATGTACTTAACCAGTCAATGGAATCTTGCCCATTATACTTAGGCCTTTGGAGTATGAGCCATGGCACCATGTTACTTCAGAATCTCAGACCCTCTTTCCTGGATTAAAGCAATAGTCTCCTCACACCCATCATTCTCTGTGCTCCTACTAAAGGGATTTTTATAAAAACAAGTTAATTGTGCCTGTAACCTGCCTAAAAAGTTGTTTGGCTATATTTTGCTAACAAACTTAACAAATTATACATAGTCCTTTACAACCCAACCCCACTCAACCTTAAAGAGGTTTGTTTCATACCACTCCTTTTCACATATATTTTGTTTTCATATGCACACCATGCCCTCATAAATATCTGTGACTTGCACATACTGTTTTCCTTTTCTGGAAGGCATCTCAACCTTTCCCCACTTGAAAAAATAGTTCAAATGTCATCTACTCTATGAAGCCATCCCCGACTTTACCAGGTAAATTTAAATGGATGATCAGGCCTTAATCATATTTGTATGTATTATTTATTTATTTTATGGAGACGGGGGTCTTACTGTGTTGCCTAGGCTAGTCTCAAACCCCTGGGCTCAAGTGATCCCTCCGTGAGCCACTGCGCCCAACCATATGTATTTTTAGAACTTAGCACAGTGTCTGGCACAGTATTGGCCTCTCCTAGGAATTGAGTTTTTAAAAAATTGTTACCAAAAGATTAATATTACTATTGTGTTTTACAAGAAGACTAAGATATATAATATATATAAATTAAAAAATGGGTACCACCCACGCACTCCTGTAATACTCAGATACAATCACTATTAAACCAAATTTTGTGTACTATTTCGCAGTCATTTATGCATGCACACTCATGCATATGTGTATGTGTAGTCCTTTAAATTCAAGCCTATGTTTTTGGGTGACTGAATACTAATTAAGAGAAAGGGTCTCACTATGTTGCCCAAGCTAGATTCAAACTTCTGGGCTCAAGCAATCCTCCTGCTTCAGCCTCCCAAGTAACTGGGACTACAGGCATGTGCCACTGCCCTGGCTTAAGATATTATTTTAATAAGCCACTCAGTTAAATAAGAAAGTATTTATGGGGACTGGAAAGAAATAATAGAATGTGAGCAGGTGTTTGAGAAAACTACAGCTTCATAACTGATTTGCCTATCCTGTAGCTACATAGAGTCATATAACTTCAAAGCTGCAAACTGTGGATTCAGAGGTGGCAATTTTTGTTAACATGCTAACAAGGGAAGATATCCTTCCTCTTATTTATATATCTGAATACCAGTTTTCATAGCTGTACAGTAGAAATCATAGCACCTTAGAGGATTTATGAAAGGATTAGTGATAATGTATGTAAAATACTTGGCATGTAGTTGAGCAATAAATTATAATTATTACCATTTGTATTGATCAGGTACTTTACCATGACATGAGGGCAGACACATTAGGTTATATTGTCTTATTAATGGTATTATTCCTTCAATACAATCATTCTGGATTTCTTCCGATCTTTAAGTCAGCTTTCAGTAATATGAAGTCAGCTTTCAGTAACATCCAGTAATATGAATTGGGGTATTATACATTTGCATAAAATTATAGCTGTTCTTTTTGCTTGTCCTACCTCCTGCTGACTCACAGAATCAGCTTTAAAATAGACAAGCTATATTTATTTTTTGTAATGCTGCTACAGCAATGGCTTTAAATAATTCTGATATGCCCTTAACAATTAATGCAGACTTTGTTCTAATTGAGAAATAATTTACAGATAATAATAATTTTGGGTAGCTGGGAACTATTAACATGCAACAGATCTTTCTTCTAATTTCTCTATTTCTCTTTCCCTTCTTTTTGTATATTGATTTTAAAGGCTGACTCCAGTGGCATGAAAACAGACTCTGTGTCAATAAAAATGGTTTGAAAGAAAAAATTATACAAGTAGTTTTCCATACATAATTTATTAAAACTTTGCTTCACAGAAAAAATAAGCTAGGAGAGATTCACGGTGTAAAATGTTTTCTCATTTCTTTCTTTTTTTTTTTTTTTTTTTTTTGAGATGGAGTCTCGCTCTGTTGCCCAGGCTGGAGTGCAGTGGCCAGATCTCAGCTCACTGCAAGCTCCACCCCCGGGTTCACGCCATTCTCCTGCCTCAGCCTCCCGAGTAGCTGGGACCACAGGCGCCGCCACCTTGCCCGGCTAGTTTTTTGTATTTTTTAGTAGAGACGGGGTTTCACTGTGTTAGCCAGGATGGTCTCAATCTCCTGACCTCGTGATCCGCCTGTCTCGGCCTCCCAAAGTGCTGGGATTACAGGCTTGAGCCACCGCGCCCGGCCATGTTTTCTCATTTCTACAATGCACTGTTATACTTTTATTCTTTTTGTGTCTTTATGCTTTGTTCCCCCAATCACAGTGGAAGCTCTTTGGGGCAGGATCAATGTCTTATCCTTTTTGTGTCCCTTTCAAGTGCTTATCACAGTGCTATGTAATTGCTTATGAGGAAATTGTCTTTAAATGTGGTGTTCATAGTATGATCTTATTTCCAGAGATATTTTACTTACAAGTTCAGAATCACATCTATTTATCCTGCTAAAACCTATTAGGTAATTGCTCCTGTTGTAGCTAAATTATTTATCTATTATAATTACAAAAGCAAGACTGCTTTCTCTTAGCAATATTTTTTCTTCATTTGAGTGATCTGTGTGCATCTAACTGCATTATTCAGCAGCGAATTATCCAGGTTTCCGGTTGCTCCTGCTGTTTCTTGACACTACCTGCTACTTTACCAATATGCAAGTCTCAATGAACCATAATCATTACTTTCATGGATGTATATATTTCAGAATTTTACATGGTTTCCATCTCCATACACTGGCAAATGACACTTCTAACAGGTAGTTGTTCTCTATGGGGCGAAATTTATATATAAATAATTTGTGCAGATGGTAATCTTTTCACACTATTCATCTCTCTCTATGTATCTATATGTCTGTCATCCATCTATCTATCTATCTATCTATCTATCTATCTATCTATCTATCTATCTATCTGTCTATCTATCTATCTATCTGTCTATCAGTTCATTCATCCATCCGTCTGTCTCTTCATCCATCTATCATGCTTAGTGTACTGTGCTAGCTACAATGGGGATAAAAGAAGGCATAAGATTTAGTCTTTTCCTAATATAACTTACCATCTATTGAGGAAAAAAATATGTATACATAGAGAAAAAGATCAGAAGCCAGAGTGGTACATGATGTCACAAGTAAATGATATGAACACACTATAGATGATCCAATAAAAATATATTGGGCTGGAATGATGTGGCATGTTCACTGAGTCTGAGTGATCTGATACAAACGGAAAGCACAGGACAATGAATTGCAATTTTTACCTACACAACTTACTGTTGGAACCTTATGAGTTGGGCTTTCTGAACTTCATTTTTCTCATCTGGAAATTGGGAATAATGATCATGACAATACCTTCTCAACCTTTTTTTTTTTTTTTGATTTGTGAATCATACAATCAAATAAAGTTATTTTAAAAGGTCTGAAAATATTAAAGTGCAATCCAACTTCAGGGTGTGTTGTTTTAATTTTTCATCAACTACCACAATGTTTCTGCTCAAATATTACTAATTTAAGAAATACTAAAAGTTCAATAGAAAGAGAAGTGCAATGCTGATTATGTAATATGTGTGTTTGCATGTTAATAGGGAAAGAAAAATTTGTCACTAGCATGAAATCTGCCAATGGTGGGAGTATTTACACCATAAAACTCAGCAAACACTACAAATTGGGGCTTTGTTTTATGGAGAGCTATTTACCAGCATATTACTGGCCTGAACAAAAGCAACAGCAATGGGACTGGAGAGAAGGGAATACATAGTAGAGGGATGAATGAGGTAGAATCAGCAATACTCATCATCAGTTGGTTAATGGTGGGTGCAGTGTCAATGGGGAGATTCTAAAATGATTTATCAAGTTACTGGCTCGGATGATTAAAGAGGAAAACTTGTGCCTCTTACCAAGAAAAGGACTTCAAGAGGGGGGAAAGATAGTGAATTTTGTTCAGGGAATGTTGAAATTGAAGTACTTGTGGGACATGATGGTGAAAATGTACAGAAGACAGTGGTTATATGGATATAGAACTCAAAGGAGAGGACTGGATTCAATATGGCAATCATGAGGCTACAACTAATAACTGAAGTCAAGGGATTAGATGAACTTTACAACAAAGGGACCGTGGGAAAGACTGCAGTAAGTCTTCATGTTTTATAAAGTAATTATAAACCATGTCTTTTTGTTAAATGACAGTTTTAGTGGATAAAGTTATGTTTCTTTGCAAATTCTGCTTTTAGAAGTAAAATTATCACTGCAATGTAAGTGAGTTTTAAGGAAGACTGGTATGTGATGAAAAATGTTACGGATTTGATTTTTGAGGTCTTTACAGCAAGATTTATACAAATGAAAGTTGCAAACAACAAAAAGTTTGTTTAATATCCAAAAGAAGTTTATGTCAAACATTTGAAAGAACAAAAATATTCTAGAACAAAGAGGGAAACAAGTTATTTTAGAAATCAACTTAAATATAACTTCTATCTTAGCCCCGTGTTGTAATTATTTACTACTTTGTCTCACCGTTTGGCGCTGGGGGCGGGGGTAGGCTGGGGCACAACACTGTGTCTTTTATCTATGTTTAGGGCGTTGTACATAGTATATACTCAGGAAGAAAACCTGTTTATTCCATGCCAGAATGGGAGGTTTGAACAGATGACCTGGAAGGTCCCTTTCAACCCTGAGAGTCTATAAAAGGGAAGTGGTTATTACCGCTTAAAAGAAGTAGGCTTAGTCCTACTTTCAGAGAGCCAATGTTTTCATAGTTACAGAAAGGTAATAGACTGTCAGCTCAACATGACACTGGTAAGAATTTTCTAACGATTATGACTATACAACAGAAGAAAGGCTGTCTCGGAAGGTGGTTAGCGCTGAAACAACTGGTGTTTAAGGGCTGGAAGGACCCTTAGATATCTTTAGGTCTTTCCTAATCTTTTTCATGCCATTGCCTATATAGAAAATGGTATAACACAAATAAAAAAATTGTACAGCAATTTTTGACACATCAATGTCTCAGGCATACTTGTCACAAGTTCTCAGGGCTTTGGTTGGGAAAACTCTGATTTCGTCTAACATCCTCGTTTGCAGAGGGGGAAACTGAATCTTAACGAGGGAATGCAATATTCCCAAGTCGTTAATGTTAATACTGGAACGAGAATTGAGACTAGAGACTGTGGACAACTAGTCAGTTTCCTCCGCTCAAATTAAGCAGGCTGGAGGCCAGACTGGAAGACTGCAGTAGATGGCAGAATAAACAGTCTAAAACTATATTGCTTTAAATGTGGTCCCAAGACCACAGACATTAGAACTTGTCAGACTCTGGGGAACTCGCTAAAATGCAGATTAATGGGCCCCACACAGACACAGAATTAAGCTCTGCGGTAAAGGCTTGGAATCTGCAGTTTTAAGTTTGCGAATCCCCTCCTCTCCCGGTACTATTTCTGAACTCCGAGCTCCCAGCCCTGGCTTGAAACTGAGACGCTGCGCTTGTCGCACAGCACCTGCCGATCGGACCTCGGGGTCCTGGATGCAGGACTGTCTGTTACGTACAGCCTTTGTGGCCGTCACGGGCGGACACCGGCCAACGCCGGGTCGGGGTGCGTCCGCCGCGGTCCCTCCATCACCTTCCTGGCCGGGCAGAGGAACCCACTGCTCCGGGCCGTCGGGGCCAGAGGCGGCTCAGCAGCGCCCCCTCGAGGCCAGAGCCCTCCGCAGGCTAGCGGGTTGCGGTTTCCCTTCATCTCCGCGGCGCCTCTTCCTCCCACGCAGTGCCGCCCACCGGGGACGCTCTCCCGCGCCTGCGTCAATTCCGCCCTGCCCCGCCCCCATCTACCGACCGGATGTTAACAGATTTCCCATAGTGCCTCACTAGTGGCGGGCATGATAAGAAACACCGGAGGGTCGCACGCGGGTTCCAGTTGTGATTGCTGGGGTTTTTCTGTAGTGTCAGGAGGTTCTCCGATATTGGGGCCGGGTCACTGCCTCATCCGCTGGAGCGATGGCGTTTCTCCGGAGCATGTGGGGCGTGCTGAATGCGCTGGGAAGGTCCGGAGCGGAGCTGTGCAGCGGCTGTGGGAGTCGACTGCGCTCCCCCTTCAGGTAGGCCCGCTCGCCTGTGCCCTAGGGGGCGGCAGGGCCCAGGACGTCCCGGGGCTGGAATGTAGACCCCATCCTTCACTGTCTGCCCCTCCTAGGAGTTCAGAGCCACCCTGGTTCTTTGATTCACACCTCGACCTTGCCAAGGGGACTGTGGCTTTGAGACCAGGCCTTGACTCCCTTAATACCCCGTACCTTGTTTCTTGCTACCCTCCGCTCGCTCCTCCCACCCCTCACTGTAGCTTTGGATCCATTGCGCCGCCTCTGCGAATTCGCGCGGAGTGTCTGGCCACCATCTAGGCATTGAGGAGGCGGGGCCCAGGAGCTGGAGTATAGACGCTTTCCTCCACTCTCTGCCCTTCCTAGGAGGTAAGGGCTTTGAGACTTCCGTCCTGCAGTCGCTCCCCTCCGTTTAGGACAGGGTTTTAATAATTCTCTAGCATTCTTGTTGAAGGCGTTGGAGACATAGGAGTATCTTGATGACATCTCTTATTTGGGATCTATGCTCATAATATACATGTGCATATTGACAGTTAAACATCTGATACTGGTTATTTTCTTTTCATATGTAGTTTTGTGTATTTACCGAAGTGGTTTTCATCTGTCTTGGCAAGTTGTCCAAAGAAACCTGTAAGTTCTTACCTTCGATTTTCTAAACAACAACTACCCATATATAGAGCTCAGAACCCAGGTAAGGTGTTTGGGGGCTTGTACCCTTTTCTCATGTAATAAAAATGCCATTAAGCAGTTAAATAGCAATGTTGAATTGCAGTACTAAAGCATTCAGTGACTGCAGGAACAATCATTTGATGTCTGTAAAATAGGAAGTTCTATTTTATACCAAATGAACATACTTTCAATATAAGTGAGAACTAATAAACGGTATTTTAAAAATATCGTGTAGTGTAGAAAGCACCCTAGGAAGACGATAAAAAAGCTGAATTTCGGGCCTGGTTGCCTTTGGTCTAGAGGACCACTGATGAATTATTTTCTCTTGCTTAGCTCCTCCTTTTTCTGCCTCAGGGAATTGTTAATAACGTTGCAGCTTCTGTGGAAGCATCCATAAACTGTAAAGTTCTATGCAAATTACTGCTGCTTTCAGGAGCTTTCAAGATAAGAAAACATAAACGTTTCCATCATAGGAGTTCAGAGCCACTCTGGTTCTTTGATTCAGACCTCAACCTTGCCAAGGGGATGGTGGGTTGTAAAGGATAAATCCTTTCTTGTCTTGGGTTCCTGAAAAAAAAACATTTCCAGGTAGGATGTTTGTTGATGCCCTAGAAAGCCTGTAGGGCTGTTATTTTAGGTTATAGTGTAAAGGTAATAGCTATTTTTTTTCCTTATGATTTCTAAAGCATCACAGGGCAGTTGTGAAAATCTAACGAACTATAATAAAAAATGCTCACATTAGGCTGGGTGAGGTGGTTCACACCTGTAATCCCAGCACTTTGGGAGGTCAAGGTGGGTGGATTGCTTGAGCCCAGGAGTTCGAGACCAGCCTGGGAAACATGGAAATCCTGTCTCTACCAAAATTACAAAAAATGAGGTGGGCGTCGGGGCACAGTGCCTGTAGTCACAGCTACTTGGGAAGCTGTGGTGAGAGGATCACTGGATCCCAGGAACTTGAGGCTGCAGTGAGCCATGATTGCTCCACTGCACTCCAGCCTGGGTGACAGAACGAGACCCTTTCTCAAAAAAGAAAAAAAAAAGCAGCTCACATTATAGGTAAGGAGTTAGTTTCAGAGACATGCTTAAATACCCACATCTTTTAAATGTAAGAGTTAGTACTAACAGGTATTTTAAAAAATCAATTAATTGCACGCCATCATTCCGGTTAAGATGAAGAAGAAAGTGGAGAATAACAGATTGAATTTCGAATAGTTTGTTTCCAAATGATATTTCTGTTACTGAAATACGAGGCAATGTTATGAATTGAGAATGTATTTTGTTGTTAGCTTTTATAAGTTTAATAAGTCCTCAAAGACTTGAAAAAGTATTTTGCTTGAAATATGGAAGTAAAAAACTTGAAGCAATTAATCATCCAGCTTCTTAAACTAGTAATCAGCCTGGTGCAGTGGCTCACGCCTGTAATCCCAGCACTTTGGGAGACTGAGGCAGGTGGATTGCTTGAGCTCAGAAGTTTGAGGCTAGCCTGGGCAACATAGCGAAAACCCGTCTCTACAAAAAATACTAAAATTAGCTGGACATGATGGCGCCTACCTGTCGTCCCAGCTACTTGGGAGGCTGAGGCAGGAGAATCACTTGAGCACAGGAGGCAGAGGTTGAATTGAGCCTAGATTGTGCCACTGCACTCCAGCCTGGGTGACGGACCCTGTCTCAAAAAAAAAAAAAAAAAAACACCTAGTAATCAAACTGTTGACTGTTTCTGGTGGTATATGATATACTCCTTAGTTGTTAGATAACAGACTTTTAATAATGTTGGATAAATTACTTACATTTAAATTAGTTGGATACAGGAAAGTTAAATCATTTTATTAAGTTATGTGTGGTATGGATTGTGCTTTCCTGGATATCTTTAGAAATTATCCTGAGATGTAAAATTGTGGCATCTTTTTTCATTTTATTTCATTCCATAGATGCAAAAACTACAGAACTAGTTAGAAGAATTGCCAAGCATTGGAGGGAACTTCCTGATTCAGAGAAAAAAGTAAGCACATAAGTTTTCAACATGGCTGACCAGTTATTCTGCAGTTAGGAACTATTGTCATGTTCTTTAAAGGACCAGATGGATCAGACTTTTTAAAAAATAATCTGTTATCTACAAAGAAACTTTATATCTTCTCATCTGCATAGTGAGAATATGGATGTATGGGGTGAAGGTGAAGAAGTGTCAGCAGTTTGAAAATGGAGGCTGATTACTATACTCTCACCTTGATTAGTATGTATAAGGAAAATGTATGTTTTAATCCATATACATCCTCATCCTAGAGCACATTTCCACCTGGTGATAAAATCTCTCTATCTGAAGTCATGCAGTTGCCTTTCCCTGGCATGTGCTGTGTTGAATTTGCCAGCAATAGTTTGACTTGATTTGGGTTTTTTATTTATAGATATATCGAGATGCTTATAAGGCGGAGTGGGAGGTATACAAAGAAAAAATAAGCAAATTTAAAGAACAGCTAACTCCAGATGAGATTACATCTTTGGAAAAAGAAATCCTGGACAAGCGTTTAAAAAGGAAAGCTGTGACAAAAAGAAAAGTGAGTATCATTGAAATACTTTTTTCTTATGGTAAAGAATTGAGATTTATATAACTATGAATATAGGTAGTTTTCTCTTAATAATAATAGGCAGATACAATATGGTAGAATGTCATCAGGTATTCTTCAGTTAGGCAGAAGTGGGATAGTTCTCTTCTGAAAAGTGAGCTAGCCACTAGGACCACTTGTCATTGAGTCTGTTTGGAAATCCTTGTTGCTACTTTCAGATGTATCCACATTTAAGGTGTACAGTTAGTAGAACAGTAATGAAAACTACAGGAACAGAGTTATGAAACAGTCAAACCAGGAGTAGCAAGAATCTTTGCTTCTGAGTCTTCTCTAGAATAACGTATTGATTTGAATTATTCTATAGATTATGGTGAGTTTGATATGGAATATTGCTGAGTAGACTGCATTAATTCATTAACACATCAGGAAAATGCCAATTTTATCTAATCAATTAAGTGCCTTTAGAATGGAATTCTTTTTTTTTTTCTTCAAAGAAGTAATTATTAAAAACCTCACATGGTTCAAAATTTGTAGTTCCCAGCTTAATGTATTAATTTACATAAATGTCATTGTTTGAAAGTTACACATTTTTTTCGTGGAGCCAGTATTAGTTGTGAGGTGGTCAGTTTGCTAGTCGTGTACCTGCACTATTACAAAATGATCATCAGAGTTAAAACTATTTCTTTGAAAGACTAGATTACACCCTTGAATGTGAGACGCCAAAACATCTTTCCCTGACCCTAATGTTTTAAGCTGTCCTAGCACTAGGGTTGAGGACCCGCCCAGTTTTGAGACCATGGTACTGCTACTTTAGGGTGGCTGATCTGATCAGTAAAAGGAAGCCAGAAAGATACTAAGAGTGAAAAATAGAGTGTCTACATAAGGATGCTGTTTGGAAGAGCGATTACTAAAGTATATCCTCCCTCTTTCATTCTCCCTTCCTCCTTAATGCGCCCAGCCCACTGTGCTAAGAGTAGAGAGGACCAGAAACGAGAACTGGACGTTTATAAAGTTTCCCTTGTCATTCTCTCTTTCTTTTGTAGTTGTTCTTGACTCCCAGTACCAGCTAGTTCAGAGATCAAGTGAGAAGTGTGAGGACTAGGAAGTTACAAGTAAAACCCTCAGGAGAGAAATCCCTAGTGGTAGCTCTAGAAACAAAGAGGGAAATAGTTAAGTTTCAAAGTGCTTGGAGTCTATAGTAGTTTCAGTACTTAGTGACTGAGAGATTCGGAGAGAAGAAACTAAATCAGAGGAGTCCTACTTATAGTTATGAATAAAAGTTGAATTTGTTACTGATTATAGCCAAATTGCTATTAAGAGCCACAGAATTTTATAAATTACAGGTACTACTTACCATCCAAATTCAGAAACTTCAGTATGATAATGCAGTATCACTCCCTGAACTCAGAAATTAAACTGATAGTAAGGGATACTTGTATTCTTTTCCATAGTTTCTTCTCTTTTGGTAACTAGTAAAACCAATTTAACACAACGATGGAGCTTTAAAGGTGGAAACATTCAGAGAATGGAATGAGATGAAAGATTATTAAACAAATAGTCCATTGTTCTTGGGTCGTGGTGGAAGCATGCAGTGATTTGGTCAAGGGGACGGTGGTGTCTTGCAAGGATGCGCTTGAGATTGTTTTATCTTGTAAAAAGGTTTTGTACATATATATTCAGTTATATATTTCACGGAGACTATGAAAATATTAGGTAAAGGAAATGGTTTTGTATGGAAAATAACTGGTGAAATCTAATATAATTTTCAAAATAGTGCTGTCAAAACAATTCTGACCACAAGATGTAATAATCACACTATATAAGAATCATAACATTCACTTTAAGGAATAATCTGTAATGCATAGTAGTGAATAAAGTTTCTGTAGGTAAAATTAAGTCTCATGGAGATTAACACTATTTCCGACCCTCCAATTTTTTTTAATTCAGGAGTTAATACAGCTTGGAAAACCAAAAAGACCTCGTTCAGCTTATAACGTTTATGTAGCTGAAAGATTCCAAGAAGCTAAGGGTGAATCACCGCAGGTAAAGCTGAAATACATTTTTGTTTAATTTAAAAAATACTTCGACAGGAAAAGTCTAGAGTGCCGTATGTCAGGTAGTGAAGAAAAGTAGTGGATATCCAGACAGTAAACTCTTTTGATAAGGCCCTCTTTTAAGAAAAATGTTTTTTCTTACCACATACAATCCATTTGGGTATGTAGTTGCCAACACATACATACATACATTGCCAACTTTTTAAATATAAATACTTAACATTTTTTTAAATATGTAGGGATGTTAAAGTTCTTCTGGAGGCTTTTCTGCTTCAGCAGTTCTTAACTGTTTTAGAATCACTAGAAAGAATGAGAGTAGAGCTGCAATATTTTCTATGAGGAATTGATTGTAACCTGTTGCGTCATTTATATCTTTTAATAAAATTTTGGTTATGCCCATAGGGATGTGTTATGCTTATGAATGTCATCATATCAGTGTGTCAAAGAAAACAGAAAGCTTGTCAATCCCTGCTGTGGCTTAGTCTTTCCTGTTTTTTTGCTGCTTAGAAGCTCCAAATGGGCAGTTGCTTTTTTTCTTGAATCATATGACATGGTAAGAGAAATGGATGTTTAGATCCTTAACCCATGTTAATCTAAGATGAAATTTTTGGCATTCTGCCTTCGGGATTATTATATCTGTAGTTCACTTTACAAATTCTGTTTCTGTATCCCTAAATAACATTTTATATTGTTGCTTCTTGATTTTTTTTTCAACTTAAATCATTGTTTATCTTACGCTTTAAGCATTACCTACCACCATTTAAAGTATACATTTAACTGTCATCCTACGGTTCTCATGTTTCCATTCCTCTACCTCCCAATATGGTTAAAATTTTGGTTAGCTCGGTATTGTGTGTTTGTATTAGGTTGGTGCAAAAGTAATTGTGGTCTTTGCCATTAAAAGTAATGGCAAACACAGCAGTTACTTTTGTACCAAGCTAATAGTATTATGATTATGATTATGCAGGCTTATTCACAGCTGAGCTATGTCATATGCTATGGTTATTTTTTCTTTCTTACGAAACTTATTTTCCCTGAAGTTGCTTATGTCTTTGTTCAGTTAGATTTGTGTTTTTTTTTTCTTTGTACTTACCAATAGTTCACCCTCAAACTTCTCAGTATTCACCAGCTTTTAGTAAATTTAGGATGTATTTTTCTTTCAGTTTAATTCTGAAAACTGGGGTTTGTTCCAGTGTGACTGTTGCCTTCTAATCCCAGTATACAGCTAACATCTTGAGATCTCCTTCATTATCCTTGTGGTGCTTCTTTTGCTTCTGTTGTTTACTTTTTTGGTTTTCTCTGATTCTTGTGTAGCATCTTTCCCGGTAAGGGTGCATGGGAAATTAAGTTTCTGAGTTTTGCATGTCTGAAAATGTCTGTATCCTCACATTCACTTGTTAGACTGGGCATAGAATTCTAGTTTGGAAAACATATTCCTTCCAAATGTAAAAATTCCTTTTCTTCTACCTTTTTGTACTGCTTTTGAGAAATTTAAAACTTGTTTTGATTATTCATCCTTTGAATGTGATCAGGTGCTTTTTTCCCTCCCCTTTAGAACTCCTGCTACTTGTATATGCATCTTCTGAGCTGGTCCTCTAATTTTCTTATTTTTTCCGTACTGTTTTCCTTTAGCTTTCTTTCCTTTTTTGTTTTTTCTCCCCCTGAACTGCTGGATACATTTTAACTTAATCTGTCTGCTATTAGCATAGTGCCATTTCCTTCAACTGTACCTGTACCTGGTTTTCACAGAGTGACACTAATTTACTCTCTAGAGAGGATAAATGTCCTACAATTTGCCATGGTAGAAATTTAACCTCTTTTTTTTTTTTTTTTTTGAGACAGGCAGCCTGTTACACAGGCTGGAGTGCAGTGGCACTATTTCAGCTCACTGCAGCCTCCGCCTTCCGGGCTCAAGCAATTTTCCCACCTCAACCTCTTGAGTAGCTAGGTCTACAGTCATGTGCTACCAAGCCTGGCTAATTTTTTGGGTATTTTGTAGAGACGAGGTATCACCACCATATTACTTCAGGCTGGTCTCGAACTCCTGAGCTCAGGTGATCCACCCACCTCAGCCCCTCAAAGTTCTGGGATTACAGTTGTGAACCACTATGCCCGACCCAACCTCTCTCTATTTTTTTTGAGTCAGAGTCTCACTCTGTGGCCCAGGCTGGAGTGCAGTGGCATGATCTTGGCTCACTGCAACGTGCGCCTCCCGGGTTCAAGCGATTCTCCTGCCTCAGCCTCCCTAGTAGCTGGGACTATAGGCGCGCACCACCACACCTGGCTAATTTTTTGTATTTTTAGTAGAGATGGGGTTTCACCATATTGGCTAGGCTGGTCTCGAACTCCTGACCTCATGATCCGCCCGCCTCGGCCTCCCAAAGTGCTGGGATTACAGGTGTGAGCCACCGCACCCGGCCCTAATCTCTTTTTTAAACAGTCTTTCAGCCAATCTTGTGTTTAACCTTAGCTTCACCTGTTTTATACCTATCTGGTGCTGCCAATTCCTGAGATACTTGGGAATTCTGTATTGTAAATCAGTTGCTTTTAGGTTTTCTCCACTGTCCGTTTAACAATTAGCTTTCTTTTGTCAGTTAAGTCAGTTACCACTAATGCATCTGCTTTTTCGCTTCCAGAATTTTGTGTTGACAGTGCCCTCTTCTGTTATCTTCGTTCATGTGGGTTTATGCCTTAAAAGGTTTCTTTGTTTAATGGGATTTTAGGGAGAGCAAAAATAAACATCTTTGGCTGGGCACGGTGGCTCATGCCTGTAATGCTGACAATTTGGGAAGCTGAGGTGGGAGGGTTGCTTGATTCCAGGAGTTCAAGACCAGCCCGGGGCAACATGGTAAGACCCTATCTTTATAAAAAAGGTTTTTAAAAAATTAACCAGGCATGGTGGTACACACCTGTGGTCCCAGCTACTCCAGAAATTGAGACAGGAGGATCACTTGAGCCCAGGAGGTCAATGCTGCAGTGGGCTGTGATCATACTACTGCATTCCTGCCTGAGTGACAGACCTTGTTTCAAAAAAAAACGACAACAAAAAAATTCTATCCCTTTAATTTTATAAATGAAGAGCCAAGCCCAAGGGAGGTAAAATAACCTTTTCCAGGTCATATAATTAAGTTCAGCTAAGTAGACTTACTGGACTTGTGTTGTATTGTTTTTATTACTGTATCTAAACACTGAAGCACAGATTTTCAAATAAAACCTAAAGCTACAGGGAAGGAATAAAAACAGACTTTGAGGTTAGTTTATGTCAACATATAGATTATACCTGAATATTAATATTTCTGAATCAAAAATGTATACCTTCATTCAATTCATTTTTAGAAATTGTAACAGTTTGATAGTTTTTGTTTAGAGAGAAAAGATGTTAAGAATTGATGAGGCCTTGCCTGTAATTCTTGGTATCTGAGTTTTTGTTGTTGGAATGAATAATAAAGGTCACTGTAGTCCCCATATCTACCTTAACTTAAACATATATTGTTTTACAGGAAAAGCTGAAGACTGTAAAGGAAAACTGGAAAAATCTGTCTGATTCTGAAAAGGAAGTGAGTATTATGGTTGTTAGTCTCAAGTGTCTAGTTAGGATATCTGTGAGAGAATGTATTAGGGCAAGGCTTGATTCATGTGAAGACAACCTTATATTTCTAATAATACAGGTATTCTAAAATTATTTTCATATTCTCAGAACCAGTTTGACATTTTTCTCTTGGTACTTTTTGTCTGCAAATAAAATTGGTATTTGAAACCACAGCACTCATAAGCCTGAGTGTCCACTGTATTTAGTGGCAGTCATACCCTGCTCTTGCCCCCTTCCTGCACCTCAAGATCTGAACTTGTAACAATTTCATTCAAAGAGATAACAGTCTATCTCTTAACATTTTCCTCATCTAACTTTTATCTCATGAAAATATTTCTTCTCCAGTCTGCCTTTATACATGTAGAATGGTAATGTAATTTCTAAAGTATATACAGAACCTTTCCAGAAATTAATTGCGATTTTAAATAATCATTTTATCTCAAAAAATAAGTAAGTCATTTTAACAGTTATGCTTTTTCTCAGTTATATATTCAGCATGCTAAAGAGGACGAAATTCGTTATCATAATGAAATGAAGTCTTGGGAAGAACACATGATTGAAATTGGACGAAAGGATGTTCTACGTCGCACAATAAAGCAACGACAAAAATATGGTGCTGAGGAGTATTACAAGTAGAAGATTGAGATGTGTTCACAATGGATAGGCACAGGAAACCAGTTAGGTCTCAATGCCTGAAGCTATTGTAAAATTAGAAAGGATAAAGTTGGTAAACCTTTTATATTCAGTGTCTTTTTCTTCAGCTCATGGACTTCTGCCAGTGTAATACTTGCTTTGGAAAACCCAGGTAAAGGTTCATGCAAAATTTGTTTTGTGTTTAGGAACTACTGAGAATCAGAGTAATCCATGCAAATGTGAATCATTTTACCTTTGACAAAGGTAAATCAGACTATAAAGTTTTTTTTTAATACAGGATGATGACTATGGAAAGAGTATTCTTGTTTCCTTATATTATGGAGGCAGGAGTTTCCTTTTCAAAATTGTTACAAATTGTAGAAAAGAAAACACAACGTTCTGTGATATAATTGTGCATTTTTCAAAAAGCAGGCAAAACTCATCTTGGTAAATTACAGTTCCTAGGTATAATTCATATTATATTCAGAGTTGACGGTTGTACACCTAAGTGATTGCTGGTTTCAGTCGCAACTTTGTATAAAAGGGACTGAGAAATTTATAAACCTTTTTCTTTTTTTTTGTTTTTTTTGTTTTTTTGAGATGGAGTCTCGCTCTGTCGCCCAGGCTGGAGTGCAGTGGCGCGATCTCGGCTCACTGCAAGCTCCGCCTCCTGGGTTTACGCCATTCTCCTGCCTCAGCCTCCTGAGTAGCTGGGACTACAGGCGCCCGCCACCGCGCCCGGCTAATTTTTTGTATTTTTAGTAGAGATGGGGTTTCACCGTGGTCTCGATCTCCTGACCTTGTGATCCGCCCGCCTCGGCCTCCCAAAGTGCTGGGATTACAGGCGTGAGCTACCGCGCCCGGCCTATAAACCTTTTTCTTAACTGTCTTTTTTCTAAAGTAAAAACTAAGAAATTATGTACCAGATTTATGCATATTATTTTGTTGCATAGAATAAAATTTTTAATCTTTAATTGTACGTTTCCTAAATATATTTTAAGACGAAACATTTGTTTTACAGCTTTTTCCTTTTTTTAAGTAAGGAATTTTATTTTTTTCTGAATTATTTTCTCTCATGTGAGTATATTGATCCAGAAAGAAAACTTGTATTATATATGTTTTAAAATGAGAAATCTAAAAAACGAAGTCTCCAAAGTCTCTGGAATTTGAAACACTTTGCATAATGTATAAAAGCCTGTTTAAGAGACAGCCAACTATGGCCTGTGGGTCAAATCCAGCCAGCTGCCTGCTTTGTATGACCTGTGAGCTAGGAATTGTGTTTATAATTTTAAATGTTTTTTTAAAAGACTTTTATGATACATGAAAATTAACATGAATCTTTAGTGTTCATAAATAAAGTTTATTGTAACACAAGATCATTCTTTTACTTGTCTATGGCTGCTTCTCTGTTACAGTGGCAGAGTAGCTGCCACAGAAACTATAGCCCACAAAGCTTGATATTTACCATCTGTCCATTTATGGAAAAAATTTACCAACCCATGGTCTATAGTATAGTGTGATATGACCACTTTTCCAATGTACTGAAGTGTTGGGATAGTTTTTTCAACTGTTTTCAGATGTTCTTGTTTTAGAATCATTGTCACCTGTAAGAGGAAAAAGGTCATCACTAGATAAGCTAAACAAATTGTTGCTTCTTGGTGTTAGCAAGGAAAATAATCTAGTTTCAAATTACATTGCAGTATAATGAAAAAGATCCATATACTGTGGAATGATACTCTTTTAAAATTATTTATGGCTTAGTAAAAATGTACCTTTTCCAGTTAGCACATATCACAAAAATCTCACTGTAGTTGAAAGCGATCCTTCTTTAGCATTTGTTTATCCTTTTAGGAAAGTCAAGCAAAGGTTTTCACCGCCTGTTTGAGCAGAATAATTCTCATCAGTTCACAGGTGTAGGATAACTCAATTTACATGCACTTTATATGTTATGCAAAATATTTAGAAATTGTAGATTCTAGATCTCCAGAAAGACTTTTGAAGACTTTGATGTCACAAAAAGATGACTTGTTATATGCTGAGCTTGACATAGGTAGGAATGGAAGAGAAAATAGCTTATGAGGAAAGATGAGGCTTTAAATATATAAAGTTGGATATTTTAAAATAACTTTTCCCTGTGGGTGCTTCTCACTCTCGGTGCAGACAGGACAGTGTCAGCCATTGGTGAAATAGATAGGATAGGTTTGAGGCCAGAGCAGTCTGGGAGTAGGGGGAAAGAGAAGGAGGTGTGCTAGTGTCTATCACAGGCTTTCTCAATTTGGTTTTCAGGAGAAAATTCAGCCCTAAGTCCCTGTGTCATCTAGAATGGTACTAATTATGTACAGTCTTTAGGAGAATGGAGAAAATCGTAACTTAAATCATCGACTCAATTCCGTTCTCTTCAGATGAGCTCAGAGAGCACATAGGAGTGTTTGTAATGAGTAGAATGTAATGATTGAGATAGAGGAATGAGTTACATCTCAGGACAAATGCAGCATGAAAAACATCTTTGTAGTTACCCTGCAGGGAAATTTCCTCTGAGTTCTTTTAACATGAACTACCCGTATTATTTTATACTTAACATTCATATCATAACTTCCCAAATATATTGGGAAGTTCAGTGTTAAGTATGTTTCTCAAGTACTTACACAACTTAATGTAGGGGGGAAAGGTGTAAACAGTGAAAAAAGAGCAAAACTATTTTATGGTAATTTTATGGTAATATCAAATTGTATTTGGTTCTCTGTTTCTAAAATAATGTAATTTTAAATATTTTAAATAATAGGATAACCTGGTTTCCAAGCCTTTTTTTCCCCCCGACATCCAGAATACATACTGGATCCAAGCCTTTCTTAAACTTCAGTACATGTGGAAGACTGGCATGCCATATACCAAATACCATTCAGCTGTAACAGTATACACAGATTTTCTCTTATAAAGAATAAGAACATCATAACCAATGACCATTCATGTAAAGTCTTATTATTGTGTGTGTGTATGTGTTAGAGTCTCACTATGTTGCTCAGGCTGGAGGGCATGGTGTGATCTTGGCTCACTGCAGCCTTGACCTCTTGGGCTCAAGTGATCCTTCCAAGTAGTTGGGACTACAGTAGTTGCACACCACCATGCCTGGCTAATTTTTGTATTTTTTTGTCCAGATGAGATCTTGCTGTGTTGCCCAGGCTGGTCTCAAACTCCTGGCATCAAGCAATTCTCCTTCCTTGGCCTCCTAAAGTGCTGAGATTATAGGCGTGAGCCACCATGCTTGGTCATAAAGCCTTACTATATTTTTTGGAGACACAGTCTTGTTCTGTCCAAGCTGGAATGCAGTGACGTGATCATGGCTCACTGTAGCCTTGAACTCCCAGGCTCAAGGGATCTTCCCATCTCAGCCTCTTGAGTAGCTGGGATTATAGGTGCAAACCATCACAGCTTACTATTAGTTTTTAGACTTTTCTTAATTTGATCCAACAAAGTAGTTGCTGTAGGACCTGAGTGTTAGAAGGAAAGATGCTGAAGAAATGAAATCAAGCAGGGTGTATACTGTTGTGAATAGTCATACAGTAGTTTTTATACTTTTGTTCTTTGGAATACCAATATTAGGTTTTATGAAAGTAATTTGATGAGGGAAGAGAGGGTTGTGTATTTATTTTACTTTCTGATGTTTGTTTAAATAATACTGTGTACATATTCAGCTTGCTATAATTCTGTAATCATGCTATTGTATTTGGCTAACTCCTTTTTTGGAAATGTCTCTTTTTTTGGACAAGGCATATGTTAGTTTTTACTAATTGCTCTGAATGTGTATATTTAGATTTCTGAATTGAAAAAAAAAGTAGCATACAATAAGTAGATTTAAAGTAATTAGAACACTTTATTGATTTTTCTGATGTTTTCTGTACCTAAAATTTATCACCACCAGCTTGTGCTAAAACAGCAAGAAGTTTTTATATTGCGAGTGACAGTACCCATTATTTCTCTTAATTTTACTAACATTTACTATAAGAATATTCTCTCCCTCTTTTCTCCACTCACAGCCACTCTCCTTCCTCTTAATCACATCAAGCTATCACAGACAAATCTGAAAATGTTACAAGCACAGCCTATGTTGTATGTTTTGAAATTTTAAAACAGTAATGTTCTTTTTAAAATTGAACTTCTGCAAAGAATAAGAAAATGAATACATTTATTACTTTAAATTTGTAAAGCTTTCCAAAGTAAAACCATACAAAGCTAGTGTCAGTCTTTCTCATCATTCACAAACAAAGAACTTTTGTTAATTGATTAAGTCACTTATTATATTTGATATGAAATACATAAAACATACAACCATTCTCTAATACATTTCAGAATGTTTCACTGGTTAAGGAGCCAGTAAATAAAGTTGACTCTAAACAAGAATTTTAAATAAACTGAACATTTTTTAATCACTGAGCATCATTTATATATTGGTTTCTGATTTACATATGTGATATCAAAAGAAAATCTCTGACTATTCTTTTTTGCTTGTATTAATTTAAAGTTTATCTTATTTCATTTCCCCTTTCCCACAAATCAGATATACAGTGGGGGAAAGGGGAAAGGACTACATGGTTTTGACACAGTGACCTTTTATTATATAGGTTACCAACTGCTAGCCTTCATATTTTTAGAAAGGGCTGATTTGATTAGACCCATCTATGAGGTTCTGTTTTTTCTTACTAGAAATTTCATGCATTAAATGTTGGGTAGGATTAAGTGATGAGACGACGGGTCCAAATTTATTAATCATTGAGAAGTGTTGAAGTATTACCAACCATCTTACTCATTTCTCTATTTCTTCCCCTCAGTCACCAGTCAGAACAGGTCATCAGTAGTTGTGTAACTAAGATGAAGAGGAACTTTGGTGTCAGTGGATACTTAGTGATGCCAGTAGTTTTTCCAAGCTTGAATTTATACTGTGACTATCAGGCAATATTTAGATGGGGGTAATGGAGAATTTTTAAAATAAAGGAATTTTCTCTTTATGTTGACATAAGTAACATCTGATGCTATAGAAGCTTAGTATTCAAATATTAATTGGACTGAAATAGTTCAGAATATTTTCCCAAAATGATTCCTACCACTCAGTTTTTACTTTTGCAAAGCTTCTACTTACCATTTGTAGTAATCTGAATGACAATAAAGTGGTGAAAAAAAGATTTGAAAATAGTGAAACCGCCTTCTTCCAGACATCATTCAGGTGACTAAAATGCAAAACCAAGTACAGTAGACAAATAATAGCGACACTAGAAAACAAGAAATAACTACCGTCAATAGAGCAGCAGTTTCTAGGCATTTTTGGAAGACAGGAGGGACATAGGGATTGATAGGTGTTCGTTGGTGTCAGTGTGAGCAAACCACATAAGATGAGTGAAGCAGAAATGGAGAGGTCTCACTAATTCTGAGTAGTGAAGGCTAGTAACAAAGATTAACCCTAAGGTGAGTGGAGGTGGGTATGTGTGGTGGCTGCTTCCTGTACTCAGGAGGCTGAGATGGGAGGATCACTTGACCCAGGAGTTCAAGTCAAGCCTGGGCAACATGGCAGGACACTATCTTTAATTAAAAAAAAAAAAAAAAAAAGCCCTTAAGGTGGTTGGAGAGAAATTACAGGATGCATGGGGCAGGAGAGGGGTATGTATGAGTAGACATGAGGTTTCTTTTTCCCCGGTGAATATTTTACTCAAACTGAGTAAAGTAGAGTGATATGCTACTGCAGGATAGGTTTATTTTTCAAGCCAGGTGCTGTGATTCTCAACTATGGCTGAGTAGAATCAACCCTCAATGCATGCAGATACCTGGGCCAGAATCTGGAGGGTGGAACTGGCCATTTTAAAAAGTTCTTTAGGTTAAATAATATGGAGCTAGTGTTGGTGGGAGTGGTGCTATAACTTGGAGCTTCCTAACTTCCTAAGCTGGCAGTAGTGGCTGAAAATGAGTGAATCACGTATATGGCAATCTTACACTTGTTGTTGTATGTCTTTGTTATAGCCATTATAGTGGGTGTGAAGAATCTCTTGATTTTGATGTGTTTACATTCTGACTAATGATGTTGAGCATTTTTTTATGTGCTTTTTGGCCATTTGTATGTCTTTGGAAAAACATCTATTCCAGTTCTTTGCCCATTTTGAAATGGGTTATCTCATTTATTATAGAGTTTCAGGAGTTCTGTATATATAATAGACATAAGGCCACTATAAAATAAATTAATTACAAATATTTTCTCCCATTCCAGGAGTAGTTTTTTCACTTTATTGGTGGTATCAGTTGCAGCACAACAATTTTAATTTTGATGGGGTCCAGTTTATCTATTTCATTTTGTTGCTTGTGCTTTTGGTGTCATATCCAAGAGACCATTGCAAAGTAGAAGATTATGAAGATTTACCCCCAAAATTTTCTTGTTTTATGGTTTCAGCTCTTACACGTAGGTCTATCCATTTTGAGTTAATTTTTGTATATGATGTCTAGCTTCATTCTTTTACCTGTGAATATCTGTTTTCCTAGCACTATTTGTTGAAAAGATTATTTTTTCTCTGTTGAATTGTCTTGACACCCTTGTGAAAAATCAATTGACCACAGATCTATGAGTTTATATCTGTAGTCTCAATTCTATTACATTGCTTTATATGTCATCTTTATGCCAGTACCACACTGTCTTGACTACTGTAATTTGTTCTAAGTTGTAAGATAGGAAATATGAGATCTCCAACTTTGATTTTTTGGAAGATTGTTCTAACTATTCTGGATCTCTTTCATATTCATATGAATTTTAGGATCAGCTTGTCAATTTCTGTAAAGAAACCAGCTGGGTTTTGATAGGGATATGTTGGATCTGTAGTTAAAATTGGTGCTTTTGTATATTAGCTTCCAGTATTCTGTGTCATCAATGCCATCTTCATATTAACTTGCATATGGCAGATTATAAATTTGTTCTCTGTATAATTTTGGAGCATGATTGTGGGCCAGCCTGCCAGTGAGAGTGGCTACTGTGCAGCTGATAGTCTTCTGTATTTGTGGAAAGGCAGGAGAAACAGCATGTTCAATTGCCTCATGTTGGGATGGAGAGAATTTGGTTGACTCAAGAGATATTTAAGAGATTGAATCTACAGGACTTGTTAATTGATGAAGTGTGAGAGAGAAGGTAGAGAAAGAAAAGATTATGCTTAAGTTTCTTTGGACAGCCAAGATGGGGAAAGTTGAAGAAGGAGCTGAATTCCTTCAACTTGATCATTTCTCTGCCTAGACCTATAGATTTCTGGTCTCTCTAGGTTATTGTATCCAGGGCTCCAGAGGCAGAACAAGGCCAGGATTTAGGATGCAGGCATGCATACAAAAATATGTTAAAGCTGGAAGGGTTGATAGAGTTACTACATTAGGCATAGCCAAGGCTTTATTTGTATGGAGACAAACATAAGAACTCTGAATGCATCCAAAGAAATCAGAGCTTGTATCTAAGGACATCAATGCTACTAGGGACAGAAAGGTGAGACATCAGTACTGTAAGTGACAACAGACAACTTGAGATGTCAGTGTAGGCAGAAATTAGGCTGGGGTCTCCAGAATCAGATGTTCAACTGACAGCAAGCGTGAAGGACGACTTTGTCAGGGCGAACTGGGATCAGTTTCCAGAACCAGGAGAGTTTCTAGAATAAAATAACATCATCTACCTGGAGTCTGAAGTTCATCCAAACTAGTGTTTCTCAAAGAAGTTTTAAGAATCATTTGTAAAACATGTAAAATGGAAATTCCTGGATCTCTCAGCAGGTCAATAAGAAGTTCAAGTGATCCTGCCACAAATGGAATATTGATCGTAATTTAAGAAACATTGATGAAACTATCAAAAAGACCAATTTCATGATGAATCAGCAAGCTACTAGGACGTATGTCCTCTGTTGACATCTAGGACAAATCTTAAAGTATAAATAGAGATTGGAGTTATCTACCAGGAGTGGAGCTGTTACCAGAAAGGGGATCTTGATCCAGACCCCGATAGAGGCTTGGATCTTGCACAGGAAAGAATTCAAGATGAGTTGCAAAGTGCAGTGAGAAGAGATAGTTTATTGAAAGCCACTCCATTCCAGAATAGGGCATCCTCAGAAAACAAGCCCAGGAATGCACCGTCTTTAAGTTTTTCTTATATAGGGGTTTTCTCTATGTAAAGACTAAGGTGTGCATACAGGTGGATAGCATGACAAAATTTAGTACTTTATTGATTTAAAGAAATCCATCCTCGGCCAGGTGCGGTGGCTCACGCCTGTAATCCCAGGGCTTTGGGAGGCCTAGATGGGCAGATCATTTGAAGCCAGGAGTTCAAGACCAGCCTGGCCAACATGGCGAAACCCCATCTCTACTACAAAACACAAAAATTAGCCAGGCATGGTGGCACACACCTGTAATTCCAGCTACTCAAGAGGTTGAGGCAGGAGGATCGTTTGAACCTGGGAGGCGGAGGTTGCAGTGAGCCAAGATCATGCCACTGCACTCCAGCTTGGGTGACAGAGCAAGACTCCATCTCAGATAGATAAATAAATAAATAAATAAATAAATAAATAAATAAATCTACGCTTGATATCTTAGTGTGTAAGTGCATCAAAGCATAGCTATAATTCTTGGAAGCATATATTGTTATGAGTATTGGGACATCTGGACTTTCTGCTGTAGGAGTTTGTTCTTACAGGTGTCTTTAAGCTGTTTTCTTAGCTGTGAACATCTTAGGACCATGGGTCATGACTGGGAAGTTTAAGATGGAGTTGATTTTAAAATGGTGTCACTCTGGCTCTTCTAGGCTTCTGCTTCCCTAATACAGTCACACTAGATAGATCTTTGGCCAGTCATGCCCCGTCATCCTCTAAATGAGGATTTCTTGACCTGGTTGGCGGGGAGGGAGGGCAGAGCAGTTTGCCTCAGAACATTTGGCATTATTCTGAGAAATACATGATTGTTATCACTGGGGAGGGTGCCACTGGCATCTAGTGGGTAGAGGACAAGGATGCTGCAGAGTCATCCCCATAGCAAAGAATTGTCCAGTCCCAAACATCAGTCTTGCTGCTGTTGAGAAAACCTGCTTTGTATCCTGAAGTGATATAGGATCTTGTGATAAAGAGAAGAGTAATTGCTTGCCACATTCAAGAGACAAGGCTAAGGTAGTTCTAACTCTTTTTTGGGGGGGGTTGCTACAATTAGCAATATCCACAGCACTACCAAAAGAAATACTAAACTTTTTGGAAAGAGAAGGATTAGGGAGAAGTGTGTGCAATGAGACAGGAAAGCCCCAGGAACTCCCCTGAAGTCTTTTCCATGAAGACTGATCCATGACCACAACTGTGTGCATGGTATTAGAAATCCCTGTGGAGAGTGACCAGTAAAGAGAGCTTGTGTTTGTGTAACAGTTTAGTTCAAAAAGCACTTGTATATTGCTTAGCTGCTTCTTTGCCTTGGGAAGTAACCAGGATTACTGGTTTCCTGTGGCTGTTGTAACAAATAACCAGAAATTTGGTGACTTCAAACCACATAAATTTATAATTCTGAAGGGCAGAAATAATCCTGGCTCATGCGTGTAATCCTAGCACTTTGGGGGGCTGAGGCAAGAGGATCACTTGAGCCAGGGGTTTGAGACCCACCTGGGCAACATAGTGAGACCTCATCTCTAGTAAAAAATTAGCTAGTCAAGGTGGTGGTGCACACCTGTATTCCTAGCTACTTGGGAGGCTGAGGTGGGAGGCTCGCTTGTGCCAGGGAGTTTGAGGCTGCAGTAAGCCGAGACTGCACCACTGCCCTCCAGCCTGGACAACAGAGCTAGACCTTGTCTTCAAAAAGTTAAAAACAGTAATTTTAAAAGGCTAGACATCAAAAATCAAGGTGTCAACAGAACCACAATCCTTGCAGAGGCTGTAGGAGAGAATCTGTTCTTCCAGTTTTGGGTGCTGTCAGTACTCTGACTTGTAGTGGCTGCAGCTCCCTCTGCTCCATTTTCATATCTCCTCTATGTGTCCCCAAACTCCCTCTGCCTTTCTTTCCCAAGGAATACATGTGATTTCATTTAGGGTCCTCCCAGATAATCAGGAAAAACCCTTCATCTCAAGAAACCTAATCACATCTTTTGCCATACAATAATACTCATGGGCTGCAAGGATTAGGGTACAGGCATTTCCTTCTTGGGCCTACCATTCACCCCACTATACAAAACAACCATGACACCCATCTTATAGATTATTTACTAGGTCACATGGCTAATTAATTGCGGAATTTAGCATTGAGCTCAAATCCTGGTTTCATCTTTCATCACTATAGGGTGTATCATAACAAGAAACAAAGATGAGAAAAAAAAACAGGTAAGGCACAAAAAGAGAATAGAGGAGAAATAGGGATGTGGAAAACAAAATTAAGTTGCAGACTTGAGATTTTGGACAGCAAGCAGAAAAACATATTGCTGTGAAAAAGGTCAACAGGTGAGCCCAGGGACAATTGCCAGTTAATTTTTCTTTGTCACCATACCTCCTAGTGGCTTAGTGCTCTAGGCCTGGAACTGTCTACAGTTGAAATAATTCCACTTACTTACAATAATTGCTACAGTGCCTTGCAAATATTGTTTCATTATTGGAAGGCACCATAGTTATTGGGCCCGCTCACCATTTTTTTTTAAGCTTAAGTTCTATAAGGCCTTGTTGATTTGGTATTTTTGTAAACCTTGCAAATAGTTAAACCTTGCCAGATGACTAACACTCCCAGGTAAATGGTAAACAATGTGGCTCTCATTTTTCCTACTCCTTGTCCGACATTGTCTTGTTGAGAGAGACCACTGTCTTTACGCCAGCTCCTCACAACCTTGCTGCACATTAGAATTGCCTGGGGAGTTTGTTTATTTCTTAATTTATTTTGAGACAGACTCTTGCTCTGTTGCTCAGGCTGGAGCTCAGTGGCACAAAGAAGGCTGATTGAAGCCTCAACTTCCTCGGCTCAGGAGATCCTCCCACCTCAGCCTCCCATATAGTTGGGACCACAGGTGCATTCCATCACGCCTAGCTAATTTTTTAAATTTTTTGTAGAGATGGGGTCTTGCTATGTTGCCCAGGCTGGTCTCAAACTTCTGGGCTCAAGCAATCCTCCCATCTTGGCCTTCCAAAATGCTGGGATTACGGTCATGAACCACTGAGCCCGGCCTCACCAAAGGAACTTTGAAAAAACATAATATTCTTGCCCAGCTCAGACAATTAAAGAGCCAGAGAGTGGGGCCTGAGAAAAGGGGTCCTCAAATGTTTTTACTTGTATTGTTTTTATTTTCAAATTCATATTTTAAAATGGGCATATAAAATTTCGTGTTTAAAGAGATAAAGGATTAAAATTCTAACATATTGTAAATACTGACTTAAAAAGATAAAAGTCACCCCACTTTTGAAATGTGTATAATAGGTTCTAAATACCATAGTTAACACACTTCTTATCATTGGGATATTTCCCATCTTTCTATTCCACACTTTCCATAGAATTTTATCCTACTAATATATTTTCATGCTGAGATGTCTTTTATTTATTACCTTATCATATAACTCTTCTGGCACAAGAATACCTATATAAATTTGGATTTAACTTTTAAGATTTCCTGTGTCTCGTATGTTTATTGCGGCACTATTCACAATAGCAAGGACTTGGAATGAACCCAAATGCCCATCAGTGACAGACTGGATTAGGAAAATGTGGCACATATACACCATGGAATACTCTGCAGCCATAAAAAAGGATGAGTTCGTGTCCTTTGTAGGGACATGGATGAAGCTGGAAACCATCATTCTTAGAAAACTATCGCAAGGACAGAAAACCAAACACCGCAAGTTCTCACTCATAGGTGGGAATTGAACAATGAAAACACTTGGACACAGGAAAGGGAACATCACACACCGGGGCCTGTCAAGGGGTGGGGGGAGTAGGGAAGGATAGTTTTAGGAGATATACCTAATGTAAATGACGAGTTAATGGGTGCAGCACACCAACATGACACATGTATACATATGTAACAAACCTGCACATTGTGTACATGTACCCTAGAACTTTAAGAATAAAAAATAAAAAAATAATAAAAAGATTTCCTGTGCCCTTAGACTCTAAGTATTTAACACTTCTGGATAGTGTGATCATTGTAATTGCTACTGAATGCACTTGATAAAAGCAACATTAACATATTATAATTTGGTGGGGGGGGCGTGGAAAAAACAAGTTTCTGCCTGTGAAAGAATAAACTAAATAAGATGTATTTATATGATGGAATGCTCAGCAAAAAAAAGTCAGGAACTACTTATATATACATTAGCATGAATAAATTTCAAAACTGTTGTGCTAAAAGAAGCCAGACATAAAAGAGTATATACTATAGGATTCCATTTATATTAAAATATTAGAAAATGCAAACCAATGATTAGTGGCCAAAAGCAGACTGGGACTGGTGTAGATGGAGTGATAGACTGCAAAGCCTTGTGAGGAAACTCTTAGGGATGATGAGGATGTTCTGTAACTTGAGTGTGGTGGTGAGTTCACAGTATAATCATTTATCAAAATTCATTGATTTGTACAGTTTGAATGAATATGGCCTATTGTACATAAATTACACTTAAAGTTATATGTTTTAGGTTTTTATAAATATTAAATAGAAAGTGAAATTGTATTGGAAATATGCAGAAGAATAAATCTCTACTCAAAGCAGTAGAAGTCTGTCACTCATTCCTGAACCAAGGCTATTATCGCAGCTAATAGATTGACTCCCTATCTTCGAGTCTGACCTTAGTTTCTAGTATTCTACCCCTAACTTCCTTCCTCACCTCTGCTATTTCTCACAGACACCAGATCATGTACCCACTTCTGAGCCTTTACTCTGGCTTTTCTCTCTTCCTGCAATTCTCTTTCCCCAGAGACCTGTAAGTGTCTCTCCCTTATTTTTAAGTCTTTTCTCAAATGTCATCTTTTCAAAGAGGACCACTCTAAACATCTTTTGATATGGCGACATGTATCTCCATGTCCACACTCCCATCTCTTTTGCCTGGCTCTTTATTCTGTAGACCTCAATACTTTTAAATACTATATAATTTGCTCATTATGTTTATTAGGTATTGCTATTAGGAATTGTATACTCCAGGAGGGCAGAAATCTTTGCTTTGTTCTCTGTCGTACTCCTGTACCTAAAATTCTGCCTGGCATATACTCAGCACTCAGTAAACATTGAATTTAAAAAATAAAGGAAAGTAGACTTAAAACTGAAGACTTTTCATGTTAGTGTATATGTGGATCAATAAGATGTCTTGTTATACATTTTCAGCCCTTCTAGGGACTCCTATGAGAGCTGTCTAAAACAAAAACAAAAAATCTTGACTTCAAAGAGGCTGAACCAGCAAGTTATAAACACTATAGGATTCCAGAGCACTCATAATTGTCTTTTGATGAACTAACTTCAGTGTTAACACAGAGCCTTGAATGTGAAGCAGGGTTTTGTAAGGCTGAGCACTTGTTCTTCCTTCCAATGAGAACACCATCCTCAGGAGGAGAAGTAAATTTGATGAAAATTAAATTTAGGATGATCGCACAGATGTGTTGAGTTGCCCAGCTGGAAATATAGTACCATTGCCTGGGGGAAGACACTTCTTATAGCTTCTAAATAGATGGTTCTTCAAATGAAGTGAAAGAGTAGACCGAATGTGAAGCAACATAGGAAACTGTAGCAGGGGGGTCAAGGGGTAGTCTGTTAACCTTCCTTTTGCCACAGGGCTTCTATCACATTTCACCTCCTTCCTTGGACAGTACGAGATCTTTATGCTTTCAGTCACATCACTGAAACCTAGCTTGTCAGTGCCCTTATCACTTCCAAATCAGAGGAATGTTCACCTTTGATACAAAAGTGTCATAGCTTAGGTAGATTTGTTGGGTTTGGATTTAGCACCCAAAATGGCAGTAGGAAGTCAAACTGGGTTAGAAGAAACTGGTCAGTTATGAGTTTATGGTCAGCATTCAAAGGGACTACTGAACTCTGAACTAGATCAAGTAGATAACAATTTCTAGATGGTCCAATCCAATGGCTCAATGAGGGATGAAGTAGAGGTGAAACGTGCAGGTTTCAGAGAGAATGCAAGCAACAGGCAATACTCAGAGACAAGTTGTAGCAACGGTAATGCCTCACTAAGCCAGGCAGTGACAAGGGTAGACAAACACCCAAGAGAGGGTTAAAGGCAAGTTAAAGGCATGGCAAGATGTCAAGAAAGGGCCCCAGTCCCAGCAGGGCTGTCTGGACAATATGCAGTTGCTGGGACCAACATGGAGTGGTAAGATACATTGGATAAACTCTTCTGAGAGCCCTAAGAAAGCCATGGAGCATTTAGATTTTGAGATTTCTTACTCTTCAATTTAGGGGAGTATGGAGAGATTTCAATTCAAGATGAATTTCTATTGGGGTCAGAAGTCCAAGTCTGGAAAACAATATTGACAGTCAATGTGGCATAGTAATAGTAGCACCTGCCTTACAGTCAGTCCTGTTTTGAAGATCAGATTAGTTAATATTTATCAAGCATGTAGAACAATACTATACATAGAAAGCACTAAATAACAGGAAACCTGTGTCTTAGAACAAAATTTTGTGAAATTGCCATCCTAAATTCTTATTCATCTGGTATGTAACAAAGGTTACAGTGTACTTTCCTGAATAGAATACAAATCTAGGAAATTCAGTGAGTAATCAGAACTTTTTTTATTGTAAACAAAACTACAAATATTGGTAGATTTGAAAAGTATGACAGAACTGATGAAAAATGATAAATATCAACATAGAAAAAATTATAAATGTTTTATGTGTATTTGCATTTCTATTTTATCTGAATCTAAAAATAACAAAAATAACATCTAAAAATAAAAATAGTAGACTGAGTAAGGTAGGTCACACCTGTAATCCCAGCACTTTGAGAGGCCGAGGCAGGAGGATTGCTTGAGGTCAGGAGTTCAAGACCAGCCTGGGAAATATAGTGAGACACAGGCTCTACAAGAAAATTAGGAAAAAAAATAGCCAGGTATGGCAGCACCTGCCTCTAGTCCCAGCTACTCAGGAGGGTAAAGTGGGAGAATCTCTTGAGCCCGGGAGGTTGAAGCTGCAATGAACTATGGTCACACCAATGCACTCCAACCTGGGTGACAGAGACCTAGTCACCTATTAATAAAAATAAATAATAATCATTTAAAAATAAAAAGTAAATAGAGAATATAGAAATGGCAAAAGACAACTATTACTGAACACGACTATATGAAAAAATAATTGACAAAACAATGAAGTTATAATACTCACACATTGTGCACCTGTGCATTAACTATGGTGTATATAATACATAGAATTGTATGAAATTCTATGAATGATCATTGAAGGGTATAGCTATGTCAAGTTGCTCTCCGAGAAGAAAGGTGTCATTATTTAAGTAGAAGTAGGATAAAACACCCTTAAGGCATCAACTGGGCAACAAATTGTTTTGTGTTCATAAATTCATCTTTCTATCTGAATAAACCTGGGTGACCAGAAATTACCTCTGTTGTGGTTTTATTATAAGGATTAGAAAATGATATTGATATCCTCATGCTGAAAAGAACTAAAATATAAATATCTGCAGAAGGGACTCTTGCTTCCATAAGCAAATTTGCAGTAGCCACATTTCAGGGCCCTTCGAACTTGATGTTGAAGCCAAATCACCTAGCTGGATTTTCCTCTCACAGATCCGGGAGCAGACTCAGTGAGGAGGCTTTAGTTAACCTCAGGTGCTCGTTCTGTGGTCATTATAGCATGGTTTCTCAGAGATGGGATCTGCCGAATCAGAATCACCTGGTGTGCTCATTAAAAAGAAACACCAGTTCCAGAGCCCAACCCCAGACCTACTGAGTCACAATCTCTAAAGACAGATGTCTTAAATCTTCATTTTCAGCAACCAACCCAGATGATTCTCATGTTCACTAAAATTTAAAATCTACTACACTAGAGTACATATATATGCTTCTTCCTCAGCTAAGGCTGCCCAGTTCAGGTACAGCGTGGCATCCAATAGACTGAGACTGAAGGCATGAGAGGCTGATGGCAAGTTGGATTAAACTGCACACCTTTCATCCAGCAAATATTCTTTCTACGCCCTCTTCTTACATTATTAACCTCGAATGGTAATATAAAAACATATATTTTTTGTTTGTTTGTTTTGCTTTTTGGTGGGTGTTACTGTTGTTTTATATATCGGGACATAGGGAGCTTGTATTTTTTTTAAGACTGTGTTGTATTCCATTGTATGGCTATACCATGACTTTTTAAAACAGATTTCTAAACATTTGGTATTACAGAAAATGGTGCAACAAATAATCTTTTTTTAATTTCTTTTTAAAATTTTTAAATTTTTTATTTTTATTATACTTTAAGTTCTAGGATACATGTGCAGAACATGCAGGTTTTTTACATAGGTCTATATGTGACATGGTGGTTTGCTGCACCCATCAACCCGTCATCTAGGTTTTAAGTCCCGCAGGCATTAGGTACTTGCTCTCCCTTCCGTTCCCCCATCCCCCGACAGGCCCTGGTGTGTGATGTTCCCCTCCTTGTGCCTGTGTGTTCTCATTGTTCAACTCCCATTTATGAGTGAGAACATGCGGTGTTTGGTTTTCTGTTCCTGTGTTTACTGAGAATGATGGTTTCCAGCTTCATCCATGTCCCTGCAAAGGACATGAACTCATTCTTTTTTATGGCTGCACAGTATTCCATGGAGTATATGTGCCACATTTTCTTTATTCAGTCTATAATTGATGGGCATTTGGGTTGGTTCCAAGTCTTTGCTATTGTGAATAGTGCCACAATAAACATGCATCTGCATGTGTCTTTATAGTATAATGATTTGTAATCCTCTGGGTATATAACCAGTAATGAGATTGCGGCGTCAAATGGTATTTCTGGTTCTAAATCCTTGAGGAATTGCCACACTGTCTTCCACAATGGTTGAACTAATTTACACTCCCACCAACAGTGTAAAAGCATTCCTATTTCTCCACATCCTCTCCAGCACCTGTTGTTTCTTGACTTTTTAATGATCGCCATTCTAACTGGAATGAGAAGGTATCTCATTATGGTTTTGATTTGCATTTTTCTAATGACCAGTGATGATGAGCTTTTTTTCATTTGTCTGTTCATCACATAAATGTCTTGTTTTGAGAAGTGTGTGTTCATATGCTTCGCCCACTTTTTGATGGGGTTGTTTTTTTCTTGTAAACTTGTCTAAGTTCTTTGTAGATTCTGGATATTAGCCCTTTGTCAGATGGGTAGATTGTAAAAATTTTCTCCCATTCTGTAGATTGCCTGTTCACTCTGATGGTAGTTTCTTTTGCTGTGCAAAAGCTCTTTAGTTTAATTAGATCCCATTTGCCAATTTTGGCTTTTGTTGCCATTGCTTTTGGTGTTTTAGTCATGAAGTCCTTGCCCATGCCTATGTCCTGAATGGTATTGCCTAGGTTTTCTTCTAGGGCAAATAATCTTATACATGTCATTTTGCACCTGTATGAACACACCTGTAAGATAAATTTCTTAAAGTGGAATGCTAGATTAGAGGCATATGAATCTGCATTTTTTAATCCATTGTGCCACATTGCCCTCCACAATATGTGTATAGTACATAATTTTTAAATGACTACATATTATTCTATGGCAGTAATTGCTGTAATTTGTTTAGTTTATCTCTCATTTCTGAACACTGCAATCATTTCTCTAACCCACATTTATTTAGCTCTCAAAGCTATGCTCTTTTATTGTACAATGACTAAACTACTCAACATGAGAGATTTGGGAGGATCTTTGTAGTCAGCTTATTATTCTTTTCATTACCACAACAACAGCACTACAAATTCTTTTCTAAATGTTTCTCCATCTATGATCTCACTTTTGTGGCTAGACCTCACCTCTAGCCCCTGGGAATTTCTTCTGTGAACCCAGCAGGATGACATCCCTTAAGTCAAATTCCAAAGCCTTAAAGTAGCTCAGCAGATCAGGGCCCCCTAATGATTGATTACACACAGCTCTGACCCCACACTTAGCCCCAAGCTTGTTGTTTTCTGCAGCCTTTCATCCCTGCATTTTGAAGATGAGTCCATCTCTTCCCCAGTGGGAAAGCAAACAGTGGAGAGGGAGAGTGTGATGCACGTCCCCCAGGCCTTGCAGAGGGGAGCATGCTCTCATCTCTGCCTTGCCTTGTTTGCACATACCTTTCCCTAGTACTAGAAGATGGAAGAGAAAAGTGGGAATTGAAACAGCTCTGGCACCTGGAAACTGCAGGTTGATCTGTACAGGCACAATAAAGTAGTTTTTGCTGAGCATCTCCAGCTTTTATTTTAGTTACTACTCTAGCCTCAAACCTGAATGGTTTGATACTGTTTGCCAAAGAGTTTGCAAATATTTAGAGGTTCTCAGAGATGGTGGTCTTGGGGTGGAGACGATTCTCAGAAAAGAGTGCTGCAATTCCAGCCATGATGGCCTTTGCTCATTAACCTACTTGGCTTCTCTAGCATGAATCCCTTTAGAAATCAGAATGAGATTGAGGGGCTATCAGAAATTACTAGGCCCAGAGACCCATGAATATTTAAATCCTGCCAAAGAATAAATAGCAAAGGAAGGCATATACTGAAGGAAGGTTAGCAAAGGGAAACGAACTAACACAATATGTGCTTTTGACTTCCAACCCCAATAGAGACAACTCACATAAATTTGTCTGCAGTGAAACCTCTTCTAACCCACCTTCCTCCATCCAAAGATCCCAAGCCACAGTTCCAATTGGCCACAAAATGACCATGGGGGATAAAAGGGGAATAGAAAGATGTGACTGTGACTTAAACTTCTATGAACACAGACCCTGGACCTTACCACTTCAGCAGCTTGGAAGGAAGAGGAGAGAACCACACTCCTGTGGATGTCACATTGAGGGCAAGTCTGTTGCAAGCAGAGGGAAAGGTAAGCACACTGAGGCAGGAGCATGCTTGGCATGTCCAAGGGTCATCTCCTGATTCTTGGCTTTTATTTACTGTTTAATCTGTAACTCTGACAAGTGGTCTGTATCTCAACTGACAGCTAGAGATGTGATATTTTTAAACATTGTGACTTTCATTCCTCGACTGTACTGGGCAATATTATATTCAGAAACAGAAACTTTGTTGACATAAACTTATTCCCTACTGGCACATAACATTCTGAAAATCAGTGATGTCACTCTTTTCCTAATCAACATTTATGATGGTTTTATGGTTGGGGGGGGACCTTGTAAAGATAGATTATAAAGAGAAGTGATATGAATAATACTGGCAATAAATTAAACACTTTTATTGGAAGACTTCACTTGGATTCATAGTTTGTACAAATGATTCATAATTTATCATGTGCTTTCTGATCATTCCATGAACCACGAGGAATGCTTAAAACTGCCCCCACTCTGATTGTGGAAGAAAAGATAAGCTATACCTAGAGGTCTAAGTTAATAGCACCTCAGTAAAACTTGATCTGTGTGTCAGTTCACCTAATCATTTGGAAGTAGTTTCAGTTTGGTGGATTTTTCCTGGTTTCCATGAGGTTCAGACATCTAGAGCTATTTATCCCAGGAAACTACAGCTAGATGCATTCTCTTATCAGGCTGTTTTCACATTTCTCAAAAGTAGTTCATTCCACAAACATCAGAGGGCAGCATTTGATAGGGATTCCAAAAGCACAGAAAACCTTGTTCGCGTCAGACCTGCTTGCATGCTCCACTGGCTATGCTTTTCTCTCTCCTCTTTCCTGGTTACATTTCTGTTTTCAAGCCAGGAAATGCCTTCACCTGTGGCTTTCCAGAACCCACTGCCCCCTACTTCCTCCTGGGACATGGTGAGCTGGCTGAGGTACATGGTAGACTAGTGCTCAGCCTCCCTTCTCCCTAATTCTTGGATGCTTTCCTGTACTACACAGGCTGGAAAGCCAAAAATTCCACGTCCTGATTTTCTTATAGTTAAGGTTCCAGATGTGGGAGCCTCAGACCACGATGCAGATCTGACAAAATCTCAGCCAACCCAACAGGGAGCTCCAGAGCAAAGATTGCTTGTTAAAGAAACCCACAGAAATGACCAGGCCCTAGTGTCCTTACTGTGCTCAGTCACTGGCGGGGGGTTACCTTGGAAGAATGCAGATTCGGCTTGAAAGTGAAGGCAGAGCATGAGTTCATTAACAACTGACGCTGCCAGCAAGTTCTTCCTTCAAGAGAGTTATGAGCAGTAAACCTCCATGGTTGCCACAATCCACCCTTGTGCTGTGTGGCTTCATGTCACCGTATACATTTGCAGAGCAGCTTCTTTGGGGTCCCAGTGAGCCTCTCTTCCTAAGGGGAAACTGAGAAGAGGGAGCTTAGGGGCTCCAATTGGCATTCACTATCCCCACCTTCCCTACCCAATGTCCATTCTAAATTCCCTGCTTCCTCAGCTACCACCTCCATGGCTTACCTACTGAGTTGACTCTTACTCCCATTCCTGAGAGGTCTGAACCCCTGATAATCACACTTTTCTTAGATCAGGATGGCTGCACTTGTCCATTCACAGTCACATCTGGATAAGGGAGTAACAGGAAGTGCCCCCACAGATCACCTGAGTTCTGTACATATTCCTCTCATTGTATAAGAAAGAGGTGTCAGCCTCACCTTTTCCTGCTGGTCAGGGCCAATGACACCTTTCAGGACAATGACTCCTGTTCTTGCCTGCTTGTCCTGAATATAAAGAGCCAAAGTACCCAGAGGGCAGCCGAGGCTGGTAGTTTAATGGAAATCTTGCTGTGTTCCTTGGCAAGGGTGTGTCCCCTTTTGGAACCAGGACCTCTAATCCTGCAGAGCCCAGAGTTATAGAGACAAAAAGAAAAATCCCCTAGTGGGTCATTGCAAATTATGTTAAGTAGGGCCACTCCTGCTTCTATACCTTGGTTGCTACTGGAGACCCAGCACTATATGGAGGTGTCTGATTCAGTATGCGTACTTCATCCTATGGGATGCCTATGAGTTAGTGTTTCAGTTGTGCCTTTTGCAGAGTGTTGGCTGTGAGTTAGTGTTTCAGCTGCTCCTTTTCAGCACATCATTTCATTACTCTAATAGGCTGGCAGCTTCTGGATGGGGCACTATGTGATATGACCATCAGGTCTCCTGGTTATGGCTGTCACTCTCATACCTCCTTCTCTCCCATACCTTCATTGGGTTCTCTGATCAGATGCTGTATTGTCCAGGATTCTATGACTATGGGATCAGGCGTTCCACAGCCAGACCCTCCAAATCTCATCAAAATCCCATGCAGCTATCTTCTCCTGTGATGCAGTAACAGAGAGACCCAGTTAATTAATTTTATTTATGTAGATCCTGTAAAAATACAACTGAAGAGTGCAATTGGTGCAAAGATAGAAACAAATCTACACATACTAGTCACCTAATTTATGACAAAAATGACACTGCTGTGCAGTGAGTGGTAATAGATGATCATGTTAATACATGGTGCTGGTTGGGTGGTGGTGCGGCCCACACCTGTAATTCCAGTATTGTTGGGGGTGAAGGTGGGAGTATCACTTGAGGCCAGGAGTTTCAGATCAGCCCAGGGAACAAAGTGAGACCCTATGTCTACCAAAAAATGTTTAAAAATTAGATGGACGCGGTGGCACACAACTGTAGTACCAGCTACTTGAGGCTGAAGTGAGCTATGATCATGCCATTGCACTCCAGCCTGGGAAACAGAGTGAAACCTTGTCCCTAAAAAATAAATGAATACATACATACATACATACATACATACATACATACATACATAAAAATAAATGATGCTGGGCTGGGAGCTGTGACTCACGCCTGTAATTCCAGCACTTTGGGAAGCCGAGGCAAGTGGATCACCTGAGGTCAGGAGTTCAAGACCAGCCTGACCAACATGGCGAAACCTCATCTCTACTGAAAATACAAAAATTAGCTGGGCGTGATGGCAGACACCTGTAATCCCAGATACTTGGGAGGCTGAGGCAGGAAAATTGCTTGAACCTGGCAGAGGTTGCAGTGAGCCAAGATCGCACCATTGCACTCCAGAGCCTGGGCAATAGAGTGAGACTCTATCTCAAAAAAAACAAACAAACAACAACAACAACAACAAAAAAAACAAGATGCTGGTCAACTGGATATCCATATGGAAAAAATGTGTCTTGATCTTGAGCCTTCCTTACACTATACTAAAAAAACAAATCCAGCTGGATTGTTGATCTAAATGTGAATGGTAAGACAATAAAGCTTTAGGAGAAAACAGAAAATTTCTGATACCTTGGAGCAGGCAAAGATTTCTTAAAGAGACAACAAAGTACTTACCAAAAAGGAATATACTTATGGGTTGGAGTTTAATAAAATTGAGAACTTATGTTTATCAAACAAACAAAACACATGGAATGTGAAAAGGCAAGCCAGGTCTAGGAGAAAATATTTGCAATGGCACCTGCTTAGCAAAGGACTCTTACCCATTTATGTAAAATTCTCTTATTTTCTTACAAAAAAAAGAGACAACCCAATAAAAAGAGCAATAGGCAAGACTTTAACAGGTGCTTTACCAAAGAGGATATCATTCATTTCATTCGTTTCTGTTTATTTTCTTTTTTTTTTTTTTGAGACTGAGTCTCGCTGTGTCACCCAGGCTGGAGTGCAGTGGCGCGATCTCGGCTTACTGCAAGCTCTGCCTCCCAGGTTCACACCATTCTCCTGCCTCAGCCTCCGAGTAGCTGGGACTACAGGCGCCCGCCACCATGCCCGGCTAGTTTTTTGTATTTTTAGTAGAGACGGGGTTTCACCATGTTAGCCAGGATGGTCTCGATCTCCTGACCTCGTGATCCACCCTCCTCGGCCTCCCAAAGTGCTGGGATTACAGGCTTGAGCCACCGCGCCCGGCCTATTTTCTTTCTTTTTCTTTTTATAATTTATTATTTTTTTAAATTATACTTTAAGTTCTAGGGTTCATGTGCACAACGTGCAGGTTTGTTACATATGTACACATGTGTCATGTTGGTGTGCTGCACCCGTTAATTCGTCATTTACATTAGGTATATCTCCTAATGCTATCGCTCCCCACTCCCTCCACCACACGACAGGCCCTGGTGTGTGATGTTCCCCACCCTGTGTCCAAGTGTTCTCATTGTTCAATTCCCATTTATGAGTCAGAACATGTGGTGTTTGGTTTTTTTGTCCTTGTGACAGTTTGCTCAGAATGATGATTTCTAGTTTCATCGATGTCCCTACAAAGGACATAAACCCACCTTTTTTTATGGCTGCATAGTATTCCATGGTGTATATGTGCCACATTTTCTTAATCCAGTCTGTCATTGATAGACATTTGGATTGGTTGCAAGTCCTTGCTATTGTGAATAGTGCTGCAGTAAACATAAGTGTGCATGTGTCTTTATAGCAGCATGATTTATAATCCTTTGGGTATATGCCCAGTAATGGGATGGCTGGGTCAAATGCTATTTCTAGTTCTAGATCCTTGAGGAATCATCACACTGTCTTCCACAATGGTTGAACTAGTTTACAGTCCCACCAACAGTGTAATAGTGTTCCTATTTCTCCACATCGTCTCCAGCACCTGTTTCCTGACCTTTTTAATGATCGCCATTCTAACTGGTGTGAGATGGTATCTCATTGTAGTTTTGTTTTGCATTTCTCTGATGGTCAGTGATGATGAGCATTTTTTTCATGTGTCTGTTGGCTGCATAAATGTCTTCTTTTGAGAAGTGTCTGTTCATATCCTTCACCCACTTTTTGATGGAGTTGTTTGATTTTTTTCTTGTAAATTTGCCTAAGTTCTTTGTAGATTCTGGATATAAGCCCTTTGTCAGATGGGTAGATGGTAAAAATTTTCTTCCATTCTGTAGGTTGCCTGTTCACTCTGATGGTAGTTTCTTTTGCTGTGCAAAAGCTCTTTAGTTTAATTAGATCCCATTTGTCAATTTTGGCTTTTGTTGCCATTGCTTTTGGTGTTTTAGCCATGAAGTCCTTGCCCATGCCTATGTCCTGAATGGTATTGTCTAGGTTTTCTTCTAGGGTTTTTATGGTTTTAGGTCTAACATTTAAGTATTTAATCCATCTTAATTAATTTTTGTATAAGGTGTAAGGAAGGGATCCAGTTTCAGCTTTCTACATATGGCTAGCCAGTTTTCCAAGCACCATTCATTGAATAGGAAATCCTTTCCCCATTTCTTGTTTTTGTCAGGTTTGTCAAAGATAAGATGGTTGTAGATGTGTGGTATTATTTCTGAGGGCTCTGTTCTGTTTCATTGGTCTATATCTCTGTTTTGGTACCAGTACCATGGTGTTTTGGTTACGGTAGCCTTGTAGTATAGTTTGAAGTCAGGTAGCTTGATGCCTCCAGCATTGTTCTTTTGGCTTAGAATTGTCTTGGCAATGTGGGCTCTTTTTGGGTCCATATGAACTTTAGTTTTTTCCAATTCTGTGAAGAAAATCATTGGTAGCTTGATGGGGATGGCATTGAATCTATAAATTGGGCAGTATGGCCATTTTCATGATATTGATTCTTCCTATCCATGAGGATGGAATGTTCTTCCATTTGTTTGTGTCCTCTTTTATTTTGTTGAGCAGTGGTTTGTAGTTCTCCTTGAAGAGGTCTTTCGCATCCCTTGTAAGATGGATTCCTAGGTATTTTATTCTCTTTGAAGCAATCGTGAATGGGAGTTCACTCATGATTTGGCTCTCTGTTTGTCTGTTATTCGTGTATAGGAATGTTTGTGATTTTTGCACATTGATTTTGTATCCTGAGACTTTGCTGAAGTTGCTTATCAGCTTAAGGAGCTTTTGGGCTGAGATGATGGAGTTTTCTAGATATACAATCATGTCATCTACAAACAGGGACAGTTTGACTTCCTCTTTTCCTAATTGAATGCCCTTCATTTCTTTCTCCTGCCTGATTGCGTTGGCCAGAACTTCCAACACTATGTTGAATAGGAGTGGTGAGAGAGGGCATCCCTATCTTGTACCAGTTTTCAAAGGGAATGCTTCCATTGCCCATTCAGTATGATATCGGCTGTGGGTTTGTCATAAATAGCTCTTACGATTTTGAGATATGTCTCATCAATACCTAGCTTATTGAGAGCTTTTAGCATGAAGAGCTGTTGAATTTTGTCAAAGGCCTTTTCTGCATCTATTGAGATAATCATGTGGTTTTTGTCTTTGGTTCTGTTTATATGATGGATTATGCTTATTGATTTGCGTATGTTGAACCATCCCAGGGATGAAGCCAACTTGATCATGGTGGATAAGCTTTTTGATGTGCTGCTGGATTTGGTTTCCCAGTATTTTACTGAGAATTTTTGCATTGATGTTCATCAGGGGTATTGTTCTAAAATTCTCTTTCTCTTGTTGTATCTCTGTCAGGCTTTGGTATCAGGATGATGTTGGCCTCATAAAATGAGTTAGGGAGGATTCCCTCTTTTTCTATTGATTGGAATAACTTCGGAAGGAATGGTACCAGTTCCTCTTTCTACCTCTGGTAGAATTTGGCTGTGAATACATCTGGTCCTGGATTTTTTTTGGTTGGTAGGCTATTAATTATTGCCTCAATTTCAGAGCCTGCTATTGGTCTATTCAGGGATTCAACTTCTTCCTGGCTTAGTCTTGGGAGGGTGTATGTGTCCTGGAATTTATCCATTTTTTCTAGATTTTGTAGTTTATTTGCATAGAGTTGTTTATAGTATTCTCTGATAATAGTTTGTATTTCTGCGGGATTGGTGGTGATAATCCCCTTTATCATTTTTTATTGCACCTATTGGATTCTTCTTTCTTTTCTTCTTTATTAATCTTGCTAGTGGTCTATGAATTTTGTTGATATTTTCAAAAAACCAGCTCCTGGATTCATTGATTTTTTGAAGGGTTTTTTTGTGTCTCTATCTCATTCAGCTCTGCTCTGAACTTAGTTATTTCTTGCCTTCTGCTAGCTTTTGAATGTGTTTTCTCTTGCTTCTCTAGTTCTTTTAATTGTGATGTTAGGGTGTCAGTTTTAGATCTTTCCTGCTTTCTCTTGTGGGCATTTAGTGCTATAAATTTCGCTCTACACACTGCTTTAAACGTGTCCCAGAGATTCTGGTATGTTGTGTCTTTTTTCTCATTGGTTTCAAAGAACATCTTTATTTCTGTCTTCATTTCGTTATGTACCCAGTAGTCATTCAGGAGCAAGTTGTTCAGTTTCCATGTAGTTGAGCAGTTTTGAGTGAGTTTCTTAATCCTGAGTTCTAGTTTGATTGCACTGTGATCTGAGAGACAGTTTGTTATAATTTCTGTTCTTTTACATTTGCTGAGGAGTGCTTTATTTCCAACTCTGTGGTCAATTTTGTAATAAGTGTGATGTGGTGCTGAGAAGAATGTATATTCTGTTGATTTGGGGTGGAGAGTTCTTTAGATGTCTATTAGCTGCACCAAGCTCTGCTTGGTGCAGAGCTGAGTTCAATTCCTGGATACCCTTGTTAACTTTCTGTCTCGTTGATCTGTCTAATGTTGACAGTAGGGTGTTAAAGTCTTCCATTATTGTGTGGGAGTCTAAGTCTCTTTGTAGGTCTCTAAGGACTTGCTTTATGAATCTGGGTGTTCCTGTATTGGGTGCATGTATATTTAGGATAGTTAGCTCTTCTTGTTGAATTGATCCCTTTACCATTATGTAATGGTCTTCTTTGTCTCTTTTGATCTTGTTGATTTAAAGTCTGTTTTATCAGAGACTAGGATTGCAACCCCTGCTTTTTTTTTTTGTTAGTTTTCCCTTTGCTTGGTAGATCTTCCTCCATCCCTTTATTTTGAGCCTATGTATGTCTCTGCATGTGAGATGGTTCTCCTGAATACAGCAGACTGATGGGTCTTGACTCTTTATCCAGTTTGCCATTCTGTGGCTTTTAATCAGAGCATTTAGTCCATTTACATTTAAGGTTAATATTGTTATGTGTGTATTTGATCCTGTCATTATGATGTTAGCTGGTTATTTTGCTCGTTAGTTGATGCAGTTTCTTCCTAGCATTGATGGTCCTTACAATTTGGCATGTTTTTGCAGTGGCTGGTACTGTTTGTTCCTTTCCATGTTTATTGCTTCCTTCAGGAGCACTTGTAAGGCAGGCCTGGTGGTGACAAAATCTCTCAGCATTTGCTTGTCTGTAAAGGATTTTATTTCCCTTCACTTATGAAGCTTAGTTTGGGTGGATATGAAATTCTGGGTTGAAAATTCTTTTCTTTAAGAATGTTGAATATTGACCCCCACTCTCTTCTGGCTTGTAGAGTTTCTGCTGAGAGATCTGCTGTTAGTCTGATGGGCTTCCCCTTGTGGGTAACCCGACCTTTCTTTCTGGCTGCCCTTAACATTTTTTCCTTCATTTCAACATTGGTGAATCTGAAAATTATATGTCTTGGAGTTCCTCTTCTCGAGGAGTATCTTTGTGGTGTTCTCTGTATTTCCTGAATTTGAATGTTAACCTGCCTCGCTAAGTTGGGGAAGTTCTCCTGGATAATATCCTGCAGAGTGTTTTCCAACTTGGTTCCATTCTCTCCGTCACTTTCAGGTACACCAATCAGACATAGATTTGGTCTTTTCACACACTCCCATATTTCTTGGAGGCTTTGTTTGCTTCTTTTTACTCTTTTTTCTGTAAACTTCTCTTTTCGCTTCATTTCATTCATTTGATCTTCAATCACTGATACCGTTTCTTCCACTTGATCAAATTTGTTACTGAAGCTTGTGCATGCGTCACATAGTTCTCGTGCCATGGTTTTCAGCTCCATCAGGTCATTTAAGGACTTCTCTACACTGTTTATTCTAGTTAGCCATTCATCTAATCTTTTTCAAGATTTTTAGCTTCCTTGCAATGGGTTTGAACATGCTCCTTTAGCTCGGAGAAGTTTGATCGTCTGAAGCCTTCTCTCAGGTATTGTGGAGATTACGTTATATTAGTACACAGATATCTTCCTCATTCTTTCAAAAATCACTTTACATTCCATTGTGTGGTTGTATTGCAGTTTATTCACTAAGTCACCTATTGATGCATATTTGGACTGTTTCCAATATTTTGTGACTGTGAGTAAGGCCACAGTGAAAACCCTTGGATGCATGTTGTTTCATATTGGTGGAGATATATCTTCTAAATACTTTCTTAGTAGTGGAGTTCCTGGATTGAAAAGTAAATGCAATTGTTTAGATATTGCTAGGTTACTCTTCATAGGAACCAAGCACTATTTTGTACTCTCTCCAGTAGTGTACAAAAGTGCCTGTTTCTCCACAGCCCCACTAACAGAGTTTATTCTCAAACTTAGGTTTTTTTTAGTCTGATAGGTGAGAAATGGTAATTGCATTGTGATTTTATTTGCTTTTCTCTTATCACAAGAAAGATTAACTATCTGTTCATATGTTTGAGGGTCATTTAATATCTTTTTCTATAAACAGCCTATTCTTGTATTTTGCCCATTTTTCTATTAGAGTTTAAAAAAATTTTTTTTTCCTCTCCTTTTAAGAACTCTTTATATTTTAGGGAGGTAAGCCCTCTATACTCTAAGTTGCTAGTATTTTTCTACTAATTAAGCATTTGTATTTTCACTTTACTTAGGAGATTTTTGTGATGCAAATGTATTTTTTTTTTAAAAAATAACCTCTTTTGGGAGGCTGAGGTAGGAAAATCACTGGAGGCCAGGAGTTCACAACCAGCCTGGGCAACATTGTGAGGATTCGTTTTTACAAAAAAAAAAAAAAAAAATAGTAATAGAGAAAAAAGAAAGAAAGAGAGAGAGAGACAGACAGACAGACAGACAGACAGACAGAAAGAAAGAAAGAAAGAAAGAAAGAAAGAAAGAAAGAAAGAAAGAAAGAAAGAAAGAAAGGTGGGAGGGAGGGAGGGAGGGAGGAAGGGAGGGAAGGAGGAAGGAAGGAAGGAAGGAAGGAAGGAAGGAAGGAAGGAAGGAAGGAAGGAAAAAATTAGCCAGGTGTGGTGGTATGCACCTGTAGTTCAAACTACTCAAGAGGCCAAGGTGGGAGAATTGCTTCATCCCAGGAGTCTGAGGCTGGAGTGAGTCATTATTGCACCACTGCAGTGTAGTCTGGGTGACAGAGAAAACCTCTGTCTCAAAAGAATTTTTAATGTAAAAAATTTCTCAAGTGTATTAGTCTGTTTTCACACTACTGATAAAGACATATCCAAGACTGGGACATAAAAGAGGTTTAATTGGACTTGCAGTTCCACATGACTGGGGAGGCCTCAGAATCATGACTGGAGGTGAAAGACACTTCTTACATGATGGTGGCAAGAGAAAATGAGGAAGAAGCAAAAGTGGAAACCCCTGATAAACCCATCAGACCTTGTGAGACTTATTCACTGTCATTAGAATAGCACTGGAAAGACTGGCTCCCATGATTCAATTACCTCCCCCTGGATCCCTATCACAACACGTGGGAATTCTGGGAGATAAAATTCAAGTTGATATTTGGGTGGGGAAACAGCCAAACCATATCATTCTGCCCCTGGCCCCTCCAAATATCATGTCCTCCCATTTCAAAACCAATCATGCCTTCCCAACAGTCCCCAAAGTCTTAACTCATTTCAGCATTAACCCAAAAGTTCACAGTCCAAAGTCTCACCTGAGACAAGGCAAATCACTTCTGCCTATCAGCCTGTAAAATCAAAAGCAAGCTAGTTACTTCCTAGATATAATGGGGGTACAGGTATTGGGTAAGTACAGCCATTCCAAATGGGAGAAATTAGCCAAAACAAAGATGTTACAGGACCCAGGCAAGTCCAAAATCCAGCAGAGCAGTCAAATTTTAAAGCTCCAAAATGATTTCCTTTGTCTCCAGGTCTCACATACAGATCACACTGATGCAAGAGATGGGTTCCCATGGTCTTGGGCAGCTCCGCCCCTGTGGCCTTACAGAATACAGCATCCCTCCTGGCAGCTTTCCCGGACTGGTGTTGAGTGTCTGTGGCTTTTCCAGGTGCATGGTGCAAGACCATTCCGGGGTCTGGAGGACAGTGGCCCTCTTCTCACAGCTCCACTAGGCAGTGCCCCAGTAGGGACTCTGTGTGGGGGCTCTGACCCCACATTTCCCTTCCACACTGTCCTAGCAGAGGTTCTCCAGGAGGGCCCCACCTCTGCAGCAAACTTTTACCTGGGCGGGGCGTTTCCATAAATCTTCTGAAATCTAGGCGAAGGTTCCCAAACCTCAATTCTTGATTTCTGTGCACCCACAGGCTCAACACCATGTGGAAGCTGCCAAGACTTGGGGCTTCCACCCTCTGAAGCCACAGCCTGAGTTGTACATTGGCCCCTTTCAGCCATGGCTGCAGTGGCTGGGACACAGGGCACCAAGTTCCTAGACTGCAAACAGCACGAGGACCCTGGACCCGGCCCACAAAACCACTTTTTCTTCCTGGGCCTCTGGGCCTGTGATGGGAGGAACTGCTGTGAAGCTCTCTGAAACGGCCTGGAGACATTTTCCCTATGGTCTTGTGGATTAACATTGGGCTCCTTGCTACTTACGCAAATTTCTACAGCTGGCTTGAATTTCTCCCCAGAAAATGGGTTTTCCTTTTCTATTGCGTAGTCAGGCTGCAAATTTTCTGAACTTTTATGCTGAATGCCTTTAACAGTACCCAAGTCACATCTTGAATTCTTTGCTGCTTAGAAATTTCTTCTGCCAGGTACACTAAATCATCTCTCTCAAGTTAAAAGTTCCACAAATCTCTTGGGGAGGGGCAAAATGCTGCCAGTGTCTTTGCTAATACATAACAAGAGTCACCTTTGCTCCAGTTCTCAGCAAGTTCCTCATGTCCCTCTGAGACCACCTCAGCCTTGACCTTATTGTTCATATCATTATCAGCATTTTGGTTAAAGCCATTCAACAAGTCTCTAGGGAGTTCCAAACTTTCCCACGTTTTCCTGTCTTCTTCTGAGCCCTCCAAACTATCCAACCTCTGCCTGTTATCCAGTTCCAAAGTTGCTTCCACATTTCGGGTACCTTTTCAGCAGTGCCCCACTCTACTGGTACCAATTTACTGTATCAATTTGTTCTCTCACTGCTGATAAAGACATTCCTGAGACTGGGACAAAAAGGATATTTAACTGAACTTATAGTTCCACATGACTGGGGAGGCCTCAGAATCATGACAGGAGACAAAAGGCACTTCTTACATGGCAGCGGCAAGAGAAAATGAAGAAGAAGCAAAAGTGGAAATCCCTGATAAACCCATCAGATCTCGTGAGACTTATTCACTATCATGATAATAGCATGGGGAAGACAGGCCTCCATGATTCAGTTACCTCCCCCTGGGTCCCTCCCACAACACGTGGGAATTCTGGGAGACACAATTCAAGTTGAGATTTTGGGTGGGAACACAGCCAAACCGTATCATCAAGTTTTTATTGTTTCCAGACTTTGAGTCATGAATTGAAAGGCCTTCCCTATTCCTGGGTTATAAAAGAATTTACCTGTATTTCCTTCTAGTACTTGTATGGTTTCTTTTTTTGGCATGTAGTTATATGAATTGGAGTTTATACTGATACACAGTATGAGGTATGGATCCAGTTTTATCTTGTCTTCAAATAGTTATCCATTTATCCCAACATCATGTATTAAAAAGTCAATTTTTCCCACCCTCACCTCACAAACTTAGTGATTTCAGAAGTCACCTGTAGTATGTATTAAATGTGTATATGTGTTTGAGCCTATTTAAATTTTTTTTCTTTGACATACTGATTTCATTTCATTTGAATATATATCCAGTAGTGGGATTGCTGGATCATATGACAGTTTTATTTTTAATTTTTTTAAAGACCCTCCACACTGTTTTCTATAATGGCTGTATTAATTTATATTCTCACCAACAATGTACAAGAGTTCCCTTTTCTCTACATTCTTGCTAGTACTTGTTATCTTTTGTCTTTTTGATAGCAGCTATTCTAACAGTTGCAAAGTGATAGCTCATTGTGGTTTAATTTGCATTTCCCTGACTAGTGATATTAATCATTTTTTCTTTTTCTTTTTTATTATTATTATAATTTAAGTTCTAGGGTACATGTGCATAACATGCAGGTTTGTTACATATGTATACAGTTGCCATGTTGATGTGCTGCACCTATTAACTCATCATTTACATTAGGTATGTCTCCTAATGCTATCCCTCCCCACTTCCCCCACCCCATAACAGGCTCCGGTGTGTGATGTTCCCTACCCTGTGTCCAAGTGTTCCTATTGTTCAATTCCCACCTATGAGTGAGAACATGTGGTGTTTGGTTTTTTTGTCCTTGTGATAGTTTGCTCAGAATGATGGTTTCCAGCTTCATCCATGTTCCTACAAAGGACGTGAACTCACCCTTTTTCATGGCTGCATAGTATTCCATGGTATATATGTGCCACATTTTCTTAATCCAGTCTATCATTGATGGACATTTGGGTTGGTTCCAGGTCTTTGCTATTGTGAATAGTGCTGCAATAAACATATGCGTTCATGTGTCTTTATAGCAGCCGGATTTATAATCCTTTGGGTATATGCCCAGTAATGGGATGGCTGGGTCAAATGCTATTTCTAGTTCTAGATCCTTGAGGAATCACCACACTGTCTTCCACAATGGTTGAACTAGTTTACAGTCCCACTAATAGTGTAAAAGTGTTCCTATTTCTCCACATCCTCTCCAGCACCTGTTGTTTCCTGACTTTTTAATGATCGCCATTCTAACTGGTGTGAGATAGTATCTCATTGTGGTTTTGATTTGCATTTCTCTGATGGCCAGTGATGATGAGCATTTTTTCATGTGTCTGTTGGTTGCATAAATGTCTTCTTTTGAGAAGTGTCCGTTCATATCCTTTATCCACTTTTTGATGGGGTTGTTTGATTTTTTCTTGTAAATTTGTTTAAGTTCTTTGTAGATTCTGGATATAAGCCCTTTGTCAGATGGGTAGATGGTAAAAATTTTCTCCCATTCTGTAGATTGCCTGTTCACTCTGATGGTGGTTCTATTCTGTTCAGAAAATTCTGTTCTATTGGTCTGTCTGTCCAATCGTGAACTACTATTATGCTAATTTAATTATAGAAACTTTACAGTATGTTTTCATATCTGATATAGCTATGTGCCCCTCCCCACCACTGCTCTTGTCTTTCTTGTCTCTTGGCTGTTCTTGCCTGTCCTTTTACCTATGTGACTTTATTTTTTTAATTGTATAAATTTATGGAATATAAGTACAATTTTATTACATGCATAGTGGTGAAGTTAGGGCTTTTAGGATATCCATCACCCAAATAATGTACTTTGTACCCATTAAGTGATTTCCAATTATCCATCCCCTTCCACCCCTTCACTCTTCTGAGTCTTCATTGTCTATCATTACCCTCTCTACTTACATATACACCTTTTCTGGCACTCATTTATAAGTGAGAACATGAAATATTTGTATTTCTGTGTCTGGCTTGTTTCATTTATGATAATGCCCTCCTGTTCCATCCAAGTTGCTGCAAAAGACATGATTTCATATTTTTATGGCTGAATAGTACTTCATTATGTATATATACCACATTTTCTTAATCCAGTCACCTGCTGATGGAAACTTAGGTTGCTTCCACATCTTTGCTATTGTGAATAGTTGATAAACATACATGTGCAAGTATCTTTTTGATATATTGATTTCTTTTTCTTTGGCCAGATACTCAGTGATCAGATTGCTGGATCAAATGGTAATTCTATTTTTAGTTCTTTGAGAAATCTCCCTACTGTTTTCTGTAGAGATTGTACTAATTTACCTTCCCCTCAACAGTGTATAAGCATTCCCTTTTTCTCCACACCCTCTCCCAGATCTTTTATCTTTTTAATAATAGCTTCTGATTGGGTTAAGATGATATCTCATTGTGGTTTAAATTTGCATTTCTCTGATGATTAGTGATGTCAATCATTTTTTTTCATATACCTGTTGGTCATTTGTATGTCTTCTTTTGAAAAAATGTCTATTTATGTCCTTTGCTCACTTTTTAATGACAGTATTTGTTTGTTTTTTCCTGTTGAGTTTTTTGAGTTCCTTGTATATTCTGGATATTAGTTGCCTGTAGGATAGTTTCCAAGTATTTCTCTCATTCTGCAGATTATTTGTTCACTCTGTTGATTATTTCTTTTGCTGTTCAGAAGTGTTTTCGTTTAGTTAAGTCCCATTTGCCTGTTTTTATTGCCTGTGCTTTTGAGGTCTTAGTCACAAATTCTTGCCTAGACCTATATCTAGAAGAATTTTCCCTAGGTTTTCTTCTAATAGTTTTTATAGGTTTGGGTCTTATGTTTAAGTCTTTAATCTATCTTGAGTTGATTTTGTTATATCCATGTGACTTTAGAATAATCTTGTCTTCTTTATGAAAAATCTTGTTAGCATTTTTGTTGGAATCACAATAAATAAATAAATAGGTTAACTTTGGAAGAACTAACATCTTTATGATAATGGATTTCCTTATCCAAGAATATAGTGTGTGTCCCAATTATTCAAGCATAACTTTGTGTCTTTCTGAAATGTTTTGAATTTTTCCTCATATAGATTTTGTATGTTTCATGTTCAATTGTCTTCCTAGGTATTTTATGGTTTTTTGGTTGTTGGCTTTTTGTTTTGAAATAGGGTCTTGCTCAGTTGCCTAGGTTGGAGTGCAGTGGCATGAACATGGCTCACTGCAGCCTTGATCTCTTGGGCTCAAACAATCCTTCTGCCTCAGACTTCTGGGCAGCTGGGACTACAGGTATGTGCCACACTTGGCTAATTTTTTTTTTCCATAAAGATGGGGTTTTTCTCCGTTGAGCAGGCTGGTCTAGAACTCCTAGCCTTAAGTGACCCTTCTGCCTTGCTCTCCCAAAGTGCTGAGATTACAGGTGTGAGCTACTGCATCTGGCCTGTTGTTTTTTAAATGGGATCTTCTCTTTCATGATACATTCTAAGTGGTTTACATTTACATTTGTGGATAGGAAAGCTATTGATTATTTCATTCAATATTAAATTTACATTTTTTTATTTTACTGAATTCTTTTTTATTGGTTATGTGTAATTTTTCATGAATGTATAGTATTGCATTATATAAAAATACTATAAGTTAATTAACCACACTCTTGATATTGAACATTTAGTTGTATGTGTGTGGGAGGTTGGTATGTTTTATATTTTTCCACTATTAATACAAAGGTGTTTACATTCTAGTAGCTAAATATTTTTTGTTTCTTTCATCATTTCCTTATAATAAGTTCCTGGAAGTGAATTTGCTGCTTCATTGGATGTCAAAACTGGAAAGCTTTAAGAAATATGTTTTGACAAATTGCCCTGGAGAGAGCTTGTACCCATTTATTCTCTAACAAGTTATGTCTGAGAAGGAACAGAGTTTAATTTTACTGGGCCAAGCAAAACATCAAGCTCATTAAAGGCCTAGGGCAATGACTTTCAAATTATTTAGCCACAGACTTTCTGTTTACAAGGAAGTTTGTGTATTATATTGAGTTATATGAAATTGACATTTTTGCAGGTAATATGGTTGAATATCAGCAGTTTCCTATGGTTCAACCTAACAGAAGCCTAACAGGTACAGAAAAAAAAAAAAAAAGCACAGCTGTTCTGACTGATGATGGAGTAGGGGTATTCAGAAGACCTCAGAGAAGGGCGTAAGAGCAGCTCTCTAGGCACAAAGCCCTAGGTGGGAAGGCAGGTGTGGGATCTGGGAACCCTCAGGGCCTGAGTTAGGGTGAGTGTGTGAGCAAGGGTGGTGGACAGTGTGAGGGCCCTGACTGCCTGTTGGATAGGAGCTGGCAGAGAGGACAAGAACATCAACATCTGGCAAGGGAACAGGTGCTTTGGACATTTGCCTTTAACAGCAAGTCTGACTTTGCCTTTTGTGGGATTGCAATGTTTGAGAAGCAGTATCAAGTTCCTACAGTGTCTTTGTGATGTGTGGAAAGATGTGAGTTCAATCCCAGATCAAGTATTTATTAACAAAGTGACTTAGGGCAAGTTTTTAAGCTTTTCTATGAGTTAGTGTTCTTTCCTGTAAACTGTGAATAAGAATTCCTGCCGTATCAGTTTGTTGTTAAAATACGATCCTATGGTTGGGTGTGGTGGCTCACGCCTGTAATCCCAGCACTTTGGGAGGCTGAGGCGGGGGGATCACAGGGTCAGGAGTCCATACCAGCCTGGCCAATATGGTGAAACGTCATCTCTACTAAAAATGCAAAAATTAGCCCGGCGTGGTGGTGGGCGCCTCTAATCCCAGCTACTTGGGAGGCTGAGGCAGGAGAATGTCTTGAACCTGGGAAGCTGAAGTTGCAGTGAGCCGAGATCATGCCACTGCACTCCAGCCTGGGCAACACAGTGAGGCTCCATCTCAAAAAAAAAAAATGATACTACAAGGTACCTTAGATACTTAATGTATTACATAGCACACAATAGATTCTCAAAAATGTTAGTTGTAATAATAATTTTATTAATCACATTCATTTCTTTTGTTCTCATCAAGGTTCAAAAAGACATCCAAATGTGTGTTAATTTACAGAGTTTATCTTAGGGATTCCACCTCCCTAACATGTCTGTGAACCAAGGAATACAATAGCAGTAATAATTCCTCTCATTTTATAGAAAAGAAACTAAAGCAGCTTATTATTTAGCTCCATGAGGACCATTAAGCACTGGGACTCATTTTTATTCTCAAAGACTTCCAGGTGAAAAAGACCTGGAAATCATCCGTTAGTTCAGGTTGAGTCGTATTTCTGATTCACATCTGCAACACTCTTGGTGAGACACAAGCAAGCCTAAAGATGGATAGCAAAATCCACAATACCCATGCTATCACGCCTCTTTCAAGGTCTCATGTAAATATTATTAATTTTTTTAACTTGTCCAAGTTCACAAAGCTAACTCTTTTTTAATGATATTTATTTTACTGCTGAACCCTGATGGGCCTCAGAATCCTTTTCAACAAACTCTGGAAGCAGCTAATACTAAACAATTTGATCTGTCACATTGAGTTGAAATCTATGTGCTGTTCTGACCCAGCCTCTAGCTGAGAGCTAGCAAAAAGTTGGGAATGCATTTCTACTTGCAAGAGCTAGTTTCATCTCTGGAAAAACATGCCGTCTCATTTCACTTATGAATTCCCCCAAAATATATGCATAAATGCTTAATAAAGATTTTTATAATGAATGAATGAATAAATAAATAAAAGAGTTACAGAAGTCTTTCATAATTTGCCTCAGATCTCCTGGAAAATGTGTTGGTTCATCAAACATTTATTGAGAACCTATTATGTTAAGTACTACTTATGTGAGGTGATCAGGAAAGTCTGCAATGATACGACTTTTTAAATTACGGTGAAATATACGTAACATAAAATTGACCAGTTTAACCATTTGAAAGGTACAGTTCAGTGGCATTAAGTTCAGTCTCACTGTTGTGCAACCATCATCCACATCCATCTCCAGAACTTATTCACGGTCATAAACTGAAACTCTGAACTCATTAAACCAAAATCATCCACTATCCCATCCCCCCATCCCCTGGTAACCACTGTTCTACTTTCTGTCTCTATGAATTTGACTACTCTAAGAACCTCATCAGTGAAATCATTCAATATTTATCCTTTTGTTTCTGGCTTATTTTACTCAGGATAATGTCTTCAAAGTTCACCCATCTTGTAGCACATATGAGAAGATGACTTTTAAAAAAGTTTTTAATTAAAATTTAATGTAAAAAGTGAAAAGTGCATAACTTGTTCACAACCTGAACACATCAGGGTAAGTAGAGTAAGAAATGGAAGGTTACTAGAAGGGCAGAAGACTTCCCCATACTCCACTCCTAACACTCGAGAATAATCTCTATCCTGACTTCTGACAGCACAGATTAATTTTGCCTAGTTTTTAAACTTTATGTAAATTAAAGTATACAGTTTTTATCTTTTTCTATTTGCTTTCTTTTGCTCAATATAATGTTTGTGCTATTCATCCATATTGTTGTGTGTAGTTATATTTCTTTCATTCTCATTGCTATATAGTATTTTATCATGTGAATATACCACAATTTGTATATCATTATATTGTTAATGGAGACTCAGGTAGTTTCTGTTTTTTTTGTTAATATAAATAGTCTTGTATGGCTAGGCATAGTGGCTCACGCTTGTAATATCAGCACTTTGGGATAGGTGGGTGGTTCACTTGAGGCCAGGAGCTTGAGACCAGCCTGGGCAACATAGGGAGACCCTGTATCTACAAAAAATTAAAAAATTGCCCAGGTAGGCCAGGTACAGTGGCTCATGCCTGTAATCGCAGCACTTTGGGAGGCTGAGGTGGGCGGATCATGAGGTCAAGAGATCAAGACCATCCTGGCCAACATGGTGAAACCCTGTCTCTACTAAAAAGACAAAAATTAGCTGGGGATGGTGGTGGGCGCCTGTAGTCCCAGCTACTCAGGAGGCTGAGGCAGGAGAATCTCTTGAACCCTGGAGGCGGAGGTTGCAGTGAGCCAAGATTGCCCCACTGCACTCCAGCCTGGCGACAAAGTGAGACTCCATCTCAAAAAAAAAAAAAAATTATCCAATTGTGGTGGTGCACAGCTATAGTCCTAACTACTTGGGAGACTGAAACAGGAGGATTGCTTGAGCCCAGGAGTTTGAGATTGCAGTAAGCTATGATTGTGCCACTGCACTCCAGCCTGGGCAACATAGCAAGACCCTGTCTCTATAAATAAATAAATAAATAAACAGTACTGCTATGAACATTCCTGTACATGACTTTTGGTGAACATCTGAATGGATTTCTATCATATATATTATACATTACGTATATGCTACATGACTATATCATATAAATATATTGTATATATGCATATATATATATTCAGAATTAAAAACACTGGGTCACAGAGTATGCCTATATTAAGCTTTAGTAGCTTTTCAACATGGTTTACCTTTTAGGAAGGGTCATTTAAGCTGTGGCCTGAAAAACAAAATGGAATGGAAGTTGCATTGAGATTTCCACACTAACATCTCCCTACTGCTATGACGAAAATGTGACCTTTTATAGAGTAGTTAGAGTCAAATGGGAGAAGTCCCTTGCCTCTTTTTTGCTGTGGTCTCCCAGTACACTTTAGTGCGAGGAGCCTCTGTCATTTTGGTCAGACCCAGGGAGTCGAGAAATGACGACTGATGACTCAGCCTCCTCAGCTCGGCTTCCCAGAGCTCCACTCACCACATCAGTGAGCCTGGCACGCAGGGGGAGACATAAACACAACCATGGTGTTGATATCAATCCTAGCAGAGTTGTCACAAGCCAAGGCCTGGGAAGAGGAGGAAAGAATCAGGATAAAAACTTCAGGGGAAAAAAGACCAAGTGAGAGAGCTGAAAGTCATGACTAAAGAATTGTGTAAGTAACAGGGGCAAATGACAACAAAAGGCCTCTACTGCTAAAATAATCAGTGGTACCTGTTTCAGATCCCCAGGCATCTCTGTTTTTGGGAGGTCTTAGGACGCAGGGCTTTGCCAGTTGTGTGGCCTGGGGTGACAGCCAACTGATGGAAGCTGGAATTCAGGACTTTCTTCTCAACAGAAGTTAAAGAAGGCAAAAAAATAAAATAAAATAAATAAATAAAAATAATAATAATAAAAAACCCAAACAAAAAATCTGGCCACAAGTAATATCTATCAGTGCTGTGTGGGTGTGAGAGCCTGCCCCTTTGTCTTAATAGAGAATATAAACATACCTGAGGAGGAGCCCCAAAGACCTGGTAGGAATGGGTCATTTTGAGAAAAAGTTTCCAATGGGAAAGATAAAAATCTAGTTGTTTTGCCCTTCAATGTTTTAGAGTTTCCTCAGAGTATAGAGAACTCGTAGTGTGCTTCTCCTTAAGGTACTGCTCGTAGAGTCCCGTCTTTTAAAGAAAAGGAACAGAGTGAAAAATGACTGATGCATCAAAGTGAGGTTTCCTTTTCCAAACATATGTCCATAAGTGACTGATCTGGGGGCCCTTCAGAATTGCATGCTGTGTCTTTAACCCATTTCCTGTTTAGAAAAAAAATGTGGCTCACTGCCAGCACAGTGTTCTTGGGGCAAATGGGAGGTGGCTTTAGGTAGCCAGACAGGTATGCAGCAAACTACCTTTCATAACCATGCCTCAGGCCAGAAGGAATTGGGTCTTATGCCAAAAATCTCTTTTGATTATCTTTGTTTAGTACGTACAAAAATTGAGACTTAAAAAGTATTTCAGGGCCATCATTTTAAATTTCAGTGAAATGTTCATGTTATTGATTAGAGTTGCATCTGTAAAAAGTATTGAAGATTGAAGTGTGTATCTATTCTGTAACAGTTGCATATGTGTGTATTCTAACAGAATTTCTTGTATGAAATAACTGCCTCTCATTTATTTGTTTCTCTTGAGTTCTCAAGGAAAATACAAGTTAAATTAGCTAAGACAATTCTGATTAGTTTGGTTCCACTTACCTGCAATATTGATTTCTCTCTATATATAGATAAAAGAAGTCAATTTAAACATGTTGACCCATGTGGTCCAGTTTATATGACATTCAAATAAACACAACTTTGAACACCAAGACTAATCGGAAAGTAATTCAAATATTAACAGGGACTCTTGAAGAATGTCCAAGGAATATCTAGCAGACATCCTAACAATTATTTCTGCATCTTTCTTTCTGTTGCCCACCACTCTGAAGTTTTTTTTCAAAGACTTGCTCAGCTCACAAAATCTTATTCTCATCCCTGCATTGCACTCAGGGTTCCGGTCTTTTTCCTCCCTGTCTCCCAACAAGCACAAAAATAAATAAATTTGTCTCTTTATAAGATTGAAAAAAAAAATCCCAGGCTGTATCTTATCTTCCAGTTCTCAGATCTTTCTATCCAATGGCCTGATTAGCTTCACAGAAGTACTGGAGACAAGCTCGCGGTCACAGAGAGGGAAGACTGTGAACCCTTATACATTCATGCTTATGGTCCCAGTTGCACAATAATTTTAAATACAATTCCTACAACAGGCTGTTTCCCAGTCACTAAATGACAAAACTTTCTTTGCAATAAGAGGCAAGGCCAATAGTGACCAAAATTCACATTTTTGAAGACTGGAGAAAGGGATGAGGGAAGAGTTGAAATGTGGTATAAAACGAGAAACATCTTTGAGCAGAGGCGGCATTCTGCCTTAGACCCACCTCTTCCCCTCCTCTCATGATATCACACATGCTGATGCTTTTCCCTAGAAGCCCTATTTCTTGAAATCTGCGATCATAACCCAACAAATCATTCCCTTGAAAGTTCGCTTACTTTTTGATGGTTATTTGATATGAAGAAGACATTGAAAAGAGAGCAGAACTTCAAAGTTGAATTTGGCCATTTCCATGCTAGTTCATATTGGTGCCTGAGAGTGTCCTCATTAGGATCTCATTTCTCCGTTAAAGTCAAACAGTATCTGATCTCTGCCCATCCAAGGGCTGGTATGGGCGTAACGCCAGCATTTAATGCTGGAACCTAAAGCTGGGACAGGTAAAGTGCTTCACCTGCAGCATCCAAAAATCAGAGCAGGCAGAGAGGAAGTCTAGGAGTATACAGAGTAAAAACATATAAATAATATGATTTGATAAGATACAAACACAATAAAAAGTTAGAAAAGAAAAATCCTAAATACACATTAAATGTATACATGCTGACGAGATTGACAGATAAGAGGGTTTTCATAGTGTGGTGGAACAAAAGAAGTATTTCCTTAGAGAATAGTATATTAAGAAAATGTCCAGGTCACCAGTATTTGTTCAGAAAGAGCTAGTTTGAAAGCCCCTGGTTATCTTAGGATTAAACTGCCTAGCCCTTAGGGAAGGAGACAAAGGCCTGTTCATTTATTCATTAACTCACAATATATTAAAATTGTACTTACTATATACCAAGCACAGTATTAGGCACTAGAAATAGGGTATGGAATATGACCAACATGTTGCTTATCCTCTGGGAGCTTACAGTATACAGGGAAGACAGACTTTGGAAAGGTTATTACTTATTCAGACAATGAAAGTGTGCAAAGAGAGTGATGATGGAGAAGTGCATGGTGCTGTTGAAGGCATTATAGAAGAATATGACCAAAAAAGAGGACAGGGTCGCTTTCTTATCAGTGAACATCAGTTGAGCAATTCAGGTGCCACTGCTACCACCTCTGGGCATGGGCTTTCTCCCTTGCCTGGAGAGAATACATTAACATCAGATTAAGCAAAGAGCTCATAAAATGCATGATGGCACACTGACCAATCAAAACATACCAAGCATTCTTTTCCAGAGGATTGGGAAAGAGATTCAGTTTGAAATAATTATCTGGCAATAGGTTCAATGTGAAAAAAATAAACATTAAGCCATAATTATTTTTCAACAGAACTGGAGACTTATTCATCCTACTTTCTGAAATTGTATATCTATTTCATAGCACTGGAAGCTCAATACTATGTTTTATGTTCTGGAGGTAAAAACACGATGTCTGTTTTATTTCACAACATGAATTGAAAGCGTTTGTGGGACAGGATGTTGTTTTGGTTCAATAGGTTGTTCAAGGTTCCTTAGGAGTTTTATCCAGTAACTGCTTTCAGCTTTAAGAAATTAATGTTTCCATTTGGTTTTCAGATCCAAAGACTGTGTAAGCAGATTTTTCTGTTTTTGATGCCTCATCCAATTGCTAGTGTGGTTTAAGGTAATCAATCATATAACTGAGTTAAAGAACTCTGGCTAAGAGTTTTTACACAAATAAAACTTGCATAGGTTTGAGTGGGAATGGTGCTTGTTCAAGGACTGCAGGAATAGGTTGTACTCAAACCTCAGAAATGTTCCAGATTTGCAGGTCATGCTCTGGTTGGGAAGGCCGTACCTTATGATTCAGGTAAGATACTGGCAGGGCTCATGCTAGAAAAATGAGAATACCTGATGGGAACAACAAAGTTACTGATTCTCTTGGCTGCCCAGCAAGTCTCTACCTGTCCCTCATGAATCTTTCTGCCAAATTCCAGAAGGAAAAACTGTCTTTCTCTGGGATTTCCAGGGAAGATGGAGGTTCCTTTCCAGCCTTCATTTCATCACAAATTTACTAGTCATATACTGTGGCAGTCATCTAACAGCACAAAGACTGTTTAATTTAAGATTTGAGATAATTTAAGATTATAATCCCAAAGAGCTCACTGTCTAATAAAGGAAAATTAGCATAAATAAAATACTTGCAATGTAGTAAAAGTACAATGCTGGGAACATTCAAGTTATATTTTCAACCAGGAGACAATGCAATTAGCAGTACCGGGATTTAAGAGAGAGAGAGAAGGGTGGCGGAGAATACTGCATAGAAGTAAACAACAAAGTGGGGAAGGGAAGGAAACCCTTCCCCAGGGTTTGTATTTAGGAATACAATGAAATTAGTCAAGGTGGTCACAGCCTATCTTCTTTCAGGACACTTTTCCCCTTCATGGGTCTATCATGCCTATCTTCCAGTGGTCAATACTTTCCTGCTGCCCTCTAGAGGCCCAGAGTTCACCACTCTGGAGTCCTATCTACCTTGGTCTGTCCTTACTCGGCCCAGTATTGTCACCTGCTCTGATCTTTCCCCCAAATTTTATGCTGACTCACTGTATTAGTTTCCTTTTGTTGCAGTAACAATTACCATAAATATAGGGCTTAAAACAGCACAATTTTATTATCTTATTGTTTTGAAGGTCAGAAGTCTGAAATTATATCACTGGGATAAAAACCACGGTGTCGACACAGCTGCATTCCTTTCTGGAAACTCAAGGGGAATCTGTTTTCTTATCTTTTCTAGCTCCTAGAGGCTGCCCACATTCTTTGGCTTGTGGCCCCCTCCCATCTTCAAAGCCAGTGATAACCACTCAAGTCCTTCTCACATTGTGTCCCCTTTGCTTCTGCCATCACATTTTACCCTGACTCTTACACTCCCACTTCCTCTTTCACCAAGCATCCTGCGATGACATTGGGCCCAGTTGGATAATCCTGGATATTCTCTCTCTTTTACAGTCAGCTCATTAATAACCTCAATTTCATCTGCAACCTTAATTCTCTCTTGCCATGTAATGTAATATAGTCACAGGTTCTGGGGATTTGAATGTGGTCATCTTTGGGGGTGATTGTTATTCTGTCTACTTCACCCACCTTCAATTCTACTATCAATCAAAATTTACTTTTATGTTCTTCAATGACTCCTCATTAGCTGAAAAGTGGACCTAATAATTTAACCCAAACAGAAGGTGTTAAAGGGAAATATGTAGGACTTGTCCCTACTTATTCTCCTGTCCCTGTTTACATATCATGAGTCAAGCGTGGTTCTCTTCTATCTGAATCCAAATGAGACTTCAGAATCCTTTTTCACATCCTGGCAACCACTTCCTTATGACCCTCTGTGATCTCTATATCTTGCCCACCCTACTCTCCTCCTTGAGCAACTACTGATCTTCTTTTTGTCTCTATAGATTAGTTTGGATTTCCCAGAGTTTTATGTTAGTAGAATCATATAGTGTGTACTCTCACCCAAACTTCTTTCGTTCAGTATAAGTAGTTTATGATTTGCCCATGTGTCATTCAATAGTTCATTCATTTTGGATCAGTATTGTGAATCAATATTCCATTGTATGGATATACCACAATTTGTTTATATAGTCACCTTTTGATGAACGTTGTTTTACATTTTGGCTATTAAATATAAAGCTGCTATTAAAATTCAGGTATAAGTCTTTGAAAGGACATAAATTTCCATTTCTCTTGAGTAAATACTTAGGAATTAAATAGCTGGATATATGATATGTTATATGTTTAACTTCTTAAGAAACTGTCAAAATATTTTCCAAAGTGGTTGTACCATTTTACATTCTCCCTACCAGTGAATACAAATTCCAGTTTTTCTACATCCTCACCAATACTTAGTAAGGTCAATCTTTTTAATTTTAACTATTCTGATAGGTATGTATACAGTGATACCTCACTGTGGTTTTAATATGCATTTCTCTAATGGTTAATGCTGTTGAGCTTTTCATGTGCCATTTGTATATCTTCTCAGGTGAAGTACCTGATTAAATCTTTTGCCTAATTTTTAATTGGAAAGTTTGTTCTCTTATTGTTGAGTTTTATATATTCTTTATATATTCCAGATACAAGTTTGTTATTAGATATAGGCTTTGCAAAGGTTTTCTCCTAGTCTGTGGCTTGCCTTTTAATTTTTGTTCTTTCATTTCATTTTCATTCTTTCATTTATAAAACAGTGTTATTCAAAGAGCAAAATGTTTTCATTTTGATGAAGTCCAATTTACCAGTTTGTTCTTTTGTGAATTGTCTTTTTGGTGTCATACCTAAGAAATCTTTGCCTTACCAAGGTCATCATAAGTATTTCATATCTTCATTAAACTTATAATGGTTAACACTTCTAAATTTCAGCTTCTGACACTTTGTTGCTAGTATATAGATGTCATGCTGTTAAATTCCTCTCCATCATGTCCAGAGGCACACAATGCCTGGCTATCCCACTCTTAGTGACGTTAAGATTAACCAGTGAGTTTAGATAGTGTCAACATGATCTATTCATTAAAAACTTTCTCCATCAACCTTTCACTTAATATTTTTGGACCACTCAAATTGCCTACATAAGTTATTTCATTAGAGGTTCCAAGCTGTTAAGTTTTTGATTCTGTTATTCTTCTTGCATTTACTAGCTGTGATTCATTTATGAAGAAATTTTCCTGGTCCCCTATTTTATTAGCCTGAAATGTAGCATGTGGAAAAAGAAGTATAAATACTTGATTCTCTTTTTTAATTTATTATTTTTATAATACATATTTAATGCTCTAGAAACTAATAAAATGCATCAATAATGTTTTATTTTTGGAATATCTTAATGAACACATGAATTTGTATTTAGTTGATGTATTTCAATTCATCGGAGCCATTATTTTTTGGATGCTTGAATTGTCCATCTTTGGCCAGTACGAGCCCTTTCTTATTGGTCTTTTTTCAGTATGACTCTAGTAGCCATTCATAACTTTCTTGCTTTCAGGAAAGACAATATGTCCCAGATTCATCCTGTACATTTCCTATTCTAGATGTGAAATGGCTATTTCTATAAGGTGCTCTGGCTCTCTTTCTGGAGAAATGGTATGAAGTGATCACAATCTAGATGCTAGAGACACTAACTACTCTTATACTGTGATTGTTTCTTTTAATGGGGTGTGTGTTCATAATCAGAACTTAGTTTTAATTCTGTCAAGTTTAATGATTTTTTATTAATGATTAATCCTGTTTTGTGTCTTGTTTAAGGATATTTCCTTACTTGGAAGTTACAAAAATGTTCTCCCATATGATGTTCTGAAAGGGTTGTATATTTTGCCTTTCCTATTTAAGGCTGTGAACTAACTGGAACTGATTTTGTTATATGGTTAGGGTTCCAGTGTCATTTTCCCCCAAAATAATGCTCAACTTTTCTATAATTATTTATTGAACGGTCCACCTATTTCTGACTTCTCTGCAGTACTATCCCTGTAATAAATCAAATATCTTTATGTGTGTAGGTTGGTTTCTGGAGTATACATATTTTATTCTATTGGTCTATTTGCCTATCCTTGTATGAGTACCTCATTCTTTTAAGTTCTATAGCCTTTAATAAGCCTTAGTATGCAGTAGAGTCAATCTTCCAATTATAATTGTGTCTTGGCTATGCTTGGCTCTTTGTATTTTTATATATGTTAGAATTGGATTGTCAATTTTCCTCCCAAAAATCCTAAGATTTTAAATAAATTACATTGACCCTAGATTAATTTGTGGGGAATTGCAATATTTATAATATTGAGTCTTCCAATCAATGTACAGTAAATCTCTATATTTGTTTAGGTCTCCTTTAATTTTCTTTGTTATAATTTTACGGTTTTTGCCATACAAATCTTATAAACCTTAAATTACAGTTAATTCTAGTTATGTAATATGTTTGATATTATAATAAATGGCATAATCTTTTCAATTTTATTTTCTAAATGTTGCTTATATATAGAAATAACAAATTAGAAATTGATTTTTTTATTTAGTAGCCTTCTAAACTGAATTATTTACTCAAATAATTCATCTCTGAATTATTTTGTATTTTTAATAAATGTAATCATATCACCTGCAAATAATGCTATTTATATTTTGCATTTGATTTTTATATAACTTTTTTTTACCTTTACTGTTTTGTCTAGAATCCCTAAGGCAATGTTGACTAAAATTGGGATAGTAATGCCTTTTTTTTGTTCCTTGTATCATAGAGAAAACTTTATGTCTCCCCATTAAGAACTGTTTGCTTGTGAAGTTTAAATTTTTATTTTTATTATTTTTTGGACTAAAAAAGATCCTCTCAATTCCTACTTTGCTAAGCTTTTCCTTTTTAATCACAAAAGAATTCAAATTTTATCTAATGGTTTTTTTTTTTGCATCTATTGAATTTATTATATGATTTTTCTTTAACCTCTTAATATGGTAAATTACATTGATTAATTTTAAGTATTAAATCAACCTTGACTTGCTGGCATAAACCCTAATGATTAAATTAGATACCTGGCAGGGCATAGTGGCTCACGCCTCTAATTCCAGCACTTTGGGAGGCCGAGCCAGGTGGATCACTTGAGGTCAAGGGTTCAAGACCAGCTTGGACAATATGGTGAAACCATGTCTCTAATAAAACAAAAATTAGCCAGGTGTGGTAGTAGGTACCTGTAATCCCAGCTACTCAGGGAGGCTGAAGCAGGAGAATAGCTTGAACTATAAGGCAGAGGTTGTAGTGAGCCAAGATCATGCCATTGCACTCCAGCTTGGGTGACATAGTGAGACTGTCTCAAAAAAAAAAAAAAATTACATTATCATTTTGCTATATTGGTTGATTCAGGTTGCCGCTTTAGTGGGATTTTAAGAGTGAGGGAAAGTAGGTTCATGTTTTCAATCTGCCATCTTTACTTCCAAGTTAGTACTAAATAATCTTTTTGCCAGCTGATTTACTATATTGGCACCTTTACTCCGTTCTAGTATTCCTTGCCACTCTTCTCTCGCCTAAATCCTGGTACTGCTAATTGCATTGTCTTCTGGTTAAAAATGTAACATGAATATTCCAAGCATTGTTCTTTTACTACATTGCAAGTATTTTATGTATGCTAATTTTCCTTTATTAGACAGTGAGCTCCTCGGGATTATAATCTTATGTGTTTGTGCTGTTAGATGCCTGTAACAGTACATGACCAGTAAATCTGTAATGAAAGGAAGGCTGGAAAGGAACCTCCGTTTTCCCAGGATATATATTAAAAATCCCTTATTGCAACATCACTATTTGGCAGCTGCTAAGAATGACAGCTGCCAAATGGTGTACAAGAATGTGTCGAAAGGCCCCATGGGGTGTGATAAATTACACTAGTATAAATCATTCTTTTTAAACTTTCAAAGCATTTTTATAATTATCCTCTTATTTGACCCTCACAACTGAGAAATTAGTAAATTAGTAGCTTTAGCCCTGATTTATACATAAGTAAACAAGGCCCAGAGAAACTAAATATTTACCTAAGACTGTACGCTAGTGTGGGGCCAAATTTGGTCTAGAATTCAGGTTTCCAGATGTTTAAACTCAGGATCTTTTTAATAGACCAGTGGTTCTCAAACTATGGATCTTAGGGGCTGCTATTGAACAGGGATAACAGGGATGGGAGACAAGATAGAGGGTGAATGATCAGGAATCTGGGCCCCTACTCATGTTACAGTTCTGTTTTTATCTCTTCTACATGTAAGTGTTCCATATAATTTATCACTGGGAAAATAGCTCTCTTGCTGATAACAACACACAGCCACTAGTCTTTAAGCACATACTTGCTTTCTGGCACCACGTGATGTTTCAGGCTTACTTTGTACATTCCGTGTCCTGGAATTGGTTTCAGCCATTTCTCCAAGGAGTTCTGGTTTCTTTTGGTGGAAATGAGATTTAGATCCAGTATCTGGGCTCTAGGTGGGCTCGCTGCCACTGGTGCCTCATTGCTTCTAGCTCTTTACAGGGGACAGTGCTAGGAAACTGCTTTTCTAAAATAAAAAATATTAAAAGAAAGAAAAACAAAAAGATAAAAGAAAAGCCTGAGTTACTAGTAATACTTGTAATTCAAATGTATTACCACGTGATTATTTCTTATCTTCTCCCATTCCATTTTTGTATCTCCTCCTTCCATGGTGAAAACCCTGCTTCTCAAACAACACCACAAATAATATTTGTTCACTTCTATCCTGCAATGGACACAAAACAGTTTTTGAGCTACAACACCATACACCTGTTAAAAACAAAACTATTACATACAGTCAAATTTCTTTGCATTTCTTGTTATTCTTGTACTATATAATACTAAGGTTCTATAGTCAGAAAAGCCAAAAAGTCCATTTCATTTGATTTTCAAAAATATTTATAATTTTATATGCTTTATTGGTGAATGTATGTGTATATATGCATATATGTTTGTGTTTGTGTATGTGTGTGTGTATATATATATGCATGTGTGTGTATGTGTGTGTACTGAGAGAAGCCCTATTCCTGTTTCTTCAGTCTTGACTTTGATCTCAACTACTCTGTATAATCATTTTAATCTGTTATTGGTTACCTTTTTTCACTTCTTTTTTGACAATAAATGTATTTACACTTTTATTTTTTCTATTATTAAAAAGATAGCATATTCTATGCACACTCTATTATATTTTGCTTTAACACTTGAAATGTATTTAAATTTATCAATTTACAATTTTATGTTTAGTATTCTCTTTTTTGTTTAAGAATTCTTTAATAGCTCAAAAGTCACAAAAATTTTCCATTGTATTATCCTCTAAAATTTGTAAAAGTTTTGTCTCTTACAGTCAGCTTTTAATCTCTCTAGAGTCAATTTTGTGTATGATATGAGGTGGGGGGACCCATATTCCATTTTCAAAATGGGTTTCCATTTATCTCATACACTTAGTCAAACAGTTTATTCTTTACCCACGATATTCAGTGTCAGTGCAGCTCTACATCAAATTTCCACACATTCATGGATCTGCTTCTGGTCTTTCTATTCTCTTTTATTTATTATTCTGTCTATTCCTGAGAAAATCTTCTGTCTAAAACTTACAGACATATTTTTATTTTGTTAATTTCCATTTTAGGTTTGGGGTACACGTGCAGGTTTGTTATATAGATAAATTGTGTGCCATGGAGGTTAGTACACAGACTATTTCATCACCCAAGTAATAAGCCTAGTACCTAATAGGTAGTTTTTGACCCTCCCCCTCCTCCCACCCTCCACCCTCCCATCGGCTCCAGTGTTTGTTGTTCCCTTGTGTCCATATGTATTTAATGTTTAGCTCCCACTTATGAGTGAGAACATGTGGTATTTGGTTTTCTGTTCCTGTGTTCGTTCACTTAGGATAATGGCCTCCAGCTCCATCTATTTTGCTGCAAAGGACACGATCTCATTATTTTTTATGGCTGTGTAGTATTCCACAGTATATATGTACCACATTTTCTTTATCCAGTCTATCATTGATGGGCATTTAGGTTGATTTCATGTCTTTGCTATTGTGTATAGTGCTGTCATAAACATACACATGCATATGTCTTTATGGTAGAATGATTTATATTCCTTGGGGTATATACCCAATAATAGGATTGCTGGGTGAAATGGTAATTCTGTTTTAACTTCTTTCAGAAATTGCCAAACTGCTTTCCACAATGGCTGAATTAATTTACATTCCCACCAGCAGTATATAAATTCTCTCCTTTCTCCACAACCTTGTCAGCTGTCAGCATCTGTTTTTTTTTTTTTTTTCTTTTTACTTTTTAGTAATAGCCATTCTGACTGGTGTGAGATGGTATTGCATTGTGGTTTGATTTGCATTTCTCTAACAATTAATGATGTTGATATGGTTTGGCTCTGTCCCTACCTAATCTCATCTTGAATTCCCAGGTGTTGTGGAAGGGACAGATGGGAGGTAATTGAATCACGGGGGCAAGTCTTTCCCTTGCTATTCTTGTGATAGCGAGTAAGTTTCATGAGATATGATGGTTTTATAAAGATGACTTTCTCTGCACAAGCTCTCTTCTCTTGTCTGATCCCATGTGAGAAGTACCTTTCACCTTCTGCCATGATTGTGAGGCCTCCCCAGCCATGTGGAACTATAAGTCCATTAAACCTCTTTTTTTTTTTTTTTTTTTGCAAATTGCCCAGTCTCTGGTATGTCTTTATCAGCAGCCTGAAAATACTGCTGTTGAACATTTTTTCATACGCTTGTTGTCTGCATATATGTCTTCTTTTGAAAAATGTCAGGCATATTTTTTAGTTCTAGAGTTTTCATTTTAAACAACAGTAACTGTTTCTCTGCTGGAGGATTTTCTACTTTAAAAAGCAGAATTAAAATTCATTATGAACATATTTTCTTCTATGCTTCTGAGGATAGTTTTAATAAAATCCTTTCTGCTAATTCCAACATCTGGCCAGTTTCCACTGATTGATTTTCTCTGGAATATGCATCACATTATCCTATTTCTTCACATTATTCTAATTATTTATTCTATTTCTTTCTTTATAATTTTGGATTATCCTAGACATTCTAAATGATATTTTGGACTCTGAATTCTGCTATATTCTTCTGAACAGTGCTGAATTTGCTGACAATTAACTTTGCTGGATCTAACTTCTAACTCAGTCTACCTTGAAGGTGAAATCTTGTTTAACTCCTTTATCCTTAGCAGGCTGTTTAGGGTCTGCACTACACATGCATAGCTTAGGGGTCAGCCAGAGATTTGGGCAGAGTTTATATGCAGAATTTGCGACTCTCCTTTCTGGTTATCTCCTTTTCTGGATTTCTTCCCTCACTTTTAGCTGTTGTGGTGGTTCCCAAACTCTGTTATTTGATATTTCAAGCCACTAAGATTATAGAATTCTATTTGAGTTTTAGCCAACCAATGCCTACCCTCAAACAAAGATTCATTAAACAATAGATAACTCACCCAGTTCCATTTCCTTCATCCAAATGTAGGCCCTCCACTCCAGTTTCTGCCTGCTTTTAGTTGCTTTCCAGTTGTTCCAGGGAATTGGTTTTTTAAATTTTGCCTAGAATTTTTGTGGTTATATGTGGAGAGTTAGTTTGATGGGAACTACTCAATCATTACTAGGAGCAAATAACCTGATTATTGTATTTATTTAGCTTCTGATCAGTCTTATATCTTGCATGACAAACCCCTTACCTTATTTTAATTCTTCAATGTCTTAGCTACTCTTGCGTAGAAGCTGACGTCTTATCCAGTATACTTTTCTACCTCTCAGGTCCTTCTAAATGGAAGGATCTGCAAATTAGCCATACCAAAGAGAGGATATGTGGAAGAGAGGAAAGGAAGCTAAACAGCTTCCTTTCTGTGCTGTCCATGCATCCCGACTGCCAGGGATCATGACAATTTGAGGTACCACCATAATATACATATCCATGTCTGGTGTGTTTGGGGAAGGCTGTGTAAACCAAGACTGAACATTTGAGGAAAAGAAGCTTGTGGTTGGGAGAAGCAACTGGGAAGTGTGAAAATGAAGACAGAAGTGAGTTAATAGGCTACTGCAAGAATCAGGTGAGATGAGAAGCTGAGCTAAAGCAACATTAATGAGAATGTAGAAAGGGACCAGATTGGAAAGAGAATTAAAAATCGATAAACCGGCCAGGTATGGGTGCCTCATGCCTATCATCCCAGCACTTTGGGAGGCCGAGGTGAGAAGATCAGTTGAGCCCAGGAGAGTTTGAGACCAGCCTGGGCAACATAATGAAACCCTATTTCTACAAAAATAAAAAAAATAGCTGGGTGTATTGGCATGTGCCTGTAGTCCCAGCTACTTGGAAGGCCAAGGCAGGAGAATCACTTGAGCCCAGGAGGTCAAGTCTTCAGTGAGCTGTGACTGTGCCGCTGCACTTCAGTCAGGGTGACAGAGTGAGACCTTGTCACAAAAAACAACAAAATAAAAAAACAGGAAAAACTTGATAACTCCTGTGTACAGATTGAAAGAGATATTTATAAGAATAAGAAACATTTTCTCCCATCACTCAAATCACAGTAGGTGTCAACATCTTACTTTGCTGACACACGTAATAATATTATAGAAAGTCTAGAAATTAGAAAACAATTATCAAAAATTCCACTATCTTTATATAACTAAAAATGTTTTATTATCTTCCAGGCATTATTTAGAAACAAATGTATATGTTTTATAGCTACAACCACACACAAGTTTGAAGGTCTTTGATACATCATAATTTTGCATTATTTCTATCATCTCGCATGAATGAGCAATTTTCATCATGCTGATATCTGTAATTATGTCCTTTTAAATGTCTTCCATAGTATTCCATCATTTCATATACCCCAACCTTTTAAACTATTATTCAACTTGTTGGACATTTATATTATTCCAACTATAAATAATGTACCACAAACATGTTTATGTATATAGTCTTTCTCTTCTATGGGGGATATAGCTTTAGCTGTAAGATATCCATGGTAAAAAGTGGAAGCATTCAATATTGTTTTATGTATATTGATATTTAGTCACAAGAGTTCTGACATTGTAAAGTCCTAGAGTGATATGTGTGAGAATCTTCGAATTTCAGATCATTACTGAGAGAAAGGACTTTGCTTTGCAGCTCCAGGATCTAGCACCGTGGCTAGGCATATTAGACCAGTAATAGCTGTGTTTTGAATACGTAAATCAATGACTAAATGAATGATTAATTCACTTGTCTTGTGATGAGAGTTTCAACATTTTTCTTGCCATCTGGATGCAGTTTGATTTCAAGTGTCCCCTGTGATATTGGCAAGGTCTGGAGAGTCATTAAGACAAAGAGTTTGCTCCTATGAGCTGGGTTCTACGGAAGTCTGGAATATTGCCCTGAGAACACAATCTGCAACAGTATCTGTCTGAGATTTTTGGTTTTGTTTCCTCCACCACTATAAACCCAAGCATTTCCCTGGGCTCCCTTCTGAAAAAGGGAAGGTGATATTTCCTGGCTGAAGGAGACTTACTCATTACGTTTTACGTCAGTGTAGCAGGCACGCTAAGCTTGGGTCAGAATGTTTGAATGTTTTGGCTCTGTTCTCTTGTGGACTTTAGAAAACAACTAAATTCATTCTTAACTTAAACTGGATCACTGTTTTTGTTTTGTGATGATTTTTCTTGTAAAGGAAGAAAAATAATTTTGGTTCAGATCAAATTGTAAAAAAAAGTTTAAGATTTAGCCGATCAGAATCAGGCTTTTGAGATGGAGATTTTATATCAATATCATTTGTCTTTTTACTAGCAGTAATAATTACTATTTGTAGCACTCTGTGCCAGTCCCTGTTCTAGTACATTTTTTTCCATTATTTCACTTACTTTAGTCATCTCAGCAATCCTATGAAGTAGGTATTACTTTCATTTTGTAATTATCAGGAAAATGATGCTTACAGATCTTAAGTCACCTGCCCATAAGCACATATAAGTGGTAACAGTCAGAATTCAAAACTAGGTCTGTCTGATATCAATGTCTATGCTCACATATCCATTTGATTTTTAAAATTAATTAATTAATTAATTTATTATTATTATTATTTTTTGAGACAGGTTCTGACTCTGTTGCCCAGGCTGGAACACATTGGCACAGTCTTGGCTCACTGAAGGCTCACAGCAACTTCCACCTCCCGGGTTCAAGCAATTCTCCCACCTCTGCCTTCCAAGTAGCTGGGATTACAGGTGCATGCCACCCACCACGGTAGGCTAATTTTTTTTTTTTTTTTTGGTAGAGATGGGGTTTAACCGTGTTGGTCAGGCTGGTCTTGAACTCCTGACCTCAGGTGATCCGCCCACCTCAGCCTCGCAAGGTGTTGGGATTACAGGCACGAGCCACTCACACATCCATTTGAAAAGCACTTTCACATAAATTGCATTTTCTCATTCACAGTTGCAATATGGGGAAGAGGACTGTGCTTAGTCCTGCCTGGCATAGGTAAAGACAGAGATTTGCAGATTATGTATTTTGCCATCCATGGTCACACTGGAGAGAGTTATCAGAGTCAGGGCATAAATGAAAACCTTCTGGTCTTCATCCCATACCCTTTCCACTCTTCTCACGGACTCCCTAGAGATTTTCTCTCTCAATCTCTCACTTTATGTTTGAGCAAACGGAAGCCCAGAATATTGCAATGATTCATGAAGGTCATACAGCTAGTTAGCAAACTGATGCTAGAACCTGGATTTTTTTGCCTCCCGAGCTAGTGTCTTTTCTATTATGTCTATGTAGCAAACAAAACCTGATTGTTAAGGAATGTTCAACGTGAGTTACAACCCACACCAGGAAAGACGTTAATATAGGCCATCCAGTACAGAGCCCTTCACTCATCATTTTCATTTTTAACAAATATCCTCCTTCATTTGAGATACCCAGTTGATCTGCTCATCATCAAGTATGCACTGAAATGATGAGTATGAATGTGTCCTGCACTGGGGACCTGCCCCAAATTGGTCCCCCATTGCTGGTATATGGAGAGTCTCAGGAATAGCAACTCTCCTTTCCTCAGTGTAGACCTTGAAACAGCCAAAGTAAATAGAATTTTCCGCCTCAACAGCTGTATTTATTTTGGGCTGTTTCTCCACCTACAACGCCCATTTGCTGTTCTCAGAGCTTCTGAACCTGTTTATTTTCAACCTCCCAGAGGCAGCCAGCTGTTGTATTCCCGTTTCATGGCAAAAAGAAGTCAACACGTTCTTCTGGAGGGAAGGAACCCATTTTAAGATCTTAAAGGATATCACCCAAAGGAGAGTTTACCAACTGTGGATATTTCCTGAGCAAGACACTATTCCTGCTCTCAAATATCTTATTCAAGTGGCTTAACAGATGTAACTGGAGACAGAGCTTAAGCACTGAAAATTACATAATAATGTAAAAGAGCTAGGGAGCAATATGAGCTCAAGGTTTAAGTGATGTCAAGTGAATGTGACTGAACAGAGCCTCCCCATCAGTAGGCTGGATTAAGCCTATAGGAATATTCTGTTTGGGATCCAAGTTTGTTTGTGTGTATGTTTGTTTTTCAGTGAGCCAATATTTAAAAATTGAGAGACTTTACCTAAAAGTCTAGATTTATGGCTTCTTTAGAAATACCAGAAGATCTGTCAATATGTGTTTGTCCTTATTTGGGGCATCAGTGGGTTGGTGTGGTGGGTGTGTTAGATGAAACACACCCTTCTCAGTTTGCCATAAGTACTCCCTATTTTCTTCCCAGTGTTGAGGCCAACTCTTTGTTGCCTTGTACCTTCACAGTTGCAGTGCTGTTTTACTTATTCTCATTCACTTCAGTTTTGTGCTGGACCCCATGGGCATGTGAGTATTTCAACCCTTTTGGGGTCTCATTAGTGCCTTAAGGGCTGGTATGGATGTCACCCTTGTTGAATGCCCATTATAATATAATAAGCACTGTACTAGATATGCACCTCATTTACTACTCACAGAAAACCGTACCAGGCAGACATTATCATTCTCACTTTACAAATGGGAAAAATGAGACTCAGAAAGGGTTTTTGATCAGCTAGAAGTCATCCAGTTCACGAATAGCTAGGATTCAAATGCTAGCTGCCTAATTTCCTCCTTCCTAGATACTGCCTCCCAGAGAACTAGGAAGTGACAAAGTTGAGTCTTGAACTCCAGCCTAGTGAACATTCTAAAAAGTCATACTCTATCACAGGCCCAAATTTTGCTGTGTCCTAAGAGATAGCTAGCAAATACCTCATGATGAATCAAGAGGACCTAGAAGAAAAGAACCACTTCTGCTGGGAAATGACTTAATGACCAATACTAACTTCTGAAAAGAGTACACTGTAATTGTCCTTAAATTGTACATTAGACAAACCTGTCACCAAGGAGTTTGCCTGGGCTTCTGGGATAGATTGAAAATTTTGGCCATAACAGGGTATTGAACTATTAGAAAATACCATTTGGGTATTTTGATGAGAAGAATAGAATCTATGAAGATGCTAAACAAAGACCATACATTCCATATGGTTTGGGCAGATAAAGAAGTAGTAAAACCTATATTCTAAATTCTAAGCAAACCATTCCTGGGCAGTGGCCACCGGAAGCTGGACCTCAGAGCCTGAAACCTGGATGTCAAAACCCATCACTTCGCATACAGCTCATTCTAGGTAGCGAAAAATACAAAATATTTAAATGTCAGTTATTCTGTTTTATGTTTTTAAAAAGAGTTTTGGAAAGTTACACAGCTTGAATTTAAATCCAGGACTTCCATGATATGCTACCTTCCAGAAAACAGATGGTAGAGAAGGGAGGGAAAGGCATTCCAGGTAGGGGATGTCATGTTAGAAAACTTCAGATTCAGCTTGGGTAGAGAAGGGAACTAAATAGCAGAGATTACAGTCTCTAAAATTTCTATCACCATGGTACTTGATGACAGCAGCTACCTCTTTTATTACTTACCGTGTAACCTCAGATTGCAGAGAACTGACCATGCTAGCCCTCACTGAAATTCCCAAGGGACATGTCTCTAATGGCCACACTGCCCATTTTACTCTCCTTTCACCTAGCCATGGCCATTTACCCCACTTGCAAGGTCCACCCTACTCCAAGGTTTTGGATCCGTTCTTTTCCTGGTCAAGGTAAGTTGCAGGCTAATAGGTAAATCGCCTCCAGTTATAGGTTGAGTAATGTTTAACAGCAACAACAAAACCAAAAATAACAATTACTGTAACAGTAAAAATGGTAGTTACTTTTCCTGAGCTATGTCTATCCACTAAACACTTTGCTACTAAATAAAATAATTAATTAAATAATAAATAATTTATATGCTTTACTCCATATAATTATATCACTCTGTGAGTTATACATTATGGGGAGACAATTCTCTGTGGGTCTCTTGCATTTCTACACATCTTGTGAGTGAGGCATTCGCTCTTCTTTGTTGCAGACTTTTTAAGGATGTGTGTATAACAAACAGCTTTGGAAGACAGAGATAGTGTCTCCTGTCAGAGCAAAGAACAGGCATGTTTATTGACCACTATAGAAGATTCAGGTTTCCTAAACTCAGGGTTTCTCTTTTGCAATGCAACCCTCTGTGCGTCTCCCTGTGGAAACGGGGGCTTGGGACACTGGCACAAAAATGCTGATACTTCGGCTACAGTTGTTGCCATAAATCAATAAACTGTCTTTTATCTCTGACCCTAGAGTCTTGTGTCTTCTACTAGCATTTGTGAAACTGTGGCAGTTTAACCTATTAACTGATAAGTAAGGTAGCATCTCAGATTCTATGCAGTCATTAGAAAGATTTTACTACTCTCATTTTGCAGAATAGAGAACAGTTTTAGGAAGTGTTTTCAGTTGCTAGTGTTTGTTACATCTCATCTTATAGCTCAGTCTTTAGCCTTGACATTTTGCCTGGTTATAAAGATTAAATTCCCACTTTGAAGCAGTTTCTGGCACCAAGTCCCAGTTTTATTCTCTGTCCTAGGCATAGTCATCCGTCCATCTAGCTCAATATTTATTAAGCACACAATATCCATCTTGTTCCCATCAGTTCTCCTAGGAAATGAAATCTTTGAACCCCAACTCCTAGAACTCATAGTATGATGGTGGAGAATAAGTAAAAATAATAGATGTAAAAACATCTAATACAAGTGATTCTCAAACTTTAGGTTGCATCTGAAATACTAGGATACTTGTTTTAAAACACAAAACTTCAGCCCGTATCCCTAAAAATTCTGAATTAGTAGGTCTGGGTTAGAACTAAAAATTGTTATTTAAAAAAAAGATTCCCAAGTGATTCTGGTGCATGAGGGTCATAGACTTCTTTGAGAAACGTTGATCTATGGGGGTAAAATGAAATTCCTTTACAAGGAACACAAGAATCCCCACTATCTAGTCCTAACTTATATCTTATGCTGCCATTCCTTGTTTTGTGCTTTACATTCTAACTCCTACCAGCGTTTTAACACTTTCTGCTTCCATTCTTTCATATTTTGACCATTTTTCTACTCTACATAAACTAACTAACCTCTACTCATCCTGTAGCTCAGGTTTCTCCTCCTCCATGAAGCCTTCCACCATCCCAAATAGGGGATATACAGTACTTCCTCTTCCCTCCTAAAGCCTTCTGTGCTTATCTCTATTATTTAGATCTACCTTTGATTAAAATTATCTTGATATATCCGTCTCTACTATAAGACTATAAACTCCTTTAAGGTAGGCCATGAGTCCACTTTATCCTTATATGGGAAGACCTTTGTGGGATACTACAGTATCTAGTTTACAATAGGTGTTGGGTTTCAAAATCAGTTTTTGTTGAATTAACAAAAGAATGAATAAATGGTTGAATGAATAAAGCCATTTCTTTGCAAGTAGCTTTCAGTATAAAATCTTGTTATCATATACTATTGATTTTCTTAAAAACATTGACTTCTTCTGATATAGGACCAGAAATATGAGAAAAACAGGAAAGAGCAGAAAGTTACATTTTAGCATCATAGGGAGATTAAATAATTTACCCTGGCCAACTCTTTTTACAGATAAGGAAACTGAGGTTTAGATAGGATGAATGACTTACCCAATGTCACACAGCTTGTTAGGGGCCAAATAAGACTGGGAGTTTTTTCTCTTAGTTCGCAGTCCCAAGCTCTTCAGGCTGACCATGGTCCTTCCCTTCCACTAAATTACGTACTTGCTCAAGCCCTACTGAAGTTTCTACCATCCTGGCTTTTACTGAGCTCATCTGATATTGATCATGTTGGTATTTCATATTATCTGAATAACTCATATACCATTTTTCCTTACATAAATTTGCCTTTGATATATACCCAGGATCAGGGTATTTTTAAAAAACCTTTTGCTGTATTTATCTTTACTGTTTAGATTTTTGTTTTCATATGCTGTAAATTAAATTTGCCTCCTCATCTTGACTGACTAATCTCTGATCAATAGTTTTTTCTAGAGAATGTCTCCTTCACTATTGTTTAAGGGAGGGAAATGTGATATACTAAATAATAAACTCTCCTAGTTTTCCCAGATTCATCCAAAGCACAATCATCTCCATCTGTGTTTCCTCTGTCACTTTTATAATCAGATGTGGAAAATATTTAACATCCCAGTGAGTCCTCCAGTTTAAATCAGTACACATGATAAATTGCATGGGGGTGTTTTATTTGCCTTGCAACAGAAACCTTTATCTTTGCCTGGCGGCCTGACTGTAGTTTAATAAAAGAAAGGCCCTTTGAATAGATCTTGTGCAATATGAGTTCTCATCCAGGTCTATGAATAATTCATCAGGCAAGAATCTTGTTTCTGTTTATGAAATAATATTCTAAAGACCATTAAGGCTAGACCTGTGCTGTAGTCAAAAGTCCTTCTTGAGTTCCAGCTAGTGATATGCAGAAAATTATTGTGCTACAACTCTTCAGACATATGGCTAAGTTCAAGGGAATTTGTTAACTTCTTGTGTTGCATCCAAAAGTTTCCAATTATCAACAAAAGATGGCATACCAACGCAATTACTCCTGATTTGTTCCAGTTAGCGATTCTAAGTAACCATAGTTGTGTGGGTGTATGTGGTCTGAAATAACAGGAATCAGTGAAAATTTCAAGTGTAAATACACCACGGAGACCACTTACGTATCACAACCAGACAAATGTATCCCACTGAGCTGAATGTGCTTTTGACAGGAAGCAGGGATTTTTGGGCCACCTCCCAAACCCTGATTCCCAGCCGTTGTAAACTATTTGAGATCCATTTTGTTTCCAGTTTTGCAACAGACTTCTCCAACAGCTTATTTGCTTCATGTGTCAACAAAGTTGAAAAACAGTGCCTCTTACATAAGTTAGTCAGAAATGTATAAAGCTATTGTTAATGACGTGGTTACCACCAAACTTGGAAAAACAAATTACAGGCTGTGCCAGAGAAGCAGGCTTATCTTGCTGAGCCTTAGTATGTCTCCTTGATTCCTAGATAACTCTTATACTCATTGGTTTGGGATCTTTTTAAAGGTTATTTTTAGAGTGATTCTGCTAGCCAAGGAATAGCAAAGTAAGAAAGGGAAAAGACTTGTATAGCTTCAGGAAAACATACACTGCCTGTTTTGGAGGAAAATCATCCCTGGGGATAAGGCCAAAGGGAGATCCCTGAAGGCAAATTCTTGACCATCCAGGTCCAGTGACCACACACACTATTGCCTTTATTTATCCAAATATCAGCAGAAGTTACCAAGCCTGTCTGGGCAAGTGGCAATAATTCAGTTTTGATCTTCTTTAAATGCAGCTCAGATCATGTCACTAAATCTTTACTGATTTTTATCATTCATAAAATCAAGTACAAACCCCACAGCCTGGCTCTCAATGCCCTCCAAAAAACAACAATTCTCTAATATTATCTTCCACTAATTTAATAAAACCTTATTGCCAGGTAGTCCCTGAAATAATCAGTCCATGTTGGTTAATTTTATGTGTCAACTTGGCTGGGCCATGCTGATGCATATTTTAATAATTTTGAAATATGTGTTCAACATTTTTCTGGATACTTTTTGTGACAGTACTTTTGAATGAGATTAACATTTAAATTTGTGGACTTTGAGTAAAGTAGACTGCTCACCACATAATGTGGCTGGGTCTCATCCAATCAGTTGAAGGCCTAAATAGGACAAAAAACTGACTTTCTTCTGGAGGGAAATTCTGCCAACAAATGGCCTTCAAACTTGAACTGCAACATCATCTCTTCCTGGGTCTCCAGCCCAATGGTCTTCCCTGCAGATTTTGGACTTGCTAGACTCCATAATCATGTGTGCCAATTCCTTAAAATAAATTTATTTCTATGTATATACATATCCTAATGGTTTTGTTTCTCTGGAGAACTGGCTAAAACATAGCCCCAGGCTTTATGTTTTGTTGTGTTTGTTTATATGGTATTGCAAACACTATTGCTAGTAATACTGTTATTAGTATTTGTTGAATCTTACTGTGTGCCAGGCACCATGCATTGAATTTCCACACATTGTTTCATTTAATTCTCACAACAACCTATGTGGCAAGGACATAGAGTTATTAATCAATTGCTTAAGATCATAGTACTAGTAAGTGGCAGAGTAAGAGTTTTGATTTTATATGTTTCTGAGACAAAAGCCCTTATTATAATGAGTTTGAAACCCCACAAGAAATTATATCTTTGAGAAAGTTAATATTCTCTACCAGTTTTTAAAATGATAACTTAGCAACCTTTCTGATCCTCTTCCCACTACATAGTGAGCTTGTGGAGAATGGGAATCGTGTCTCTGTGTTTTTGTATCCCATGCAACACCACAGTATTGTGCATGGTAAGTTTTCTATTTGTTCTAGGAAATTCTGATTACCTAAATATTAGAAGGATTCTGAAAAGAAAAACAGATTCAACCAAAAAGAGGAGTTGGTAAGGTTGGTCTCTGGCATCCCAGCCTTCTCTCTCTGTGCTCCCTTTTTCCTCCCGAGAGAACTCCCATTCCCCAAGGCACTCATTGCTAGAACTCTTAAGAGGTAGAGAATGCAAGGGTTCAATGAGGGCCAAGCCATGATGTGCTGGAGCCAAATTGTACCAGCTCATGAGAGTCAATTACAAGCACTTTTTCTAAACTCTATATTCAGTGATGTAACATTGGAAGCTTGAAATTACCCATGTGTGAGTATTTACACCAAGGAAATAAGTAAACGCTACAAATCAGGGCTTCCCTCCCTCCCATCCAGAGAGCTGGTTTATCATTAAACTAGTACCTGCCCAAAGATGAGAGGGAACCGTGATTCCAAAGCCCTCCTTCCTTTTCCTTGCTCCCTTTGACCTTCTCAACTTCTGTATTCACAAAACTTTGTTAAGTGTCTTCTATAAGCAGTTACTCTGCCAGGTGATATGAAGAACACTATGGTTAATGCCATCTTGTTCTTAGGAGCTGATTTGTCAGTGAGAAAATAACAGATACACAAATAACATCAATAATTACTGATCATCCCATTTGGTTTTTCCCTCTTATTTGTTTTGAAATTCAAAGTATGAATATTTACCTATATAAAAATGTGAAAATGTAAGTGCCATGAGGACAGGAACTTTGACTTTTTATTACCTTTGCTGAGTGCTAGGACAGTGTGAAGCACATGATGAGTGCTAAACAGTGAATGAATAAAATTATGCATTAAAAAATGAAAAGACTATATATAATAAAATGTTAGCAATGCTTATCTATGTAGGACTGATAGGATTATGGGTCACTTTTTAATTTAATTTAATTTAATTTAATTTTTTGAGATGGAGTCTCGCTCTGTCACCCAGGCTGGAGTGCAGCGGCACGATCTCGGCTCACTGCAAGCTCCGCCTCCTGGGTTCATGCCATTCTCCTGCCTCAGCCTCCCAAGTAGCTGGGACTACAGGCACCCGCCACCACACACGGCTAATTTTTTGTATTTTTTAGTAGAGACGAGGTTTCACCGTGTTAGCCAGGATGATCTCGATCTCCTGACCTTGTGATCCACCCACCTCAGCCTCTCAAAGTGCTGGGATTACAGGTGTGAGTCACCACGCCCAGCCTATGGGTCACTTTTCTTCCTTTCCTTTTTGGTGAGGGCTTATCTGTAGTTTTCACATTTTTAATCATGGGCATGTGTTAATATTATGTTGGAAGCTGAACAAAAAATAAAAAATAACTAGAATTACACAAAGTAACCAATATCAAGTTACCAGAAGCCTCACCAAAGCTAGTTGCTGGATAGTCGTATGGGAGTGTTTCTTGAAGGAAGTGAGGCTGGTGATATGTTTAAAATCCTCTTTGCTCAGAATCATTTTAAGCGACCCGTCATAGGAAAAGGACCAGGTAAAATAATTCACACTAAGAGATGACTGGCAGCTGATACTGTCATTTCTTTCAGGAAGCAGTCAGTTCACAAAAATCTAAACTAGTGAATTATGTGGTACAAATCTTCCATATCTTTACTAATTTTTCATATGCTTTGTTTATCAATTACTGAGAAAAGTACACTGAAATTTCCCATTGTTGTGGTGTATTAGTCTCTTCATGTAAAGTGCTTCATTTTATGTAATTTTTTCAGGTGTATTTTCAAGATCACTGATTTTCCCTTCAGCTGTGTCTAAACCAACATTTAAACCTTCCTTCGAGGTTCAAGTTTTAATAATTAAATTTTAGTTTTAGACACTTTATTTGTATTTTTTCCCTTTGTCTCATCAATGTTGATACTTCAACTATTTTTTATATTTTTTAAAACTTATTTTGTATGTGGTATCTCATCATTTCAGCATCTTTTGTCTCAGACTGATTTTGTAGCTTGTGATGACCTGTTTTCTAGTGTGCTTAGTGACTTTTTTTGTTTTTTTTTTTTGCTGCTTTGGCAGTACGAGTTCTAGCCCCAGAACTGTGTGAGTTGGAAATTATCAGGGTTTTTTTTCTCTTTTATTCTGTACCATGTACACCTAAGACTGAGATAGCCAAGTGTTTCCACCACCTACTTCTTCTTCTTCTTCTTTTTTAATTTGTAAAGTTTAAAAAAAATTTTGTGGGTATATAGCAGGTGTACATACCTATGGGGTATATGAAATGTTTTGATACAGGCATACAATGTGAACTAAGCACATCATGAAGAATGGGGTATCCATCACCTGAAGCATTTATCCTTGGAGTTACAAACAATCCAATTCTACTCTTTTATTTTATTTTATTTTTTTTGAGATGGAGTCTCATTCTGTCACCCAGGCTAGAGTGCAATGGCATGATTTCAGTTCACTGCAACCTCTGCCTCCCGGGTTCAAGTGATTCCCCTGCCTCAGCCTCCTGAATAGCTGGGATTACAGGTGTGCACACCCTGCCCGGCTAATTTTTGTATTTTCAGTAGGGACAGGGTTTCACCACGTTGGTCAGGCTGGTCTCAAACTCCTGACCTTGTGATCTGTCCGCCTCAGCCTCCCAAAATGCTGGGATTACAGACGTGAGCCACCACGCCTGGACAATACTCTTTTATTTTAAAATGTATAATTAAGTTATTATTGACCATAGTCACCTTATTGTGCTATCAAATAATAGGTCTTTCTTTTTTTTTCTTTTCTTTTTTTTTTTTTTTAAGGTGAAGTCTCACTCTGTCACCCAGGCTGGAGTGCAGTGGTGCGATCTTGGCTCACTGCAACTGCTGCTTTCCGGGTTCAAGCAATTCTCCTGCCTCAGCCTTCCGGATAGCTGGGACAACAGGTGCGCACCACCATGCCCAGCTAAATTTTTGTAGTTTTAGTAGAGACAGGGTTTCACCGTGTTAGCTAGGATGGTCTCGATTTCCTGACCTCGTGATCCACCCACATCAGCTTCCCAAAGTGCTGGTATTACAGGCGTAAGCCACCACGCCTGGCTAATAATAGGTCTTATTCATTGTTTCTATTTTTGGTACCCATTAACCATTCCTACCTCCCCCTACAACCCCAGGCTACCCTTCCCAGCCTCTGGTAACCATCTGTTTATTCTCTATGTCTGTGAGTTCAATTGATTTGATTTTAGAAATCAAATCAGTAAGTAAGTAAGTACGTGTGATATTTGTCTTTCTGTGCCTGGTTTATTTCACTTAACATAATGATGTCCAGTTCCAACTATGTTGTTGCAAATGACTGAGTCTCATTTAAATGAGTAAGAACATGTGATATTTGTCTTTCTGTGCTTGGTTTATTTCATTTAACATAATGATGTCCGGTTCCATCTATGTTGTTTTTAATGACTGAATCTCATTCTTCTTTATGGCTGAATAGTACTCCATTGTGTATATGTACCACATTTTCTGTATCCATTCATCTGTTGATGGGACTTAGGTTGCTTCCAAATCTTAACTATCGTAAACAGTGCTGCAACAAACAGGAATGCAGAGATCTCTTTGATACCCTGATTTCCTCTCTTTTGGGTATATACCCAGCAATGGGATTGCTGGATCATATGTAGCTCAATTTTTAGTTTTTTTGAGGAACCTCCAAACTATTCTCCATAGTGCTTGTATTAACTTACATTCCCACCAATGGTATACAGGGTTTTTTCCCTTTTCTCCACATGGTCGCAAGTATTTGTTATTGCCTGTCTTTTGGATATAAGCTATTTTAACTAGGGTGAGATGATATCTCACTGTAGTAGTGGTAGTAGTTTTTTCAGCACCCACTTCTTTGTGGTTTATCTTTCCCCTACTTCATCTGTTGACCTAATTGTCTCTTGGAGCTCCTGAATTTATTCAGTGGTCTATGGATGAACCTTCCATAATGCACTGGTTTCAGGGTTTGTATTTTGTCACTTGAGCCTGGGCCATTAATCCCAAGCTGTCTGCTACTAGAGACTTGTAGATGACCCGTAATAAACAATGGCTTTTGGGTTGCTTTCTGCTTTGAATGTACTCTTTCTTGTTATTTCTTCTTTTTATCCCACTAGTATAGCCACACACTTAAAAATATTGATTTTATATTTTATAAAATTTATACTTTGTTATAATAGTTTTTGGGGAACAGGTGGTTTTTGGTTACATGGACGAGTTCTTTAGTGGTGATTTCTGAGATTTTGAAGCAGTGAACGCTCTACGTGATGGGTAGTTATTTATCCCTCACCCTCCTCTCACCCTTCTCCCTGTGTCCCCAAAATCCATTATATCATTCTTATGCCTTTGTGTCCTCATAGCTTAGCTCCCACTTTTAAGTGCGAACATACAATATTTGCTTTTCCATTCCTGAGTTACTTCACTTAGAATAATGGTCTCCAACTCCATTCAGATTGTTGTCAATGCCACTATTTCATTCCTTTTTATGGCTGAGTAGTAATCCACAGTATATACATACCACATTTTCTTTATCCACTTATTGATTGATGGGGATTTAGGCCACTTCTGTCTTTTTGCAACTGAATTGTGCTGCTATAAACATGTGTGGGGAAGTGTCTTTTTCATATAACGAGCTCTTTTTGTCTGGATGGATACTTAGCAGTGGGATTGCTAGATCTAATTGTAGTTCTACTTTTAGTTCTTTAAGGAATCTCCATACTGTTTCCCTAGGCATGTGGCTTCCTGAGAGACAGACTGCAGTGATTTTTTTTTTTTTTTTTTTTTTTTTTTTTGAGACGGAGTCTTGCTCTGTGCCCCAGGCTGGAGTGCAGTGGCGCGATCTCGGCTCACTGCAAGCTCTGCCCCGCCCGGGTTCACGCCATTCTCCTGCCTCAGCCTCCCAAGTAGCTGGGACTACAGGCGCCCGCCACTCGCCCGGCTAATTTTCTTGTATTTTTAGTAGAGACGGGGTTTCACCGTGTTAGCCAGGATGGTCTCGATCTCCTGACCTCGTGATCCGCCCGTCTCGGCCTCCCAAAGTGCTGGGATTACAGGCTTGAGCCACCGCGCCCGGCGACTGCAGTGATTGTTATTGCTCTTTTGGGTCTAGCCATCCAGCAGGGCTCCCAGGCTCTGGGCTTGTGCTAGGGAATGTCTCTGGGCTGGTGCTAGGGAATGTCTGCAAAGAGTCCTGTGATGTGATCCATCTTCAGGTCTCCCAGCCATGGATACTAGCACCTGATCTGGTGGAGGTGGCAGGGGAGTGAAGGAGACTCTGTGAGGGTCCTTGATTGTAGATATGTTTAGTGCGCTGGCTTTCTCAAGTGCTGATTTTGCTAGCAGTAAAGTTGTCATGTGGACACCCTCAGGATCTCTAGTTAGCCGGGATGTTTCAGGCAGTTGTTTTAGCTGTAGTTTTCTCCTTCCTGGGGGCAAGGTTATTCTGTCATGAGTTGCTGTAATGGCCTGAGTTGGTTGGCCTTCAACCAGGAGGTGGTGCTTTCAAGAAAGCAACAGCTGTGGTTTTGAGTTTGCCCTAAATTGGCCAGGGGAAGTATTTTGGTTTCTCAAGCAATGAGTGGGACCATAAAGCTCCTAAGAGTTTATGTGTTTGCCTTCAGCTACCAGGCCAGGTAGAGAACTACCATTAAGGTGGGGGTAGGGTTAGGCGGGTCTGGGCATAGACTCTCCTTGGGTGGGGCTTGCCATGGCCACTGTGAGGGATTAGGGGATAGTTCTTTGGCCAATGGGAATATGTTCCAGAGGGCATTATGCCTGCCTCTGTTGTGTCATATAGTTTGCCACAGAAGTGGGGGATAGCTGGTAGTGAAAGGCCTCACCCAGCTCCCACGTAGTTAGTGAGGCCAGTCTTACTCCCACAGTGCCCTGCCAACAGCACTGCATTTAGATCCAGGCAGCCTGCATGTGGAACTCAGACCTTCCCCAGGCTATAGCTTCCCCACTAAGAAAGCAAGAATGGCTTTCAGGCCTTGCTCCTCCCTCTCTGCCCACAATGTCAGCAGCAGCTCCTGCACTCATATCTGCAGCAATTCCCATTTGCCCCCATCCTGAATTCTGCTCAAGAAAATTCATGCCCAGTCAAAATTATTACAAATTTCCATTGGAGGAGTCACCCTGCGACTCCTCCCTAGTTCTGCAGGCTGCCTTCCCAAGGGCCCCTGGGAGACATAGTCAGGGATGGCTTCTCTGTACTGGAACTGGAGACTGGGAGTGCCTACAAGGCTCTTCCCACTGCTGCTTCCACTCTTATATTTCACATGTGATGTGGTTTTGCTGTGTCCCCACCCAAATCTCATCTTGAATTATAGCTCCCATAGTTTCCATATGTTGTGGGAGGGACCCAGTGAGAGGTAATTGAAACATAACGGAAGGTCTTTCCTGTGCTGTTCTTGTGATAGTGAATAAGTCTCACGACACCTCCCAAGTTCTTCAGCTGATCTGTTTGGAAACCACACTTAATTAAAGTTAAAGGTCTTTATTTGTGGAGAAATCTCAGAGCTTTTAATATATTCAGTGTTCTTTGTGAGTCTTTAAGGAAACAGATGGAGTGTGTAGCTCATTCCAAACTCCTTTGATCACAGAACTCTCTTTCTGGAGGGCATTTCCAGTATCTGCTGTGCTATAGAACACACTTGGAGAAACGTCGCTCCAAAATAATGAAATTTATTCTTCTCCTTCTGTAAACTTAAGCATCAAAAATTTTGAGAACACCAGAGAAACATGAAAAAGTCTTTAAACTTTATAGGAATGACTTTAAAATAAAGAAAAACAAATGGAGGTACCCAGCTTGATCATTCTTCTAATCATGTAAATTTGTCTTCAAATGACTCTTCCAATAATCACTACCACCCTCAGATGACTTACGATTACCAAGGACATTCCAAAGACAGAGTCACAGTCTACAGGGAGTGAATTACTGAAGAGCAGTTCCCTAACCTCCTGATTTATGGGCAGCGTTGTTGGTACATGTGCAAGGGTTGGAAAGGCTTTGAAGAGGCAACTCTCACTGGGAGATATATATTCAGTGATGTTAAAATCCCAAGCAGTCTCACCAAAAGGAATACATAAAAATGCTAACAGTGACAATCATTAGGTGGTAAGATTGTGAATTATTGTTATTTTTTCTTTAAATTTATCCATATTTTTAAAATGTCAATGGAGATCGTGTATTATTTATGAAATAAGAACAATGTTTTTAAAAAGGAATCTTATAATCATTTAAAAGGGAAAATACATTTTAAAAAATAGAGGAATCTGAAGCTTGGAGGAAAATGAGTTTTCCAAAGTCACATAGTCTGTCAGAGGTAAATTGGATTCTTGAACTCCCGACCGGGGCCCTTCTCAGAATACTCCACATTACTCCACAGTCACAGAGGAATAGCCACTGCCAGGGCTGTTCCTCCTCAGGAAGGGAGTTGTCAAAAGAGGAGAAACATGGATCTTCTGGGTGGGTGAGCCCTTTCCCTCTCGAACCATAGGAAGGCTATGCTGACACTTGCACAGATTCTTCTGCTTGTGGTACAGGGTTTGCTGCTATTTTTCTGGCTAGGAAATTGTCATGAAAAGAGGGAGAAGGTCTTCCCTTAGGAGTATGGGAGAATTAAGTTTCCCTCAAGACACCATCCAGTAATAAATGGAGCATCGTGGCTGCTATTTTTTTCCCAGGCTGCTTATTGCTGTTGAGTTCCCGTCTGCTCCCACCGAAGACAAGGAGACGGAATGTCACAGGGGCTTGAGTATCCCTCTAGGGAAGAGTGGCTGGAACACCTAATGTGAAAGTTTGGGAATCTTTGACTGCTGAGGTTGAGAGATTGGGAGGTCTGTGGTGATTCTGGAACTAATTTTACAAAATAGACAATGAAGTAATTGATTGATTCACTGTTTTCCATTAAGATTGTGTTTTTGTGGTTTTTCTTGTGGAAATAAGAGCTCAGAGGGATGATGATATAACATTGGGGAAAGGATGTTGGAACCTCACCCACCTGTATTTGCCTTCCCGTGCAACTGTAGCAGTGGAAGTTAGAAAGTGGGGTATGAAAAACGACTAGGAGCAGAGATCCTCTCCCACAGAGGGGTAGAATTGGAAGACTCACTCAGAAAGCCTTGCGGCTATCCACCTCAGTTCTCATACAGGCAAACTAAATATTACAGATGGGAAAATGGTAAGTATTTAAATATTTATTGAGTATCTAGTATGTGCCAAACACTGTGTTAAGAATTGAAGGTACAAGAGAAAACAACATAGATGAACCTCTGCCTTCTGCAATGTAGAGGTCCTGAGAGGTGAAATGACAAAACAAACCCGGAACAAGAATCTAGATCTCTTAGATCTGAATTGGTGATCTTTCTTAAATTTTCCTTCTAGAATACTTTAAGCACCTAGGAGTTTCTATGTGACTTTGGGCAACTCACTAAACATTTGTAGGCTTCAGTTTTATGAACATAGAAAAAGAAATTCATACATTTACTCAGTCATTTATTTACTAAAAATTTACTGATAACCATCTGTATCCCAGGCATAAAGCTCACCAAACTCATAAAACAGGAGCTTTTTTGCTGAGAGTAAACTTCCATCTGTCAATAATTCTCTCCAAACAGTAACCAATAGGTAGCTGGAAATTCCAGAGTTAGCTATGGTTTATTTTTTGCCATTCAGAGTTGGCTTACTCCCTCAAGTGCCTTGAATCCCCGCTTGGATTCCTCCCTCCCTCCCTCCCTCCCTCCCTCCCTCCCTTCCTTCCTTCCTTCCTTCCTTCCTTCCTTCCTTCCTTCCTTCCTTCCTTCCTTCCTTCCTTCCATCCTTCCATCCTTCCCTTTCTTTTCTCCCTCCTTCTTTCTTTCCTTCCTTCCTCCTTCCCTTCTTCTCACTGTCTTCTTTCTTTCTATCCACCCATCTTCTTTTCATTTGAAGTGTAAACCCTAACACTAGGGAATTTACTTACAAGAAAAGATTTAAGACATAAATCTGTACACTTGGGTTGGTACGGTTAGTATACTATTGCTTTGTAGTTGCTCCACATTGAAACTTTTATTTATTATTTCTAAATGTGTACTTTTCCTAAGTCTCAAAATTTTATTTAACACAGAGAATATCAATACTGGATTACATTCACCACTATATCAGGAAAACATGTTGCTGGCATTAATCCCAAAGGAGGCAAGGGTGAGAGGAAGAAAAAGGAAAAATGCAGAATGACATGACTGATTCTTGACATGTCCAGATAAAAAGAAGAAAAAAGTACTAGTCTTTATCAGAGCAAATAGTGTTATCTCCCAAAGTACACAAGAATTTCCAATGTTAACCAACCTGTACCCTTCAGAAGACATTTTCTCATAGCTGAAGAATCACATTCATGTTGGCAGTTGATTTATAAGGGCAGGAATGTGGTTTCTTGGACCATTGCCTTATTAGAATGGAGAAAGTGTAGAAATAAATGGTGCTCATCTGCTTGTTTTTCCAGTTCACTTGTATATAATTTTTTAATTTGTTTTTAATTTTAATTTTTTTTTAGTAGAGACGGGGTTTCACCATGTTAGTCAGGATGATCTCAATCTCTTGACGTTGTGATCCACCCGCCTCAGCCTCCCAAAATGCTGGTATTACAGGCGTGAGCCACCATGCCTGGCCCACTTGTATATAATTTTTTCCTATCAATTTTGAGAAGATTAGTGGCAGTAGTTTCTTGAAATTAGCAAGTTTATAGGCATACTGTGAAACACTGCATAGCAGTGCTTTCAACGTCCTGTTTCAACAAGTGAACAAGGTGAATGTGCATGTTCTTTTTGAAGGCCATTGTTGTCTCAGCTCAAAGACTGACCATCTCATTGATACAGCCCTCCTGTTAAGCTGGGAGCTCTCTGCCATAGACACTTTGCATCCATTCACTGCTAGTTTTATGTGTGTGTGTGTGTGTGTGTGTGTGCAAATACAGATGGTGAATCTATGGGCCGATTTATGAAAAGGGCAGGTCCAGGCTGGAGAACAAAGCTCACTTTTAGTATTGGCAGGATCTTGATTCTGCCATAACTTGGTTTTTCTCATGCTGGAAGTACTCCCTGGGAGACTAAATGTGTGTTGTTTCAGCTATTTTCCTATGGGTGGGGAAAAATGACAATTCTTTTAAATCCATTCTTCTCCAGAGCAAGAGGAGCACAACCAGGCTATAGGCTGAGAAGAAAACTATTCTCCAGAAAATTCTACTTGATACTTTATCTGTGTTTTTATTATTTATCTTATTGTCTGTATTTCCATTTACTCATGTATAAAACTGTACAATGGTATTTCATATACTCAGTTCTTTGCAGAGTGCCACAGATAAGTACTTAATATCTCTTAGCCACAAGTACTGTTATTCTACTACTACTAGGGCTACCACTGCTGCCAGGCTTCCTACAACTACTTCTCTGAGTCACTTCAGTATTGTATATGGACACTCAACAACTATAATAATGTTTTGAGCTCCACAAACTTACGATGTTTTAGAATTCTGAAACATCAAAATGTCCTCTGAAGGGTACAGGTTGGTTAATATTAGAAATTCTTATGTGCTTTGGGAGATAACACTATTTTCTGTTCCTTTACAAAACAGAAAACTCAACTCAAATTGGCTTAAAAAACAAAACAAGACAACTTAGAGTTTCACTGCTGGTAATATATGAGCTAAGATAACCTGAAATCTTACCAATATAAACAAATAGAAATGCTGGATCAGTTATTTCCAGAAGATTTTAAAGTATGAATTCAATTTATTTATGTTTTTTGTATTATTCTATTATTCAGATGATCTGTTTCATTATGGGGGAGTTTTGGCAGTTTTGGTTTTCAAGGCATTTGTCCATTTTTTCTTTCTAGGTTGTCAAATTTTCCTGTGTGGAGTTGCTCATGTAAGTTCTTTGTTCTTTTAATGTCTGCTGGGATCTAGGTGGTATTTTCTCTTTAATGACTAATATCAGTAGTGTATGTCTTATTTCTTTGTCAATTTTGATACAATTTTAATTTTATTAATTTTTAACAGAACTAGATTTTGGTTGTATTGACATTCTCTTTTTCTGTTTTCAACTTTATTAATTTCTGCGTTATTAAGTTTTCCCTTCTGAATGCATTGGGTTAATTTTGCTCTTCTTTTTTGAGTTTCTCAAGGTCCTTCCTGTTAGCATTTGATGCTATAAATTCCCCTCTAAGCACTGCTTTGTCATCTGTTGAATTTTGATATGTTTTACTTTCATTTAGTTCAAAATATTTCCTAATTTCCCTTGCTTTAATGCATGGATTATTTAGAAGTGCGTTGTCAAGTATTTGAAATTTCCTGCTATCTTTCTATTATTGGTTTCTGGTTTAATTCTAGTATAGTCAGAGAATATACCTTGTATTATTTCAATTCTTTTAAATGTGTTAAACTTTGTTTTATAACTCAGGATACTGTCTATGTTGGTGAATGTTCCATGTGCACTTGAAAAAAATATATATTCTGCTATTGGTCCTGGAATGTTCTAAAAATTTCAGTTAGATCCAGTCAGTTGTTAGTGTTTTACAGATTATTAATATCCTTGCTGATTTTTTTATTAGTTCTATCAATTACTGAGAAAGGAGAGTTGAAGCCTTTACTTATAATGAGGGATTTGTCTGCTTCTACTTTTAGTTTCATGCAACTTGAAGTTCTATTGTAAGGAACAAACATATTTAGGACTTGTTGTATCTTCTTGGTGAAATGACCCTTTTTTCATTATGTAATGTCCCTCTTTATCCTTGGTAAACTATTTTGCTCTTTATTCTTCTTTCTCTGATATTAATACAACCACTCTAGCTTTCTTTTGATAAAGATTTACATAGACTATCTTTTCGTATCCTTTATTTTTAACCTACCTATATCATTATGCTTGAAGTAAGTTTCTTAGAGACAGCATATAGTTGGGTCATGTTTTTCAATCCACTCTGACAATATCCATCTTTTAGTTAGTGTTTCAATGCAGAATAATTTTGACATCTCCTCCAACCCGTAATTGTGACAACCAAAAATGTCTTCAGATATTGCCAAGTATATGTCCTTCTTTCCTTCCTTCTTCCCTCCCTTCCTCTTTCTTTCTCTTTCCCTTTCCCTTTCCCTTTCCCTTTTCCTTTCCTTTCCTTTCCTTTCCTTTCCTTTCCTTTCCTTTCCTTTCCTTTCCTTTCCTCTCCTCTCCTCTCCTCTCCTCTCCTCTCCTCTCCTCTCCTTTCCTCTCCTCTCCTTTCCTCTCCTCTCCTCTCCTTTCTCTCTTTCATCAAATGCCTCTTTAGTGAAATTTATTTTGTCAAATGCCTCTTGAGTGAAGTTGCTCCAAGTTGAGAACCATTGCCCTAGAGATTTCAACATGCATCCTTAACTAGTTACAGTCTACCTTAACTAGTAATCTAATTCTACGTAAGAATGTAAGAATCTTAAAACTTGACTCCATTTGCCCCTTTCTCCTACATATTTTGCACTATGTTACATATTCTAGCTCCAAAAGATGCTATTGTTGTTGCTTTATTTGTTTATTTGAGTTTTGAGGCAGAGTCTTGCTGTGTTGCCCAGGCTGGAGTACAGTGGCTCAATCACAGCTCATTGCAGCCTTGACCTCCTGTGCTCAATCAATCCTCCCTCCTCAGCCTCTCAAGTAGCTGGGACTACAGGTACACTCCACCATGCCTGGCTAATTTTTTAGTATCTTTCATAGAAACAGGGATTCATCATGTTGCTTAGGCTGCAATCAAGCTCTGGGCTCAAATGAACCTCCCTTCTCAGTCTCCCAAAGTTCTGGGATTACTGTCCTGAGCCACTGTGCCTTGTTGCTTTAAATAGTTAGTATTCTTTTATATTTATTCATAGATTTATATTCTTTTCAGTGTTTTTCATTTCCTTCTAATTTTCTGTGTTTCTAGCTCAGAAAATTTCCCTTCTGCTGGTAGAACTCCCTTTAGTACTTACTTCAATGCTGTGCAGCTAGCAACAAATTCTATTTTAATTTGAATGAAATATTCTTTCTGGTGTATAATTCTAGGTTGAGAGGTCTTGTTTGCCTTTTTGTTTTTTCATTTTAAAAATATCATTACATTGTCTCCTGATTTCCACAGTGTGTCATTTTGGGTTCCATGAGAAGCAGACACCAAGATAGGATTAAAAATGTAAGAAATTTGTTCAGGGGAAATGCCTGTAAAGGATAAAAGAAGAAGGAGAGGAGTAGGCAGGGAGAACCTTCAGATACCAAGACAGGTCCAGCACCTGTGAAAGAAGGCAGGCGAGGAAGGATTAGGCCAGAAGAGCCTCAGACTATCGACCGGTCTGTTAAATTCATGGCCAGGTCAGTAGAGATCTCCTGAGCCAAATTGCCTATTAAAGAAATTCTGCATCTATCAATATAGCCTGATTTTCATGCCTCCATTGAGCTAATTCATTGACTAGAAGTAGCCCAGGGGAAGTGTGATTTGATATGAAAGTTATAGTGTATCCAACAGTGCAGCAGCTGTCAATAAGATGAGCACCCCACAGCATGATCTCTTGAAGGGAGATCTGAGGGGTGCAATTCCGTGACTGCCTCATATAGTTTTAATTTTAATTTTTATTTCATTTTAAGTTAGCTGTCAGTCTTAATGTCATTCCCCTGAAGACATGGGCTTTTTTCCCCTCTGGTTGCTTTAGAACTTGTCATTCTTTTTCAACATATTCTACAATGTGTCCAGGTATGGTGGGTTTGTTGGTGTTACTGTTGGTGGTGTACTTATTCTGCTTAGGGACTCTTGAACCTCTGGAATTGGTGGGTTTATATCTTCCATTATTATTAGAAATTTCTCAGTTGTATGTTTTCAAATATTACTTCTGCTCCATTCTCTCTCCTTTCTCTCTTTTGAGACTCTATTACACTATATTAAACTGTTGGAGTATGTTCCACATTTGGACATACTCTTTCTTCTCTTTCTTTCTCTCTTTCTTTCTTTCTTTCTTTCTTTCTTTCTTTCTTTCTTTCTTTCTTTCTTTCTTTCTTTCTTTCTTTCTTTCTCTTTCTTTCTTTCTTTCTTTCTTTCTTTCTTTCTTTCTTTCTTTCTTTCTTTCTTTCTTTCTTTCTTTCTTTCTCTTTTGTTTGTTTTTCTCTGTGATCCAATTTGAGTAGTTTCTATTGATCTGTCTTTGAATTCACTAATCTTATCATCTATGTCCAGTTTGCTTTTAAGCCTACCTAATTAGTTCTTAAATCGAGACATTATACTTTTCAGTTCTAAAATATCCATTTAAAAATTTTGTAGAGTCCAATTATCTGTTAAAATATAATTTTCATTGTTTTTTAACATGCTTTTAAAAACTTCTTTAACATGCCATTGTTTATTTATGCTTTTCCTCATTATCTCAATTATCTGTGGGCTTGTATTTATTTTGTTTTTTGATTATTGCTACCTATCCTGATTGTTTTAATGTACAGTAAATTTTGATTGCATGCTGGGCATTGTGTATAAAATAACTGTAGACTTCTGATGATATCTTCCACCAGACAGGTATCCCTTTTTTTTTTTTTTTTTTTTGTTAGGACCAGGAGCTAATTACCTCAATTCAATGGGAGCTGAGTTGAAGTAGGGCTGCATGTACAATTTTAGCAAGATTCTGTCTACCCCTGGTTTATCCCTGCTCTTTAGATATAGTCTTTCCAAGCTTTTGATTGAGAGCATAGAGTGTCTACTTCTTCTCAGCTCTAAGAAAAATTTTTCATTTTTTAGTCTTTTTGAGACAGAGCCTTGCTCTGTTACCCAGGCTGGAGTACAGTGGTGAGACTTTGGTTCACTGTAAACTCCACCTCCTGAGTTCAAGCGATTCTCATCCCTCAGCCACCTGAGTGACTGGGATTACAGCTGGCTAATCTTTGTATTTTTAGTAGAGATGGGGTTTTGCCATGATTGTTCTTTAACTCCTGGGCTCTAGTGATACACCCACCTTGGCCTTCCCAAGTGCTGGCATTACAGGTGTGAGCCACTGTGCCCAGCCTCCTTCTGTACTTAGACATCACGTGGTCCTCTATAGCTCTTTTATAACTTTAACATGTTTCTTTCAATGTATTCATTTGTTACTAGTTGCTGCAGAAAGACCTTTGACCTGCTTTGACCTACTACATTCTACCTAGAAGCAGAAGTATATATAATCTGTTATTCTTACTAATAATTGGCAACAAATAGTCTTAAATATGCTTTATTTCATACAAATGTAAGTACAGCTGTAGAAGAAATTCCTAGATCAAAAAGTATATGCATTCATAATTTTGGTAGGTGTGATAGTTAATATCAAGGGTCAACTTGATTGGACTGAAGGATACAAAGTATTGATCCTGGGTGTGTCTGTGAGGGTGTTGCCAAAGGAGATTAATATTTGAGTCAGTGGGCTGGGAAAGGAAGACCCACCCTTAATCTGGTGGACACCATCTAATCAGCTGCCAGTGAATATGAAGTAGGAAGAAAAACATGAAGAGGCGAGACTGGCCTAGCCTCCCAGCTTACATCTTTCTCCTGTGATGGATGCTTCCTTCCCTGGAACACTGGACTCCAAGTTCTTTAGTTTGAGACTAGGACTGGCTCTCCTTGCTCTGTAAACTTGCCGACAGCCTATTGTGTGACCTTGTGATTGTGTAAGTCAGTACTTAATAAACTCCTCTCTCTCTCTCTCTCTCTCTCTCTCTCTCTCTCTCTCTCTCTCTCTCTATATATATATATATATATATATGCCTACCATTTGCTCTTATGTATATATTGTGGGACCTTGTGATTGTGTAAGTTAATACTTAATAAGCTCCTTTCTCTCTCTATATATAGATATACATATATCTATATATAGTATAAATAGATAGATAAATAGATAGATAATGCCTACCATTTGCTCTTATATAGATATCCTATTAGTTCTGTCCCTCTAGAGAACCCTGACTAATACAGTAGGCATCACCAAAATTCTCTCCTTAGAGATTATAGCGTATGTTTCCACCAGGAATATATAAAAATGCCTATTTTAACAGCAGCTTTACAAATACTGTGTGTTAACTTTGAATGTTTATGACTTCAGGCGTAACATTATCAGAACTTTGCATTAAGAAGGTTAATGTAGTCATAACATGTTAGGTGGGTTAAAAAAGACGAAGGATGAAAGTCACGTACCTCATAGTTTCGTCTCTGATTCTAGTGACCTAAAAAGTGAAAGTCACTGTATTCGTGCTTGAAAACATTTCCTGAATTTTCTAATCAGGTCTCTTTTTAGCCGGAAAGTTGATGGCTCAAAGTTCTTCCACAGGTTCAGTACAGATGTTAGCAGATTTTAATGGCTGCAGTGTAGTACATCTGTTTGTCACACCAAGCTCAGCATCTGTGTCAGGAACAGCTAGTTTTGTGATTCAAGAATAGAAGAGACAGAGATGGCTGTGGTTTCCCCTTAGGGCTCTAGCAGAGGAGACACTTTGGGGACAGTAAAGAACATGAAATGATGTTTCTGTTAAGAAAAAATCTATTCCTGCCTCATTCTTGGTCAAAACAGCCGTAAGCCTGATAAAACAATATTGCATGCTAGTTTCAGGAATGTAACTCAGCCATTTCAGTGTTTCCTTTCTGGGTCCCTGTGGATTTCTAACCCTCACTTTAACAGTAAGGCTATATTATCCTCATTTTCTCCTGCCATCTCTCGGCTGTTTTTCTTTCTCCTGGGTTCAGTGAGTCATTTCCTCAAGTCCTCCCTGGTTTGGCTTCAAAAATTTAGGATAATCATCAAGAGCTGTCGTCTTCTCCCTTTCAGGCTTGAATTCCTCTTAGTGTTAAAGGCATTTCACTTCTCAGTATCTGAGGTGGGTGGGCTTGAGCTAAGATCCTTTCTTAAATCTTAGTGTGTGTGCTGGAGAAAGCCTAACAGACCACGAGAAAGAGGTAAAAAAATGAATGTTCCAAGGAAACTGGGAGGATGCGGGGGAAGGTGCCGATTCATACTTCATTCAAGTTGCTGATAATGAATGCTTTACCAAAGTATTACACTACCAAGAGCTTCCTTTGTAATAACATGAAAAAGTCAATGATTTGTGATAAACTTCATGTAACTTTTTATTTTTTTTCCTTACTAGCTGCATTTTTTCAGCTGGTATAGTTGTTAAGCTATACTCCTGATGCCAGATGGATCAAGGGTCCAAATCCTGCCACTACCACCTTCTAGCTGTGTGACCACCCACTGGCAGTTATTTGACCTGCAGGTATTTTTGTCTCCTTATCTAACAATATGGCAAGCACAATAGCATCCTCCTCATAGGACTGGTAGAACAATTAAATGAGGAAAACCACATAGGAAGTGCTTAATAGATTGTAGTTATTACTATTATCATTCCTATGGGAATTTAAATTGATGTCTACCATTTGTTTTTATATTCTTCTGGGATATTCACGTGGTATTTAATAAACAACTAAATCTAGATCAGGTCTTGACAAACTACAAATCTGGCCCATGCCCTGTTTTTGTAAATAAAGTTTATACAGCCACACCCATTTGTCTATATATTATCTATGGCTGCTTTTGCTCTGCAATGTCAGAGTTGAGTAGTTGTAATAGACCATATGGCCCTGAAGGCCAAAAATATGGACTAGGTGGCTCTTTATAGAAAAGTTTGCCAACTCCTGGTTTAGAAAATCATATTTTTAAATTTTTCAATTAAATAAGTAGTCATGGACATACTGTAATTCTGAGCCTCAGTTTCTCTAACTGAAAAAGGCATATATTAGGCATATATTAGATGACTCCTAAATAGGATCCGTCTAGAATGATTCATCCATCATTTTTACTCATGGAGCCCAGGAATTTGCAATACATTTGGGCTTTCTGGTGGGTTCTTCCAAATGCTTTAATGAGAAAGAAAAAGCAGAAAGCAACCTTCAGTGATTCCGATGTCAAATATGGTAAATCATGAGAGGTGATTTATTCCACAGAGGGGGATGATAGTTTTGTGAAGCTTTAATGTTTTTCTCTGAAGCCAGGTTCAGGAGATCTTGGTCACTGGGCCACTTCCTGGCTGATTTAACAATATTTCTAATTCTTTGGGTTGCTTTTTTTTTTTTTTTGTCTTAAAAAAAAAATCATTCTCTTTGTCTCCCCACTACCTGCTCTTCATACCATTTCCTCTCCAGGTTGGCCCCTGCCTTCTTGCCTTCCTCCTGCCTCCTTCCTTTCTCCAGTGGTTTCTCAGCTCTCCGTCCTCCCCCCAGCCAAATGTGAAGGAGAAAGTCTGCCAAGTCTCCCAACCACTGTCAGCCTAGTTGACTGTAATGCTTCCAGCAGAACCTCCAGCTCAGGGCCCTCTGGCAGGGCCTGAACTCCAAGCAGCAGGAGGGACCAGCGAGTTATAAGAAAGGGAAATACCAACAGTAATCTGCATCCTTTGAAGTTTAGGGTTGGGAAGCAGAGAAGCTAAGAGATGTTTGACAATTTCCTGGGGGTACCTGGGAAAGAGCCTGAGACTGGGGGTCAGGATTGTCTTTTCCAGCTCTGCCCCAGATTAAGTGCAGAGTTTTTGGGCTAGTCATTTTTCATCCCTGAGCCTCAGTTTCTCTTTGTAAAATCAAGAAAATAATTTCTGTCCTGATTTTCCTGTAGGGCTTTTGTGATGATCATACATTTGTGATCATGTATAGCTTTATTTTTTAAAATAAATATTTGATTTATATTTTTCCCATTTCAGAATTACCTTGTGCTTATGTGATACAGGAACTTTTGTCAGCAGCATCTACCATCCTTCACAACAGAACCCCAATTTCTTTTGGGGAGTTAACTTACCATACCACTGCCTGTATTTTACTGAGATGGAAAATCCAGCTGCCTGTGCCTCCTGTAGCCAAAGGTAGGCAGTCTCTTCAGCTCAACCCATGAAAGCTCACTGCTGAGATTTTGACTTTTGAGCATATGAAATTGGATGAGTGAAGAGGTTGGCATTCTTTTATCTTGGCAGGAATATCCCTACCAGACTGTTCCTGCTGCAAGGCTAGTCCTATCATTCCTGCTTTCCCGTCCCTGAAGCTGAATTGGTTTCTGCCTATTTCCAAGCCTAGTTCTCCAACTTTTGTGCAATGTTTTTAATCAATTCCCCTTTGTTTAAGTTGGCCAAATTTTTTAGTTGCTTGTAATCAAAAAACCCCAACGGACACACAAGCCTGATGTAGAGAACCATCTATGGAGCACTTATTTTGTGTGTGGAGAGGCAGATACTTTGCATACATTATTTAAATTAATCTTTACAAAAACCCTAAGAGGTGGCTATAATTACAAATGAGGAAACTGGGGCTCTATGAGGCTCAATAACTTTCCCACATTTGTATGAGGAGCAAATGATAGAATTGGGTGTTGGAACCAAGGTTTAAACCAAGATGTCTTTGATTCCAAACATTTTAATCTTTATGCCATGCTAAAATGATATAATAGTGGGCATTTTGTTTTGCAGCCTGTGTTTTGGGATTAGTAATTTATTATGAACATCCTCATGTCGATAATATTCTTGAACAACATGACATATAATGGTAGTCAATAGTTCATTGTTTGGATTCACTACCATTTACCTAACCAAATTCATATTGATAGGCATTATGAAATGCACTGTAATGAATACCCTTGAACATTACATTTTGTACCTATCTCAAACTTTCTTCTGAAAATAAGTTATTGGAAGTGAAATTTCTAGGTTTAAAGCTCATGCATAATATTAAGGTTTTTAATGTAACTGACACATTGCTTGCCAGATAAATCTTATCAAATTTTGTTCCCATTAGTAGTGTGGATACCAATGTAAGCACTTTCTAAATGAAGAAAAGTGCTAAAAACCTATAAAGGGCTAATTAATTGAAGACATTCTTATTTATAGAAAAGGCAAAATGTCTTTCCAAATTACATCTATTATAATAAAATAATATATTTGGGCATAAAAAAGAATAAAATTGGCCAGGCATGGTGGCTCACACATGTAGTCACTGCAATTTGGGAAGCCAAGGCAAGAGGATCTTTGGAGGCCAGGAGTTCAAGACCAGCCTGAGCAACATAGCAAGATCCTATCTCTAAAAAAAAAAAAAATTAGGTAGTCACAATGGCATGCACCTGTGTTCCAGCAACTTGGGAAGCTGAGGTGGAGGACAGCTTGATCACAGGAGGTGGAAGTTAGTGAACCATGATTGCACCACTGCACTCTACCCTAGGCAACAGAACAAGACCTGTCTCAAAACAAAACAAAACAGAAAAACAAACAAACAAAGAAACAAAAAAGAAAATAAATCATGTAATTTGCAGCAACATGGATGGAACTGGAGGTCACTATGTTAAGTGAACTATGCCAGGCACAGAAAGACAAATATCACATGCTCTCCCTCATATATGCAAGCTAAAAAAGTTGATCTCATGGAGGTAGAGAGTATAATAAAATGATAGATATTAGAGGCTGAAAAAGGTGTGAGGGAGGAGGAGTGATGAATAGAGTTTGGTTAATGGTTACAAACATACAGTTAGATAGAAGGAGTGAGTTCTAATGTTCATTAGCAGAGTGGGGTGACTATAGTTAACAACAATGTACTGTACATTTCAAAATAGCTAGAAGAGAGGAATTGAAATGTTCTGAACACATAGAAATGATAAATACTCAAAGTGATGGATACCCCAAATACCCTGATTTGATCATCACATATTCTATGCATGTAATAAAATATAACATGTATCCCATAAATAGATACAAATATTATGTTTCAATAAAAATATTCAAAATTAAAATACAATTTGCAATAAGATTAGTATTCAAATTTTAGGTATTGGGTTCCTATACACTTCCTAAAGAAAGGGAATTACTTTGGGCTGGGCATGATGGCTCATGCCTGTAATCCCAGTACTTTGGGAGGCCAAAGCGGGCGGATCACCTGAGGTTGGGAGTTTGAGACCAGCCTGGCCAATATGACGGAAACCCCATTTCTACTAAAAAAACAAAATTAGCCGGGCCTGGTGGTGCATGCCTGTAATTCCAGCTACTCAGGAGGCTGAGGCAGGAGAATCACTTGAACCTGGGATGTGGAGGTTGCGGTGAGCTGAGATCGCGCCATTGCACTCCAGCCTGGGCAACAAGAGCGAAACTCTGTCTTAAAAAAAAAAAAAAAAAAAAGGAATTACTTTGATTTCAAGGGTTTTTTTAGCAGCCAAGTCAAAGAGGGAAGCAAGGGATGGTGGTGGTGGTGGTGGTGATGATGATGATGACGATGATGAAGATGATAATGATGATGATGGAGAGGAGACAGAGGGGGAAGATTAGGAGGAGAATCCCCCAGGGCATCTGTGGTGGTCATATTAGCCCCTTAGATTTACTATATTTTTAAGACTTTGTCTTGGCACTCCTGTAGGAGACAAAAGAAAGTGAAGTTTCTCCTCAGACTTTCAGTAGCCTTGTGGTAAGAAGGCAGCTGGGCCACCCAGACTTACATATTTGAGGCAATAAACAGTGATCAAAGCAGTATGATTTCAGGGGAACAAAACTCTTCCACTCCATATACCTCCCTCTTTATTTCTCCATAAATGCACATTGGTTTACTTTGTAAGAAGGCTACATTAAGATGCAGTTTGACATCTGAAAAAGTTATACACTAAGCTATTTCCCACCATAAAAAAATCTAACTGAAATTCGTTCATAAATTTTATTCCAATAATTTAACAAAACCTAAGAGGAGGAAATATAGGACTGGACTATTTTGAAAGGGAAAAGTGAACTAGAAAAGTCACAATGATTGTGAATGGGGTAAGTGATACTTCTAGGAAGTTTTGGAGACTTTTGAGCACCAAATGAGAGCTTGAGGCTTCGGATGGCCTGGAGTGAGCTTATAAAGAACTACTGAAAGTGGGATATGTAATAGCAAGAAATGAAAATGAACTTTGCACTAAATGATAAGTACTAAAGGTATGTTATAACAAAGCCGATAATAGTGTTTAAAGAAGTGGGAGTTCCCCATCAATCAAACCCTCATGCGTGCACGCGCGCGCGCACACACACACACACACACACACACTGTATTTCATCGATTCGAGGACTCATGTTTTGCAGTTTAACATCTCTGAAACTGGAATGCGTTTTATAATCAATGGTGCATAATGGTTAGTTGGCAGCATTTTTTGTCTTTACTAGTGATGCATAGAGAATGGTGTGTATTAAAATCTATGGTGTCTTCAATTTGAAGTGTGTATGAGAGAGAAGGGGGAAATGCTGTCTTGTCATAGGAAATGTCTGGAAGTAAATATTGATTACTTATACTATTTACCTTCACAGTTTCTATTGTCTTCTCATTTATTCTTTTTCTTAATTTGAAAAAGGACCTTAGAGATGACTGAACTCAAAGTCTTCATTCTACTAATGAGGAGATGGGCCTGAGGTGGTAGGTTACTGGTCCCCATCACAGGTGTTTGGGGTGCGGTGGGCCTGTGAGTATATTCAGAGCATAACTATATGTTCATTGTTTCCCAGAAATGATTTACAAATTACAGAGGGTTGGGAGCCCCAAGTGACAGGATCTGTTTGGAACTAGAAGGACCAAGAGTGATGAGGACAGAGTACTGCCCTTTGAAATGTGCTCCTTGATAACACCAACCCCAGAAAGGGAGGATGAGGGAACTGATCCTGGCCTGGAACAGCCAGTCAGTATTAGTGTGGTTTAGTTTTCCTGACTAGACTTCCTCCTTCCCTCCCCTTCCCTCCCCTCCCCTTCCCTTTCCTTCTCTTCCCTCCCCTCCCCTTCCCTTTTCTTCTCTTCCCTTCTCTCCCCTTCCTCACCTTCACTTCCCTTCCCTCCCTCACCTTCCTTTCCCTCCCTTCCCTCCCTCACCTTCCTTTCCCTCCCTTCCCTCCCTCACCTTCCTTTCCCTCCCTTCCTTCCTCCCTTCCTCATCCCCTCCCTTCCCCCACCCCCTCCCTCCCTTCCCCTTGCCTTCCCTTACCTCTCCTCCCTCGCCTTCTCTCCCCTCTACTACTCTCTCCTCACCTTCTCTCCCCTCCACTCCCTTCCCCTTCCCTTCTTTCCTCTCCCTTCCCCTCCCTTCCCCTCCCTTCCCTTTTCCTCCCCTTCCCTCCCCTTCCCTTCCCTCACAGTCTCTCTCTTCCTCTCCCCTCTCCTTCCCTCCTCTGCCTTCCTCTTCTCTTTCCTTCCACAATTTCTTCCTTCCTTTCCTTCCTCCCTCCTTCTTTCCACCTTTCAACTTTAAATGTTTGTGAGGCATGATAAGAGAGTGAATTTAGTTATCCTGTTGAGTGAGGAGGGTGCCCTGGCCTTCCTGGCAACAAAAAGACACCTGTTGCCCTCTGTTCTCCCCCTACACATATGGAAATGAGTCAGAGCTGCATTGTTATTTGCTACGGTTTGAACTCATCCTCCAAAGTTTATGTGTTGAAAACTTTTCTTTTTTTTTTTTGAGACAGAGTCTCGCTCTGTCACCCAGGCTGGAGTGCAGTGGCATGACTTCGGCTCACTGTAAGCTCCGCCTCCCGGGTTCATGCCATTCTCCTACCTTAGCCTCCCAGGTAGCTGGGACTACAGACACCCACCACAACGCCCAGCGAATTTTTTGTATTTTTAGTAGAGATGGGGTTTCACCATGTTAGCCAGGATGGTCTCGATCTCCTGACCTTGTGATCTGCCCGCCTCGGCCTCCCAAAGTGCAGGGATTACAGGCGTGAACCACCGTGCCCGACAGTCTCCAAGGCAACAGTTTTGGGAGGCAGGGCCTAATAAGAAGTGATTAAGACATAAGGGTTCTGCCTTCATGAATGGATTAATGTTGTTATCATTGGAGTAGGTTAGTTATTTGGAGGGTAGATGTGTTATAAAAGTGAATTCTGCCTTCTCTCACCCTCTTGCCTTCTGCCATGGGATAGTATAGCAAGAAGGCCCTCGTCAGATGCTGGCACATTGGTATTGGACTTCCCAGCCTCCAGAACTATGAGAAATACATTTCTTTTCTTCATAAATTACATAGTCTGTGGTATTCTGTTACAGCAGCACTAAACAGACTAAGACAGTATTTACGTGTAGAGTTGGGTTCGAGGGGGCCTGGATGAGGCAGGGTGGTTACACTTTTCCCTCCTGAAGGTCCAGAAATTGTCCTGCCTCATTTTTTTGCTCCCTTCTAACCTCCCTTCTCTACAGTTTTTTCTATTAAATGATAGCCTGATGATTGATCCTAGGGTCAAATTGGAATACAGCTGAAAATGTCTTTGCAATCTCTTCTCCAGTGACTCTCTTCTCTGAATGTTAGAGTGGCTATTTTAGCTGTGTGACCTTGGGAATCTCAAAATACAGTTTGCTCATCACACATAGGCACACTGAGAAGATTAAATGTGATAATTCATGCAAAGTATTTTCATTTCTTACTGTCAGGCAAATAACAGATATTAAAAATGTCAGTTATTTTTATTATTTTCTTGGAGTAGCACCTCTTCCCCTTTAGCAAGCATTGAATTCCAATTCTTTCACCCTGATAACAAAATTTATTCTTAGAAAGATTTTAATATTAGTTAATTACTGGTATTTATGTGAATTTATGTTAACTGATATTCTCTCAATATTGTTTGCATTCTTCCATTTATTTTTGCAGAGTGTAAAGCCACTTCTCATATTGAAGGAAGTTTAATGAAGTTATTTTGTTGGGCAAATTGGTGGGGGTTAGGAAGGAGGGTCTTTCTATCCACTTTCTTTCCTACTTCCATCTTTATTTAAGGTTAATCCTATTGGCTACATAGGCATTTTTCCAGGCTCTAAGTGCTACTCTTGTGATAATCCCAGTCTTGTACACACTGATTCTACCCCTTGTCTTTCCAAAGGCTACTCCCATTTAACTTCTCTGTTCCATTCTTGGTCTTTTTCTATTATCACCTTCTTCCTTTTCCTGGTGGTAACACCCTAGCCAAGCTGCCACTCAGCTATTTCCACAGCAGACAACTCTCTCACATGCCTCAAATCCTCTTCAGTTCTCCCTCCTTTCAACTCTGCGCATGAAAGTACACTCTTCCTTCTTCTTGTGAATTCAAAAATGACTTTCATCGTACAGGAGACTGTGGCAAGACAACAGTATCCAGGAGAAGGAAGCCATAGAGCGTTTTGTATTTTTATTAAAGTTTTCATTCTGATTATAAAAGTAATACATACTATCTTAAAAAGTTTGAACAGTATAAAAATATACAAATGACAAAGAGAGTCTCATGTAATCTCACTTGCAAGAGGCAACCACTAATAACAGTTTGGTGCACACTGGCCCAAACTTTTATTTCCTAATGGTGTTAAATGTTGAGGTATATAATTAGGCATAATAGAGAAGAGTTGGTTTCCTGTAACTCTTAAAAGGTCTTTGAAAATACCCAGATCTGCTTCTAGGAATCAGCATAAAACTTCCAATAAAACCTGTTCTTCCTCAAGCCAAACATTCACAATACATAAAACGAGTTCTTATTCAATGCACTGTTTTGTTTAATAACTGCCATTGCTACAGTATTGTATCACACTATTTTCTTAATAAATAATGTGGGTTTTAGCTTCTTGATAAGTAAAGCAGGTATTTGTGGCCTAATCTTGAAATTCAACTACCATTAAAAACATTATTTCTGTAAGGAAATATATACTGACAAAGTTCAGCAACGGAACTTGGAAACAGCCAATACTTACTTTCAAGTGAATGCAGCTTTCATGCAGATTTAGAGCAGATTTCACTTTCTTAGGCAGTAAAGAAAACCTGGTTGAGGACCCAGCGCTACCTCAGTTGGTAAAACTTTCAGTAAATCATTGAAATTCATTTGGTTGCCTGGAGCTTCCTATGTAATATTATAGCAGATATCATCTCTATGTATGAACATTACATTGTAGCTAAAAATGAATACAAAAAAATAATGACTTGAGAATGGAAAATGGGTCTATTGTTTTTAAAAATCCAGTCAAGTTATTAAAACAAAAAGAATTGATTTTAGGGCTAAAACTGGCTGAAGGAAGCACATAAGTACAGCTGAGTTGAAAAGACAGTGACACTGAAAAGCTGGGACCTGAGACTGTTCTTTGAAAGAACCACAAGGCCTGCATCTGCATTCTCTGCATGTTGGCTATCCCTGGCCCCCATAACTTTGACTGACACATGATGATTTTGGCCAGGAGCTTGACAGTGATCCTGACTTTAATGTCTCTGATATTCAGCTTCCCCAGCAAATTGAGCCAGAATTTAAAATGCTTAGAATGAAAAAATCTGATTGGCCCAGATGGTGTCAAATATCTACTTGTTGTCCAATCAATTGTGATTAGGGATGCAGAAGAGACAGTAGGTGGGAGTAGATTCTCTCAGAGAAAGCAGTGACAGTAATGGGCCGGGCATGATGGCTCACGCCTGTAATCCCAGCACTCTGGGAGGCCAAGGCGGGCGGATCACAAGGTCAGGAGATCGAGACCATCCTGGCTAACACAGTGAAACCCCGTCTCTACTAAAAATATAAAAAATTAGCCGGGCGTGGTGGTGGACACCTGTGGTCCCAGCTACTCGGGAGACTGAGGCAGGAGAATGGTGCGAACCCAGGAGGCGGAGGTTGCAGTGAGCCGAGATGGCGCCACTATACTCCAGCCTGGGTGACAGAGCGAGACTCCGTCTCAAGAAAAAAAAAAAAAAAGTGGCGGTAATGACTGTGATATTTAATATTAATATAATTTGAGAGAAGAAAATGGGACTTCATATCTTCCAGTTCTAATCCTTCTTTGGAGGCCCTTATTTCAATTTCGTTCAATTCAACAAAACTCAAATCTCTTCAATTCTAAGACATACTTTTTCATAATTTAATGTGTCTGATATCTAGTTCTGCCTCATAATCAATGTGTTCATTTAATGATTTAATGTGGTAGTATTTCTTCTTCCCTCCTTCCCCCACAGCCAAAAACTATTATTAAACTGGTGAGGTTTTAAGACCGAGGAAATATGGTATGTATTATCAACAGGCATCGATTGCTTTCTATGGAGGATATAATTAAGGAGCCACTAGATATGGGGGTTGGTTGAAAGACAGGGAAATGTTCCAATATCTTTTTCCTACCACCCCTTAAACCGTGCACCAGAAGAAAAGGAAGCTACATTCTTCTTTGCTTTAAAGATGAAGTCCATTAAAGATTATAAGGTGGTCTCAGGATTTATAGCCCTGAGAAGCAAATATTTATTTTATAGAATAATAACTATCAGTGCTGACTGAGCAGGAAGTCAACACCAGATCATGTGTGGGCACAAAATGTAGCTTCATATGCAACCAAATTCCAGGCAATTGCCTCGTCTAATTCACTCAGAATTTTTAAAAAAGAATGCTTCCTTTGAAACTGAAGTTCTTTCTACTTGGTTTCAGCCCAAAGGTGAGCATTTTTTTTGAGAAGGTTAAATCTTTTCAGATGTTTTTGAGGTGCACAAAGAGGAAAAACTAAACCATTCTCTATTATGCATACTTCTAGCTTCACATTACCCATGTGGATTTGAGCTCTACTATTTTTATTCAATTTTGAGAGTCCAATGATCTGCTCAGAAAACTAGCTGATGGGAAAAAAATCATGTCAAATTAGTTCTGAAAATAGCTACTTTTATACTTGCTTAGAAGAGTAAACTTTTCAAACTATGTGAGAGGTACACATAAGATAAGGCCTATATATAGAAACTCATCAGTTGGAAAACTGGCAGATAGAGTCTGTTAAAGTTCCAGAGAAAACTTGAATCAAGTTTAAGGAAATAGTTAACCTTTAAAATATCAGTGGATTGGAAAAATAGAACATTTAAACTAATAATTGAGGCTGCATAATGTAGTGGTTGAGTTTTGACACTTACTAGTGTCAAGGACCAGTATGTCCTTGGTTATGTTGCTTCCCCTTTCTGTGTCTCAGATTTTATTTGTAAGGGGTCATGATAGAAGAACCTGCTTCCAAAGTCGGGTTGAGCATCAACTCAGGAATATAAATAAGACACTTAGAACCATGAATGGCACACTGTAAGCTATCAATGAATGTTTTCCATTAATTTACATTTAAACCACCTTTCAATAAAGACAAATGTTTAATTTAGAAATAAACATTGCCATTTTAATGATCACTCCATTTTTAAACACAATGGAATTGGTTTTCTTATTTTAGTGATTTCAAGTAATACATCAAGTCTTTCTTTGCAGCTAGTGCACATTCTCCCTGTCAAATTGGATAGACTGGACCATTTGGAAATGGGATGGTTTCTGAGTATGAGCTATTCAGTGTGCATAGTAAAAATTCCATGCTACTTGTTAGATCACACATTTGGAGATATTCTCCTGACAGTTGCAATGACTAAATAAAAGATGACTCATATAGAAACAGCAGACTCTGTTGGCTCCGAGCAGCCCCAACTGGGCCCATCCATACCCCACCACCCCCACTGTTAGCCTTGCCTAAGAACCATAAAACATGGGTGTCCTTGCTACAAACAATTTTAAATAGCTTCATACATTTATTTTGTATGATTCTAATACATTCCGGGGTTTTCATTTTAAGACTGACTAGGCCATAGCTCCATGCTTATCATAAGTGATAATTTTGCAACGTGCCTTGAAACACGGTAAACATTCAATTTGTTCAATGTCTTAATAAAAATGAAGGGTAAATTTATCCTGTCAATGAATATTGATTTCCATATTATATGTGTTCCTAAAAATCGTACTGCAGACTAATTTTTCATAAATGAAATATGTATTATATTGGCTTTTCAGAGACTTACATTAGAATTTCTGATACTCTTTTACTTGTCTACAAACATTTAACACTTAAGGTTTAGGTGTTTCTTCCATCTTCCTATTTCGCCACCTGCCGGTACGTACTTCCACCTCCAAGTCTCTGTCAAGTACTTTATGATATGTAGACATCCCTTTTGAATTAGAATAATCACCCCTTACCCCCAATTTACCCTTTGCATTTTTTTAATTGAGAAAAACATTTTTTTGAGACAGGGTCTTACTGTGTCACGCAGGCTGGAGTGCAGTGGTGCCATCTTAGCTCACTGCAACCTTCACCTCCCAGGCTCAAGTGATCCTCCCACTTCAGTCTCCCATGAAGCTAGGACCACAGACGTGCACCACCACACCCAGATAATTTTTTATTTTTTTCATAGAGATGGAATTTCACCATGTTACCCAGGCTGGTCTTTATCTGCTTGCCTTGGCCTCCCAAAGTCCTGGAATTACAGGGGCCTCTTGCACATTTTAATTTCCATGTGACAGATTGTCTTTAAGTAGGAATGTACTTATAAATACATTTATTTCAATATCAAAATATAGATAGAAAAATAGAAAATAAATTTTAAAGATAGATAATATCCCAAATTTTATAACCCTAGACTTAGTGTTTTGCAACAGTATCAATTCTAAGAGAAAATTTTGGGTTAAATCTCTTAAACATAACAAGAAACCTTGTTATATTTATGACACAAAAACCAAGGTATCCATTTTCCCTTAGCACAAATAATGTGTTGGCTAGCTAGGAAGGGCTGTAATTATGTGGTATACAATAAAGGGTTCCATTGATGCCAAAAACAGAAAAATGAGTGAACCCGACCAGAAATCATGTATTGGGTAAACAGCTTCCCAGACAAATGAATTTAGCTGATTTTTAAAAAGCATTTTGTTTTAAAGTTTCAGTTTTATGATCTTTATGGATAGATCTGAACTCTATATACATATATTTTTAATTGAAGTACAAGATTCAATATTACATATTTAATTCTATAAAACAATGTAGTTGCATGCTTGGCAAAATAAATGGACATATTTTGGGATGCTACTTTCAGGACAAGCAACTTAAAGCTAACCTTCATACTTTTTGTAAATAGGTGTTAGGGGCTGATTGGGTGACTTACCATGAATTATGTAATTGATATCTTTAGTTTTCTTTTTTTAACTTCTCAGGAAGGAGAAAAATGTAATTTTATTTGGTGGGAAGATGCATAATAATTACGATTTTTAAAAATGTCTGTCTGATCATTTGGAATTATATATATATGTGATGTGTGTGTGTGTGTTTAAAATTTTAAATTTAAGATAATTTACATTTTCTTAAAAGATAAAATAGAAAATACAGAGAAGCCAAATTTTTTTTAAATTTATAATCTAATCCACCCAGAGATAATCACTGTTAATTTTAATACATATACATCCAACCTCTTGCTTCCTCACATTTTTGCAATCAAGATTTTTAAAAACAGCATGTATTTATGACATAATAACATAAATATATTTCTGAAAGCTGCTTATCCAACCTACAGTATGTGGTATAGATATTTTCCCATATCACTTTATGGAAGCTTTGCCATTTCCTTTTATGGTAGGACCCAGTGAGTCACAGAAAATTGGCAGCTTTGGAGGCATCCAATTACTGTACTTCTGACGTATACATTAGAGTTGAGATGTTTTCAAAGCAGTTTTATGAGAAGTGGATATGGATAAATGGGAGCTAGAACAGTACATTGTGGAAGTCTCATAATGAATTATGCTTATAGACTAATGTATAAGAAGACATAATTTTGTCTTTCTAAAGACCCTTTGAGATGGGACTAAATTCTTGCTTTAGCTAGTGAGGATGTGTTTGGTTAAATATAAATGTGAATTTCCTGTAGATAGTATGTAGTTTGGGTCTTATTTTTTAAATTCAATCAGCCAGTCTACATCTCTTGATTGGAGATATAAATTCATTTACCTTTAAAGTAATTATGAATAGGGAAAGATTTACTATTACCATTTTGTTGTTTTCTGTTAGTCTTGTAGTTCTTTTGTCAGTCTTTTCCCTTCTTTCTGTCTTTCTTTGTGTTTTCTAGATTGCTTCCTTTTGTGCAACTTCTGTAGGTATTTTTTGTATGTGGTTGTCTTGGAGTCTATATAAAGTATAGTCACAACAGTCTATGTTAAACTGATAACAAGCTAAATTCAATTATAAACAAAAAGTAACTTCTCTTCCCCCCCACACATTTTACAACATAACATTATTGTTGTTGCAGGTCACATTTATTCATATTATGTAGCTTTTAATGCATTTTTATTGTCATTTTTAATACTTTTGTCTTTTAACTTTTATACTAAAATTGAAAGTGACTTACCTATCACCATTATAGTATTATAATATAGTATTCTGTATTTGTTTGTGTATTTATCTTTATCAATGAATTTCATATTTTCTTATGCTATTGTGTTGCTATTCAGCATTTTTTCATTTCAACTTGAAGAGCTTTTAGCATTTCTCATAAAGCAGCTCTAGTGGTAATTAACTCCCTCAGTTCTTGTTTGTCTGGGAAAGTCTTTATTTTTCCATCCTTTTTGAAGGTCCGTTTTGCCAAGCATAGCACTCTTGGCAGTTTTTTCTTTCATTATTTTGAATATTAATATCTCATTGCCTTCTGGCTGGCAAGTTCTGTGCTAAAAATCACTAATAATCTTATAGCCAATTCAATTTTCAGAAAGAAAAACAAAGCTGAACATGTTGCCCTTCCTGATTTCAAAGTACATTACAAAGCTACAGTAATGAAAACACTATGGTACTAGCATAAAGACAGACATCTAGACCAATGGAATGGAAGAGAGAGCCCAGAAATAAATCTATGCATATATGATTACCTAATCTTCAGTAAAGGTGCCAAGAATACATAATGGGGAAAAGATAGTTTATTCAATGTTGGGAAAACAGAATATCCACATGCAAAAGAAAAGAAGAAAATTATACTGTTATATCATATGCAAAAATAAATTTAAAATACCTAAAGACTTAAATATTAGACTTGAAGCTGTAAGATTCCTAGAACATGAAGAAAGCCTCATGGCATTGGTCTTGGCAATTATTTTTTGGATAGGACAAAATATCCAAAAGCACAGGACAGGCAACAAAAGCAAAAATAAATAATGGTATTACATCAAACTAAAATGCTTCTGCACAGTAAAGGGAACAAGAAATACAGTGAAAAGACAAACTATAGAATGGGAGAAAATATTTACACAACACATATCTGATAAGGGATTAATCTCAAAAAGTATAAGGAATTCCTATAAGTTAATAGCAAAAAAACCCTAATTACCCAATTAAAAAAAAAGACTAAGGACTTGAATAGACATTTCTCCAAAGAAGACATGCAAATAGCCAACAGTTATATGGAAAAATGCTCACTGTCACTAATCATCAGAGAAATTCAAATCAAAACGAGAATGAGATATCACTTTACACTAGTCAAGATGGCTATTACATATATACAAAAGACAACTAATGTTGGTGAGGATGTGGAGAAATTAAAACCCTTGTATGCTGTTTGTGGGTATGCAAATGGTACAGTTGCTATGGAGAAGAGTATGGAAATTCTTCACAAAATAAAAATGGAGCTAGCATATGATCCAGCAATCCCACTTCTGAATAGTCATCCAAAATAATTAAAATTGGGATCTTGAAGAGATATTAGCACTCCCATGTTCATTGCAGGACTATTTATAATAGATGTGGAAACAACCTAAACGTTCATTGTCAGATAAGCGTTTAAAGAAAATATGGTATATAGATGGAATAAAGCATGATTCAGACATAACAATGAAGGAAATTCTACAATATATGACTATGTGGATGAACCCGGGGGACATTAAGCTAAGTAAAACAAGTCACAGAAATATAATTACTGCATGTTTCTACTTATATGAAGTATATAAAATAGTCAAATTTGTAGAATCAGAGTGGAATGGTGGTTGCCAGGGGCTGGCAGGAGGGGGAAATGGGAAGTTACTAATCAATGGGCATCAGGTTTCAGTTAAGTCAAGATGAATAAGTTCTAGAGATCTGCTGTACAACTTTGTAACCATCAATGACAATACTGTATTGTCACCGGAAATTTCGTTAAGATGGTAGATCTCATGTTGTTACATGCACACTATATATATATATATATATATATATATATATATATATATATTTTTTTTTTTTTTTTAAGATAAAACCTCTTAGTTATCCCAGCTATAAATATGGTCCCTATTTGCTAAAGCTGGACCAGCATTCTTCTATCCCTATGTATGATTTATACATTGACAAATCAAACAAGGCAGCAGGGTCAAGTTATGAAAACAAAAACCACACTAGTTATTTTTAACAGAAAGAATTTAATAAATGAAATTGATTAAACAGTATGACAAAAAGGGAACATTATGGTAATACATACAGATACATTCAGGGAGCAACTATGCCTCCCATGGTTGGGGGAACAAAGGAAAGAGGTAGATTATTAAAACCTGCAAGCTTGGGGGAGCCCTGTGAAGCTGGGAATAAAATCTCCACAGTGGCACTGCTTCTGTCTTCTGCTGGTTCCTCTGAGGGCATGTGATGAGGCTGGTTCTGGCAGAGATGGAAGAAGTGGGAAACTGGAAGTAGACTTTGTCACTGGGTTGAAAGGACATTTCTGGGCATCAATGACAAGAACGGGAAGCACAAGGAAAGGAGTAAGTCCCTTCTTTATCATCTAATCTTCCGGTCTCTCTCTATTGAATCCATTTATAGAACCTAACAGAAGGTGCTCTCACAAAAGAGAAATGGCATTTGCAAAGCCCCAGTCCCAGTATCATAGAGTAGCATATAAAAGGGTGACTTGTAGCTGAGAGACAAGAGCTTTATCCAGCACCAGTCGGCTTGGATATAAACAGTTCCCATTTTGTACTCACAGGATGCTAAGAGAGACCTGGACATTTTTGTTTCTCTGATTATAAGTTATTAATTCAAAACCACAAGCAAAGAAGCCTATGAAAAGGACAAGTTGTCTAACTAAGTAAGCATAAGTTTATGATGTGCTGTGTAAATGGAACATCAAAACCTGGATGACAGCACATTTGTTTACAGCCTGGTTTTAAGCCCACTGTTGAGATCTGCTGCTTAAAATAAAAGATTCCTTTCCAAATGGTAATTGAATTATCTAGTGACCTATACTTAATAAGTAAATTCAGGTGATTTGTCATAGACTAACAGAAGTTATTTCCAAAATTATTTTAAAAATCTGTTTGAAAAATAACTTAAAATTGAAGGACTTCATATGTAAATCCAGTATTTCTAAAGCAATTGGGAAAAGGTCACATTATTTGGTCTAATAATTTGAACACTTACTCTAACTCTGTATTCCACCAAACATATTTAGAACCAGCAGTAAGATGATAGTAAATGGCTGCAAAATGTGAACAGGCATCATATAACAAGGCCTATTTCTCTTTTTCTGCTTCTGTTATTTGATTCCTTTCTTGAAGTGGCTCTCCTTTTAAAGATTGTCAAAATAATGATATTAAAACCCTGAAAAAAATATGGTTTTGAAAAAATAAGAGAAAAGAAAAAATAAGATAAAAATTCTATTGGTTACAGGCATACTTTGTTTTATTGTTCTTTATTTTTTGCACATCACAGATAACACATTTTTTAAAAAGTGAAGATTTGTGGCGGCACCATTTTTCCAATAGCATGTGCTCACTTCTTGTTTCTGTGTCACGTTTTGGGAAATCTCATAATATTTCATTATTATTACATCTGTTGTGATGATCTGTGATCAGTAATGTTTGATGTTACTATTGTGATTGTTTTGGAGCACCACAAACTGTAGCCATATAAGACAGGGAGCTTAATCAGTGAACGTTGTGTGTGTGTTTTCACTGCTCTGCTTACTGATTGTTCCTTTTCTCTCCCTCTCCTTGGGTATCCCTGTTCCTTGCGATACAACAATATTGAAATTAGGCTAATTAATTACCCCTCAATGGCCTCTAAATGTTCAAGTTGAAGGAAGAGTTGTATGTCTCTCACTTTAAATCAAAAGCCAGAAATAGCTAAACTTAGCTATTTCGTATCAAAAGCCAGGATAGACCTAAAGCGAGGCCTCCTGCACCAAACAGTTAGCCAAGTTGTTAACGCAAAGAAAAGTTCTTGAAGGAAATTAAAAGTGCTACTTTAGTGAAAGTACAAATGATAAGGAAGCAAGATAGCCTAATTGCTGGTAGGGAGAGAGTATCAGTGGTGTGGATATAAGATCACACCAGCCACAACATTCTTTTAAGCCAAAGCCTAATACAGAGTTAAGGCCCTAACTCTCTTCAAGTCTATGAAGGCTGTGAGAGGTGAGGAAGCTGCAGAAGAAAGTTTGAAGCTAGAAGAGGGTGGTTGATGAGGTTTAAGGAAAGAAGCTGTTTCTGTAACATAAAAATGAAAGGTGAAACAGCAAGTTCTGATGTAGAAGCTGCAGCCAGTGATCCAGAAGATCCATCTAAGATCCTTGGTGAATGTGACTATACTAAAGAGATTGTCAATGTAGATAAAACAGTCTTCTATTGGAAGAATATGCCATCTAGGACTTACCTAGCTAGAGAAGAGAAATTGGTGCCTGGTTTGAAAGTTTCAAAGGATAGGCAGTCTCTCTTGTTAGAGGCTATTGCAGCTGATGACTTAAAGTTGAAGCCAATGCTCATTTACTAATCCCTGGGCCCTTAAGGATTGTGCAGAATCTACTCTGCCTGTGCTGTATCAATGGAACAATAAAGCCTGAATGACAGCACATCTCTTGCTAATATGGTTTACTGAATATTTTAAGTCCACTGTTGAGACCTAGCATTAGTCCCTTCTCACACTGATATAAAGAAATGCCTGAAACTGGGTAATTTATAAAGAAAGAGGTTTAATGGGTTCACAGTTCCACAGGCTGTATAGGAAACATGGCAGGGGAGGCCTCAGGAAACTTTTAATCCTGGTAGAAGGGGAAGCAGGCATGTCTTACGTGGCAGGAGCAGGAAGAAGAGAGAGAAGGGGGAGATGCTAAACACTTTTAAACAATCAGATCTCGTGAGAACTCACTCCTATTACAAGGAGAGCAAGAGGGAAATCTGCCTCCATGATCCAATCACCTCCCACCAGGCCCTTCTTCTCGCACTGGGGATTACAATTTGACATGACATTAGGTAAGGACACAAATCCAGACCATATCAGACCTACTACTGAGAAAAAAAGATTCCTTTCAAAATATTATTGTACATTGAAGATGGCACATGGTCACTCAAGAGCACTGATGGAGATATACAAGGAGATTAATATTATTTTCACGACTGCAAACAACATTCATTCTGTAGTCCATGGATCAATGAGTAATTCTGACTTTCAAGATTTAACATTTAAGAAATATATTTTATAGGGCTATAGCTGCCATAGATTGTAATTCCTCTGATGGACCCGGGCAAAGTAAATTGAAAACCTTCTGGAAAGGAATCGCCATTCTAGATGCTATTAGGAATATTCGTGATTCGTGATAGAAGGTAAAAATATCAACACTAACAGGAGTTTGGAAGAAATTGATTTCAACCCCTATGGATGACTTTGAGAAGTTCAAGACTCTAGCAGAGGAAGTACCTGCAATATGGTGGAAACAGCAAGAGAACTAGAATTAGAAGTGGAGCCTGAAGGTGTGACTGAACTGCTGCAGTCTCAAGATGAAACTTGAACAAATGAGGAGATGCTTCTTATGGATGAGCAAATGAAATGATTTTATGAGATGAAATCTATTCCTGTTGAAAATTCTGTCAACATTGTTGAAATAACAACAAAAAATTAAGAATATTACATAAACTTACTTGATAAAGTAGCAGTAGGATTTGAGAAGACTGATTCCAATTTTTTTTTAGCTTTTATCCTTTTTTTATTTCAGAATTTATTTTTATTTTTATTTATTATTATTATTATTATACTTTAAGTTCTGGGGTACATGTGCATAACGTAAGTTCTATTGGTAAAATGCTATCAAACAATATCACATGCTACATAGAAATCTTTCCTGAAAGGAAGAGTCAGTTAATGCAGTAAACTTCATTGTTGTCTTATTTTCAGAAATTCCTACAGCCACCCCAACTTGTAGCAAACACTACACCCTGATCAGTCAGCAGCCATTAACACCGAGGTAAGACCTGCCACCTGCAAAGAGATTGCACTCACTAAAGGCTCAGATGATCATTAGCGTTTTTTGGCAATAAAGTATTTTTTTAACTAGGGTATGTAAATTTTACAAAACTGAATGCTACTTCACACTTAATATGCTACAGTATAGTGTAGACCCAACTTCTGTATGCACTGGGAAACCAAAAAATGTGTGTGACTCACTTTATTGTGATATTCGCTTTATTGAGGTGCTCTGGAACGAAACCCCCAATATCTCCAAGCTATCCCTATATTTTGTACTTGAGCAGAATTCTCAATTGTTTTTTATTTTCACTTTTTATTCAGTTAATGCAAGGAGAACATTAATTCATTCACTTTATTTAGTGCCTTCAGTGTGTCAACTTTGTTAAGTGCTGGGGATATAAAGATAAATGGGATAGACCTTGCTCTAAAGGGATGTGTGATCTAATAGATGAAGATGGGTATGTATGCAATACAGAGGGGCCATGATACAATGAAGTAGACATATCATTAATACATTAGGGAAGTGGTTGATTATGCCTCTGAGATAGGAATGGGTAGGAAAGTCTCCACTGAGGAAGTGCATCTTGTTGAGTCTTAAAAATGAGAAAATTTCTACCAAGTAGGGAGTATGCATACATAAATAGCCTCCACTGATGATTCTTCTTTCCACTACCTCTGATATGGTTTGGCTCTGTGTCGCCACCCAAATCTCACCTTGTAGCTCCCATAATTCCCATGTATTGTAGGAGGAACCTGGTGGGAGATGATTGAATTGTGAGGGTGAGTCTTTCCCATGCTGTTCTTGCGATAGTGAATGGGCCTCGCGAGATCCTATGGTTTTAAAAATGGGAGTTGCCCTGCACAAACTCTCTCTTTGCCTGATGCTGTCCACATAAGATGTGACCTGCTTCTCCTTGCCTTCCGCCATGATTGTGAGGCTCCCCAGTTATGTGCAACTGTAATGCCAATTAAACCTCTTTCTTTTGTGTGCAGTCTTGGGTGTGTCTTAATCAGCAGCATGAAAACAGACTAATATACCCTCCCTTTTTTGAGGTTCAGATATTGTATGTGGAAATGTATAAATACTGCCTCCATTTAAGAGTAAGAACAAAACTACTGGATATCAAAGCCAAAAGAAAGAAGAAAACATTCAGAAATATGAAGATCTTTGCCAAGAAGAGCAAATTTTTATATTGTTGGTTTGGGCAATTTACTGTACTCAATTTCTTGGCATTGAAAAAAAAAAAAAACAGCCAAAGACAGGCTAAGCTTATGTCTGGCTTTGAGATTTTGTAATATACTATTTCCTTTTCAGTTTAGCCAATCACATGCTCCTGTTGCATGTTATTTTAGCCATTTTGCCTTTGGTCTTATAAAATGCAAATTATACTATGCAAAAGTAATTTTAATATAGGACTAAATCCAGATTCCATTTGTTTTCACCAAGCACCCACTGTAACCAGACAATATTGAACTGTGTGACTGTTGGTAGAATTTTAGCTAGGAATTAAAATGTGGCAGTAACTGAAAGATATTTAAAGAAGAAATTCAGTCACAAATATGTTGGCTTTGGGTAGTGTAGATTTTTGAACGATTTACTTGAGCATGGATTGAAGGATGGGTCTTGGAGTTTTCCTATTGATTTTCAAAAAGAAAATATCATCAAAGGATTTGATTTTCTTTTTTAATAAAAAAGAAGTATGTAATTTGATACCTTATTACTTTAATGAAAGACATATTATAGGTAGTAATTATATTCCATTACAACTTGAGCTCCAACTAGCAAGACCTGGATTTAGAGAAAGGGATTATATCTAGATGTTGAGATATGTCGGACTAAGAATTTAGAATAGTGATTTTTGAATGATGCTGGACCTTCTGGAAAACATGATAATATGTAGATTCTCAACAGTTTCTTTCCATCTCCCACCATGAGACTCAGATTCAACTGGTTTGAAAAGAGTCCTGTAAATTTGCTTTTAAAAAATTAAAATGATATTTAGTAGACAGGTTCTTGCTCTGTCGTCCAACCTGGAGTGCAGGGGCATGATCATAGTTAGCCTCAAACTCCTGGGCTCAAGCGATTTTGCTGCCTCTGCCTCCCAAGTAGCTGGGACTACGGGCATGCACCACCACACCTGGCTAATTTTTCAGTACAGACGAGGTCTTGCTATGTTGCCTAGGCTGTTGGTGATTTCCTGGGCTCAAACGATCCTCCTGCTTCAGCCTCCCAAAGTGTTAGGATTATAGGCATGAGCCACTACACTAAGCTGACTTCTGACCTTTAGTACTGCTAAAAAATAAATTTCTGTTGTTTGAAGTCACCAAATTTCTGGTTATTTGTTACAGCAGCCACAGGAAACTAATACTACCTGGTTACCTGCCAAGGCAAAGAAAAAGCTAAACAATGTACAAGCATTCTGTGAACTAAACTGTTACACAATATGACCTCTCTTTACTGGTCACTTTTCACAGGGATTTCTAATACCATGCACCCAGTTGTTGTCACGGATCAGTCTACATGGAAAAGACTTCAGGGGAGTTCCTGGAGCTTTCCTGTCTCATTGCACACCCTTTTCACTAATCCTTCTCTTTACAAAACATTTTCAATAGTGGTATGGATATTGCGAATTGTAGCAACTCCAGAGAAAATGAGTTAGAACTACCTTAGCCAGTCTCTTCAATCTGGCAAGCAATTACTCTTCCCTTTATTACAAGATCCTATGTTAGTTCAGGATATAGAGCGGGTACTCTCAGCAGCAGCAAGACTGACGTTTGGGACTGGACAAGTCTTTGCTATAGGGGTGACTCTGCACATTGTATGTGTAGCAGCATCCTTGTCCTCTACTCACTAGATGCCAGTAGTACCCTCCCCAGTCATGACAATCATATATTTATCAGAATAATGCCAATTTTTCTGAGAAGCAAACTTGTCTGCCTTTCCACCTTCTAACCAGTTCAGGAACTCCTGATTTAGAGGATGACAGGTTGTGACTGGCCAAAGATCTATCTCATGTGACTGTGTTAGGGAAGCAGGAGTCTAGGAGAGCCAGAGTGGCCATTTTAAAATCAACTCCATCTTAAAACTAGCAAGGCATATTCCTTCCTGGTCATGATCAATAGTCCTGACTAGGTCATGACTATGTTTACAGCTAAGGAGAGAGTTGAAAGACACCGACAAGGAAAAATTCCTACAACAGAAAGTCCAGATATCCCAACACCCATAATAATATACGTTTTCAAGATATAGTTATGCTTTGATGTACTTACACACTAAGATGTCAAGGATAGATTTCTTTAAATTGATAAAGTACTAAATTTTGTCATGCTATCTATCCATCCACCTGCAAGCACAGCTTAGTTTAGTCTTTACATAGACAAGACACCTATGTAAGAAAAACTTAAAGACAGTCCATTCCTCCTCTTGCTTTCTGAGGACACCCGACTCTGTAATTAAGTAGTTTTCAATAAATATCCTTTCTCACTGCACTTTGCCACTTGCCTTGAATTCTTTCCTGTGCAAGATTCAAGCCTCTCTTGGGGTCTGGATCAAGACTCCTCTTTCTAGTATCAGCTCTCCTCCTGGTATATAACCCCAATCTCCATTCGTTCATTAAGATTTGTCCTAGACGTCAACAGAGGACGTATTTCCTAGTAGCCTGCTGATTCATCATGAAATTGGTCTTTTTGATCGTTTCATCAGTGTTTCTTAAATTACGATCAATACTTCATTTGTGGCAGAATCACTTGAGCTTCTTGTTGACCTGCTGAAAGAGAGATCCAGGAACTTCCATTTTACATGTTTTGCAGATGATTCTTTTTTTTAACTTTCTTTGATAAACACTAGTTTTGATTAACTTCAGACGCCAGGTAGATGATGTTATTTATTCTACTCTCCTGGTTCCGGAAACTGATCCCAGTTCGCCCTGACAAAGTCCTCCTTCACACTTGTTGTCAGTTGAACATCTGATTCTGGAGACCCTAGCCTAACTTCTGCCCTCATTGACATCTCAGGTTGTCTATCCTCACTTATAGTACTGATGTTTCATCCTTCTCTCCCCAGTAGCATTGATGTCCTTGGATACAAGCTCTGATTTCTTTGGACGCATTCAGAGCTCTTATGTTTGTCTCTATGCAAACGAAGCCTTGGCTATTCCTAATGTAGTAACTCTATCAACTCTTCCAGCTTTAACATATTCTTGTGTACATGCCTGCATCCTAAATCCTGGCCTTGTCCTACCTCTTGAACCCTGGATACAATAGCCTTGAGGGACCAGAAATCTACAGGTATAGGCAGAGAAATGATCAACTTGAAGGAATTCAGCTCCTCCTTCAACATTCCCCATCTTGGCAGCTCAAAGAAATGTAAGCATACTCTTTTCTGTCTTTCTCTGCCTTATCTCTCACACTCCATCAATTATCAAGTCCTGTGGAGTCAACCTCTTTTTTTTTTTTTTTTTTTTTTTTTGAGATGGGGTCTCGCTCTGTCACCCGGGCTGGAGTGCAGTGGCCGGATCTCAGCTCACTGCAAGCTCCGCCTCCCGGGTTGACGCCATTCTCCTGCCTCAGCCTCCCGAGTAGCTGGGACTACAGGTGCCCACCACCTTGCCTGGCTAGCTTTTTGTATTTTTTAGTAGAGACGGGGTTTCACCGTGTTAGCCAGGATGGTCTCGATCTCCTGACCTTGTGATCCGCCCGTCTCGGCCTCCCAAAGTGCTGGGATGACAGGCTTGAGCCACTGCGCCCGGCCCCCGAGTCAACCTCTTAAATATCTCTTGAATCAACCTAATTCTCTCCATCTCAACATGAGGAAATTGAATATGCTGTTTCTCCTGCCTTTCTACAAATATGAAATACTATTAGTTGCATAGTAGCCCCTCTCACTGGTAGGTTAGCCCACAAATTCTTCAACATTTTGTATAGAGCAAATTTATAATCTGCCATATGCAAGTTAATATGAAGATGCCATTGATGACAGAGAATACTAGAAGCTAATATACAAAAGCACCAACTTTAACTACAGATCCAACATAAATCCCCATCAAAACCCAGCTGGTTTCTTTACAGACATTGATAAGCTGATCCTAAAATTCATATAAAAATAAAAGAGATCCAGAATAGCCAAAACAACTTCAAAAAAAGTTGGAGATCTCATATTTCCAATTATAAAACTTACTATAAGTTACAGGAAACGACACAGTGTGATATTGGCATAAAGATGACATATAAATCAATGTAATGGAATTGAGACTTCAGACATAAACACATGTATCTGTGGTCAATTGATTTTTCACAAGAGTGTCAGGGTAATTCAATAAAGAATAATCTTTTCAACAAATGGTGCTAGGACAACAGATATCCATAAGTGAAAGAATGGAGCTGGACCCCTATCTCACACCATACACAAACATTAACTCAAAATGCATTACAGACATCCATCAAAGAGCTAAAACTATGAAGTACTTAGAAGAAAACACAGGAGGTAAATTTTCATAAACTTAGGTTTTGCAATGGGCTCAGATATGACACCAAAAGGACAAGCAACAAAATAAAACAGATAAACTGTATATCATCAAAATTAAAACTTTTTTCTTTTCTTTTTTTTTTTTTTTATGGAGACAGGGTCTCGCTCTGTCACCCAGGCTGGAGTGCTGTGGTGCCTTGGCTCACTGCAACCTCCACCTTCCAGGTTCAAGTGATTCTTGTGCCTCAGCCTCCTGAGTAGCTGGGGTTACAGGCATTCACCACTATGCCCAACTAATTTTTGTATTTTTAGTAGAAACAAGGTATTACCATCTTGGCCACGCTGGTCTGGAACTCCTGGCCTCAAGGGATCCTCCCGTCTCAGCCTCCCAAAGTGCTGTGATTACAGGCGTTAGCCACTGTGCCTGGCTCAAAATTAAATTTTTTTTGCTGCAACTGATGCTATCAATACAGTGAAAAAACAACCCCCAGAATGGCAGAAATTATCTGCAATTCATTTATTTTATAATGGACTTATTTCTAGAATATATATAAGGAACCCCTGAAACTCTATAATAAAAAGATAACCCATATTCAAAATGGGCAAATAACTCAATTAGACATTTCTCCCAAGACATACAAATAGCCAATAAGCACACGAAAAAAATGCTGAACATCATTAGTCAGAATGAAAATACAAATCAATATCACAATGTGGTACTTCAAACCCACTAGGATGGCTACAACAAAAACACATACATAACAACTGTAAGATTGCTCTTCACGTAATCCTTAATATCAGCCACTACTGCCACCTTAGGAAGCTCTGAGTTATAGCACTACTCCCACCAACACTAGTTCCACATTACTTAACCTAGGAACTTTTTAAAAAGGCCAGTTTCACTCTCCAGATTCTGGCCCAGGCATCTGCATGTAGCGTTGATTCTATTTAGCCACAGTAGAGAATCACAGCACCTAGCTTGAAAAAACCTACTCTGCGGTAGCGTATCACTCTACTTTGTTTGGTTTAAGTAAAATATTCACTGGGAAGAAATAAGCAAACCCTATGTCCATCTGAACCTACCCCTCTCCTGCCCCATGCACTCCCCAATTTCTCTCCAACCACTTTAGGGACTTCTTTCTCTTTTTTAAGATGTGGCTTTGCTATGTCGCCCAGGCTTGACTCGAACTCCTGGGCTAACGTGATCCTCCCACCTCAGCCTCTTGAGTGGCTGGGACCACAGGCATGCACAACCATGCCTAGCTAATTAAAAAAAAAATTGTTTGTAGAGATAGGGTCTCACTGTGTTGCCCAGGCTGGTCTCACTGTGTTCCTGGGCTCAAGTGATTCTCCCACCTCAGTCTCCCACCTCAGTCTCCCACAGTGCTGGGATTATAGTCATGAGCAACCTCGCCTGGCCAAATTTGTATTTTTAATGAGTGTTCCAATTGATTCTAATAGATTACACTTTGTGAAAGGGGCCTTAAAATTTTCCTTATTCTAAAATTTTTCATATCTGAAATTTCTTCATAATGCAGAATACAGAGCTATTGAAAGGCAAAAGGCTTGGAACAATTATAGACCTTCTTACCACTGATTTTTGCTAAAGAAGTGAGATTTTTCTAACTTAAGCATGAGACATGGTTATGGTTGGTATTATTAGTTATCTAGTTTCCTTTCTTTTTGCTCTCTTTTCCTTTCTCTTTCTGTTTAGATTTTTCTACCTCTCACATACTCCACTGATTTTCCTTTTTTTCTTAACTTGTACTGTATCTACAAGTATTACATACGATAATATCTATAACAATCATTAGTCTCAGTTCTACTGGTAATGTGTATTTAATATTCAGATCTTATATTGGATATCTACAAAATCATTTTGTATGCTGAGAACAAATAGCAGATTTTTAAGAAACTTCTTTAAATAAGGTTTATGGAAACATTATTTCCTAAGTATATTCATAACAGTTTATATGTATCCTGTTATACCAGGAGGACAGTTTGGCTGGATATAATATCCTTGGTCTGAGAGTTTTCCCATTTTCTTTCTTGTACATCTTAAGTTTTCTCCTCTCAAATAACTTAAATGTATTATTTCTGTGTCTTCTGGCTAAGTTTTGCTGCTGAAAAGCTAATGACAATCTTACTATTTTTCCTTATAAGTGACTTGGTCTTTTTGCCTGGTAGCCCAAATAATTCCTCTTTTTATTTAAAATACAGTACTTTTGACTGGGACATGTTTCAGGGTTGGCTATTCTGGGTTGATTTTCCTAGTATAATAGATTTGTGTCATCTTTTATTTCATTAAAGTTTTGTTCTTTTTTTTGGGTGAGATAGGGTCTCACTCTGTCACTCAGGCTGGAGTGCAGTGGCATGATCATAGCTCACTGTAGTCTCAGCCTCCTGGGCTTAAGTGATCATCACACCTCAGCCTCCTGAATAGAAATTTTTCTTAAGTTACAGTTTTTAGTGTTTGCTGTGTCCCACTGCTTTGATTTTCTTTGTCAGGGACTACTATTATACAGAAGCACCCCCACTCCCATGTTCTACATCTATTTTCTCTCAAATCTCTTTTAAAAATCTTTAATTTCTTTTCAATTGAAACTATTTTTCTTCTTTCTGTCTTTTACTTCTCTTAAGACAGTATCCATTGTGTTTATTTGCTCTTTTGTTTCTTCCAATTTAGTGTTAATTTATTAATTTAAACTTGTTCAATTCTTTCTTGAGAAAGAATTCTTTATCCTTTCTTTCAAATCTTCATACTTTCCACTCAGGTCAGACTATTCAATCCTGACTTATTTATTCTTTTATAGCTTCTATCATTTAAAAAATGTCTTTTTATTTGTTTAGAAATTTAAGTAACAATTTTTATCTGTTTGGAGGGCATGCCTTTCTGTAATGTTTTTATTATCTCTAGGGATATCTCCTCCATTATTCAACTTCTTGTTCTCTTTTTTTCACAATTCAAACTCAATCCATTTCTGTTGCTCAGTTTTAAGTAAAAGTAGATTTATTTGCCAAAGAGATAAAACAAGATAGGCCTATGCTTCTAATATTTGCTTCTCTCCTTCTTCCACTTGTATCTTGGCCTTCTCCTACTTTTGCCCCTATTTCTTTATCCTATTTAATTTTATCCTATTGCCAGAATTTCTCCTCAGTAGAGATTTGACCCTGAAGAGAGCTTTGGCTTTTTAGTTTTGAGTGTTCACAGAGTTCAGATTGTTTCAGCACCAATAGTCAGAACTTACTGCCATCCATTGCACTTACCTACAAACTGGATCCTGCAGGACTCCCACCTATTTTCAGCCACTGTTGTCAGATTAGTTTTTTGTACTTTCCAGTGAGTATCTGATGGCATATTTGGGATTCTCTGGATGCTGTCACTACTAGTTTCTATTCCGGGATTTGTACAGATACCTAGTTGTCTAATTTTCTTATGTATATTGTCTATGTGTTTTTGGTTTTGCAATCTATTAGGTTGGTACAAAAGTAATTGCTGTTTTTGTCATTAAAAGTAAATGTCAAAAACTGCAATTATTTTTGCATCAACCTAATAATCATCTTTATTTTTTTGAGAGAATGGGCTAGGATTCAGGGATTTTCATAAAATATACTGCCAAACTTACCGCCACCTTCCATTATTTTTCTTTTTAGGTATATGAATATGTCTTCTTTCCTCAAGCAGATTTCTTAATTTTTCTAGTTAAGCACAAAACAGTTATTAAAAATAATAACCATTATTGAGTGCTTGCTTCAGTAACCATTATTGAGTACTGAATGGATTAACTGTTTCATAAAATGTTCGTTAATCTTTACAAGAACTTCTGGATATAGCTATTTTATACCCATTTTAAAATAAAGTGAGGTTTAGAGAAGTAAAATAATTGGTTCCAGTTTGGAGTGAGCAGATTCTAAAATGGCACCAATAATTCTTGCCTCCTAGTATTTATGGCCTTGTGTAATCCCTTCCCCTCCAGTGTGGGCTGTACCCAGGTACTTACTTCTAATGAGTAGAATATGGAAAGTGTATGTTATGTCACTTCTGAGATTAGTTCACAAAAAGAATGCAGGTTGGGCACTCACTCTTGCTTTCTTGCCAGCTCACTCTGATGGAAGCCAGCTGCTATGTTGTGTGTTGCTCTACGGAGAGGCCCAGGTAGAAGAAATTGAAGGAGGCTTTCGACCAACAGTCAGCAAGGAACTGAGGCTTTCAGTCCAAGAGCCTATAAGGAACTGAATCCTACCAGCAACCAGGCAAGTGGTTTCAAAGTGGAGCCTCTGTCAGCTGAGGCTTTGAATAAGATCACAGCTCCATGTAACATCTTGATTGTAGTCTTGTGAGAGATCTTGAGCCAGTGGCACCCAGCTAAGCTGTACCTGTATTCCTGACCAATAAAACCCCACAGATAATAAATGTTTGTCATTAACTGTGAAATCTTGCAGGTAATTTGTTCTGGAGAAAGACATAACAAATACACAGATCATATAAATAAAGTGGCTCAGTTGACCTGGAACTCGGGGATCTGATTCCAGGGTCTGTATTCTTTATCTCTGTGCAATGAAGACTTTGATTAGCCTGCACTTTTATAAGCTACTATTTCCACCACATTGAATTTGATAGTCTTTCAGTTCTTCTTTGATTCTATTTGTTCTTCTTTGAAAGAACCTTTTCTAACTAGAAACAAACTGTTGCTGAAATGAGGTATTATTTTCCACGTAGGCAATTTCTTTGAGTCATGGAAATTTAGGGTTAGAAGGAACTTAAAAATCCACATAGTCCAAATCAACCTGTTCCCAATTTTTACAGATGGAAACTCAGAACCAACAAAATTAAGAGCCTTGTCTAAAGTTATACAATTAGTGAAAGAATGAAGATGAAAATTCAGGTCTCCTAATGTCCAGTTTAGAACCGATTGACAGCTCTACATGGCCTAGCTCACTACCACATTGTGGACCTGGAGTAGCTTCAATTTGATTCCCATTCATTTTAGCTGTACAAAAACACAGGAATCTTGAAGGGAACAGCTGACCAGGATATTTATTTCCTTTGCTCTGAGGCTCACCTCCCCTGAAAGAGGGGTCAACAGCCTGTGTCCAATTGAATGACTATTCATCTTCCAGTCCTTTAACCACAGCTCAGGATCCAACATGGCAATGAAATTTCATATTGAGAGCCAACTCCAAATGATTTGTCTTGGCTGTTTGGACTGCTTATTGAGAAGCATTTCCTGAGCTAGAGTGGAAGAGAGCTGTGATCAGCTAGTAATGTCAGCCATAAGAGGAGGTTGGGGGTGTGGTGGATTGTATGCCATATATTTGCCCACTGGGATTTCTGTGGATTTTGGTCCGGGTCCTTCCTTTGATGACCCACTCTCTTCCTGCTATGACCCATTCTTCCCACACAAGTTGCCCAGGAAGGCTCACTCTCAAGGCTCCCTTGGCCCTAATTTCTGGAATCTTTTTCTCATTTGATGTGAGATTTAGCACACAAGTGGTATTGGTGGAATTTACCTTGTAACTGAGTGTGGTGTTAGAAACAGAGCCAGTTCTCAAATCCTTGCGGGTTGGATGCTTGTATGGCTTTGTAGTCTTTGTTTCTGGCTAGACCTAAAAATCACATTGCCAGCAGACTGTCAGTACATCCAAAAAAAAAAAAAAAATAAAATAAAATAAATAAATAAATAAAAAATGAAGGAAGGTACAACTTTGCACATGCTTACTCTGTTGTCTTTTACAAAAACATTCCATCTTTCTCAGTCCCAGGGGGTCATGAGAATAAATTTACATGTGAGTGTTAGTCCAGAAGTAAAAGACAGGGTAAAATACTGATGCTGTAGATCAAAAGCACAATTAACATGTACTCTGAAATCTGGACAACTGAAGGAGCTGTGAGGGGGGGGCTTAAATATCTCCATGGGTGGTAATTTCGACATTGTAGTGTTGTTGTCTTTTTACCCCCTTTTTGGCAGAGTTCTATGTTAGGCAATGTTAGAATTCAAGTAAGTGACCGGGAAGTGTTCATTTCCTTCTTTTATTCTTCTGCCTGCTTTTTAACTTTCTTCTTCCATATTGATCCATTTTATTCTCTTTTAGATGACCCAAATTTTCTTCTATTATTACTTTTCAGCATTGAAGTGCTGAAGACCTCAATGAAAATATTTTACTTTTCACAATATTTTGAATCAGAAGCTTATTTTATTGAAATAGTAAAAGAATTCAATAACCCCTCTGTTATCTAAATATTCTTGCCCTTGCCTTCTGGAAAACACAAAACCCCTCCTCTCTTAATGGGAAAGCAACACAAACCTGAGCATGACTTGATGCTTTGAGCTGTGTAATTTGAATATGAGGCATATATTCAAATAGAAATATATGAAACCTTTGAAACCCTGAAATTATGAGAAAGAGAAGATGAGCTAGTGAGAATCCCCTGTCCTTCTTCAACCAGAGCCACTGCTACTAGTTTTGTGTAAGGGCTGTCTGCATTAGAGTTAATTTGAAAGACAGTTTCTGTTTTTTAAATGTGAAAACTACCTGAATCCATGAGCCTTAGGTTCTTTCTACCTCTAACATTTTACACTACCTACATGTAATCAGATGGTTCCAGGTTTAAGAATGTTGTCTCTTTCAGATGTCTCTGTGTTTGACTTAGAACCACACCATACTGCAGGTCTTCAGGCAAGTTATCCTCTCAAGGCTGGAGCTCTTTTCTTCTCCAAAATGGAGACAAGAGTTGTACCAACTTCAAAAGATTGTGGTGACAAGCAAATGAGACAACTCACAGTGTCCAGCAAATTATAAACGCTCAATAAGTGTTAGTCCTTATTATTAGTCTGAAGAAATGTTTGGATTACACATGGTAGGTTCACCTTCCTTTATTAATTTGACTTATGCTTATTTCAAATAAGCCTTCTCCGAGAACAAACTCCAAAGTCATTAAAACAGAATATTTTATACTTCGCTTCCATTTTAACTTGATATTGCAGGGAAAATTTATTTATATGATTTTAGAGTATTCACTTAAGAGTAAAGTGATAGCCAAAACATACTGCATCATATCATGGCTATGTAGATTTCTGCCCAAAAACTTTCAGTTAAAAGTTAAAATGAGAAAAAATAAAGTTGAGATGAAATGAATTGTTTCCTTGGATGATACTGTGCTGAATATCAGCTTTTTCATAAATTTTAAGCTTATATTTGCAAGATTTTATTTTTTATTTAGGTCTTCAGGTCTCAGTTTCCTGATCTGTGTAAGTCAAGGAACTGGACCAATAACTGCAGATTCAACGTTGATGATTCAAAGTTTATTTCAAGTAATGTGGCACTCTAATCAATTTGTCTCATTTCTCTAGGCCTGTGTCCTCAGCTGCAAACTGAGGAGAAAATGTTCTTACGTATCAGCTGCTTTTAATTATAATATTGGAGTTTTAACTCTTCTTTTTCTGCTCTTCCTCAACTAAGTTAGCATATGGTTATCTAATCATCCCAATTATAACGTATCGCAAATTAATTTCTAATGTTTCCAGGTGCACAGTTAAAAGCTTGTCAACATATACTAGGCAACTGCTGGATGCTAGAGGCACAGAAAAGAAGAGCTATGCTTCCTGCCTTCAGGAACTTGGACATCAGACATAGAATGATGATGATGATAATGATGAGGATGATGATAATGACAGAGATAATAAATGTAAAGATAATTGCTTTAACAGAAATAAGTACAATATTCACTGGAGACAAAAGATCTAGACAACCTAAATCAGCCTGGTGGCTGGGTGTTTGAAGGCTAGGGGAACAAAATGAGAGAGAATATTACAAGCTGGAGGAATACTGTGTGCAAAGAGCTCAAGATGAAAAAGCAGGACTAGACCAGAAATTACAAATAGTTAGGAACTGTTGAAGAATGAAATGCAAAAAGAGGAGATAGGACAGACAAATAGGCCTGCTAAGACTTTTGTAGGTCATTTAATTGATTAATATCTGGACATATGTTGAGATTTTTCAAACATAATTGTAATGCTAAGGTTTTAAATTCAAATAGAAAAGCAGTTTTAATATAAGCTTCTGAAACTATTACAAAAATACGAAAGTTCAGGATCAATATTTTTATAGGTGGACTTAGAAGAAATGAATTCAGGAAAATGAAGAGTGCTTGGGAAAGAACAGCAAACCATCTTGCTTTGAAGTGTATCCTGAGGAGTTTTTCTGTCAGATGCCCACTGATTAAGGTTAGACATCTAAGGTAGATGTCAGATAACTAATCTTGTTTTGCTAAAAATCTCTTCTGGGTTTTCATATTTTATGAACTTGAAGATTTGCTGTGATCTTAGTTATTTAAATTTTCTCAGTGATTTTTTTTGTTTGAGAGCCTTACTCCATTAAAGAAAATCTATACAATTGATTACTTGGCATCTGATCTGTTCCTAGACTTCGAATGGATTGAAAAGTATTATTTTCTTGAATGAAGTGGAAAGATAAAGACAAACATATATACATGCTCTACAAAAACAAAAAGATTGGTAAATGTTCTAATTCTGGTTTAATTTTTGTAGAAAGAGCACCTGACTCAGAAGTCATGAATTCAAGGTTCTGCTATTTAATGATTATTCATTAATGATAATGATATTTATCATTATCAATAATGGTGTAATAAGCATGTATTACTTCATTTGTGTTGCCAAAATTAAAGTTATACACCCATCAAATTGTTCTAGAAGACTTGTATAAAAGCCAGAAGTACTGTATGCCTTCCCCCCATTTTCCATTTCCTACAGCAATGACTTCCAAAACGTTTAGCTTGATATTACTTTTGCCTCTATGTCTCCAAATAATATGCTTACATTGCTTCCTCCTGATTTTTGAAACATTTTAGCTATTATCTATTCATGTTTCCTTAAAGCAGATGAGGTTCATTTTTTTTCACCACTTCCTCCCCTTACACAAAGCCTCCACTACACACAGGAACATTTCCCAATCCCTCAAATTCCTAATCTAGATATGTCATAATTTAGGTTAGATCAATATGCATGGTTTACATTACAACTAGACAAATGCTAGTTACAGCTCAGCCACGTTGCATACTCTGATTATTCTGAATTTTTCTGCATGTTTTGCTATATTTGGAGTTAATAATTGTCTTTTTTTTGGTACCACAGTTTTCTATGAACTGATCACTAATTTAACCACAAAGTCTTCATGAGCTGTCCCAATATCCTCTATGTTCTTGCATTCTAAGAATTCCATTTAATCTAGAAGAAATCTCAACCCTGAGTTTTCAGACCTACTCCCATTTGAGATCTCTTTTCATTATCATCTTGAGGAACTCTTTTGCCTCTATCACGTGCTAGCTTGCTTGTTTTCTATATTCTACATTTTCTCTTTATCTTGATTTAATCTTGTTTTGGTGACAAGCATTCTTCAGTAGCTACCTCAGACAGGGCATAAATAAATAAAAAGTTTTTTGATTTTGTTTTTGAGAATGAATTTTAGCCTTATGTTTGGTTGATAGTTTTGCGGGGTATAAACTTCTACCATGGAAATTATTTTCCATTGGGCATTGCTGCATTGCCATTTGGCTCTTGATGCTGCATCCATTTGGCAGGAATCCTATGTTTTCTCTGTGCCTGCATTCAAGAAGCATTTGGAGATAGTCATACTATTGGAGAAAGTCATAGGACAAATTATAAATTTATGATTATCATTATAATTTTATAAAGTTATGATTACTAACATCAACTGACTTATCAGTGCCAACTCATCCTTTTACAGATGCAAAGGCTATATAAAAACTTCTCAACTACCAAAACCAAACCAATCTCTCTACTCTCTTCAAACCTATGACTGCTCCCTCTCCCTCCTACTCTTCATAGATAACCTTGACTTTAATTCTTTTGGGAAAATACAAGCCATCATATGGGAATTCCTTCCTGTTGTAAAAATGCAACCTACAAACTGACCTATATTTGTACCCATGTTGTTTACTTTTTGAATAGCTGTTTGTCCTCTTATTATCTCTTGTAATCTATTCTGTTCATGCTCCCAAAACCTGATAATAATAGTTCTTCTCCTTCTTGTCAAATACTCAATTTCTGCCACCTGAATCTTTTCCAGTCACTTTGAAACATGCTTAAAATTGGCAAACCATCAAATCAACCATCTAACCAACCAAACTACCAAACCACCAATGAGCAATAAACAGGCTCTCTTTACCCACTTTATCCTTCAGCTATTGCTCCTTCCTCCCTTTCTCAGCCAAACCTTTTCCAAAGAGTTATTGTTACTTCTCATTTCATTAGCTATACCCACTCCTCAACCTCTCCATTATGGCTTTCTTGCTAAGGCCCCAGCAACCTCATAAAAAATGTTGACTTCCCTTAGTATACAAAGATGATAACACTTTCCTTTTTGTAATAGTCTTTTTCCTGGGTTACACAGTTGTATTTGTTTCTTCATTCTTCTTTCACTGCTGCTTCTATATCCTTTCACATTACACTGTCCTCTACTTGACCACTGTCAGAACTTTAAAAAGTCACGTTCTTTGGTTCTCTTTTCTTCTAACTCTCTTCATTTTCCCTAGACAGTCTGACCCAGGTAGGTGGCTAGAATTATTACCTATAAACAAATAACACATTTTAATCTCTAGCCAAGATTCCTTTACTGAATTCCAGACCTATTCAACTGCTAACCACGACATCTCTTCTTGGAGGTCTCAACATCATTTCAAACTCAGAATGCCAAATTCAACTTCATGAGCTTTCCTCCATTGTGATTTTCTTTCAGTATTCCCTGTTTCAGTTAATGACACCTATCTCTCTCTTATTGTGTTAGCCAGAACCCTAGAGATATTCTCAGCATTTCTCTTCCCATCACACTATTTCTAATTCATCACCAATCTACTTGGTGATACTTACTGTTGAAATGTTTCTCAAATCCTCTCATGTCTCTCATCTTCGCCAACTATGTAAGCTAGCAGCATTTATTATCTAAACTTCCTCTATAGTCTCTTAATTGGTCCAACTGCTTCTATCTATCCTTGTCCCTCAGTCTGTTCTCCACACTACAGCCATAGTCAACTTTTTAAAATGCAAATCTAAGCACATCTTTCTTTACTTACAGCCTCTATATGATTTCCTTTTATTCTAAGGATAAAGACAAACACTCCTTAATTTGACCTATGCTGCTTACATATGCTCCCTCTTACTTATAGCTCCTGCCCCAGTGAGTCCTAATTCCTTGTTTCCTTGTACCAACTATGCTGGCCTTCTTTTAGTTCATCCAAAGGAGGAATGCATACTACCTCCTTCTGCTACAGGGTCTGTACTTGTGCTAATCTTGAGAGCCAATATGACTTATTGGCTAAGCATAAAGCACCTGAAGCCTAATTTTCAAGAGACTGCCTGGGTTCAAATTCTGATTCTTCAACTTAGTTGTACAACCTTGAGCAAGTCATTTTACCTTTTGTGCCTCCATTTCCTCAACTCTAAAACGAGGATAATTGTAATATCTACCTTCAGGGATATTACTATGATCAGATGGTCATTTGCAGGGATGGCTCTTCCCTCCCTTGCCTAGTTAATTTCTCTTCCAATGTCTATTCTGAGCTAGAATCACTGTTTCCGAGAAGCCTTCTTCACTGACCTCTCTGAATCCAATTATTATAGGTTTTCTCATATATTGAGTCTCTTGTTTGTAATGCTTGCTGCAGGCATGATTTTATATTTGTGATTTTTTTTTTTTTTGGTCAATATTCCTTCTCATTAGAATTTCAGCTCCAGGAAGGAGTATAGGGATGTGTCTGTCTTTGCTCACTATTCCTTGGGCTTAACAGTGCCAAGCACATAGGAGGGTGCCAATAAATATTTGTTGATAGAAAAACACAGTAAACGTCCCTGAGGGAAGACAGTGGGAATGCTCCTAGATAAACCCTTTTGGTGCTGAAACTAGTGCCTTGGATAGAAATTAACAGTAATTAACAAGTTTATAAAAGGAACACATGGTGGTGAATCAGAGCAGTTAAGTGTGCAGATGCTCTCAGTTCTTCAGGAGGTGACTCTGGGCAGGAGGGGTCTCTGCTCAAAAAGGTAAGACTTTGTATAAGACCCACAGACCTGGGTCCGATTCCTGACTGTATTATCTGCTGCCAGACCATCATAGTCAAGTTACTTTATTTCCCATGGTCTCAGTTTCCTCATCTGTACTCGTCACGGGGTCAATTCTTGTTAACTAGGCAGCTGAACCTGAAAGAATTTTGATTTACCTTCAACATATTCCATGATTATCCACAGGCCTGTGCCAGTGATACGGCTCTTCCTACATGTGAGCCAGGAAGCCTCCCTCTGTGGCGCAGCGACAAACTGCTATCCCCATCGTTCCTCTCCGCAAGTCTTTGTGCTTTGGGTCATAAAATAATAGGCTATGAATCTGTGTGAACTGGGAAAGCAGAGTTCCAAGGGCACACCCAGTACGAGCGAGTCTTCTCTTCCCCCGCGCTTCATATCCAAGCCTGACAGAGGCCGTGGGTGGCCTGGCTCTGGGCAGTGAGGCTCAGAGGTTACTGGCCGTCATCTGTCAGAGACTGACCTTGAAAACAGAGAAAAGCCCTCAGTCCCTGATAAGACAGCCCTGCCCACATGCCAGCTGGATCCAGCTCACCAACATCGCAATCTCCAAGCCCCTTTTCTCCTTAAAAAAAAAAAAAAAAGTCTGCTGAGTCCATTCCTTGAGAATCACAGAGAAAATAATTCCTTCCTCACTTCATCCAAGAAAAAAAAAAAATTCCTACTCTCAGAATAAAAAGAGTAAGCCTCTTGTCCACCTCTCGTGCAGCGGGCCACTTTGCTGGGAGGAGAGGAAGTGTCTGGGTTTGAACCCTTCCTGGAGGTATGAACTACATGCGAGCCACGTCCATGGCGATGCCTGTGAAAGACGAGCATGATTTCTTCTCCAAGCCTTCTTTTTCCTCTTCCTCACGTTCAAGCTTGTGGAACCAACTGGGGCTGTGAGTTTCAGGGGGTAGGGCATGTATGTAAACAGCGCAATTGTGTATGCACTTAGTGTGAGTTCAGGACTCGGCTGTGCTTGAACTTGGCGTGTCTGTGTCTGTGTGTTTGGAGGAGGATTATGAGAGTATGTAGGGGTAAGAGATTTGTATGTGTAAGTGCAGAAAAATAGTAGTGTGTGATGTGTGTGTGTAGACAGGAATTACGTGGACACTCCATGTGCATTCAGAAGTGTGTGTGTGTTTGAGGAGCTATGAAAGTGCATGTACGGAAAAGATTTATACGTAAAAGTGCAGAAAGTGGCAGTGTGTACGTGGTGTGTGTGTGCGCCCAAGTGTGTGAGCGCCAGAGGCCGCCCGCCCGCCGCGGCTCCCCGTGGGCTCGCCGGGCCAATGAGCGCGCGGCTGCAGGGGCGGCGGGCGGGGAGGGGGCGCCGGCCCTGCGGATGGAGGCGCGGGCAGCGCGGCGCGCTCATTCCGCGCGGGCGTTGCTGGCGGGGGGCGGCGCAGCCACTGGACCCGGACCGGGGCCGCGACCCGGGGCAGCGGGCGGCGTGGGCGGCGCCCGGGGCTGGGATGCGCCGGGGGCTCAGTGGCGGCGGCGGCGTTGGCGGTGGCGTCGGCGGTTGCAGGGGGACGAGCTAGCGCCGCGGCGCTGGGAGCCAGTTGAGCCCGGCCGGCGAGCGGAGGCGGCGGCGCAGGCAGAGCGGCTGCGGCAGCGGGAGCCCGAGCGCTGCGCGCCCACCATGGCCGCCCAGGGAGAGCCCGGCTACCTGGCGGCGCAGTCGGACCCCGGCTCCAACAGCGAGCGCAGCACTGACTCCCCAATGCCCGGCTCCGAGGACGACTTGGTCGCCGGGGCGACCCTGCACAGCCCGGAGTGGAGCGAGGAGCGCTTCCGCGTGGACAGGAAGAAACTTGAGGCCATGTTACAAGGTAGGCATCCCCGGTGTTCTCGGACTCCCCGACTGAGCCTCCAACTCCTTCTCCGACATCCCCACCGCGCGTCCCGGCGCCAGCTACTCCAGCCTACGGCCGGTTTAGCTCCAGGCCCGCTCCCCCGCGGAGCCGGAGGACACCCAGGGACTGGAGACTTCGCGGGACTCCCCACCCTTCCACGCCTCTCAGGTTTCCAGGCGCTGGGGGCCCTGTGCGAACTTGACCGGCTTCAGAAAAGCCGAAGGCCGAGTTTGTACTGGCGCGCCCAAGTTGCGTTCTGGACTTTGGAGATGCCAACTTTAGCCCGGATACCTGGGCTGTGCCATCCGGACCACTCAGGCCGCACTGAGTATGCGTGACCCTCCCCATGCCCTGGCAGCCTCGAGTTCTGTCTCTCGCCGTCTGTTTCACTCGCTCCCCTTGTCAGTATCCACTTCCTCCAGCTGAGGGGCCTTGTCTCACTATTGGGAAACACTCTGCAGATGTCAAGGCTTAAGACAGGAGCTCCCGCCCCCACCCCTGTGGTCAAGGAGGGCCAGGATGGGGGTGAGCAGCCAAAGCGAGGGGAGTGTGTGGAGGCAGTGCTCCTGTGTTTGAGGACAGTGTTCATCTCTTGACAGGCTTTAAAAACACATCTTGAGTTACATTCAGTCCATAAAAATCTTCCGATGCTATGGATGTCTGACTTTGTCTTCCACAACTTAGAATTATTTTTAACTCTTTAATTTCTTTGGGACTTTCCCAGACAGAAAATCTTCAACCATACTGGACCGAAAACAGATTCTGATTTATAATGCGAGTATTGGAGTGAACGTCAAAACGTCCAAGGTCATTTTGACCTTTCTTAAAACCGATAATTACTAGCCTACCTGTAGCCACCGATGTGGCTCATTTCCCACATCCAAAGAGAGAAATGAGTTAGTTTGAATGACTGTTATTCTTAAAATACGTGTACAGTACCAGGCATTAGTCTCACTTGGGGCGCTGGTGAAGATGCATTCAGTAGCTAGTGTTCTTTTATCACGGGAGAGTTTGGAGCTTTTCAAACTTTCTTTGTGGCTTTATGCATAACTTACTTTGATTTTATCAGTCAGTGCATCGCAGTCTGGGAACGATTTAGCCCTCGGTGGAGATGCAGTGGCTTTTTAGAACAATTAAGCAGGTTATTTTAAGAGAGAACAACATGTTTTCCAAAACAATAACTTGGTGGAAACAAATAGCAAGAGTGTTTGGCAGGCGTTTTTTGGATGTGCTACAGGCTTTCCTCCCTTGTTGCTTATTTTTATTGATAAACATCCCTAATGTGTGTCATGTCTTTGTCTCTCCCCTTTCCTCTCTTTTTTTCTAAAATTATGTAACTTTTGAGGAGAGTTACTTCTGTGATAAACTCTTCAAGTAAGACCGTTATAAGATAGATTTGGAAATTAAAGCCCCAGTTGCATTTCAGTAACTCATTTTAGTTATTTTGTCTGTTCTGTGGTTCTATTTGTCTAGTTTCTTTATGATTATAAGACAAATATTAACTTTTGTGAGGCGTATATTGTGAGATCGTTTGGAATGAACTGATAGTAGCATATACTCATCCTTTTATCAACCAGCTTTCAGTTTTCTACATGAGTTTGGAGTGATATGAAAGAATGATCTGTTTCACCTGCACACAAACAAGTAAGGACAGTGATGTTAGCTTCTGGGAAGTTCAAATGTATAACCTGAGCTTTATAAGTGGATTTCCTTTTTTGAATTAACTCATTTTCACTTTGAATAAAATGAAATTTTGATGAGACTTTTTGAAAATTTGAAGGCCCTTTTGTATTAACAGATGTGATATTACGACCTGAGATGGTTTGAAATTGCTTTGCAGTAATAAAGTTTCTTTTTCAGAAAGTCTTAACATCTCTTAAACAACCGACATACAGTCATGCATTGCTTAACGACTACGACTGGGATACGTTCTTAGAAATGTGTCCTTAGGCATTTTCATTGTGCAAACATCATGGAGTGTAGTTACACAAACCTAGATTGTGTAGCCTGCTACACCTACTACCTAGGCTGTATGGTATAGTCTCTTGCACCTAGGCTACAAATAATGTTACTAGGCTACAAGGCATGTTACTGTACCCAATACTGTAGACAGTTGTGGCACAATGGTATTTGTGTATCTAAATATATCTAAACATTGAAAAGGTAATGTGTTATGTTACTATGGCTATGACATCAGTAGGCGATAGGAATTTTTCAGCTTCATTATAATCTTATGGGACCATTGTAGTATATGTGATTTGTTGTTGACCAAAACGCAAGTGTGAGCACTGGGATCACTAATACCTGGGTTCAAAACCCTATAGGATCTTAGGAAAGTTGCTGGGCCTCTCTCTGCCTTCAGTTTGCCCATCCGTAGAATGGAGCTGATACTAGGACGTTTTCTCTTAGGGTTTTGGGAGAATCGAAAGAGATGATGGCTAACAAAGCTAACATTTGCCCACAGTGTTTGGTCAATGATAAGAACTTAATAAATATCTGTTATTAATAATAGATATTGTATCATGGATTAAAAGGATTTCCAGTGCCTACCATAATGTATGAAATATAGTATATACTCAGTAAATAGTTGGGAAACAAAATAATTTTGCAATTTCATAATTGCAGAAGTAAGATAGAAACTAAAGAAGTAAGTCTGTCAAGTCAATAAGCATTCCAGTATTGTTAGATATTCTTGGGTGGAAAGCTTTTTATTTGAAAAGTGCCAAGTAAGTAAAGTCTATATTTGAGTTTTCAATTATTGTGAATTTGGTTGTGCTATTTTTGTATTTACAATTGACTTAAAATAGGTACAGTTTTCCAATTTAAATCAGGATAAATAAGATTATCTGCCTTTAAGTATTCAGAGTGCAATTTGGTGATTGTAATGCTTGGAATTTGTTTCCAGAGAGACTGTCCTGGGGGCAAGTTAATCTTTAATGAGTTGTATTTTTATTAGTAGAGAAATTCTTCTACGCAATGGACCAAAAATTCGGTGAGGTTAATATATGGGCAATAGGGTAGTAGTCAAATAAATGAAATACCATTCTTAGATGATCATTGAAACTTAAAAGAATTGTTACAGATAAAAACCACCAAGCCAACAATGTAGGGAAATATCACTGTTTTTTCTTGTTTTTTTACTGGTGGGTTGGGGTCTAATAACTGCTTCGACACAACCATGCAGAGTATCTGATGTTTTTGCTGTAAATGAAGATGATCAGTTTTATTAGTTTATAGTTTTATAAATGGAAATTTATTTTCAAGTTTAGGTTTTTGATGGGTGTTGTAAGCCTTGGAATGAATATCATAGACAGCATTTTTAATGATAAAGAAAATCCTTATATAATTTCTTTATTACTGATCTTCAAATGTAAATTTCATGCATCATATGAAATAATAGTATTGATTTATTTAAGTCAATTAAATTTTAGTTAAAGTTATGAGTTATGTATCATAACTCACATTAACTCAAATGTGAATTATCAGGGAGGGAAGGGAGGAGAGTGTTATAGCAGGAAGTCTGGGAGAAAGTAGGAAATAATTGAGTCAAGAGAATCAGAGATACAGTCTTGTTGTTTGCCAGAGTACTGAGGCAATCACAGGGTTCCTATATTAATACTTTTCTTTTTAAAAGTATTTTTCCTTATAAAAACATATATGTGTACTACAAAATTAAAAATTCCCACATATAACACAGCACTTCAAAGTATTAAAAAAAACAAATTCCCACATAAAATTCAGAAGCACAGGCATTTTCAGAGTTTGGGAATCCCTTCTTTCAGTAGAGAAAGTAGTGAGTGTTAAAAAGTGGGACCTGTAGTGGGGAGGAATGGCTTGTTTTTAGAAAGCAGATTGACATCTGGTGGGGTTTTATAACTGCTGCCAAAGACTTTAAGAACCATGTTGCGTTTTTGCAATGATAGGCAGAACTGGAGTCATTTGCTACTGGTTGGTTGAGTAGCAGAGTTAGCCACTAAAACAGAGGTTGCTGTACATCACTGATTAACAGGAGGAGCAGCAACCATGTTATCTCTTTAATTCAGCAAACTTTAGTGGATTTTTAAAATGATTTGATGAACAGATAATAATTTAGATTTTTTTTCATGAGAGTGGGAAGAAATATGAAGCCAAAAATGTATGAAAATGGGGGAGTACTGAAAGTGAAGATATAGAGTAAAGCTTAAATAAACAGAGTTTTCTAGCTAATGCTTGATCAAGGCTAATAAACAGCAAAAACAAATCAAATAAGTTTATGAGCTTAGAGATTAAGAGCACAGGGCTCTGGGCCAAATCTAGATTTGAATCTTGATGCTACATTTTAATAGGGAGCTTGGGAGAATCTATCACTTGCGACTTCATTTCTCAAACGGGGCAGTTAATGGTAGTACTTACCTCCTGAGGTAGTTTTGACAATGAAGAGGAAAAAGGTGTCTGTAAGCCATCCCAGTGCTGGCAACATAGGAAATGCTGAATAAGCTAACAACAATATTCACTGTAAATCACAGTGTATAAAATGCATATTCTTATATTGATCATGAAAATCAAGTATATTGGAAACTTTAGTTTGGTCTTAAATTATCTTATGATTAATGAACAGGCACAGCTATCTAAATATTATTATTGGCCTTCCTGGCAGCTTGCCATGTGTCAAGTATACTTGTAAAGATGGGTGGGTAAACATTAAGTAAAGCTCCATTAGACATGAGTGTGGAATTCTAGATTTTGCTCAGGATGAGGGCTTTGCACCCTTTTTAGTTGTAAATTGTTCTTGCTTTGAGTGTTTTTCATTCTTTGGTCCTGAGCCATTCACTTCTAGTATAGTTTACTAAAGACTAGCAGCAAAATCAGTTAACCTCTCTTCTAGTTGTAAGTTGTTCTGAATTTGAGTCATTCATTGGTGTGTAGAAAGAAGCTTTTTCGAAGAAAATACTCTGCCTGGGTTAACATGTTTCATTTGCTCACCTGTAAAATGGGGATAATAAAAGTCCCACTTTATGGGGATATCGCGAACACTGAATGTGAGAATGTATGTAAAATGCTTAGCTCAGTGCCAGGTTCATGGTGCTTAATAAACATCAGTTCAGATGCAGCAGTACTGTCTCACATGATGGATAAAGATTTCAAAACACGGCCGGGCGCCGTGGCTCAAGCCTGTAATCCTAGCACTTTGGGAGGCCGAGACGGGTGGATCACGAGGTCAGGAGATCGAGACCATCCTGGCTAACACGGTGAAACCCCGTCTCCACTAAAAAATACAAAAAACTAGCCGGGTGTGGTGGCGGGCGCCTGAAGTCCCAGCTACTCGGGAGGCTGAGGCGGGAGAATGGCGTGAACCTGGGAGGCGGAGCTTGCAGTGAGCTGAGATCCGGCCACGGCACTCCAGCCTGGGCAACAGAGCGAGACTCCGTCTCAAAAAAAAAAAAAAAAAAAAAAAAAAAAAGATTTCAAAACACTAGAAAGCAAATGCTTGCCAAGTCTTCTTTTCTTTTTTCTTCTAATTGCATGTGAATCCTTTGCGTGTGTGTTGGGGGGGGGGGGTGTGTTTGATGTGTTTTAGTGAAAGTCTTCCTCAAAAAATTAGAAAAGTTTGTTATGACAATTTACTTGAGCCAGAGAGCATAGTTGAAATTAAAATTGCTTTGTAGGTTAAGTGAAAAAACACATCAGAGGTTGTATATAGCTTGGCAGTAAAGAGCCCAGGAGCTGCTTTCAGACTAACTTGGATTGAGGAGGTCCTCACTTCGCTTCTTGTACAGTTCTGTGAGGATGCACTGAGAGGGGCGGTAAAACCTCATGCTCACGGGCATGAAGCAAGCACTCTCAGTCAATGTTATCTCTATGAAGACTTGGGGGGTTTTGGTGAAGTTGATCATTGATGAATACATAGCTAGAGAGGTTTGTTATACCAATGACTTTTACAGGCAAGAATGTATTTGGCTGCGACTAACAGGAAACCTGACACAGAGTGGCTTAAACAAGCCAGGGGTTTGTCTTTCTCACCTAATGAGAAGTCTGGGGCTAAGCAGTCCAGGCTCCAAGAGCTGCTCAAGGACATCAGGAGCCCAGTGTCTTCCCTCTTCCCTGCCTCCACCATCTTCAGCCTGTGACTATTTGCCTTATTTTTGCACTGCGGCTGTGGCTGTGTCTTGAGGTGTGTCTGTGGTTTATGCAGGTAAAAGGCAGAAGAACAAAAATTATTTTCTCTTAGAGATTTTTCCTTTTTATGTGACAAGGAATTCTCTCTCCTGGAACTTCCATCTGTACTTCTTTGGCCACCTTTTGCTGCAAAAGACTCTGGGAATGTATCTTCTTTTTCCAGCCTCACTAGTGGAAGTAGGCAATGAAGAAGGGGATCAGAATGGATGCTGAATATTTTACCCCATATTTTCCTCACAGTGGGCAAAGTGAAGGAGCATTGGGACCCAAAATTGCAAATTGTGACTGACGCCAAAGCGTACCTGTATCAGACACTTCGGACTGTGCTGATAATCCGTAGGAACTTATATTGTTCAGTAACATATATCAGTAGAATTTCTTTCTTTCTTTTTTTAAATTATAGTTTTTTGTTTCATCAAGCAGCCCCCAAACCAGAATAGGTTCTGAGAGGCCCCCTAGAATTTATTTCTTGGCATAGTCCAGAAATAAACCTAAATACCAAAGAGGAAACCAACTTTGATCATCCACAGCTCTTCTCATCATGTTACTCCTTTTATGAACAGAACCTAGAGCCACTGAGTACTGGAACTATCTCTAAAAATTCTCCATTGTTTTCTCCATGTCAAATTTTTTCCCATAGAAAATTACATGGTACAATAAAAATGCTCATTTCACTTTTTATTACCTTAAGATACCCTTTCTGTCCTCCCTCCTCCCACCTTCCACGTATGTCAGATTTCTTTTAGAATTGACAGGTACGCTGTAGTTCATGCCTCACCCTTTTGGCTTTTCATAGATTGGTCACTTAGGTATAATCTGGCCAACAAAGCCAGAATTTGTTCAGAATCATTTTGGAGACAGTTTGATAGAATTATCATCCCATGTTTTGTCTTTTGAAATTGTCTGAAATGGTGAGCTAATAAAATAAACCAGTTGACTCATTCTTAGCTCATTTTAAGATACAGTTCTTACTTAAAAAAATACATAGGGTAATAGTGACCATATATATTCCTTTATATGAAATACTTAATAAATTACCAGAAATGAGGCCCAATTTTAATGCTAATTTATAGTGGTTTTGGTGTGTAGGGATGATCTTGGCAAGAAAATCTTGTTATGCTGCAAAAGCCACCAAATTCAATGTCTAATCCTTGTTGTACTACCATCTGGGGAAGTCTCCAAAGAGCACAAAACCATTAAAGAAACATTGTGGGTGCTATACATTTGTAAATCCTTTTCCTACCGGTCAGGCTACTAATAACTGTGGATGATGAAAGCATTTGTATTTGTAAGAAGTGTTAAGTCGTGTTGCCATTTATGATGCTGGCATATAAAAAGATAACACTTAACACTTTCTAGGTATCAGGTGGTTTCCCTGTTATAGTGAAAATGATAAACCACACATTAGTCTGTATATTGAGTTGATCTGGAGCTTAACTGTATCTTTTATATGGGAAGGTGATTAAACATAGGATGTGAAAATTAGCCATTGCTGTTTTTTCCCCCTTGATTTTAAAAGTAATTCAAACCTATATAGAATACTTGAAGGTATAAACATATGTAAAAAAGAAAAACCAAAAGTCATCTCTAACTCCAGAATCCAGCAATAACCACTGATGATATTTTAGGATTTTTTTTTCCTGGTCTTTTGAAAATATGCCTACACATAATTTATTTTTGCCATGCATATTGAGTTTGTACCATATGTCAGGTGCAGTGTTGAGCTTTGGAGATGCAGATGAAACCAAAATAGTTACTGGCCCTACCCTTCTGTGACTAAAATTCTACACCGGGATCATACCTCCTATCTTTTTCATTTAGCATTGAATCATAAGTATTTTCTGTTTCATTAAGGGTTCGTGAAGAACATGGTTTCAAATGTCTATATAATTCTCTTGTTGTAGTATACTTTGTTTAAACACTACAACATTCTAGAATATTTTTAGGTGGCCAGACAGTGGAATGAGCCCAGTGTTTCTACTCAAGACTGCCCAGGATTCAGATCCTATCATTTATTAGCCGTGTGGCCTGGGACAAATTAATAACTCATTTAGCCCAGGCTTCTCATCTCTAAAATGGAGATAGAAAGTATCTATCTTCTAGGTTGTGAGGATTAGAAATACTGTATCCACAAGTGCCAGGTGCGGAGCAGGTACTCAAGATATGGCAGATGATAAATATTTAGCCCGCTGTCCCAACCACTTCTGCCTAAAAACCTTTTATACATTTTTGATTATTCTCATAGGAAAAACCTTATTAGTGAAATTTTGGGGAGCAAAGGACATGGAAATTTTAAGGTTCCTGATCAATTTTGCAAAATTATTTTCTGGCAAGTTTTGCAGGTTAGGCAGAAGAGACAACAAATCTGCAGGGTATCTGCTCCTTATACTTGCGGCTCCCACAGTCCATTATTAGAAAGCAGTTGAATTACCAACATAGAGTTAGATCTTTGTTTTGCCTTTTTCATTGAAAAATTTAAGTGAATTTTATCTTACCTGCTTAGCATGTCTGTGGATCAATATTTTTTAAAAGTTGTGGGCATGAAAATCCCCTGGGGAATTTTTTTTTTTTTCTGTTTTTGAGGGGGTAGACTCTGGGCTTCCCTCTCAGATTCCAGCTTTGTAGGTTTGAAAGTGGTGTTGGCAGGATTGGCATTTTGAAAAGAATCCTGTGAGCCTAGTGGAGATGGTCCCAGGATCACACTTTGAGAAACATTGCAAGGTGGTTAGAGGATGGTGAAATCATTGAAGTTAAGAATCAGTTCTTTTCTTTTTTTGATTTCCTTTACGCTTGAAGCTAGTACTTTTTCCACATTATTAAATCATCTTGAAGAATTTTAGTCTGGGAAAGTAACTTATAACCGGCATGTCGTTTATAGTGGCTTGTTGTAAGGGACTTGGGGGAGGAGCATAAATCTGTATATTCTTGTAGAGGGCAATATTGTCATATTGCACAGTAGGCTCACAATGCATTGTTTTCCTGCAGACTCCCATTAAGTTAGGCATAATAGATACCTATGAAATATATTATGAAATAATTTAAAAACACACTTTTTATTGTAGAAATTTTAAAAGCAATATGAGGAAGTTTTTAAAAAGAAAAATAATCATCAGTACTATCTCACCATCCTAACAACCATTTTCATTTTTCTGCCTTGAATTAGAGTTTATGTAGTTGCTGATATAGTATTTACTGCTTTGTATTCAGCATTTTAATCTCTTAAATGTTTTCTGTATTTCTAAGCAGTTTTCAGAATTAAAATTCTGTGGTTGAATACATTTGGTTGAAAAAAATTTTTTATAGTTATGAACTACCTTATGAACGTAATTACATAGCTTTTTTTTTTCTTTGTGACTGTATTCTGAGGAAGAAATTTGACGAATCTGAGTACTGAAGAATGATGGTAATTGCAAAAGCAGCAGCCAGTTTGTATTGATCTCTTACTTTGTGTAAGGCATTGTCCTTGGTGATTTATGCCTGTGTGGTCATCTCAGCCACAACTCATGAGATACAGATGCCCATTGGGATCTGTATTTTACAGGGGGAAAAAAAAGCTATAAACACTTTAAATTTGGAGCTCTGCTTTCCTCTTGGAATTCCAAGTAGATATAGTTTTCTTCTTAGGGTTGTTGTAAGGTCTATACTTTTGTATGTTGTGGAGATGTATCATAGCTGAGTTTAGGATGACAAACCACCCTCCACAATAGGTTACATTGCTTCTTTTTTTAAAATTATACTTCAAGTTCTAGGGTACATGTGCACCATGTGCAGGTTTGTTGTATATGTATATATGTGTCATGTTGGTGTGCTGCACCCATTAACTTGTCATTTACATTAGGCATATCTCCGAATGTTATCCCTGCCCTCTCCCCCCACCCCACGACAGGCCCCAGTGTGTGATGTTCCCCACCCTGTGTCCAAGTGTTCTCATTGTTCAATTCCCACCTATGAGTAAGAACATGCAGTGTTTGGTTTTCTGTCTTTGCGATAGTTTGCTGAGAATTATGGTTTCCAGCTTCATCCGTGTCCTACAAAGGACATGAACTCATGCTTTTTTATGGCTGCATAGTATTCCATGGTGTATATGTGCCACATTTTCTTAATCCAGTCTGTCATTGATGGACATTTGGGTTGGTTCAAAGTCTTTGCTATTTTGAATAGTGCCGCAATAAACATATGTGTATATGTGTCTTTATAGCAGCATGATTTATAATCTTTTGGGTATATACCCGGAAATGGGATGGCTGGATCTAGATCCTTGAGGAATCGCCACACTGTCTTCCACAATGGTTGAACTAGTTTACAGTCCCAGCAACAGTGTAAAAGTCTTCCTATTTCTCCACATCCTCTCCAGCACCTGTTGTTTCCTGACTTTTTAATGATTGCCATTCTGACTGGTGTGAGATGGTATCTCATTGTGGTTTTGATTTGCATTTCTCTGATGGCCAGTGATGATGAGCATTTTTTCATGTGTCTGTTGACTGCATAAATGTCTTCTTTTGAGAAGTGTCTGTTCATATCCTTCGCCCCCTTTTTGATGGGGTTGTTTTTTTCTTGTAAATTTGTTTAAGTTCTTTGTAGATTCTGGAAATCAGGTCTTTGTCAGATGGGTAGATTGTAAACATTTTCTCCCATTCTGTAGGTTGCCTATTCACTCTGATGGTAGTTTCTTTTGCTGTGCAGAAGCTCTTTGATTAGATCCCATTTGTCAGTTTTGGCTTTTGTTGCCATTGTTTTTGGTGTTTCAGTCATGAAGTCCTTGCCCATGCCTATGGCCTGAATGGTATTGCCTAGGTTTTCTTCTAGGGTTTTTATGGTTTTAGGTCTAACATTTAAGTCTTTAATCCATCTTGAATTAATTTTTGTATAAGGTATGAGGAAGGGATCCAGTTTCAGCTTTCTCCATATGGCTAGCCAGTTTTCCCAGCACCATTTATTAAATAGGGAATCCTTTCCCCATTTTTTGTTTTTGTCAGGCTTGTCAAAGATCAGATGGTTGTAGATATAGACCAAGGGAACAGAACAGAGCCCTCAGAAATGATGCCACACATCTACATTGCTTCTTGAGTGCCCTGATGAAATGCAGAGGATCTTGGTGTCAGGCTCAGGGCTGGGTTAGAATTCTCAGTGAGAATGCAGGTGTTCCAAAGCTCTGCCTTCTACTAACTTTGGTTATGTTTTCTCAGTTTCTCCCTTTACAAAACAGAATAATATGTCTCATGTAGGGTTATGATAACATTTGTAGGGCTGGCACACAATTGGTGCCCTGTAAATAGTTCGTATTTTTCAAATTCATATTCTGTTCCTCTGTGGAATCTGGCCCAGAGCTGTGAAAATATCTGGACTGTGTTTATAGAATAAATGACCCATGATGGATCTGGATTAAAAAGTTTGTTTCATTTTGGGCTAGCGGACCTGGCGTTGGCCTCCTGGAATGGAGCTTAAAGCAAAGTCACGTGCTCTGCCTTAGGAAATGCCTAACACTTCTGCCTTACCCAAGTAAGGCAGAGCAGTTCTCCATAAGCAAGATGATCTGTCTTCACCCTCAATCTAGGGAGTATGTAGAATGTTTTACTTCTAGTGATAGTGCATTAGTGTGGAGTTTTGAATGAGGATATGCAAAACTTAATTCAAGTGAGGTTAATGTTAATTATGTTTGTATCTAATTTGGATTAGTTTTATAAATTGAAATTTGTCAAGGTTAATATAATTTCAGTTTATTTCATTGCAGACATTGAACTATCTTGTTCTTAGAATAATACATCTCTAGATACTTGTTTAAATGTGATTTCAAAGCATCTCAGATAAGAGATAATCCATTCTCAAAAATAAGAATAGCCTTTTATGTTAGCTTGCTCACTGCACTAAGATTATCATTGAGTTATTTTGAGTTAGAGGGAAATAAACCACTTCTGTCCACAGAATGTTGATTAGAAGTCAGGTGCCCTGAGTTCATGACCCAGTCTTACCACCGACTTGGCCACCTTGGACAACCTCTCAGGGTTTTGGAGTAGATGCCCCTTAGAATCTCTTTCAGTTCCAGTATTCCAGATCTTCTGCACAGTAAACAATACAAACCCAATGGTACTTTGAACGTGGTGTTAGAAGCTGAGTTAGTTCTCCACACATGAGTATCTTTGATAGGGATTCACCTTGATCTATACCACACCTGAGCATTCACAGCAAATGGGAAATGTGGTAGAAAGAGGATAGTTGAAGTGTGTCTTGGCTTTGGAGAGGCAAGTACTCGTCAGACAGCTAACCACACTCTGTTTTCTAACATCTTGGCAGTCAAATATGCAACACCCTGAATTCTGTGGGCTAGATCTTAGCTAATTTAAGGTTTTCTACAGTAATTGAGCAGAGATTACAGTGTAAATCATAGTTGAGACTTGTTGGTGTTAACATACTGTACTAGATAAACAACAGATTTTATGCTTCCTCAAGTAGGATCTTTTTGTCACATTTTCCTTTTCCTCTACTAATATGTCCAGTTATCAAGCTTCATGTGCCAGGATTGATATCTAGCATCTAAACCACTAGAGTTGCAGAGCAGGAAAATGTAATGTTGTGCATTAGGGTAAAATTTCAATAAAAAATAAAGACATCTGTATCTGTCTAGATTTCAAGTATTTTAACACTTGTTTTAATTGCTTGTTGATTATTGAGAACTAACACAGTATTTTTCTTATTCTGCACAGAAGACCACTAGATCTTGAATTATCTATGTTCTGAGTTGGTCCCTTTATCATATTATGAGTTTTTTTTTTTTTTGTTAAAAGCATCACTTAAAGGCAATATTTTGATAAGATTTTATCTTTTTAAATTATTTCATATAATGATTTAACTTCAAGCCAGAGAAATGTGTGTTTGGCTTGAATGTTGTAGGAGGAATCATGTAAAGAAGTGTTTATTTTAATGGGGGGGGGGCTGGAATTTTTTTTTTAAATTAAAACATTTTATATGGGAAAAGGAAACCTGAGATTATCATAGAGCTAGAGTTTTTTTTTCAGGGATCTATAATTTACTAAAACATTGTTGGCACTTATTACCTACACAGAAAGATTATCTTCAAAATTTTTATTTACTATCAGTAAATGGATGTCTGAGATGCATTATCTAAGTAAAGCATATTTGACCAAGTCAAAAAACTGGGCTTTAGCAACAAAACATTATAAAAATGGATCTGAATTTTAAAAGTTTTGCATAAATGATTAGCTTTCAAGCTTGTGAAAGTTTTTTTTTTCCATTTTAAATCATTTGGGACTAGTGAGGCCATTTACGATGGGAAATTGTTGGATGTATTAGGCAAAAATCATGAGTGCATATTATGGGACTGCAGAATTAAATGAGGCCCTTTACCTTTAAAAGGAATATAATCCAGTGCAAGAGAGGAAACCTATCTGTGTTTATTAATAGAAAACAAAAGGAGATCACATAGAGTAAGGCCCTGATTAATGTACATCATAGCCTGGGTCACGTACCTCCGCCCCCCAAGACCAAGAAGTGAAATGAGGGTATTGAAGAATCAAATAGAAAAAGGCAAAGCCAATACAATGATGCACTATTTAGTTTGTTACTTCTGAGGATGACTACTACTTCTGGTGAGGCCCAGAAACTGTATCCCTAAATTGTCCACCTATGCGATTAAAAGGAGAGGCATTTGTCTGTCAGCTTCTGTTCCCTCCTTGAGGAGAGTCAAGGGTTGCCTTCTGGGGCCTGCCTTTCCTGCGATTCTGGGTTAATACACTTAAGATGTACACCCATAGGCATCCAACAAGCTCCTAGGGAAGGAGTAAAGAAGTATGTTTAGTGTAAGATTGAGATGAGACATTGTTACCCCAAATTGGGTTGATACCTATGCAGAACTGTTTACTGTAGCCTCGCTGGAATCAGAGATGAAGGTGAGATGGCATATAAGATTGTGTGTACAGTACTATGTCTTTATATACTTTAAATGCAAACAAAATTCAGAAAGGGAGAAGTGGAAATAGATGCTTAAGATATTTTATACCTTTGTTCTAAATCAAAGAAACTTCCTTACTGTAAATTCTTGGTGTAGAGAATGCTTTATGAGGTTACAAAAATAAGCCTGTCTGCAGTCAGCAAGATGGAGGAATAGGAAGCACCAGACTTCTACCTCTACAGAAACACTGACTTAACAATATATGGTCCGATAAGGCCTGTATGAGAAGGCCAGAAATCAGTTATAAAGTCACGGAACTCCAGTTTAAAACCAAGAACCACGGTTTTGAAACAGGTAAGAAAAACTGTTTCATTTCATTGGAGTTGGCCCCTTCCCCAAGCCACCACAGCTAATGATGAGGAAGAAAGGTCCAGTGACTGGTTTCTCGCTTGGGAGGAAAAGAGTAAAATGGAATTATGTCCAGCGTTCTGGCTTTTTGAGACTACTCAAGTGACTGGTTTCTGCCTTGCTTGACTTGGAGTACTGATGAGGAATAGACATACTTTGGATGCCTGGGGGCTGCTGAGAACAAGAGAGCTCAGCGGTTGGTGGCAGCACCAAAATACCCGTAGTACTGCAGACAGACACCAGAGGGTGCAAGAGACTATAGACTCCTAGAAAAGAAACCAGCAAACCTATTCTGGTTGTGAAATTACACACATAGGCTCAGAAAAAGATCATCTCTGTAAAAGGTTTGAGAGACCGCCATAATCTCTAGCTGACCTGATTGGTGAAGGTCTTTTTCCATCCAAAACCAGTCTGTAAAGACTGGAAGAGGTGACTGTTTATTCAAATACAGAAATTACAACAAAATATAAGGCACACAAAGAAACAGGGAAAATATGGCCCAATCAGACGAACAAAATAAGTCTCCATAAACTGACCCAAAAGAAATGGAGATCTATGAATTACCTGACAAATAGTTTAAAAGGAACATTTTAAATTAAGTTCAGTGGAGGAAAACATATACAATGAAACTGTGAATAAAATGAGAATCAATTAGGAGATAGAAACGGTAAAGATCCAAACAGGAATTCTAAATAACCAAACAGGAATTCTGAAGCTGAAGAATACAGTAACTGATTTGAAAAAAAAAGTTACTATAGGGGATCAATAGCAGACTTTATTAAGCAGGAGAAAGAATCAGCAAACTCAAAGACAGGTCATTCGAAATTATTGAGTCAGAGGAATAAAAAGGAAAAGGAAAAATGAAGAAAGCCTAAGGGACTTATGGGACGCCATGAAGTGAACAGTAAATGCATTGTAGGAATTTCAGAAGAGGAATGTAGAGGAAATGAGGGACAGAATATTTTTCAAACTACGATAGCCAAAACCTTCCAAATGTGAAAAAGGAAATAGATATCCAAATTTAAGAAGCTCAAAGGACTACAGTCATGATGAAACTAAAGAAATTCACACTAAGACACATTATAATCAAACTTTCCAAAAACAAAAATCTTAAGGGCAGCAGGAGAAAGGCAATATGGTGTATACAGAGACTTTCCATAAGAATATCATAGATTTCTCAGTGGAAGCATCACAGGACAGAGTGGAATGAGATTATATGAGGGATCTTCAAAAAGTTCATGGACAGTATGTATTATGAAAAATCTATGCATGGATTTCAAACATTCTTTGGCACTAAAATAAACTTCTGCTAATTTGGATAAGACATCAGTTTGAAAAGAGTCCCCATCCAGAGCAACATGTATTCTGCTACCATTGAGGCAAGAACAAATATCAAATTTATGGTGAAGCATGGTGGAAGAATGGTGAAATTATTGATACTTTACAAAAAGTTTATGGGGATAGTATGCCTAAGACATCAGCTGCTTTCAACTCATTTTAAGAAGGGATGAGATGATTATGAAGATTGAGGCCCATGGCAGCAGATAATCCACATCAATTTATGAGGAAAAAATTCATCTTATTCATGCCTTAACTGAAGAAGAGTAACAATTAACAACAGAAGCAATAGCCAAATACTATATGCATCTCAGTTGGTTTAGCTTACACAAATCTGACTAACAAAATCAAAGTTGAACAAACTTTCCACTCAATGGTTGTCAAAACTGTTATGCTTAGATTAGCTGCACATAAGAGCTTTCAGTGAAAAATTCAAACAATTGGCATCAAGATCCTGAAGCATTTCTTGAAACAATTGTAACAGCAGATAAAACATGGCTTTACCAGTGCAATCCTGAAGACAAAGCACAATCAAAGCAGTGGCTACCAAGAGGGGCACACGGTCAAGAGAAAAAGTCATGGCAACAGTTTTATGAGAGATTCAAGGCATTTTGCTTATTGACTTTCTGGAGGATCAAAAGAAAATAACATCTGCCTCTGTCTCAAAAAAATAAAAAAAAGAAAGAAAATAACGTCTACTTATTATGAGAGCATATTGAGAAACCCAAAGCTTTAGAAGAAAAGTGCCTGGGAAAGCTTCATCAGCGAGTTGTTCTCCATTGTGACAGTGCTTCTGCCATTCCTCTCATCAAACAGGGACAAATTGTAAATAATTTCCATGGGGAATCATTAGGCATCTACCTTACAATTGTGATTTATTCCTTTTGACTTCTTTTTGTCTCCTAATTTAAAAACATCTTTAAAGGGTATCCATTTTTCTTCACTTAATAATGTAAAAAAGACTGCATTGACGTGGCTAAGTTCCTAGGACCCCCAATTCTTTAGTGATGTACTAAATGGTTGATATAATCACTTACAAGAGTACTGGAACTTTTTGGGGCTTATGATGAGAAATAAAGTTCATATTTTTAATTTTTATCTTTTAATTCAGTTTTCCATGAAAGTTTTGACATCCCCCTCATCTATACAAAGTGCTGAAGAACAAAATAAAAAGTGACAACCAAGAATAGTATATATGGCAAGACTTTTAAAAGTGAAGAATAAATAAAGACCTTTCTGGATAAACAAAGGGTGAGGAATTAATTACCATTATGCCTGCCTTTTAAGAATTATTGAAGGGAGTTTTTCAGGTTGAAACAAAGGGATACTCGACAGTAACATGAAAGGATATGGAAATATAAACCTCTCTGGTGAAATACTCATGGAAGATGCACCAGAAAAAATGAGAAAGAAAAACATGTCACTACAGAAGAATCAATGAAATAGAAAGGAAGGCAGCAAGAGATGTGAAGGTGGACAAAACCACTACTAGCCATACAGAACACAATTAAATGATAATAGTAAGTTCTTACTTATCAGTAATTACTTTAAATGTAAATTGATTAAATTCCCCAGTCTAAAGACATAGAGTGGCTGAATGGATTAAAAAAGAACAAGATCCAACTATATGCTGTCTACAAGACACTTTAGATATAAGGACATACACAGACTGAAAGTAAAAGGATGGAAAAAAGATATTCCGTGCAAATGGTAACCCAAAGAGATCAGAGGTGTTCTTGTTTATATCAGACAAAAATAGACTTTATAGAAAATTGTCACTAGGTAAAGGAGGACATTAAGTCTCCCCTTACCCAAGATAGCAGATTGGAGGTATTGCCAGCATGCCTCTCCCACTCAGACAATGTAGTGTGTAGAAATTAATGCTCTGAACTTTTTTTTTTTTCAAGAAGCAACATAGGAACTTAACAGAAAAACAAAGGAACTACAGACTGTTTGAAAGAAACAGTGGGCAGCAGCCTATAACTGTGAACCAGACTGAAAACCCCCACAGGAAACACTGAACCTGCTCACACAGCAAGCGTATCACTACTACAACAAGCATCTGAGAAAAGCATCATGCAAAGATTTCTGTAACCAAGAAACTCATACAGAGTCTTCACCACTGAAAGCACCTGGAGCCAAAGCTGGGTGACAATAAATTATAAACATTAATGTCACACCCACAAGGGGAATAAAATAAATAAAAACCCCAGTTAAATGAAAAATAAATTCAAAAATAATGAGAAGAAATAGACTACCCAAATTAGAAGGAACCAGAAAAATAATTCTGGCAATATGAAAAAACAGGGTTCTGTAACACCCCCCAAAAACCACGCTAACTCTCTAGCAGTGGATTCAAACCAAGATTAATTCTTTGAAATGCCAGTTAAAAATTCAAAAGGTTGATTATTAATTTACTCAAGGAGATACAAGATAAAGGTAAAAACCAACACAAATTAAAAAAAATGAGGATATCAATGAAATTTTTTAAAAAGAGATAGATATTTTAAAAGAAAAGCAGTCAGAACTTCCAGAAATGAAAGACACATTTAGGGTACTACAAAATGCAGTGGAAAGTGTTAATAGTACACTAGATTAAGTAGAAGAAACATTTTCAGAGCTTGCAGACAAGGCTTTTGAATTAACCCAATCGGACAAAAATAAAGCAAAAAAAAGATTTAAAAGAAACAGAGTCTCCAACAAATATGGGATTATGCAAACCAGCCAAACAAAGAATTACAGGTTTTCCTGAGGGAGAGGAAAAAACAAAAAGTTTGGAAAACCTATTTAAGGGAATAATTGAGGAAAACTTCCCTGGCCTTGCGAAAAATTTAGACGTGCAAGTAAAAGAAGCTCAAAGAAGTCCTGGGAGACTCATTACAAAAAGGATGTCACCAAAGAACATAGTCATCAGATTATCTAAAGTCAATGTGAAGGAAATAATTCTAAGAACAGCGAGACAAAGCGTCAGGTAACCTATTAAGGAAAACCTATCAGGCCAACAGCAGACTTCTCAGCAGAAACTTTACAAACCAGAAGAGATTGGGGTCATGATTTAGTCTCCTTAAACAGAGTAACTGTCAGTCAAGAATTTTGTATCCAGCAAAACTAAGTTTCATAAATGAAGGAGAAATAAAATCTTTCTCAGACAAGCAAATGCTGAGGAAATTTGTCAATACTAGACCAATGCTACAAGACATGCTAAAAGGAGTTCTAAATCTTGAAAGAAAAGATTGATACAAACCAGGATAGAAACTTTTGAAACATAAAATTCACAAGGCTTATAAAACAATAACACAATGAAGAAAAGAAAGTATCTCAGTAACAATCAACATTATGGCTGGAATAGTACCTCACATCTCAATACTAACATTGAATGGAGATGGTCGAAGTGCTCCATTTAAAGATACAGATTGGCAAAATGAATAAAATTGTCACAAACCAAATATCTGGTGTCTTCAGGAGACACACCTAACACATAAGGATTCTTATAGACTCAAGGGAAAGGGGTAGAAAAAGATATTTCATGCAAACGGAAACCAAAAGCAAGCAGGAGTAACTATTCTTATATCAGATAAAACAGACATTAAAGCAACAATAGTAAAAAAAAAAAAAAAGGCAAGGTCATTATACAATGATAAAAGGATCCATTCGTGAAGAAGATAAAATAATTCTAAATATATATATGCACCTAACTCCAGAGCTCCCAGATTCATAAAGCAACTGCTACTAGACCTAAGAACGGAGATAGACAGAAACACAATAATAGTAGGGGGCTTTCACTCCACTGGCAGCACTAGACAGAGCATTGAGGCAGAAAGTCAACAAAGAAATACTGGACTCTAGAACAAACTGACCTAAGAGATATTTACAGAACATTCTACTCAAGAACTACCCAAGAACTGCAGAATATACATTCTTCTCATCAGCACATGGAACATTCTCCAAAGTAGATCATATGTAAGCCACGAAACAAGTCTCAACAAATTTTTTAAAAATTGAAATCACATCAACCATATTCTTAGACCACAGCAGAATAAAATCAGTTCCAAGAATAATCCTCAAAACTGTACAAATACATGGAAATTAATCTGTTCCTGAATTATTTTTGGGTTAACAATGAAATCAAGATGAAAATTGAAAATTTTCTGAAATGAATGATAACAATGACACAAGTTATCAGAACCTCTAGGATACAGCAAAAACAGTGCTAAGAGGTGTTTATAGCACTAAATACCTACATCAAAAAGTCTGAAAGGTTACAAATTGACAAGCTAATGTCGTGACTCAGGGAACTAGAAGAAGAACAAACCAAACCCAAAGCTAGCAGAAGAAAAATAACAAAGATCAGGGCAGAATGAAATGAAATTGAAAAGGCAATACAAAAATCCATGAAACAAAAAGCTGGTTATTTGAAAAGATAAACAAAACTGATAGACCACTAGCTAGATTAACCAAGAAAAGAAGAGAAAAGATTCAAATAAGCTCAATTAGAAGTGAAAATGGAGACATTACAACTGACACCTCAGAAATATAAAAGACTATTTGAGATTCCTATGAGCACCTCTATGCAGACAAGCTAGAAAATCTAGTGGAAATGGATAAATTCCTGGAAACAGAAAACATCCTAGATTGAGTCAGGAAGAAATAGAAATCCTGAACAGACCAATAACAAGCAGTGAGATTGAATCAGGAAAAAAACAAACAACAAAAACAAAAACAAACAAAACAAAACACCTGCCAACAAAAAAAAAACCCAGGGCCAGATAGATTCAAGCCAAATTCTACTAGACATTCAAAGAAGAACTGAAATCAATTCTACTGAACTATTCCACAAGATGGTGAAGGAGGGAGACCTCCCTACCTCATTCTACCCAGTCAGTATCATACTGATATCAAAGCCAAGAAAAAACCTAGCAAAAGAAGAAAACTACAGACCAATATTCCTGTTGAATATAGATGCAAAAGTCCTCAACAAAATACTAGAAACAGAACAAAATAGAGCGCCAAAAAAAAAAAATAATAATAATTCACCATGATGAAGTGGGTTTTATTCCCACTTTTCCTTTCTCAATAGGTGCAGAAAAAGCATTTGATTCAATCTAGTATCCCTTTATGATAAAAATTCTCAACAAACTAGGTGTAGATGAAACATACCTCAAAATAATGAAAGCCATCTATGACAGATTCACAGCTAACATAGTATTGGAAGGGGAAAACTTGAAAGAATTCCCCCTAAGAATGGGAACAAGACAAGGATGCCCACTTTCAACACTTATATTCAATATAATACTGGAAGTCCTAGCCAGAGCAATCAGGCAAGAGAAATAAAGGGCATCCAAACTAGAAAAGAGGAAGTTAAACTTATCTCTATTTGCTGATGATGTGATCATATACCTAGAAAACTCTGACTCCTGCAAAGATTCCTAGATCTGATAAATGAATCCAGTAAAGTCTCAGTTTACAAAATTAATATACACAAATCAGTAGCAGTGCTATATGTACCAACAAGAACCAAGCTGAGTATCAAATTGAGAACTCAATTCCTTTTACAATAGTTACACAAAAATACCTAGAAATATACATAACCAAAGAAATGAGACATCTGTACAAGGAGAACTACAAAATACTGCTAAATAAATCATAGATGACACAAATGGAAATACACCCTATGCTCATGGATTGGAAGAATCAATATCGTGAAAATGACCATACTGCTCAAAGCAATCTACAGATTCAATGTAATTCCTATCAAAATACCAACATCGTTTTTTTCAGATAATTAGAAAAAACAATCATTCACATGGAACCAAAATAGAGCCCAAATAGCCAAAGCAATCGTAAGCAAAAAGAACAAATCTGAAGGCGACATCACATTACTTGACTTCAAAATATACTACAGGGCTATAGTTACCAAAACCGTATAGTACTGGTAACAAAGTAGGTACAAAGACCATGGAACAAAATAGAGACCCAGAAATAAAGCCAAATACTTACAACCAGCTGATCTTTGGCAAAGCATGCAAAAACATAAACTGGGGAAAGGACATCCCATTAAATAAATGGTGATGGGAAAATTGAAGAGCCACATGTAGAAGAATGAAACTGGATTTCTATCTCTCACCATATAAAAAAATTAAGACAGATTAAAGACTTAAATCTAAGACCTGAAACCATGAAAATTCTAGAAGAAAACCTGGAAAAAACTTTTCTGGACATTGGCCTAAGCAAAGAATTTATGACTAAGGCATCAAAAGTAAATGCAGCAAAAGCAAAAATAAATAAATGGGACTTAATTAAAGCTTCTGCACAGAAAAAGAAATAATCATTAAATAGATAACCTATAGAATGGAAGAAAAAATTTGCAAATTTTGCATCTGACAACGTATGAGGAACTCAAATCACTAAGCAAAAACAAATAATGGTGTTAGAGTGGGCAAAGGACATGAATAGACATTTCTCAAAGGATGATATACAAATGGGCAGCAAACATGCAAAAATGCTCAACATCACTAATCATCAGGGAAATGCAAGTTAAAACACAACAAGATACCACCGTACCCCAGCCAGAATGACCATTATTAAAAATTCAAAAAACAATAGATGTTGGCATGGATAGGGTGAAAAAGGAACACTTATGTACTGCTGGTTGGAATGTAAATTAGTATAACTTCTGTAGAATACAGTATGGATATTTGATACATGAATTCCACTACTGAGTATCCACCTAATGGAAAGGAAATCAATATATAAAAAAGACTTGTATTTATCACAGCTACAGTTCAAAATTGTCATGATATAGAGTCAACCTAAATACCCATCAACCAAAGAGTAGATAAAATGTGGCATATACATAGTGTGGAATACTACTCAGCCATAACAAAGGATGAAATAATGTCTTTTGCAGCAACTGGGATGGAACTGGGGGCTGCACTGGAGGCTATTATTCTAAGTGAAGTAATACTGAAATCAAAATCTAAATCCAGCATGTTCTCATTTACAGGTAGTTGCTAAGCTTATGGATATGCAGGGGCATACAGAGTGGTATAGTGTACTTTGAAGACTCAGAAGGAGGGCAAGCGGGAGAGAGGTGAGAGATGAAAAAGTACCTATTGGATATAGCACCCGGGTAGTGGGTGCACTAAAATTCTAGACTTCACCATGGTACAGTTCATCCATGTAACCAAAAAAATCACTCATACCCCTAAAGCTATTGAAATAAAAAAATTTTAAAGTACATTATGTAATGATAAAAGGGCCAATTCACCAGGAAGATATAACAATTATAAATATACATGTACCTTGCAGCGGAACACAAAAATGTATAAGGCAAACATGGACAAAATTGAAGGGAGAAATAGTAACATAATAATAGAATATTTCAGTGTCCCACTTTTAATAACCAGACAGAATATTAGTAGAGAAACAGAGCACTTGAATAATGCTATAGACCAATTGGACCTAACAGATACATGCAGATTACTGCACACCAAAACAGCAGAATAAACAGTCTTTTCAAGTGCACTAGGCGTATTGTCCACAAAACTAGTCTTAAGAGAAGATTGAAGTCATATCAAGTATCTTTTTGGACTATATTGTAATAAAACTAGAAATCAGTAGCACAAGAAAAACTAGAAAATTCACAAATATGTGGAAATTAAACAATACCCTCTTGAATAATCAGTGGATCAAAGATGAAATCACAAGGGAAATTAGAAAATATATTGAAAAATGAATATAAAAACACAACATAGCACAACACATAGGATGCAGCAAAAGCAGTAATAAGAGGGAAGTTTATAGCAGTAAACATCCATATTAAGAAAATCTCCAATCAACAACCTAACTTTATACTTAAAGGGACTAGAAAAGGAAGAACAAGCTAAACCCAAAGTTAGTAGAGGGAAGGGAGGAATAAAAATTAGAGCCCAAATAAATGAAATCGATAATAGAAAAACAATTTAAAAAAAAAGGCAATGAAACTAAGAGTTGGTTTCTTAATAAGATCAACAAAATCAACAGTTCTGTACTTAGGTAGACTAAGAAGAAAATAAGGACTCAAGTAGCAAAAATCAGAAATGAAAGAGGAAACATTACAATTGATGCAGAAAAAGCATTTGAGAAAGTCATACACCCATTCATGACAAAAACACTAACCAAAAAAGGAATAGAAGGAAATTACCTCAATGAAATAAAGGGCCGTATGTGAAAAGCCCACAACTGATGTCATACTCAGTGGTGAAAACTGAATTCTTTCCCTTTAAGATGATGCACTAGGGAAGGATTCCTCTTCTCACCACTTCAGTTCAACAACGTACTAAAAATTTTACCCGGAGCAAGCAGGCAAGAAAAATGAAAAGCATCCAAATAGGAAAGGAATAAATGTAACGATCTTTTCACAGGTGACATGATCTTGTACATAGAAAACCCTAATGGTTACACACACACACACACACACACACACACACACAAAAAAAAACTGCTAGAACTAATAAACAAATTTAGCAAAGTTGCAGTACACAAAATCAGCACACAAAAGTCAGTTACATTTCTATACTCAACAGTGACCAATCTGAAAAAGCAATTGAAGAAACAATCACATTTACAGTAGCATCAAAAAGAATAAAATACTTAGGAATAAACTTTGCCAATGAGGTGAAACACTTCTACACTGAAAACTACATAACATTGCAGAAAAAATTGCAGAAAACACAACTAAATGGAAAGACCTTCTCTGTTCATAGTTTGGAATATTTAATATTTTGTTAAAGTATCTATTACCCAAAGCAATCTACAGATTCAGTATAAGCCCTATTGATATAGCAATGTTATTTTTTGCAGAAATAGAAAAAAAACCATTCTAAAATTCATATGGAATCTCTGAGGACCCAGAATAGCCAAAAAATCTTAAGAAAAACAAAGCTTGAAACCTCATATGTCCTGACTTAAAAACATATTACAAATCCATAGCAATCAAAATAGTATGGTAGTGGAATAAAGACAGACATATAAGCCCAGTGTGGTGGCTCACACCCGTAATCCCAGCACTTTGGAAGGCAGAGGTGGGCAGATCGCTTGAGATCAGGAGTTTGAGACCACCCTGGGCAACATGACAAAACCCTGTCTCTACAAAAAAATAGCAAAAGTTATCCAGGTGTGGTAACATGTGTCTGTGGTCCTAGCTAATCCTAATCTGGAGGCTAAGGTGGGAGAATTGCTTGAGTCCGGGAAGTTGAGGCAGCAGAGAGCTGTGATCACGCCAGTGCACTGCAGCCTAGGTGACAGAGCAAGACCTGTCTCAGAAAAAAAAAAAAAAAAAAAAAAGCCAGACATACAGACTAGTGGAACAAAATAGAAAATTGAGAAGTAAATCCTCACCTATATAGTCAAATGATTTTTGACAAAGATGCCAAGGCTACTGGTTGGGAAAGGACAGTCTCTTCAACAAATGATGTTGGGAAAACTGGATATTGGCTATGCAGAAGAATGCAGTTAGACCTTTACTTTATACCAGATTAAAAGAAATTAACTCAAATGGATTAAGACCTAAATGTAATACCTGAAATTATTAAGCTCCTAGAAGAAAACAGGGGAAAAGCTTCATGACATTGGGTTTGGCAATGATTTTATGGGTTTAACACAAAAAGCACAGGCACCAGAAGCAAAAATAGACAAATAGGACATCAGACCTAAAAACTTTTGTGCAGCAAAGGAAAATCAACAGAGTGAAAAGATAGTCTACGTAATGGGGGAAAATAATTGCAAACCATATATCTGATAACGGGTACATATCCAAAATATGTAAAGAACTTCTGTAACTCAATAACAAACATCAAAATTTAAAAATGGGCAAAGGACTTGAGTATATATTTTTCCAAAGAAGATATACAATTAGCCAACAAACATGAAAAGATAAACATCGGCATGAAAAGATCAATATCAAGTAATTGTTAAGGAAATGTAACTCAGAACCACAAGAGGTATCACCTTGCACCTATTAGGATGACCATTATTTAAAAAACAAACTTTTTGCACTGTAACCCTTTTGCGCTGTTGCAACCCTTTTGCACTGTTGGTGGGAATGTAAAGTGATGCCACTAGGGAAAATGATATAGAGGCTCCTCAAAAAATTAAAACCAAAATTACCATATAATTCAGCAATCTCACTTCTGAGTATATATACAAAGGAATTGAAAACAGGATCCCATGGAGATATTTGCACACCCATTTGCATTGCAGCATTATTTCCAGTAGCTAAGAGGTGGAAACAACCTAAATGTTTATCAGCAGAGATAGGGATAAAGAAAATGTGATATATACATGCAATGGAATATTGCTCAGGATTAAAAAAAGAAGGAAATCCTGTCATATGCTACAACATAGATAAACCTGGAGATCATCATGCTAACTGAAATAAACCAGTCACAGACACATACCACATGATTCCACTTACATGAGGTATCTAAAATAGCCATACTCTTAGAAACAGAAAGTAGAATGGTAGTTACCAAGGGATAGGGATGAAGAAAGGGAGAGTTGTTCATTGGTTATAGAGTTTTGGTTTTGCCAGATAAGGGAGTCCTAGATTTCTTTTGTACAACAATGTGCATGTAGTCAACACCATTGTACTATACACTTAAAAATGGTTAAAATAGTAAATTTTGTTACTCTTCCCATCCCCCTTTTTTAGACAGGGTCTCTCTCTTACCTAGGCTATAGTGCAGTGGTGTGATCATAGCTCACTGCAACCTCGAATTCCTGGGCTCAAGCAGTAGTCCTGCCTAAGCCTCCCAAATAGCTAGTACTATGGTTATGTGCCACTAGGCTCAGCTAATTTTTTTAGGTTTTGTAGAGACAGAGTCTCGCCATGTTGCCCAGGCTAGTGTTGAACTTCTGGCCTCAAGCGATCCTCCTGTCTTGGCCTCTCAAAGCACTGGGATTACAGGGTGTGAACCACTATGCCTGGGCTATGTTTTTTTTTTTTTTTTTTTTTTAACCCATAATTAAAAAAAAAAAAGAAAGAAACCTGTCTGCATTCTGATATTTTATGTGCTAGGACAAATTTGCCTCAGGTGAACCTTTATAAACAGGCATGATCTTTTGAAAACTACTCGAACGTTTTAAAAGGAAGAGCAAGAGCAAAGACACTTGAAGAGTCATAACTGGTTATCTTTTGTTAACAGTTTAAAAAAGGTAGCTGTTTCTGTGTCTCATAGGGTGAATGCCTTCATCCATTGGAACCTGAACCACGAGTATTCCTTCTGAGACTTTCATCAAACTAAGTCTGCATGAAGGCAGAGTTCTGTGGTAACTGATTCTGTGGTAACTATGATGCTGGAACCTCATAACAGCATTTACATTTTGTGTTAAAATGCACCCAACAGGAAAAAGGATTCAGTTATTTTCAAGCTTACAAATCTCAAATGTGCTGAATAGACATTTCCTTTAAAAAATAAATATACAAAATGGATTTGTGTGACTTGAAGTTTAAAAGAAATGTTCTTGCATGCTATAGTTAAGAATTGTAACAATATCACATTCTCAAGTTTCCATATTTTTAAAGTAGACTGTCATAGTTTGGCTCAGCTACTAAATTAAATTATTGCTGGCTTGAACATTCCTGCTGGTTACACTATAATCTTTACCTCCCTTGGAAAATATGTCCTATTATGAGTGTTTATTTCAGACTACTTGGCTTGAAACACCTCTGTTTAGCAGTGAAGTATGGATAAATATGTGTGATCTGTGTTATGTATGTAGAAAGGAAAGAAACAGAAAAAAGTTTTGCATTGTGTGTTACAAATGCACACTAACAGGAATACACATACACATACATATATGCAACTAGAACCATCTTTATCAATGATCAAGAGAATATAACTATACTGAATTAATAGACATACATACATACATACATATGTGTTTATCCATCAATATGTTATTATGGGTTGAATTGTGTCTCCCTTTCCCCCAACATCAGATGTTGACATTTTTACCCCTGGGAGATCAGAATGTGACCTCATTTGGAGATAGGGTTTTTGCAGAGGTAATCAAGTTAAAGCGAGATCATTAGGTTGGGTCCTAATCTAATATGACTGGTATTCTTATTAAAAAGGGAAACTTTGGATACAGAGATATGCATAGAGGAAAGACAGTGTGAAGAGACACAGAGAAAAGACAACTGTCTACAAGCCAATGAGAGAGACACGAATCTGATCTTTCTCTCATACCCCCCAAAAGGAACCAGCCCTGTCAACACCTTGCTTTTGTATTTACTGCTTCCAGAATTGTGAGACAATAAATTTCTATTGTTTAAGCCACCTAGTTGGTGGTACTTCATTACAGCAGCACTAGCAAACTAATACAAGGTATTTCTCTGTTATGCTAGAAATCAGGATATACTCATTTATATAGGATACATGATTAGTTTTTACGTGCTTTAACTTTTCATAGTATCTCCTAAGCACTCTTAAGAAACTAGTTTCCCTAAAAATAAAAAGAAAAAAAAAAAAGAAATTAGTTTCTCAGTTTTGCAAATTGAGAAATTAAGGTTGACCATGATCATGAAGCAGTTAGATTTGGAAAGTGGATCCTACTTTGCATAAATAATAATCAGACTTTTTCTTTTATTCCGGAGTCTGTGAGTTCGTGCAATTTGTATTGGTAGTACCAGAGGCTTAGTAGATTGGAAAGTCAGAATCAGAAACAAGCAAATCTACCCTCATCCAGCACCAGAATAAAAAGTTCTCAAAATTGCGCACGTGGGAATGAAAATTTCACCACATTAGAAACAGATGCCTTCAAATAACTGATTTTTCCATTGCCCCAACGTGTAAGTGCCCTTTTATTGTGCTCATTTTGTCATCAGTAGAAGGCACGCTTGAGTTCAGTACTTGGAAGAGCGGGAGGCTGCAGTATTCCTTGGGCCCTATCCCTCTACGTTTCATGGCATGCCAGGGATGTCTCTGTTTACTACCTCCAACCAGTGCAAGAATATACCTGAACAACCCAAACTCCTGACTGGGGCTAATTGGAGTTTGTGATAGAGAAGAACACTATTTTACAATGTTGGATATTTTTGTTCCTGCTCTGGAGGTTGGGAGAGATTAATCTTTGTCTGGAGATAGGATTTAGCAGAATATATGTTTTTATATCTTGTTTTATCTTTTTTTTTTTTTTTTTTTGTTGAGACAGAGTCTCGCTTTGTCGCCCAGACTGGAGTGCAGTGGCGGGATCTCAGCTCACTGCAAGCTCCGCCTCCCGGGTTCACGCCATTCTCCTGCCTCAGCCTCCCGAGTAGCTGGGACTACAGACGCCCGCCACCTCGCCCGGCTAGGTTTTTTTTGTATTTTTTAGTAGAGACGGGGTTTCACCATGTTAGCCAGGATGGTCTCGATCTCCTGACCTTGTGATCCGCCCGTCTCGGCCTCCCAAAGTGCTGGGATTACAGGCTTGAGCCACCGCGCCCGGCCCATCTTGTTTTATCTTTTACGTCTCTATCCTATTCTTTCCTGAACCCGAATTTAGCAATGAATGCTATTTTGGCAGTTTTAGTGTGGCTGTTCATTATTACCTGGATAATTCAGAGTACTTCTAGGTCATGACATAAAAATCCTATTATTTGTATTAGCTTACAGATATTGTTGGTCTGTCTCCAATGTTACTGTTTTTCAAATTTCAGAAGTAACAGGATGGAAGGTTGCAGAGCTCTAAGTAATAAGTGAAGTGTCCTGGGATACTGAACATAGGGAGTGGTGGGGATTGAGGCAAACTAGACAGATAACTATTCCTGGTTTAAAGGTGCCGCCTCTGTTCTATTACATCTTGTTGTTGTCCTGTGAAAATGCAGGCCTGATGTGGCCAAATCTTCCTGTTTTTCAAACCAACAGGTAGAAATTTGAATTTTTACAAGCAGTCTCCCAATTTTTATTGTGACAAGTTTAGATTATGAAAAATCTTTATGGGCCCAATAAAATACCACCTGTTTTCAGCCTCTGGTGTAGAATATATGAAGCCAGCTTGTTCTTCCAGGTAACAGGTTGTGCTTACAGGTCACCTCTACTGAGGCATCGTTGGTGAAGTCCTGTAAGACTCAGCTCTGGGACCCTCTGTACTGAATGGCTGTCATAGTTGCAGGAAAAACTCAGGGCCAAATGACATCCACAGCTGACCACAGTTTTACCTAATTAAGTAAAAAAACCCTTTTTTTTTTTTTTAAAAAAAAAGTAATTTACTTTGTTATCCTGTTACCAGTACTTTCAAATACTTAAGAAAAAAATCAATACTAAAGTATCAGTTTCGCAATCCAGAGGTTACTTGTACTTTTTCAAAAAAATTTAAAAATTAGAAAAAAGATAACATACTGGCCTCTTGCCTTTTAAATATTTAAGGAATGAATCAGGCTTTCAGATGTGCTTAAATTGGTACCTAGAGACCTAATGGAGGTTTCTTATTTTCTTCACTGGTAAGAATTTGTCATTCCTTCCAGTAGATATTTTTAAGTAACCTTTTTATTTTAGAGCAGTTTTAGAGATAAAGTTATGAATATAGTATAGAGAGTTCCCCTATACCCCAACCCAGTTTCCCCTTATTATTAACATTTTATGTTAATTAGTGAGCCAGTAATGATGCATTGTTATGATCTAAAGTCCATACTTTATTCAGATTTCCTTAGTGTTTATCTGCTGTTCTTTTTCTATTCCAGGCCTCTATCTAGAATATCACATTGCATTAGTTGTCATGTCTCCCTTGGCTTCTCTTGGCTGTGACAGTTTCTCAGACTTCTCTTGTTTTTGACAATTTTGACTGTTTTGAGGAGTGTTCCATAAAACATCCCTTAGTTGGGATCTGTCTGATGTTTTTTCTCATGATTATATATTTTTGTGGAGGGAGTCTAAAGAGGTAAAGTACCATTCTCCTCATATTAAGGGTGCACACTGTTGTGTCAGTATCATGTTTTACTGTTGATGTGAATCTTGATCACCTGGCTGAGGTGGTGTTCATCAGGTTTCTCCATTGTAATGGCACTGAAGGCACTGTGTGCAGCCCATGTGTGAGTAGGTGTCATGCTGTACCTCTGTGAGAGGAGAGTGTCTACATCAGCTATTCAGAATTCTTCTGCATGAGAGATTGGTCTCTTCTCTGTGTATGCATGCATGCATGCGTATATGTATGTCAGTATGGATATTTATTTTATTCTTTGGATTATAATCTAATACTTATTTATTTCATTGCTCAGACTGTTCCAGCTTTGGCCATGGAAGCTCTTTCAGTTGGCTACTGTGTCCCTTTCATATACCCCCACTGTTGCATTGTTGTTGTTTTTGAGTACTTTCTTAATTTCTGGCACTACAAAATGCTCATGCACATTTTGTATATTCCCTGCTCCAGTCCTAGAATCCATGATTTTTCCAAGGAACCCTGGTTGCTTTTATTGGAGGCTATTACTAGGAACCAAGATCTGCTATGCTCATTGCTACTGGGATGTGTTGCTTCTAGGCTCTTTCAGCGGACAGAGCAAGAAAATATGTCATGTATAATAACCATGTGTGTTCACATAATTATAAATATTTGTATTTGTATCTATATTAAGCCAAATATGTGTTCATGCTGATGACTCAGCTCTTAATCTGTTACCACATGGCTCTTTGGAGTTTTCTCTCATTGCTTCTCTGTAAACTCTCACTCTAACATGAGAGATCTGGCTCCCAAGAGCCATGATCCATTGGCGTTGTTCAACCCCAGTATACAGGATAATAGTGATTTTAGAAATAGGGAGGTTCTAAGATGGCCGAATAGGAACAGCCCCAGTCTATAGCTCCCAGTGTGAGCAACACAGAAGACGGGTGATTTCTGCATTTCCAACTGAGGTACAGGGTTCATCTCACTGGGGCTTGTCAGACAGTGGGTGCAGCCCACTGGAGCATGAGCCAAAGCAGGGCAGGGCATCACTTCACGTGGGAAGTGCAAGGGGTCGTGGAATTCGCTTTCCTAGCCAAGGGTCGCTGTGACAGACGGTACCTGGAAAATCAGGACACTCCCACTCTAATACTGCGCTTTTCCAATGGTCTTAGAAAATGGAACACCAGGAGGTTATATCCCACGCCTGGCTTGGAGGGGCCCACGCCTACAGAGCCTGGCTCACTGATAGTACAGCAGTCTGAGATCAAACTGCGAGGCAGCAGCAAGGCTGGGGGAGGGGCATCTGCCACTGCTGAGGCTTGAGTAGGTAAAACAAAGTGGCCAGGAAGCTCGAACTGGGTGGAGCCCACTGTAGCTCAAGGAGGCCTGCCTGCCTCTGTAGACTCCACCTCTGGGGGCAGGGAATATCTGAACAAAAGGCAGCAGAAACTTCTGCAGACTTAAACGTCCCTGTCTGACAGCTTTCAAGAGAGTAGTGGTTCTCCCAGCATAGAGTTTGAGATCTGAGAATGGACACACTGCCTCCTCAAGTGGGTCCTTGACCCCCGAGTACCTAACTGGGAGGCCCTTCCCAGTAGGGGCTGACTGACACCTCATATAGCCAGGTGCCCCTCTGAGACTAAGCTTCCAGAGGAAAGATCAGGAAGCAACATCTGCTGTTCTGCAATATTTGCTGTTCTGCAGCCTCTGCTGGTGGTACCCAGGCAAACAGGGTCTGGAGTGGACCTCCAGCAAACTCCAACAGGCCTGCAGCTGAGGGTCCTGACTGTTAGAAGGAAAACTAACAGAAAGGACATCCACATGAAAACCCCTTCTGTACGTCACCATCATCAAAGACCAAAGGTAGATAAAACCACAAAGATGGGGAGAAACCAGAGCAAAAAGCTGAAAATTCTAAAAATCAGAGCACCTCCTCTTCTTCAAAGGAATGCAGCTCCTCGCCAGCAACGGAACAAAGCTGGACGGAGAATGACTTTGATGAGTTGAGAGAAGAAGGCTTCAGACGATTGGTAATAACAAGCTTTTCCGAGCTAAAAGAGGACATTGGAACACATCGCAGAGAAGCTAAAAACCTTGGAAAAAGATTAGACGAATGGCTAACTAGAATTAACAGTGTAGAGAAGACCTTAAATGACCTGATGGAGCTGAAAACCATGGCACGAGAACTATGTGACTCATGCCCAAACTTCAGTAGCTGATTCGATCAACTGGGAAAAGGATATCAGTGATTGAAAATCAAATGAATGAAATGAAGCAAGAAGAGAAGTTTAGAGAAAAAAGAATAAGAAGTTGAGAGAAAAAAGAGTAAAAAGAAACAACACTGCCAAGAAATATGGGAGTATATGAAAAGACCCAATCTATGTCTGATTGGTGTACCTGAAAGTGACGGGGAGAATGGAACCAAGTTGGAAAACACTCTGCAGGATATTATCCAGGAGAACTTCCCCAATCTAGCAAGACAGGCCAACATTCAAATTCAGGAAATACAGAGAATGCCACAAAGATGCTCTTCTCGAGGAGTAACTCCAAGACGCATAATTGTCAGATTCACCAAAGTTGAAATGAAGGAAAAAATATTAAGGGCAGCCAGAGAGAAAGATCGGGTTACTCACAAAGGGAATCTCATTAGACTAACAGTGGCTCTTTCAGCAGAAACTCTATAGTCAGAAGAGAGTGGGGGCCAGTATTCAACATTCTTAAAGAAAAGAATTTTCAACCCAGAATTTTATATCCAGCCAAACTAAGCTTCATAAGTGAAGGAGAAATAAAATCCTTTACAGACAAACAAATGCTGAGAGATTTTGTCACCACCAGGCCTGCCTTACAGGAGATCCTGAAGGAAGCACTAAACATGGAAAGGAACAACCGGTACCAGCCACTGCAAAAACATGCCAAATTGTAGACCACTGATGCTAAGAAACTGCATCAACTAATGGGCAGAATAACCAGCTAACATAATGACAGGGTCAGGTTCACACATAAAAATATTAACCTTAAATGTAAATGGGCTAAATGCCCCAATTAAAAGACACAGAATAGTAAACTGGATAAAGAGTCAAGACTCATCAGTGTGCTGTATTCATGAGACCCGTCTCATGTTCAGAGACACACATAGGCTCAAAATAAAGGGATGGAGGAAGATCTACCAAGCAAATGGAAAACAAAAAAAAGCAGGGGTTGCAATCCTAGTCTCTGATAAAACAGACTTTAAACCAACAAGATCAAAAGAGACAAAGAAGGGCATTACGTAATGGTAAAGGGATCAATTCAACAAGAAGAGCTAACTATCCTAAATATATATGCACCCAATACAGGAGCACCCAGATTCATAAAGCAAGTCCTTAGAGACCTACAAAGAGACTTAGACTTCCACACAATAATAATGGGAGACTTTAACATCCCACTGTCAACATTAGACAGATCAATGAGACAGAAAGTTAACAAGGATATCCAGGAATTGAACTCAGCTCTGCATCAAGCGGACCTAATAGACATCTACAGAGCTCTCCACCCCAAATCAACAGAATATAGATTGATCTCAGCACCACATTGCACTTATTCCAAAATTGACCACATAGTTGGAAGTAAAGCACTCCTCAGAAAATGTAAAAGAACAGAAATTATAACAAACTGTCTCTCAGACCACAGTGCAATCAAACTAGAACTCAGGATTAAGAAACTCAATCAAAACCTCTCAACTACATGGAAACTGAACATCCTGCTCCTGAATGACTACTGGGTTTGTAACGAAATGAAGGCAGAAATAAAGATGTTCTTTGAAACCAATGAGAACAAAGACACACATACCAGAATCTCTGGGACACATTTAAATCAGTGTGTAGGGGAAATTTATAGCCCTAAATGCCCACAAGAGAAAGCAGGAAAAATCTAAAATTGACACCCTAACATCACAATTAAAAGAACTAGAGAAGCAAGAGCAAACACATTCAAAAGCTAGCAGAAGGCAAGAAATAACTAAGATCAGAGCAGAACTGAAGGAGATAGAAACACAAAAAGCCATTCAAAAAATCAGTGAATCCAGGAGGTGTTTTCTTTGAAAAGATCAACAAAATTGATAGAGTTCTGGCAAGACTAATAAAGAAGAAAAGAGAGAAGAATCAAATAGATGCAAATAAAAATGATAAAGGGGATATCACCACCCATCCCACAGAAATACAAACTGCCATCAGAGAATACTATAAATACCTCTATGCAAATAACCTAGAAAATCTAGAAGAAATGGATAAATTCTTGGACACATACACTCTCCCAAGACTAAACCAGGAAGAAGTTGAATCCCTGAGTAGACCAATAATAGGCTCTGAAATTGAGGCAATAATTAATAGCCTACCAACCAAAAAAAGTCCAGAACCAGATGGATTCACAGCCGAATTCTACCAGAGGTACGAGGAGGAGCTGGTGCCATTCCTTCTGAAACTATTCCAATCAATAGAAAAAGAGGATATCCTCCCTAACTCATTTTATGAGGCCAGTATCATCCTGATACCAAAGGCTGGCAGAGACACAACAAAAAAAGAGAATTTTAGACCAATATTCCTGATGAACATCTATGCAAAAATCCTCAATAGAATATTGGCAAACCGAATCCAGCAGCACATCAAAAAGCTTATCCACAACAATCAAGTTGGCTTCATCCCTGGGATGCAAAGCTGGTTCAACATACACAAATTAATAAATGTAATCCAGCATATAAACAGAACCAAAGACAAAAACCACATGATTATCTCAATAGATGCAGAAAAGGCCTTCAACAAAATCCAACAGCCCTTCATGCTAAAAACTCTCAATAAACTTGGTATTGATGGGATGTATCTCAGAATAATAAGAGCTATTTATGAGAAACCCACAGCCAGTATCATACTGAATGGACAAAAAGTGGAAGCATTCCCTTTGAAAACTGGCACAAGACAGGGATGTGCTCTCTCACCACTCTTATTCAACATAGTGTTGGAAGTTCTGGCCAGGGTAATCAGGCAGGAGAAAGAAACAAAGGGTATTCAATTAGGAAAAGAGGAAATCAGATTGTCCCTGTTTGCAGATGATATGATTGTATATTAAAAAAAAACCCCATTGTGTCAGCCCAAAAGCTCCTTAATCTGATAAAGCAACTTCAGCAAAGTCTCAGGATACAAAATCAATGTGCAAAAATCAAAATCATTCCTATACAACAATAACAGACAAACAGCCAAATCATGAGTGAACTCCCATTCATAATTGCTTCAAAGAGAATAAAATACCTTGAAATGCAACTTACAAGGGATGTGAAGGACCTCTTCAACAGAACTACAAACTACTGCTCAGTGAAATAAAAGAGGACATAAACAAATGGAAGAACATTCCATGCTCATGGATAGGAAGAATCACTATTGTGAAAACGGCCATACTGCCCAAGATAATTTATAGATTCAGTGCCATCCCCATCATGTTACCAACTTGACTTTCTTTACATAATTGGAAAAAAACTATTTTAAAGTTCATATGGAGCCAAAAGAGAGCCTGCATTGCCAAGACAATCCTAAGCCAAAAGAACAAAGCTGGAGGCATCATGCTACCTGACTTCAAACTATACTACAAGGCTACAGTAACCAAAACAGTGTGGTACTGGTTACAAAACAGAGACAGAGACCAATGGAACAGAACAGAGCCCTCAGAAATAATATCACACCTCTACAACCATCTGATCTTTGACAAACCTGACAAAAACAGGAAGTGGGGAAAAGATTCCCTATTTAATAAATGGTGCTGGGAAAACTGGCTAGCCATATGGAGAAAGCTGAAACTGGATCCCTTCCTTACACCTTATACAAAAATTAATTCAAGCTGGCTTAGGGACTTAAATGTTAGACCTAAAACCATAAAAACCCTAGAAGAAAACCTAGGCAATTCCATTCAGGCCATAGGCATGGGCAAAGACTTCATGACTAAAACAAAAGCCAAAATTGACAAATGGGATCTAATCAAAGAGCTTCTGCACAGCAAAAGAAACTACCATCAGAGTGAATAGGCAACCTACAGAATGGAAGAAAATTTTTACAATCTACCCATTTGACAAAGGCCTGATTTCCAGAATCTACAAAGAACTTAAACGAATTTATAAGAAAAAACCCCATCAAAAAGGGGGCAAAGGATATGAACAGACACTTCTCAAAAGAAGACATTTATGCAGCTAACAGACCCATGAAAAAATGCTCATCATCACTGGCCATCAGAGAAATGCAAATCAAAACCACAATGAGATAACCATCTCACACTAGTTAGAATGGTGATCATTAAAAAGTCAGGAAACAACAGGTGCTGGAGAGGATGTGGAGAAATAGGAAGACTTTTACACTGTTGCTGGGAGTGTAAACTAGTTCAACCATTGTGGAAGACACAGTGTGGTGATTCCTCAAGGATCTAGAACTAGAAATACCATTTAACCTAGCCATCCAATTACTGGGTTCATACCCAAAGGATTATGAATCATGCTGCTATAAAGATACATGCACACGTATGTTTATTGCGGCACTACTCAAAGTAGCAAAGACTTGGAACCAACCCATATGTCTATCAATGATAGACTGGATTAAGAAAATGTGGCACATATATACCATGGGATACTATGCAGCCATAAAAAAGGATGAGTTCATATCCTTTGTAGCACATGGATGAAGCTGGAAACCATCATTCTGAGCAAACTATCGCAAGGACAGAAAACCAAACACCACATGTTCTCACTCATAGGTGGGAACTGAACAATGAGAACACTTGGACACAGGGTGGGGACCATCACACACCAGGGCCTGTTGTGGGGTTGCGGTAGAGGGGAGGGATAGCATTAGGAGATATACCTAATGTATATGAAGAGTTAATGGGTAGAGTTCACCAACATGGCCCATGTATACATATGTAACAAATCTGCACGTTGTACACATGTACCCTAGAACTTATAGTATAATTAAAAAAAAACAGGGAACAAAAATAGTAATTTTAGAATTCCTAACTGAATACCCTATGAGAAATAATTTCATCCACAGAGCTTATATGCAGTGCCTTTTGCCTTTAGTCTTACCTACTCCACTTATTTGTAAGGATACTCAGGTCAGCATCTTTCCGATTCCATCAGTGAGTGTATTTTATACTTTTGCTAGATTCTTTCACCACAGCCTGCATTCCATCTTGTATTCGCCAACCTCTGAAATGATTTTTTACAGTTTGTATATATTAAGGTTAGCTCTGTATTTTGAGTTTTGAAATTTACAATGCCATGTATCCCCCATTAGAATTTCAAACAGAATACTTTCATATCCTAAAAATCCAATGTGCTATATTTATTCAACCCTCACCCCTTCTCAAACCCCGGCAATGATTGACTTATTTACTGTTACTGTAGTTTTGCCTTTTTCAGAATGTCATACAAACATCATATGGTATATAGCCTTTTTCCTTGGCTCAACATCTATTTATATGTATGCATGTAAGAGTCATCTCTGTTGTCGTTTTTTGGGGGAGGGGACGGGACAGGGTCATGCTTTGTCACGTAGGCCCTTGTTTTTGTTTTAGTTTACTTTGGGGTGTGTGTGTGTGTGCGCGCGCACGTGCGTGTGTCAGGGTCTGCCTCTGTCACCCAGGTTGGAGTACAGTGGTGCGATCATGCCTCACTGCAGCCTCAACTTCCTGGGCTCAGGTGATTTTCCCACTTCAGCCTTCTGAGTAGCTGGGACCACAGGCACGTGCTACCACACCTGGCCAACTTTTATATTTTTTGCGGAGACAGGGTTTTGCCATGTTACTCAGGCTGGTCTCAAACTCCTTGGCTCAAGCAGTCTGCCCATCTTGGCCTCCCAAAGTCCTGGGACCATAGGTGTGAGCCACTGACCTCAGGCAGTTTTTTTTTGATTTCTATGAATAGTATTCTATTATATGGATGACAACAATTCGTTTATACACTCACCTATTGAGATTGCATCCAGCTCTTGACCAGTATAAGAAAGACTTCTATAAACATTCTCATGCAGGTGTTTATGTTGACATAAAATTTCAAATGAATTGAGTAGATATTTAGGAGCACGATTGCTATATTATATCATAGAGACTGTGTTTAGCTTCTTAAGACACTGCCAAACTGTATTCCAGAGTTTGGAATGGTATACAGCTTCTGCATTCACTGCAACAATGAATTGAGAGTTCCTGTTTCTCTGCATCTTAGTCAACATTTGGTCTTGTCAGTTTTAAAAATTTTAGCCATTTTAATATATGTCTAGTAGTATGTCATTTTAATTTGTATTTCTTTAATGACATAATGATGTTGAGCATGTTTTCATATGCTTATTTGTCATCTATATATCTTCTTTGGTGAGGAGTCTGTTCAGATCTTTTTTTTTTTGCGCCCTTTTTTTTTTGTTGTTGAATTTTGAGAATTCTTTTTTTTTTTTTTGAGATGGAGTCTCACTCTGTTGTCCAGGCTGGAGTGCAATGGCGTGATCTTGGCTCACTGCAACCTCTGCCTCCAGGGTTCAAGCGATTCTCCTGTCTCAGCCTCCTGAGTAGCTGGGATTACAGACGTGCATCACTGTACCCAGCTAATTTTTTTGTACTTTTAGTAGAGATGGATTTTTACCATGTTGGCCAGGCTGGTCTTGAACTCCTGACCCCATGTTATCGACCTGCCTCAGCCTCCCAACGTGCTGGGATTACACCGCGCCCAGCTCAGTTTTAAGAATTCTTTGTGGCTGGGCGCGGTGGCTCATGCCTGTAATCCCAGCACGTTGGGAGGTGAAGGCAGGTGGATCACGAGATTAGAAGTTCAAGACCAGCCTGGCCAAGATGGTGAAACCCCATCTCTACTAAAAATACAAATAATTAGCTGGGCGTGGTGGCACGTACCTGTAATCCCAGCTGAGGCTAAGGCAGAGAATTGCTTAAACCTGGAGGGGTGGAGGTTGCAGTGAGCTGAGACGTGCCACTGCACTCCAGCCTGGGCAACAGAGCAAGACTCTGTCTCAAAAAAAAGAATTCTTTGTATATTTTATTTAGTTTCAACACAGGGTGTTGCTCTGTCACCTTGACTGGGGTGCAGTGGCATGATCATGGCTCAAAGCAGCCTCAAAATCCTGGGATCAAGTAATCCTTCACCTCAGCCTGCCGAGTAGCTGGGACTACAGGCAGTGCCACCATACCCTACTAATTTTTTATTTACAACTTTTTTTGTAGAGGTGGGGTTTTGCTATGTTGACCAGGCTGGTCTCAAACTTCTGACCTCAAGCAGTCCTTCCACCTCAGTCTCCTAAAGTGCTAGGGCTACAGGCATGAGTCTCCATGCCCCGCTTTATATTTTATATACAACTTCCTTATCAGTTGTGTTTTCTAAGTATTTTCTCCCAATCTTTGGTTTGTCTTTTCGTTCTCTTAATAGTGTCTTTCACAGAGTAGAGTTTTAAATTTTATTAAGTCTAATTTATCTATCTTCTTTCATAAATAATGTTTTTGGTGTTGTATCTAAAAACTCATCACTAAACCCAAGGTCGTGTAGATTTTCTCCTGTGTCTTCATCTAGAAATTTTATTGTTTTGCATTTTACACCTAGGTTTGTGATTCATTTTGCATTAATTGTTCGTAAAATACAAGGTCCAAGTCTAGGTTCATTTAATTTTCTTTTTGGTGTATGAATATCCAATTATTCTAGCATCATTTGTTGAAAAGACTATGCTTTTTTCATTGAATTGCCTTTGTGCTTTTTAATACATCAGCTGACTGCATTGTGTAGGTTGATTTCTGGGGTCTCTGCTCTGTTGCATTGACCAGTGCATCTATTCTTTTTGCCAATTCTACAGTTTGGATGGAGTTTGATTTTAATTGGTATTAATTTTTATTTGGGGTTTGAGAAAGAGGTCCTCATTCAATTTTATGACAGTGCTTGTGTATTTGAGTGTTTTTAAGATATTAGACATTTTATCTCTTTAATCTTGTCATCAGCTTTTAACATTCCACATCCTGTTTGTTTTAAAATAACATTGAGAATGCATGTCTCTGGTCTTTCTTCACATCTCAGTACTAGTAAATACAGTCTCTTTCTGACATATGATATACTTGTTTGCTTTTTATGTGTTCCCCAGATCCTTCACTATTTCATAAAAGTTCACAAAAACAGGGCTTTTAAAATTTGTTTTTCACTACTGTATCCCCTTCACCTAGGACATGCCTGGCATCTGGTAAGATCTCAATGAAGTAATGTAAACTAGATTAATGAAATATGAGGTCTCACATTTATAATATCTTTGAACAATGGGGTTTGTACAAAGGTGAATTTGCTAAATGGCTGAACTTTATACCTTTAAGCTGCAGAACGTTTATTATTTATTTTTAAATTGACTAATAAAATTTGATATATTTATGGTATATACAACATGATGTTTTGATATATGTAAATATTGTGGAATAGCTCAAGCGAGTTAATTAAGATATCCTTACCTCACATACTTAATTTTTGTGTGTGTGGTGAACACATTTAAAATCTACTTTCTTCTCAGCAGTTTTCAAGTGTACACTACATTGTTATTAACTGTAGTCACAATGTGTACTGGAGATCTCTTGAACTTACTTTTCTTGTCTGTGTGAAATTTTGTATCCTTTGACCAACATCTTCCTAATTCCACACCTCTCCTTCCCACCCAGCCCCTGGTAACCATCATTCTACTATTTGTTTCTATGAGTTTGACTTTTTTAGATTTTGCATGTAAGTGAGATCATGCATAATTTCTCTTTCTCTGACCTTAGGACTTTTATAATTGCACAAATCTGTAGTTGATATTTTTAAACCGTAATTACATTTTATTCTTATTTTGTTTATTTATTTATTTTTTGAGATGGAGTCTTGCACTGTCACCCAGGCTGGAGTGCAGTGGCGCGATCTTGACTCACTGCAAGCTTCGCCTCCTGGGTTCAGGCCATTCTCCTGCCTTAGCCTCCCGAGTAGCTGGGACTACAGGTGCCCACCACCACACCTGGCTAGTTTTTTGTACTTTTAGAAGAGATGGGGTTTCACCGTGTTAGCCAGGATGGTTTTGACCTCCTGACCTCGTGATCTACCCGCCTTGGCCTCCCAAAGTGCTGGGATTACAGGTTATTCTTATTTCTTAAACACACTGTAGTGAACTTATTTGTTTGTGCTACCTCATATAGTATTTTGACCAGAAATAAGGAAATTGAGTGAAAATCCTGTTTCTGAAACTAGCCAAGTGATCTTAGAAAGTTACAATTTCTCACCACCAATCTAGTGTTCTAGGTCTCAGTTGAACACTAGATTGGTGGTGAGATCTCTTCAGATCTCAACAGTCTCTAAAATTCTGATGATATTGACCTCATTCCTCGTGATGTTTTTTAAACAGGGCTTTCCTCACAATGATATTAAAGTATGTAGAACATTCCATGTAGGAATGGGCTTTCAGATAGATATATCTTAGTTATTATTTTAAAGAAATTTTTATTCATCTGCCTTTGTTGCTAAGTGTTCCTGTGTCTGTTTTTTCTACAGAATTGTAGTTTTATTCTTTTGTCTTTCCCATTAAATTGACCCCCATAGGGCTTGTTCATCTCTATAATCTGTTAGTAGACTCTCTTAATAAATGTATGACAGACGTAGTGGTGGAGAGAAGACAGACCTCCCAGAGATGTCCGTATTCAAATCTCTGGAACTTCTGACTATGTTACCATGGCAAGGGGAATTAGGTTGCAGATGGCTTTAAGGTTACCAATCAGCTGACCTTAAACAGGATATCCTGGGTTATCCAGGTGGGCCTAATGCAATCACAATGGCAATAAGTGAAAGAGGGAGGCAAAGGAGTTAGAGTCAGAGGAATTCAGTGTGAAAACATTTTGATTGGAATTGTTGGGATTCAAGATGGAAGGAAGCTGCAAGGAATATCGGCAGCCTCTAGAAGCTCAGAAAGTCAAGGAGACAAATTATCCTCTAGAGTTCCAGTAGGATTGCAGTCCATCAACACCTGGATTTTAACCCAGTGAGATCCATTTTGGACTTCTGACCTCTAAAACTATAAGACAATAAATTTGTGCTGTTTTAAGCTGTTAAGTTTGTATTATTTTGTTATAGCAGCAATAGGAAAGGAATACAGACGTTTACTGCAAGGAGCACCATGAAATGTTTATAAAATATATAAAGACAAATTTTTTTGGGGGGGCTAGACCCCCCTTCTTTTTTAGCTTTTTCTTTAATGAACATCAAGCAGATTTTAATGTTCATTTTGTGGGCTACCACTTCTTTGTCATTTTCAAGGGTAGCTTTTTGGAACTTTTGTCAATAGAGTACAAAAATTTTAAAAAGATCAGTCTACTGGGTCTGGATGGGAAAGAGTTCATGTGTAAAAGAGTTTTAACTTCTTGGTTACCTACAGTGTTTGAGGGGAATGGTGACTTATAGAACTAAAAACATTGAATAACTTATGTTTCAATTTATACTGTTTGGATCATGTAGAACAAGAATTTTATTTAATGTTTTTATTATGTTTATTTAAATATTAAAAATGAATTACATTTTCTCAAGGTTATTTAAAATGAACTGATGCTTTATTGGGTGATAGGTGGAAGGCAGGAATTGATTGAATTCATACCTGTTAATCCCATATTAAATTCTTAAGGATTTAGGAAGATCTGTAGTGGTTGTACTAATTCTACAGTTAAGGAAAGCTGAGGGTCAGAGAAGACAACTTTAAGTGATGAGCTCAAATTAGCTTATCTGTTTTATTGTTGAACCGTGAGCAGAACTTAGTTTCTGAACTTTAAATCCGGTTTTCTTTTTCTGTCTGGTAAGACAAAAATGGGAGAATTTTGGAGATGTTTTTCATATTTTTGCTTGAACTACCTTTACTTTCAGTGCAAACTTCTGAAATTTGATGTAATGTACTTGTTTATTCCTTTTGTAACAACCTCATAGATGTCAGGTTTTTATTTTACGGCTGAAGAGAATGGAGGCTGTTGGACAATATTTTTCTTTTTCTTTCTTTTTTTTTTTTTTTAGGTGACTGACCCTAGGATGTAAGCAGCAATACTAAATGTTGCAACTTGTGGTCCTATATATTGTAACCTGTTGGAAGTAGGGTAATCGGTAGTACTGGTGGGAATCTTAAAAACATCAATATAAATAGGCAAAATTTCTTTTCGGAGTATCAAGATCAAAAAAGGGAAGATAAGGTCTAGGTAATGAGGTTCTCTATGTGAAGTTAGTTAATTTTCAATGAGTGGATCAGTGTTCTCATCTCTTCTCACAATAATGATTAGCAGTTCTTTGCAAAGGAAGTTTCAGTGAGTGCTTAAAAAATATGGGTCACTGAGGTCTCTCATGCGAAACTAAGTGTTGGCCTGGCATCTCTGGAACTCAAATGATGGCCAAGCAGGCTTGACTTCAGTGAAACAGGGTTTTAATGATTAAATGGAAATGGATGAAGTTGGTGAACAAATATAGTGACTTCAAAGCCTTTAACTTTGATTAGTGGAGAATCAAATGAAATATTTCACCACTGTGTTATCACTAAGAATCAGTTCTGTGCATGGTATTGGTTCTGTAAACATGATGTTCTATACTAAGGACCTGAACTGTCATTCCCAGTTAGTGTTTGAATGGGAAGTAATGTTGAATTGTTTATTCTTAAAAAATGTTTTAAATTTCCTTAGTTATGGTTATTTAGATAATCCATTAATTACAGAATGAGAAGCCTATTTGTAAGATTGTGGAATTTCTAGTTTTAGAGTGTTGGGGAATAGTTAATATTATGACAAATTATTAACTTAGGGTGATTGCAAAAGTTACGCCTCTTAGGTTGTGTTTAAAATGCTAGTTTCTTACTGTTGAATGTGAAACCTTGAATATGTCTAATTTTTATTGGCATGGGTGTATGCATACACATAGAGAAAGGTAAATTCTATTCATTTGCAGCTTCTCAGATATTCTGAAATTGCATTACTAGCTCTAAAAGAAACATAATAGGTCAATTTGGTCTTGCATTGAATCATTTTATGTAAGGAAAAATGTATGTTAAAAGTTATTGAATTTCTTGATGGGCCATAAATCCCCTTAGCATCAAAGTTTGCAGCTTGGTTAGGAGTATGAAGGAGAAAAGAACCTTGACCAAGAAATGTTACTTAGAAAATATTTGTATGGAGTTAAATTACCATAATTTCAATTCCTCTAATGCCAGATTTTGCCCTTAAAAGTGAAAAGCAATTTGATAGAACAGTTGATGCAGGCAGGCAGAAACCTTGTTTTTTTTTTTTTTTTTTTTTTTCAAATCACTCTTCAGATTGCTTATGAGTTTTTTTTTTTAACATCACTTACAATATTATAATTATGTAAATATTTGCTGTGGAATCAAGTAGTTTACTTGGAGTGGTTAAGAAGAAAACAACCTTAAATTACTAAATATGCAGTTCAAAAGATAATGTCCCAGGCATCAAAGTCAAAAAGAGTATCAGTTTTTTCCTTTTGTCTGTTTCTTCTCAGTCATATTGAGAGGTGACAATGTGCTAGCAGTCCTCACTCTCAGCACCTCCTGGGCCTCCGGCCTCGGCGTCCACTCTGGTGGCGCTTGAGGAGCCCTTCAGCCCACCATGGCACCGTGGGAACCCCTCCCTGGGCTGCCTGAGGCTGGAGCCTCCTTCCTCTGCTTGCGGGGAGGTGTGGAGGGAGAGGCGCGGGCGGGAACCGGGGCTGCGCTCGCGGGCTGGTGTGAGTTCTGGCGGGCGCGAGCTCGGCGGGGCCCCCGCACACGGAGCAGCCGACCCAGGGCAGTGAGGAACTTAGCACCCGGGCCAGCAGCTGCGGAAGTTGCACCAGTCCCCTAGCAGTGCCGGCCCGCCGCTGCAGCACTCAGATTCTCACTGGGCCTTAGCTGCCTCCCGGGGGGGCAGGGCTCCGGACCTGCAGCCCGCCATGTCTGAGCTCCCACCCTGTGGTGGGCTCCCGTGTGGCCTGAGCCTTTCTGACGGGCGCCGCCCTCTGCTCCATGGCGCCTGGTCCTATGGACAGCCCAAGGGCTGAGGAGTGCAGGCGCCGCTCAAGACTGGCGGGCAGTTCTGCCTGCAGCCCCGGTGCAGGATCCACTGGGCTCCTGAACTGGATGGGGACTTGGAGAACTTTTATATCTAGCGGGAGGGTTGTATGTGCACCAGTCAGCACTCTGTGTCTAGCTCAGGGTTTGTGAATACACCAACTGGTACTCTGTATCTAGCTAACCTAGTGGAGACTTGGAGGACTAGCACTGTGTGACTCTGTCTAGCTCAAGGATTGTAAACACACCAATCAGCACTCTGTCAAAAACGGACCAATGAGCTCTGTGTAAAATGGACCAATCAGCAGGATGTGGGTGGGGTCAGATAAAGGAATAAAAGCAGGCTGCCCGAGGCAGCCGGCGGCAACCCGCCCGGGTCGCCTTCTACGCTGTGGAAGGTTTGTTCTTTCGCTCTTTGCAGTAAATCTTGCTGCTGCCCATTCTTTGGGTCCACGCTGCCTTTATGAGCTGTAACACTCACCGTGAAGGCCTGCAGCTTCACTCCTGACAGCGAGACCATGAACCCACCGGAAGGAGGAGGCTCCAGACACATCTGAACGTCTGAACAAACTCTGGGCACACCTTCTTTAAGAACTGTAATAATCCCTGCGAGGGTCTGCGGCTTCATTCTTGAAGTCAGTGAGACCAAGAATCCACCAATTCCAGACACAATATGAGGCTTCCATTTAAAAAAATTTCTCATATGTTTTTCTTGCATTACTGTTTTTTGTTGTAGTATAACGTCTTTTTGAGTAGTTTCTTCATATGAGGTGTGTCGTTAGCAGAATAATGGCCCCTAAAAGATGTCTACATTCTCATTCCAGGAATTTGTGAATGTTACCTCGCATTGTAAAAGGGACTTTGCAGATGTGATTAAGGATCTTGAGATGCAGGATTATCCTTGATATTTAATTTTTCTGTCTGAAGGATTTCCTTTAACATTTCTTACCCTTTAACATTCTCATTTTGCCTTTATATTCGAAATATGTTTTCATTGAGTGAATAATTCTAGGTTAACAGTTTTTTTAAATTGCCTTTAAGATGTTCTACTCTCTTCTGGCTTGCATTGTTTCTGATGAGAACTTGGCCATAAACATTGTCTTTGTTGCCTTGTAAATAGTGTGTATTTTTTTTTCTCTAGCTGTTTTAAAGATTGTTTTTAACATTGGTTTTAAGCAATTCAATGATATATGACAGTGTTCTGTTTTTCATGTGTTCAGTGGAGTTCATTGAGCTTCTTGGATTTATAGTTTTATTGTTTTCATTAGATTTGGAAAAATTTTAACCATTATTTATTCAAATATCCTTTCGGTTTGTCCTTCATTGGGAACTCTAATTACACATATATTTGACTGCTTGATGATGTCCCATAGCTTATTGATGTTCTATTCATTTTTTTCCAGTATTTTTTTTTTTTTTTTTGAGACGGAGTCTCGCTATGTCGCCCAGGCTGGAGTGCAGTGGCGCGATCTCGGCTCACTGCAAGCTCTGCCTCCCGGGTTCACGCCATTCTCCTGCCTCAGCCTCCCGAGTAGCTGGGACTACAGGCGCCCACAACCGCGTCCGGCTAATTTTTTGTATTTTTAGTAGAGACGGGGTTTCACCGTGGTCTCGATCTCCTGACCTTGTGATCCGCCCGCCTCGGCCTCCCAAAGTGCTGGGATTACAGGCGTGAGCCACCGCGCCCGGCCTCATTTTTTTCCAGTATTTTAAACATCACCATTTAACTTTAGATAATTTCTGTTGCTATGACTGTAAATCCACTGTTTTTTTCTCACATAGACTAATGTGCTATTGATACTTTCAATGCTTTTTTACACCAAAGATGTGGTTTTCATCTTTAGAAGTTTAGTTGGGATCTTTTGAATATTTTAACACTTTTCACGTTTTTCTCTAGCTTTTCAAATACATAATAACCTTTTTTTAATGTTCTTTTCTGTTAATTCTAACATGTGACAATTTGTTGGTTTCAGTTAATTGATTTTTCTTCTCATGGCCTGTATTTTCCTGTTTCTTTACATGTCTAGTAATTTTCGATTAGAGGCCAGACATTGTGATATTACGTTTTTGGTCCTGATATTTTTGTACTCTTGAGCTTGTTATGGGATACAGTTAAATCACTTGGAAAGGGTTTGACCCTTTTATGTCTGTCTTTTTGCTTTCTCAGGTAGGAACAGAGCAGCATTTAGTTCAGGGCTAATTTTACCTACTACTGAGGCAAAATCCTTCTAAGTATTCTACCTGATATCCTGTTAATTATGAGCCTTTCTACTCTGACCATTGTAAACAGGAGGAGCTGTTCTAAAACTATGTGAGAGTTAGGATTCTATCCTATAATCCTTTCATTTTGTTCTCTAGTTGTTTACTCATGTGCATGGGTTGATTAGTACTCAGGTGAACACTCAAGGAGTAAGCCTGAACATCTCCAGAGTTCTGTGTCCTTGCAGCTTTCACCTCTTTGCTATTCTGCCCTGCAAACTCTAGGCGTCTTTGTCTCTTTGGTTTCCAGGCCCAGTTCCTCTACTTAGAGAGACTACTAGGCTCCACCTTGCTTCATGCTCTTTGCATCACAATCTGGAAACTCTCCTGGCAATAAGCTGGCTCATAATTTTATTTGTTTCCTGCCAGGAATCAGCATGCTTTGTTGCTTGTTCAGTGGAAAGCTACTCTTAAATATGTTTTCCATTTTTGAGTTGTTTTCAAATGTGAGGGTAAATCAGGTCCCATTTTCTCTATCTTGGCTGGGAGAGTTTGTCTCTTGCCTATGAGATACTAATCTTACCTCTAAGCAACATTCTTAGTGTCTTAGTCCACAGGTACTGCTATAACAAAAATTCCCTAGACTGAGTGGGCAGTTCATAAACAACAGAAATTTATTTCTCACAGTTCTGGAGGCTGGGAAGTCCAAGATCAAGGTGCTAACAGTATAGATGTCTAGTGAGGACTGTTTCTCATAGATGATGCCTTCTAGCTGCATCCTCGCATGATGGAAAGGGCAAGGCATTTCTCTGGGTTCTCTTTTATAGGGTCACTGATCACACTTATGAGGGCTCTTTCCTTATACTTTTTTAATCACTTCCCAAAAATTCACCTAATACAATCACCTTGAGAGTATGTTTCAAAAATGAATTTTGAGGTGATACAAATATTCAAACCATAGCACTTAGGATTGCCTTTTGTGGTACTTGTTGCTGTTGCTAATTTCATGATGTGTTTTAATTAATAACCACCTTCCAAGACTTTTACTTTCATAATTGGGACCCAGAAAATAATGTGTTTATATATATTTAGGAGATTTATAATGACTTACCTGAAAGTCTATAAAATATAGCAGAAATCTCAGTGTTCAGTCATAATGCTGAGAAATACTAAAATTAAAGTTGTAAAGGATTTACAGAACTGAAAAATGGTAGCATACTTATTCACTTTTTGCATGCTAAATTTATTTCTAGGCATTGATTTTTTTTGTTAGGTATTGTAAATGAGATTGCTTACTTGAATTGTTTTTCAGCTCTTTCATTATTGCTTTATAGAAATGCTACCAAATTTTATATTTTCATTTTGTGTCCTACAACTTTATTAAATTCTTTTATCAGTTTTAGGAGTTGGTGGAGACTTTAGGTTTTTCTATATATAAGATTATATTGTCTGCAAACAGGAACAGTTTAATTACCTTGTTTCCAATTTGGATGGTCTTTATTTCTTTCTGTTGCTTAATTGTTCTGGCTAAGCCTTCCAGTACTATGTTGAATGTGAGTGGCAAAAGTGGATATTCTTTTCTTGTTCTAATTCTTAGAGGAAAGGCTTTCACATTTCCCTTGTTCGGTATGACATTAGCTGTGGGTTTGTCATATATGGCCTTTATTGTGTTGAGGGACATTCCTTCTATGCCTAATTTGTTGAGAATTTTTATCATGAAGGGATGCCAAATTTTACCTAATGCTTTTCTGTGTTTATTAAAATAATCATTTAGGTTTTGTTCTTCATTTTGTGATGTATCATGTTTATTGATTTGCATGTATCCCTGGGATAAATCCCACCTGATAGTGTTGTATAATTTTTTGATGTGTTGTTGGATTTGGTTTGCTAGTGTTTTGTTGAGGATTTTTGCATCTGGGTTTATCAGGGGTTTTGACTTGTAGTATTCTTTCTTATTTTGCAGTGTCTTTGTCTGGCTTTGGTATTAGGGTAATGCTGGCCTCATAGAATGACTTAGGAAGAATACCCTCCTTCTCAATGTTTTGGAGTGATTTGAAAAGAATAAATGTGAGGTTTTTTTTATAGATTTGGTAGAATTTAGCAGGAAAGTCATCCATTCTTGAGCTTTTCTTTGTTAGGAGACTTTTTATTGTTGACTCAATCTCCTTACTCGTTATTGGTTTGTTTAAGTTTTCTATTTCTTCCTGGTTCAATCTTGGTAGGTTGTATGTGTCAAGGAATTTATTCATTTCCTCTAGGTTTTCTAGTTTGTTAACATATGGTTGTTAATAACAAGCTCTGATCTTTTGTATTTCTGTAGTATCAGTTGTAATGTCTTCCTCTTTTATTTCTGATTTTGTTTATTTGGGTATTCTCTCTTTCTCGTGGTTAATCTAGCTAGTGGCTTATTGATTCTGTTTATCTCTTCAAACAACCGTATTTTGATTTCATTGATCTTTTGTATTTTTTTGTCTCTATTTTTTTATTTATGCTGTGATCTTTAAATTTGTTTTTCTTTTGTTCTTTTTTTTTTTTTTTTTGAAACGGAGTCTCACTCTGTTGTCCAGGCTGGAGTGCAGTGGTGCGATCTCCACTCACTGCAAGCTCTGCCTCCCAGGTTCACGACATTCTTCTGCCTCAGCCTCCTGTGTAGCTGGGACTACAGGCGCCCACCACCGCGCCTAGCTAATTTTTTTGTATTTTTAGTAGAGACAGGGTTTCACTGTGTTAGCCAGGATGGTCTCGATCTCCTGACCTGGTGGTGATCTGCCCATCTCGGCCTCCCAAAGTGCTGGGATTATAGGCGTGAGCCACTGTACCCAGCCAGATTTGTTTTTCTTTTACTGACTTTGGTAGAAGGAAAGATTTGCTTTTGCTTTTTAAATTCCTTGAGGTTGTTCATTTCAAATCTTTCCACTGTTTTGATGTAGGTGTTTATTGCTGTAAACTGTTTTCTTAGTTCAGCTTTTGCTGTATCCCATAGGTTTTGGTATGTTGTGTTTGTATTTTAGTTTAATAACTTTTTTGTTTCCTTCTTAATTTTTCTTCATCACCCTACTGGTGTTCAGGAACATATTTTCATTGCATTTATTTGTACAGTTTCCAAAGTTCTTATTTATTCCTAGCTTTATTCTATTGTGATATGATTTCAATTTTTAAAAATAGGTTGAGGCTTGTTTTGGGGTTTTTATCTGGTCTATCCTGGAGAATTCTCCATGTGCTGATAAGAATGCGTATACCATAGCTGTTGGATGAAATGTTCTGTAAATGTCTGTTAGGTCCATTTGGTCTGTGATGCAATTTGAGACTGATTTTTGTTGCTGTTGATTTTTCTATCTAGATGACTTGTTCAGTGTTGAGAGTGGAGTGTTGAAGTCCCCAACTATTATTGTATTGGGGCCTGTCTCTCCCTTTGAATCTAATAATATTTACATCTATTAATTCATGTTTATGTATATGGGTTTTCCAGTGCTGGGTGCATATATTTACAATAATTATATTTTCTGGCTGAAGTGATGTCTTTATCATTATATAATGATTTTCTTTTTCTGTTTTTACAGTGTTTGACTTAAAATTCATTTTATCTAATTATAGCTACTCCTATTTGGTTTTGGTTTCTCTTTGTATAGAATATCCTTGTTCATCCCTTCATGTTCAGTCTATGTGTTCTTTGTAGGTGAAATGAGTTTCTTATATGCATATAACTTGGTCTTGTTTCTTTTTTTTTTTTTTTTTTTAAAAACTGTATTCAGCCACACTGTATCTTTTATTGGAGAATTGAAACCAACCATATATATTCAGGATTATTATTGATAGGTGAGAGCTCACTCCTGTTATTTTGTTGTTTTCTGATTGTTTTGTGTATCATTTGTTCTTTTCCTCCTCTCTTATTGTTTGTCTTTGGTGGTTTTCTGTAGTGATAATGTTTGATTCCTTTTGCATCCTCATGTGTATCTGCTCTGTCAGTTAATTTTATACTTTCATAGGCTTTCATGATGTTAATTATTGTCCTTTTACTTCAAAATGTAAGACTCCCATAAGCCTTTCTTATAAGGCTGCTCTAGTGGTGATGGATTTTTTTTTCTTTTTTAAGGGTTTTAAAACAAAATTATTATACTTTATGTTCTAGGGTACATGTACATAACGTGGGTTTGTTACATATGTATACACGTGCCATGTTGGTGTGCTGCACCCATTAACTCGTCATTTACATTAGGTATATCTCCTAATACTATCCCTTCCCCCCACCGAACCCACAACAGACCCCAGTGTGTGATGTTTCCCTTCCTGTGTCCAAGTGTTCTCATTGTTCAATTCCCACCTATGAGTGAGAACATGCAGTGTTTGGTTTTCAGTTCTTGTGATAGTTTGCTGAGAATGATGGTTTCCAGTTGCATCCTGTCCCTACAGAGGACGTGAACTCATGCTTTTTTATGGCTGCATAGTATTCCATGGTGTATATGTGCCACATTTTCTTAATCCAGTCTATCATTGATGGACATTTGGGTTGGTTCCAAGTCTTTGCTATTGTGAACAGTGCCGCAATAAACATATGTGTACATGTGTTTTTATAGCAGCATGATTTATAATCCTTTGGGTATGTATCCAGTAATGGGATGGCTGGGTCAAATGGTGTTTCTAGTTCTAGATCCTTGAGGAATCGCCACACTGTCTTCCACAATGGTTGAACTAGTTTACAGTCCCAGCAACAGTGTAAAAGTGTTCCTATTTCTTCACATCCTCTTCAGCACCTGTTGTTTCCTGACTTTTTTTTTTTATTATTATCCTTTAAATTCTAGGGTACATGTGCACAACGTGCAGGTTTGTTACATATGTATACGTGTGCCATGTTGGTGTGCTGCACCCATTAACTTGTCATTTACATTAGGTATATCTCCTAATGCTATCCCTCCCCACTCCCCCCTCCCCACAACAGGACCCGGTGTGTGATGTTCCCCTTCCTGTGTCCCAGTGATCTCATTGTTCAGTTCCCACCTATGAGTGAGAACATGCGGTATTTGGTTTTCTGTTTTTGCGATAGTTTGCTCAGAATGATGGTTTCCAGCTGCATCCATGTCCCTACAAAGGACACGAACTCATCCTTTTTTATGGCTGCATAGTATTCCATGGTGTATATGTGCCACATTTTCTTAATCCAATCTGTCACTGATGTACATTTGGGTTGATTCCAAGTCTTTGCTATTGTGAATAGTGCTGCAATAAACATATGTGTGCATGTGTCTTTATAGCAGCATGACTTATAATCCTTTGGGTATATCCCCAGTAATGGGATGGCTGGGTCAAATGGTATTTCTAGTTCTAGATCCTTGAGGAATCGCCACACTGTTTTCCACAGTGGTTGAACTAGTTTACAGTCTCACCAACAGTGTAAAAGTCTTCCTATTTCTCCACATCCTATCCAGCACCTGTTGTTTCCTGATTTTTTAATGATTGCCATTCTAACTGGTGTGAGATGGTATCTCATTGTGGTTTTGATTTGCATTTCTCTGATGGCAAGTGATGATGAGCATTTTTTCATGTGTCTGTTGCTGTATGAATGTCTTCTTTTGAGAAGTGTCTGTTCATATCCTTTGCCCACTTTTTGATGGGGTTATTTTTTTTTGTAAATTTGATTGAGTTCTTTGTAGGTTCTGGATATTAGCTCTTTGTCAGATGAGTAGATTGCAAAAATTTTCTCCCATTCTGTAGATTGCCTGTTCACTCTGATGGTAGTTTCTTTTGCTGTGCAGAAGCTCTTTAGTTTAATTAGATCCCATTTGTCAATTTTGGCTTTTGCTGCCGTTGCTTTTGGTGTTTTAGACATGAAGTCCTTGCCCATGCCTATGTCCTGAATGGTATTGCCTAGGTTTTCTTCTAGGGTTTTTATGGCTTTAGGTCTAACATTTAAGTCTCTAAGCCATCTTGAATTAATTTTTGTATAAGGTGTAAGGAAGGGATCCAGTTTCAGCTTTCTCCATATGGCTAGCCAGTTTTCCCAGCACCATTTATTAAATAGGGAATCCTTTCCCCATTTCTTGTTTTTGTCAGGTTTGTCAAAGATCAGATGGTTGTAGATGTTTGGTATTATTTCTGAGGGCTCTGTTCTGTTCCATTGGTCTATATCTCTGTTTTGGTACCAGTACCATGCTGTTCTCGTTACTGTGTCTTTGTAGTATAGTTCGAAGTCAGGTAGCATGATGCCTCCAGCTTTGTTCTTTTGACTTAGGATTGTCTTGGTTATGCGGGCTCTTTTTTGGTTCCATATGAACTTTAAAATAGTTTTTTCCAATTCTGTGAAGAAAGTCATTGGTAGCTTAATGAGGATGGCATTGTATCTATAAATTACCTTGGGCAGTATGACCATTTTCACTTTATTGATTCTTCCTATCCATGAGCATGGAATGTTCTTCCATTTGTTTGTGTCCTCTTTTATTTCACTGAGCAGTGGTTTGTAGTTCTCCTTGAAGAGGTCCTTTACGGATTCCTAGGTATTTTATTCTCTTTGAAGCAATTGTGAATGGGAGTTCACTCATGATTTGGCTCTCTGTTTGTCTGTTATTGGTGTATAGGAATGCTTGTGATTTTTGCACATTGATTTTGTATTCTGAGACTTTGCTGAAGTTGCTTATCAGCTTCAGGGGATTTTGGGCTGACACAGTGGGGTTTTCTAAATATACAATCATGTCATCTGCAAACAGGGACAGTTTGACTTCCTCTTATCCTAATTGAATAATCTTTATTTCTCTCTCTTTTCTGATTGCCCTGGCCAGAACTTCCAACACTATGTTGAATAGGAGTGGTGAGAGAGGGCATCCCTCTCCTGTGCCAGTTTTCAAAGGAAATGCTTCCACTTTTTGTCCATTCAGTATGATATTGACTGTGGGTTTGTCATAAATAGCTCTTATTATTTTGAGATACGTTCCATCAATACCGAATTTATTGAGAGTTTTTAGCATGAAGGTCTGTTGAATTTTGTCAAAGGCGTTTTCTGCATATATTGAGATAATCATGTGGTTTTTGTCTTTGGTTCTGTTTATATGATGGATTATGTTTATTAATTTGTGTATGTTGAACCAGCCTTGCATCCCTGGAATGAAGCCAACTTGATCGTGGTGAATAAACTTTGTGATGTGCTGCTGGATTCGGTTTGCCAGTATTTTATTCACGATTTTTGCATCGATATTCATCAGGGATATTGTTATAAAATTCTCTTTTTCTGTTGTGTCTCTGCCAGGCTTTGGTATCAGGATGATGTTGGCCTCATAAAATGAGTTAAGGAAGATTCCCTTTTTCTATTGATTGGTATAGTTTCAGAAGGAATGGTACCAGCTCCTCCTTGTACCTCTGGCAGAATTTGGCTGTGAATCTGTCTGGTCCTGAACTTTTTTTGGTTGGTAGTCTATTAATTATTGCCTCAATTTCAGAACCTGTTACTGGTCTATTCAGGGATTCAACTTCTTCCTGGTTTAGTCTTGGAAGAGTGTATGTGTCCGGGAATTTATTGATTTCTTCTAGGTTTTCTAGTTTATTTTCATAGAGGTGTTTATAGTATTCTCTGATGGTAGTTTGTGTTTCTTTGGGGTCGGTGGTGATATTCCCTTTATCATTTTTTATTGTGTCTATTTGATTCTTCGGTCTTTCGTCTTTATTAGTCTTACTAGAACTCTATCAGTTTTTTTGATATTTTCAAAAAACCAGCTCCTAGATTCATTGATTTTTTGAAGGTTTTTTTTGTGTTTCTATCTCCTTCAGTTCTGCTCTGATCTTAGTTATTTCTTGCCTTCTGCTAGCTTTTGAATGTGTTTGCTTTGCTTCTCTTTTAATTGTGATGTAAAGGTGTCAATTTTAGATCTTTCCTGCTTTCTCTTGTGGGCATTTAGTGCTATAAATTTCCCTCTATACACTGCTTTATATGTGTCCCAGATATTCTAGTATGTTCTTTGTTGTCATTGGTTTCAAAGAACATCTTTATTTCTGCCTTCATTTCGTTACAAACCCAGTAGTCATTCAGGAGCAGGATGTTCAGTTTCCATGTAGTTGAGAGGTTTTGATTGAGTTTCTTAATCCTCAGTTCTACTTTGATTGCACTGTGGTCTGAGAGGTGGTGATGGATTTCTTCAGTTTTCACTTGTCTAGAAAATACTTTATTTCTTCATTTCTAAAGAATAATTTTGCTGGGTACAATATTCTTTGCTGGCAATTTTCTTTCAGCATTTTGAATATATCATCCCATTTTCTTTTTGCTGGTGCGTTTCTGCTGATAAATTTGCTGTTAGTATGTTTGGGAGTCCTTTTTATTTGCTTCATGCTTTTCTCTTACTGTTTTAAAAATTCTTTGTTTTTGACTTTTGACAGTTTGCAGTAATGTGTCTTGGAGAGAATTTTTTTCAATTAAATTTACTTAAGGCTTTTTCAGCTATCATATCTTTTCCATGACTTGGGATGTTTTCAGCTGTTATTTTATTAAATATATTTTCAATGCCTTTTCCATCTCTTTGTTGAATTTCTATAATGCAAAAATATGTTCGCTTATTTGTGTTCCGTTGTCTTATTGGCTTTCTCCATTGGTTTTTTTTCTTCTTTCTTTTTATTTTGTTTGACTTGACTATTTCAAAAGACCCATGTTTATCTTCAGAAATTCATCCTAGAAAAATCAACCTCTTCTGCTTGATCTAGTCTATTGTTGAAGCTCTTAATTTTGTTTTCATTCATTGAATTCTTTAGCTCAATATTTCTGTTTTGTTCTTTTTTATATCTACTTCTGTTGAATTTCTCATTTAGATTATGAATTGTTTGTGTTTTCATTGAATTTTTGGTCTGTATTCTCTTGTATCTTGCTGAGTTTTCTTAGGATCATCATTTTGAATTCCTTTTCAGGCATTTTATTAATTTCCTTTTTTTGGTGTCAGTTACTGGAGAATAGTTCTCCTTTGTAGGTGTCACATTCCTTGCTTTTTCACTTGTGGTCTTACGTTGATACCTGTGCATATGGTGGAATGGTCACTGCTTCTGATTTTATGTAGCTTTTGTAAGGATAATTTGTGTGTGTGTGTGTGTGTGTGTGTGTCTATGTGTCCTGTAGCGCTGGTTTGGTAGGGTGTTTTCATTTTAGTTTTGGATTGGAACAATATTGTCTTCATGTGCTTTCTTTGGCTGTATTCAGTCTCAGCTGTGTCTGCAAGTGCCTCAGTGGCCTGGGCTGTGGATGTTTCTGTAGGCAATGGCACAGGTTTTTTGGTCTGGGGTCTCCCAGACAGGCTGACTCTCAGGTCCTTGGGAGCATGTATGGGCTCCTTTGGTTCTGAGAATAGTCTGCTCTCTGTGCTGGGCCACTGCTTCTTGGATTTTACTTAAATTCAAGGTTGTTGTATGGGCTTGCATGCCTGAGTCATTGCCGTACCACTGGGTTCAGGTGGCATCATTGTGCTGAAGCCTTCTCTGTAGGCATGGTGGTATAGTGAAGGGGCCACAGGGATATGGGAGTGCAGGGATATTAGCCCCCAGGGAAAGATGTACTCTGGTAGTAGCTCCTCTTTCAATATGGCCCAGTGCCACAGCAGCCTGGGTCCTGGGGGTTGGGGGGAAACCCAGCATGAGTTTTCTCTCTGGAGCAATGTACCCATGTTAGCTTTAGGCAGCGCTCTATGCCCTGACTAAAGTGTACTCTGTTTAGTCCTCCATGAGGACTGTGGGGCTTTGCTATAGCAAGGATTGCAGGTATCCATGGTGGCAATGGAGGCTACCTCTTACCTTTTCTCCACAATGGAGAGTTCCTCTTGGTTCAAGCCAATCCTTGCTGGATGCTTTATTTCCTTCTCTGTGATGCTATCCTGAGTTTTTGTGTCCAGAGGCTTTTTGCCACATCCTTGCTAACTTCCAGTGTTCTCTCTTAGTCATTCTACTCAAAGTGCAGTTAGCTCTTTGTTGTTTTGGTTCTTTGTGGAAGAGGCTGGCACTGGGCACCTCCACTCAGCCACTGATGATGACATGTTCTCTGCTTTGGACTACATGAACTTTGAAAATCAGAGACAAAGGGGTGTTTTAAAGTTTTCCTTTCATGTCTCTTAGCAACAGCAAATTTCTTTGGATTGCAATTTTATAAGTGATAAAAATGTTTAGCAATATGATGAGGTGATTGAAATTTCTTGATAAAAATTGCCAGTTTTTTTAATGTTTGCCATGAAAAGTAGATTGCATATTTGAGTACTCAAACACATATATTTAATTGCTAATAGTGTCCTATGTCACATTTTATTTTGTATGACTCTTTCTTTTGTTTTTTAAGTAGAAAAATAAAAGTCTTGTACTATTTTGTGATACATATGTGACCAAAGTTTAAGGAGAGTGAAAGATTGTAAAACACTGTATTTTAAGCTAATCTTAATTTAAAATATTTTTTGTTTTAACTTTATATTTTTGTTATAAATTTACATACAACATAGTAATTTTTAGTATTTTTTTGGTCAGTCTTCTTTTTTCCTTTTCTCTTTGTTGACTGTTTAAAAGATTAAATGGTTTTGAAGGAAAGTCACCCAATGCTTTGCTCTCATTTACTGTTTATTTTCCATGGCTATAAATCAAGTCCATAAATGAGAAAATGGTTTTGGCTTTCTCAGTGAGGCTTGAAGTGCTTGCTGATCATGGTGTCTGAACCAGTGGGGCTGTCCTTGGCTTTACAGGTGGCAGTCAGTTAATATTGATCATCTCAAATCATCAGCAGTATATCTGGCATTTTACAGATGAAGAACCCATTTTATGGATGAAGAACCTAATATTCAGTGAGATCACTGTAAGCTGCTCCTTGTCACTCAGTGAGCAAGAGGTTGATTTTTTTGAACTTCATGACAACTATGACATTATGCTGTTTTCTACCTTTTCCCCTTGGACATGGGTAGAGACAACTATTATCTGTTCAGTTGCCCCTTTTTCATTGTTATGGAGGTCAGTGTATCCTCATCCAGAGGAATCACTGGCCTTTCAATTATAGTCCCAAACTAGTCTGTTGGGATGTCCCACTGCTTTATATAAAGAGGCTGTGAAACCCATTTGATATGAATTTGTTAGATATGGTTATAAATGATTCTGGCTACTTGAGAAAAATCTACAAAATGGGACACTTTTAGGAATAATCTTTTTTTTTTATTAATTTATTTTGGCAATAAGTTAAAAATATCAAATAATGTACTTTTAGCCATAGTTTTGTCCTTTTCATTTCATATAATATTGGTATTAAAGAGGAATGGGAAAGAAGGAATTACTCAAGAATATGACGTCCCTTCTTTTTAAATTATTTGATTTACATATTTACATTTTTTGCTTCAACTCACCTAGCCATCAGAAGTACTTTTATTGTAAGCCAAATCTTCCAACACTTTTCACACTCACGGATTCATCTGCTGGGTATCATGTGAATATTCTGACCGTTTATATCAGTGAAAAAATTTGTATGTTTGCAAATTGATACAGATGCATTTCATACTTAGAATTTTATTAGCTTTTATGCTTCATCTATGCTGTTTAAGCAGGTAGGCACATGTGAAAAACTGATATCAATTAGCCATTACATAATTATTTTGCATCTGTTACGTCCATGTGCCTAGGAACACAGTGTGAATAAGCCAGACCTAGACCCTCATCTCTATTTTTCTACTTGAAAGACAAAAGATTCCTTGCAATCAAGGAATTGCAGGAGCTTTTGGAATGTTGAACAGATGCTGAGCAGAGCCTCTTTTCATCCTGTCCTCAGGGGAGCTGGTCAGTCAAATCTGCCAAAATTCTCTGCCTCTGTGTAGCCTATTCGTTGGGGGTTTAGGAAAGAGGGCAATAATCCTCAGAGAGAGAGCAGACCATCCCTCATCCTTCACAGCAGCTGGATACTACTGTTTCCCCTTGCCCCCCACCCCTATGTATGCCCTGGGCGGACAGTACTAAATATAATGGAAAGCCAAAATACTTAACTGGAAACCCTTTGTCATATTAAGTAGATCTCTTTGCTTCAGGCTGTAAAACTGATTAGTGTTCTCAAAGTCCCTGTAAAGACTTTTCTAGCTTCTTTGATTGATCTATGAAGGAAGGGGTAGAAGACTGGTTGCAGAATAAGGCTGGCCCAGTCCAGGGAAAATCTTTTTTGTTTTTTTGAAAGGTCAATATATTTTTAAAAAATCCTTTATTTCCATAGGTTTTTGGGGAACAGGTGGTGTTTGATTACTTGAATAAGTTCTTTAGTGGTGATTTCTGAAATGTTGGTACACCCATCACCCAAGCAGTGTACACTGTACCCAATTTCTAGTATTTTATCCCTCAGCCCCATCCCACCTTTTCCCCTGAGTCCCCATAGTCCATTGTATCATTCTTATGGCTTTGCATCCTCATACGATGTTTGGTTTTCCATTCCTGAGTTACTTCATTTAGAATAATGATCTCCAATTTTATTCAGGTTGCTGCAAATGCCATTTTTTCATTCATTTTTATGGCTGAGTAGTATTCAAGTGTGTGTGTGTGTGTGTGTATACACATATATACATGTGTGTATACACATATATACATGTGTGTATACACATATATACATGTGTGTATACACATATACACGTGTGTATACATATGCGCATGTGTATACATATACGTGCATATGTATACATGTATATATATTCAATTTTATATATACACACACATATATATACACACACATACATGTACACCATGATTTCTTTATCCAATCATTGATCGATGGGCATTTAGGCTGGTTTCATATTTTTGCAATTGTGAATTGTGCTACTATAAACACGCATGTGCAAGTATCTTTTTTGTATAATGACTTCTTTTTCCTATGGGTACATACCCAATAGTAGGATTACTGGATCAAATGGTAGTTCTATTTTAGATCTTTAAGGAAACCACACTGTTTTCCATAGTGGTTGTGCTAGTTTACATTCCCATCAGCAGTGTAAAAGTGTTCTCTTTTCACCGTATCCCCATCATCATCTATTTTTTTTAAATTTTTTTGGCTGTGGCCATTTTTGCAGGATTAAGGTGTTATCACATCATGGTTTTGATTTGCATTTCCCTGATCATTAGCAATGTTGACCATTTTTTCATATGTTTGTACCCCTTATCTTCTGATGTGTTTGTGAGAAAGGCCCTTAGTTGGAAGTTGTGTGCATTCTTCTGTTATTCACAATTTCAGCAAGTTTGCTTACCTGGTGTTTAAGTCCACAGCTAACTACAAGTGGCATGATAGAGGCTTGGAGCAGGGATGTTTAGGCCACTTACTCTCTGACATTATCAGTATAGAGTGCAGTTGAAACCTGATGGGAGAATAATAAAAAGGTGTAAAAAACTGAAAACTGATTGTACTCTGGTGATAGGAGGTAGAGAGGCAGCAGCAGCTGTGCACATCTTTGGAGGCCTGCAGCATCATAATTCACGTGCATGGTGATGGGTTAGACCATGTCTCTTGTGCCTTAGGAAAGATGGGGAAAAAGTGTTTTAAAATGCTACAGAAAGCTTTCTATGCTTAATGGTTTACTTACATTTTGTTGTTGTTTTGCTTAAGGATATAAACTTTAGTTTTTTATGGTGGACTGTTCCCCAGACCTGAGGTTTTAGTGCACCTGTCATTAATCAGCCTTTCCCATAGGCTCTCAAAAATTATTTGGGCATTTTTTTCTCCCTTTTGGAAAGTTATGAAGAGAAAGAAAAGACAGTGATTTGTCATCTTTTAGGGGATATATATATGTGTTTCTATATATAATATATATTTCTATATATAATATATATACTTCTATATGTAATATATATACTTCTATATATTATATATACTTCTCTATATAAATATATATTTCTATATATAATATATATGTATATATCTTTTAGGGGATATATATATGTGTATAATATATGTAATTTCCAATCCCCCAATTGGCTTATTTGACTTTAATGTTTCAGCATACTTTTTTGAGCCTCTGCTGAATGTGTAATTGCATAGCCAACTAAGACCTTAGACAGCTACTGTCAGTTTAAAGTCAATACTTAAAATAGTTTAGATTACTTATAATACAGCATCTATAAAGTTCCTAGTATCTAGAGACCCCCGATCAATTGTGCTTGGAAGTGTGACTACTCAGGGAAGGCAGTGACATCATCTGATTCTAAAGTAAGTGTCTTAAGGGAGTTACTTACTTAGGGACCTGTAAGTGCAGAGGCTTCAATGTTGGCAAGGGCATGGTATATTTAGAGAAGACTGGGAGGTTTATGTGGTCAAAATGCTCAGGGGAGAATGGGGAGGGAATCAGAAAGAAAAAACAGTTAAAATCTTCTCTCCTGGAGTGATAATTATGCAGTCAGTGGCATTCTACTTCCAACAACTTTCTGGCCCTCTGAGTTTAGGTAGTTTCCCTTGATTTCCTCATCTGTACAGTCAAGGGTGCTAACAGTGTCAGTCTCTAGGAGAGCTTTTCTAAGGACTAGATGAGGAGATACAGAGGTCTTGAGCACACTGCTCGGAATTAAGCGCTCTCTACAGGTTATTCTCTCCTTTTTTTCGTTCTCCTCAGGACCCCTGGTGACATCCTTGTTATTTTCATCCTGACTGACAGATGCTGAGTAGAGCCCTGGGATTTGATACGAAGGGGCTGGCTTGGGAATGCTTTAAGTAAGCACCATTTGGTTTGCTCCTTCAGAGAGGAGTTCTCCTTGAGAGCACCACACTCTAAACCTGGGTCACATTTGTTCCAAGGCCTTCTAAAGCTAATTCTGTATTATGTAGCACTTATTTTAATGTTCCAGTGGGTTATCTCTTCACCTCAAAGATTAAACTGAGAACTCCTTCTGGCAAGAATGAAAGGAAAGGAAGAGGAGTTGTTGGCCAGCAAAAACAGAATAGAAGAGAAACTAGTGCCCAGAACGCCCACATCAGCACACCACATCCACTCCAAGGAGGCTTTTCAACCCCAAACATCCAGCCAGGGTTTTTAGGTAAGGATTGCTCTTTGTGTTCAGTGTTTGTCTTGGACATCTTCACATTTTTTCCTACTCCTGTGCTCCACTCCCTTCTCCCCTTTGCATTCCCTCAACTCAGTGGATTATTAGAAGAAAGAAGGCAAGAATCACATCTGAACACCTTTTGTAAGAACTACATGATATTACCAAGGCCTCTCTAAGGAAGGGGAATTTGGCCCCAAAGCCACTGGCCTCTTAGCTTGCCATGGAGTGGGTTTGTAAGCAGCTACTGCTCAGGCTTTCCCTACTTTACCTTTTGTGTTCCTAAGGAAAGGTTTTTGTAAAAAGACAAATCAAGACATTCCACTTCTTAGGGTTATCCCTAAGAATTCTCAACTTGGGCCCTTTTAATTTTTCACTTCTCTGAATAACAAAGGTAGGGAAATGAACCTGGACAGGTTTGATAAAAGTACAGTAGAAATGCTGTTTGTGTATGTTTAAAAGTTACATTGAAAGGGAGAAAACAGCACTTCAAGTTAAGTAAGTTACATGTAGAATGCAGTTTTTACATCTAATAATATTCATTTGGAGATGGTATGACTCAATGTTCGTCTGCAGTTTCCTGGAAGTTCTTCAATCTCAAACCTCTTTAAATTATATAGTGTTGCGTTTTTCATCTTGTTGCAGTTCACCTCTTCACAAGGAGTATATGTACATGCCATAATACTTAAACATGCAATTAAAATGGAATGTCTTTTTAAAAAATTATACTTTAAGTTCTGGGATACATGTGCAGAATGTGCAGGTTTATTACTTAGGTATACACATGCCACGGTGGTTTGCTGCACCCATCAACCCATCATCTACATTAGGTATTTCTCCTAATCCTATCCATCCCCTGGTCTTCCACCCACTGACAGGTCCCAGTGTGTGATGTTCCCCTCCCTGTGTCCATGTGTTCTTATTGTTCAACTCCCACTTACGAGTGAGAACATGCTGTGTTTGGTTTTCTGTTCCTGTGTTAGTTTGCTGAGAAAGATGGTTTCCAGCTTCATCCATGTCCCTGCAAAGGACATGAACTCGTCCTTTTTTGTGGCTGCATAGTATTCCATGGTGTATATGTGCCACATTTTCTTTATCCAGTCTATCATTGGTGGACATTTGGGTTGGTTCCAAGTCTTTACTATTGTGAATAGTGCTGCAGTAAACATATGTGTGCATGTGTCTTTATAGTAGAATGATTTATAATCCTTTGGATATATACCCGGTAATGGGATTGCTGGGTCAAATGGTATTTCTGGTTCTAGATCCTTGAGGAATGCCACACTGTCTTCCCCAATGGTTGAGCTAATTTAAACTCTCACCAACAGTGTAAAAATGTTTCTATTTCTCCACATCCTCTCCATCATCTGTTGTTTCCTGACTTCAGGAATGTTTTTGGGGAAAATATTTTTATGAGAGTATCCCTCAGATAAAACTTCTGGAATTATAAGTTAAGATGATTTTTAATCAACTGTAGTAAGCACTGTATAAGCAAACATGACTGCCTAGTGAGACAGCATGAAAGTCAATGTATTTATTGTTTCTGATGAAGAGCCTTCGTTGGAAAATTTATTTAAAAACAGTAGACGTAGTGTCCAGTTCTGATGTCAAGGTTAGAGAAATTATCTTTGGCTAAGGTTATCTCCTATTCTGCCCTGCAACATTGAAATGCATGCTGTTATGTGATGCCAGCATGTGCTTTTCCTGGCTTGCTGCCCTCTTAGGTTTGGCCGTGGCAGATTGAAAGGTTCTCCAAGTTGGCCAACGCTCATGGTGAACTCTTTGAGCGTGATAGGCTGGAGGCGGTGGCAGGAGCAGCCAAGATGACTGGATTCTGGTGTTGAAAGAGGATGAAGTGAAACTATTCAGAACAGATGCAGAGTTTCTTACTTCAATTGATCCCATCTTTATAGGCTTCTTTTTAACTTTAGAACTGCTTCTTACTTTGGCTTTGTATGTTTATCTTTCCTTTAACTTTCTAGTCATAATATATTTGAGTCAGCAGAGCTTAGAATTTGTGCCTAATTTGCGCAAATACAGTTTGGAAACTTAAAGGTCAGGGAAGTTATGTGCAAATAGGAAATTTAACTTAAACCAGAACTGTGTGTTTCCGAGACCTGAACCCATATAAACTGGAATCACTAAGCCAACTGCTAATTTAGCATTGACCCAGCCTAAACAGAAACAAATGGGTAGCAAGTGTAGTTTTGGCTGAATGTTTTGAAATAATTTCTGTTTGGGGCTTGTAAAAATAAAATGCTGCTGATCTTGTTTTGCTCTTTTTGGGTAGAAATGTTTGCTTGATTCTGGTCATTTTTAGTATCCAGCAAAGGTATCCACTTCACCAGTTGCTCATTTCTTTACCGTTGCTGTGTATGCAGTGCATTCTAGACTTGGTTGCAACTCTAACTCAAACAATTTGATTTGAGAATCTGGCTTCCCAGTTTTCTTATTTTTGTTTTGTAGACTGCAAGATTTTAGAATGGCATGCTGACCAGTTCTGAATGGTATCCTAAGATTTCAGAAGCTTGAATAATTTTATCGGAAGAAAACTTTGGGCCTATCAAAATACCCAGCACATGGAAGATGCTTAGTTAAATACTTTTTTGTTGCAGTTAGATAATCTGATTTTATATTTTTATTTATTTGTTTTTATTTCCAACTTTTATTGTAAGTTCAGGGATACATGTGCAGGATGCACAGGCTTGTTACATGGGTAAACATGTGCCATGGTGGTTTGCTGCCCAGATTGTCCCATCAGCCAGGTATTAATCCCAGCGTCCACTAGTTATTCTTCCTGATTCTCTCCCTCCTCCCACCCCTGCCCTCCGACAGGCACCAATGTGTGATGTTCTGCCCATATGTCCATGTGTTCTCATCATTTAGCTCCCACTTATAAGTGAGAACATGTGAGTAGTTGGTTTTCTGTTCCTGCATTAGTTTGCTAAGGATAATGGCCTCCAGTTCCACCCATGTTCTTGCAAAAGACATGATCTCATTCCTTTTTATGGCTGTATAGTAGTATTTCATCATGTATAAATGCCACCTTTTCTTTATTCAGTTTGTCATTGATGGGCATTTAGGTTGATTCCATGTCTTTGCTATTGTGAATAATGTCGCAATGAACACATGTGTGCCTGTGTTTTAATAACAGAATGATTTATATTCCTTTGGGTAAAAAGGAATGAGATTGCCGGGTCAAATGGTATTTCTGCCTCTAGGTCTTTGAGGAATCACCACATTGTCTTCAACAATGGTTGACCTAATTTGAACTACCACCAACAGTGTAAAAGTGTTCCTTTTTTTCCACAAACTCGCCAGCATCTGTTGCTTGTTGACTTTTTATTAATAGCTGTTCTGACTACTGTGAGATGATATCTTATCGTAGTTTTGATTTGCATTTCTCTAATGATCAGTGATGTTGAACTGTTTTTCATGTTTGTTGGCCACATGTATGTCTTAAGAAGTATCTGTTCATGTCCTTTGCCCACTTTTAAATGGGATTTTTTTTTTTTTGTCGTCAATTTGTCAAAGTTCCTTATAGATGCTGGATATTAGATCTTTGTCAGATGCATGAATTGCAGAAATTTTCTCCTGCTTTGTAGGTTGTATGTTTACTTGCTTGATAGTTTCTTTTGCTGTGCAGAAGCTCTTTAGTTTAATTAGATCCCATTTGTTAATTTTTGCTTTTGTTGTGACATGTCTTCATCATGAAATATTTGCCCCGCCTATATCCTGAATGGTATTGCCTTAATTAAAGACTTGTTTAGTGGAACTGATATGGACAAGCGGTACACTATTTTTACAGATGATCTTGTTGGCAGCCAGATTTAAGGATATTGCCTGGAGACTAAAAATACATTATTTCCATGGGGATTTCATTTTTAATCTAATGTGAAAATAGTGTTGATATGAGCAAACTTTATTCAGTGTAATTCCTCAAATAAAATATACATGAAATTGAAAAGCACAAAAGTCTTCAACGCTTATCTCTGTCTTCAATGTCTGTATCTGTGTCTACCTGTAGATATATAGCGCATACCTATATTTGAATATGTGAAGAACAATGCTAGAATGATAAAATAGCAACGGGGTTTATATTTGGGAGATGGGAAATGTGAGAAAACCAGATAGCCAGAGGAAAACAATACTACGCCTTTGATCCCTCAACATGGAGGTTGTAGAGAATGAAATGTGTTGAACATTTTCCATTGTCATTAGGTAGTCTTTGATAGCATGGTTTTCTGTTATTATGTGATATTCTATCATGTAGGTATTTGGTTTATTTTGGTTATCTTGGTGCTTAAGAAAGCCAAAGTAGATAATTCATATTTGACTTTGGATCCTGTGTTTTCTAAGTGTTTACCTCAAACAAAATGATGATACAACACCTTTATGTGGCCTGAATTTTGGAAGCTGCATATTCTTCCTGCTTGGCTCTCTCCCATTTTGCCTCTACTTTCTCTTCCCTCTCTGCTTTCTCCAGTTGTAAATAGGACTATCTTAGTGGTTATACACTGCCAACTTTTGTGGCATGGGGTTCAGTTTATAGCATGTGTAAGTGGTCGATGAATGTTTCCTCCTCTAAATACTTTTCTCACAAGAAGAGGTAGATTCTTAATTTCATCCAGTTTTCATCCAACATAAACTCCAATCTGGCCTTTGTCATTACTGAAGATATTGATTCTGCAAGGCAGAATTCCTGCAGCGTTTGAGCCCTTTCTAGGCAGTTCTTCGCGGTTAGATGACAGTGCTGGATAAGAAGGAATAGATATTTCTGAGGCCTAGATGGTCTGAAAGAGGTTTTGCTAATGCTCCTAAACCGATTTGATGGATTATAATTCTTTTGTTTCTTTTGGGTAAGCATGAAGAGTGTAATAGATAGCAAAGTAAGGGCTGTAGGTTTATCTTCAAAGACTATATTAGGCGGTGTGTAATAACCACAGCAAATCTTGCAATGAATTCTGCCTCACATGCAGACTCTTATTAATGAGCAGCGCCCAGTTGTATGACTGTTCTGTAATCTCAGTGAGGTGCCTGCTGTCTGTCCTTAAGGTACTCTTAACAGATCTGTGCATGAGATGTTTATTTGAAGCAGAAAAGGAAGTTGTTCAAGCAGCATGATTGACTTCTGGTTATTCTTCAGCATCAAAGTCCTAAGCTTAGGATGAGGCACTGGACATTATTGGTTTGTAGACCCTGTTTAGTTAAAGGCAGCAGTACCCTATAGTATTTCTAACCACTCTACATCTGGCAAAATTCACATTTACCCATGAGAAATAATTTTTAACATCCATTTCACTAACTAACAAAGCCTCCGTTGTTTATGACAAATAAAATTTGGAGTTCACTGACTCTGGAGTGTGAGCCTCCCTGGGAAGGCTTTCACATACTCACGAAGCACCTCTGGGGCATGTTCTCAGCTGGAATAACCCACCACTCCTGGGAGGAGGGTCAGAACCATCCTACAGGTATTTGTTACGTGCACTGTGCTGAAGTGTTTTAAAGATAATCACAGACAGCATAACAAAAGGATGTTTTGTGATTCTTCCTCTGTGTGAGAATCAGATTGGGAGATGGATTTGGACACAAAAATGTTGAAATATAAGGAACATTTTTGTGGTTGATGGGAAAAATTGGAAACACATTTAATGTTAAGACTGTCCTGGAAAACCCAGGACACGTGGTTACCAGAGAACAGGCTCTTTCAGTTTACTTTTTTCTGGGAAGTGAGATAAAAATACTGAAGGCAGTGTGATAAACTTTTCCTTCCCATAAAATATACATTATTGATATGTTAAAGTACTATATGTTCACAAGTACAAACTTAATTTTATACATATGCATAAGTATTAAAGTGTATGCACCTCTTTCACCTTCAGGAACAGTTTTCAAGCATTTTGATTTCAAGTCCCTTTTACATTTTAAAAATTGTTGAGGATCCCAAAAGGGATTTCATATGTTTGGTTTATAGCTGTTGATGTTGACTGTATTTTCAGTTAAATTGAGACAATTTTAATAGATTTATTAATATTTTTTAAAATAACATAAAACTTACTGCATGTTAATAAAAAATTGTTCCACGAAAAATTTCCTATTTTATAGTTAAGACAAAAAATTCAGTGAGATGAATGACATTGTTTTGTGTTTCTGCAGACTTCTTGTGTGTCTGGTGTACAAGAAGACAGCTGTATTCTCATGTCTTCTGCATTCAGTCTGTCCCTCTCACTCTTCAGGTAGCCTCTGAAAAACTCCAGTGTACATTTGTGTGAAAACGAGTGAACAATGCAAAAAATGACTCCGTATAATTTTGAAACTTATTTTGACCTTGGAAACCTTTTTATTTTTTTAAATTTTGCTTTAAGTTCTGGGATACATGTGCAGAACATGCAGGTTTGTTATATAGGTATACATGTGTCATGGTGGTTTGCTGCACCTATCAACTCATAATCTAGGTTTTAAGCCCCACATGCATTAGGTGTTTGTCCCAATGCTCTCCCTTCCCTTGTCCCCCACTTGCCAACAGGCCCCGGTGTGTGATGTCCCCCTCCCTGTGTCCATGTGTTCTTATTGTTCAACTCCCACTTATGAGTGAGAACATGACCTTGCAAACCTTTTAAAGAGTATCAAAGATCCCCAGGGTCCCTGGATGACACTTTGTGGAACACTGCTCCATGGTTTTAGTGTTCTACCACCAATTGTGTTATTTGGTCCTAATTGCCGGCCCTGAGAAGTCATTACTATCTCCATTTTATAGTCGAGGCAAACTGGGATTCCAGAAGGCTTGCCCTTGAGTATTATGAAAGTTCCACAGCTACTGGTGCAGCCAGTTTTTATTTTTATTTATTTAGTGTTTAAAGGTTACAGTCTTATTGCCGTGGAGATTTGTGAAGTAGTTGATTTTTTTTGTTTTGTTTTGTTTTTAAGAAATAGAATCTCGCTATGTTGCTCAGACTGGCCTTGGACTCCTGGGCTTACGTGATTTTCCTGCTTCAGCCTCCTAGGCAGATGAGTCTATAAGCGTGTGCCACTGCTCCAGGCTGCAACCAGTTTTTAAATGAGAGTCTTCTGATGGCTTTGTTTCTGTGATTGTTCCTTTTCAATGTATTACCATAAATTATATTTACCTTCTACTTAGAATTCAGGGAGAGGGAAGCTTTTATCTTTTATTTATGCAAGTTCACAATAAGAGAAGTTTGCAGAGGGTTATGCTTTGGATTTTTCAAACATTTTCATATCAGGTTTTAATCTGCAATATTTTAATGTTTGGGGATTTATGGTAAGAATAAGTGATGATATTTTACAATTTGTTTGGTGTGTGCTTTAAATAGGTTGTTTGAGGACAGTTTTATTTTCTCACTTTATGTGGATTAAATGTCACATCTTTGAAGAGCCAAGTGGATTTGGCAGAGTGTCACCTAGCCCCTAATTAACTGTGTTTACACAGTCCACAAACTTGTGCCCTCCATGGAGGTCAAAGTAAATTTGCCTTCCAAACCTTTCAGGAACAAGTCTGTTGTATAGAATCTGAGTTTTAAAATTTCAGAATTCCAGCGGACTGATACTTTTTGTATGGTATACTGATCCTGTAATATTTAATACAAGTGAATAGTGAGAAAAATGATAATTACTAGAAAAGCAGCAGACATACAAAATAAAAGCGTGGATTTTTATTTCCTTCCACATGCATACAACTACCCTTTCAAATTACTATAAGAATTTCTAAATACTCTTAATTTCTGTATCATTCTGTGTTATCTGCCTGCTCTCTGGGAACACACGGTTCATGTACAAGCAATGGATCACACTTTGAATAGCACTGTTGCCCATTATTGCCACTGTGCATTCTTGCATAATTCAAATCTGGAATTTTAGCTGTCTTCATGCCTCCCATTCTCAACTTCAGTTTAAACTAGATAATTATTTATTCTTCTCTGCTTCCCCTCCCAAAATACTTAAATGGTGTTATATATTGTTACAAAAGTGAGGGAGGTACGTATATGCAAAATATACTGTTTAAAAGGATCAGTACTGTTACAAAAAAACCCCACTCAAATGTAAGTTGAGATGACATTGTTCTGAGTCTTATTTTCCTCACTTAATAAGGTATCACTTCTGGCTCACTTGCTTGAGGGGGACAAAATAATGAGAAAGAAAGTTATCCCAGATGTCTTGAGTTAAGGGAAAGGATGAGTGATTGCTTATTGTTTTCTTTATGGGATTCTTACATAGTTGTTTTAACGAAGACTTGTGGATGAGGGGAGGAACAGAGCAATAACTGGTCAGAAGTGGGAGCAGCTGAGAAAATGAGGGAAAACAGAAACAAACTGTCGGGCCAGAGGCAGAGGGGGCTCTCGGAGATAGAGAAAGCAACTTTGATCAGATGAGGTTGGTTTCCGCAATGTCCAGCTATCTGCTGGACCTGTGATCCTCACAGTCAGTGCTGGGTTTCCCTGAGCACTTACCATTAAGTGGGTGCCTACCATGTGCTAACAGGGGCAGTTCTTTTTCACACGCCTGCACTTGCCCTTCACAGCAGACCCAAGAAGCGGGATGAGAGAACAGTGAGGCTCACAGGGGAAAAGTATTTGTTTAAGGGCACCAACTAGTAAGTAGTGAGACTGGGATGGGAACCAATGTCATTCTGATGCCAAAGCCTCTTGCTTTTTCCAGATTTGCTACAAATTAAAAAGATGAGGAGTGGAGACTGAGGAGGGCCCATGAAGGAGCAGTAGTATGCCTGGTACACTAGTCCCTGTAGCTTCCTAGCAATTCCTACAGTACTTCTCCAGATAAAGCATATGGAAGACAGTGAAGTATCTGTTTCCAGAAACATTTTTGAGGAAGTCAGAGAGAGGCCAAAAGGGACTTAAGTTTCTTCAGAGAGGAAGTTGAGAAACTCAAGTGTAGCAAACCACTAATGCCAGATGTTATTTATCCAAAGGTTTTTGGCTATATTGCAATACTTTCTGGATCTCTGCTAGTTCTCTGCAATCTTTCTGAAACTGCTTTGAGTTTTTAAAATACACATACCTGAATTTGAAACCATGGTCATTTAATCTAAAATATGTCCTTAAAATCCTAAACTCTTTGTAATAACAATGGTGGAAGCACAAGAGGAATCATTCTCAATGATTATTTGAAATATTATTTTATTCTAAGTCAAAAAAGTATTTCTCAGCTGATAATGGTTTCAGCTAGAGCAAGCTGTGTTTTGCTTTAAAAAATTGCATTTAGCCCTTTCGATGTACAAATAGAGTATTTCTTACTTAAATTTTTAATTATTATTCCTTAATGGAAGGCTGAAAGATTTCATTATTTTATAGACCTTGTTGACTTATCTACCTAAATGATGATAAAAACTTTTAAATTTAGTTATAAGGCAAAAAATACTTATGAACCTGTAAAGCTTGAGAAGAGATTGGTTGGGGTAAAGACAATTAACATTTTCCCTTATGAAAAGGGCTGATTTGTGATATGAATTCTCTATCCTTCATTTCCTGTGTGTCATTTTCAGCAACATTTCAACTTTAATATCTTGATTTTTGATCATTTTTTCCTCTTCCCTTGAGAGTATTTCTGAGTTGTGATTTTTTGTTCCTGAGACTTTAGTCAAAGAATCTCTTCTACTTGTTCCTTTTTATTTTTCTACCAGTACATTGTGTGATCTCCCTTTGTCTTTTCCAATATAGTACCCACATTGTATTTCAATACATCACCCTAATTGATAGAAAACTTAGGGGGATGTATTGTTCTGGCTAATCTATTTTTCTTCTTAATAAAGAGTCATGAAGAAACTTTATTTTCTTTTTTGACTCTGACTGTTGAATATGTTCCTAAAACAATAACCCACATTCCTGCCTTAGTAAGCACAGTGGATATGATTGACTCCTGATGTCCGAAAACCTTGTAGTGTTTGGGAGCAGCTCCTGCAGATATCACTTCTTCCCAAATGTATGATAAATTGAAATTTGAAAGAGGTGGAGGTAAACAGCTTCTGACATAATTGCCAGAGAGGCACAGGATCTCGTTACCCTATCCCCTTGCCCCTCATCAGAGAGAAACACCATAACCCCTATGAGAGCCATGCCCCCTCTCCCACCTGTGTGTGCAGGAATTCAACCTCCCTTCACTTGCAAGTGTGCAGAATTCTCTTCCTTTGCTGCTTTTCCTTGAAAGCTAGCCCTCTGTGCCCTCTCCTCTTGTACACATAAAGGGGGAAGGCATACCTTGGCAGTGCCTTTTAAGATAGTGATTGGCCAGGAAGTGGCTATAATGAAACAAATCCCCATGATATGTAGATTTCTTATAAGTTGATTTCTCATGAAAGTTCTGGCTCATAATGTTGCAGACTTGTGCCCTGTTGAACATTGATGAGGAATCTAAAGGTCTCCATTCATATAATAGCACTGGTGGTCAGCCCCACTGGAGCCCCACTGGGACCTAAGGCCAAGTCCCTGTTGACCTCACAGCTGCAGCCCTGCCACATTGGGTCAGTTGTGCCTCTGGCTTCCTTGCGACATTCCTCTGAACTGGCTTGAAAGTGAAGCTCGGTGGGTGTCCACAAGGGCAATAGTCCACTCCTTGCTGGAGAGAAGATATTTTAACTTTATTTTTGGGTTATGCTGCTTACATAAGTACAATTAAAAATAAGTAATTATTTTTTCCTGCTGGTGCTGACGTGTCACACCCACAGTAAAACTAGACTTGTCTTCACTAAAGGAGTGGCTTGTGTGCATGCAGGCATTATTCATGGTGAACGCCACAGCGTTAACAATCCACGTGTCCATGGTCAGATCCCAGAGCCACACCTACTGGGGCATTGGTTTTTCCTAGCCTCACTAGCTCTGATTTTACCATCCATCCCCAGGCAGAGAAATTCGGGGCTTTCCCTGGATGTCAGCAAATCACGGCTGGCTTATAACTACCAGGTGGGAAGTGTTCATCCCTAATTCTCCCTAATTTTTGAAGTAATGGGAGTTTTCTTTTTTCTCTCCTACTGCTGAGCCTGTGAAGTACTTCCCCTACTCAGTTGGCTGAGTTAATCTGTTCTCAGAGAAGATGCAGGCTAATTTAGCATAAAGGGAGTATGATTAGAAAGGTAAGTTTACAGGGCAAAGAAAGCACTGGAAGTCTTCCAGAGTAGAAAAGAACAGCTTTTTTGGATTATTCATTTTTTCCATAATAGAATGTATATACTCTAACTCACTCTTAATCACTCCAGTTTAGTTTCATGGCTACATGAGGAATAACTATATTACATTTTGCCCTATTTTTTTTTTTATTGTGGTTAAGAACACTTAGCAAGAAAGCTGTCCTCTTAGCAATTTTTTTTTTTTTCCCAGACAGAATCTTGCTCTGTCATCTAGGCTGGAATGCAGTGGTGTGATTGCAGCTCACTGCAACCTTCACCTCCTGGGTTCAAGTGATTCTCGTGTCTCAGCTTCCCGGTAGCTGGGATTACAGGCACCCACCATCATACCCGGCTAATTTTTGTATGTTTAGTAGAGATGTGATTTCACCTTGTTGGCTAGGTTGGTCTCGAACTCCTGTCCTCAAGTGATCTGCCCGCCTCTGCCTCCCAAATTGCTGGGATTATAGGTGTGAGTCACTGTGCCTGACCTCTCTTAGCAAATTTTAAGTACAGGTTGAGCATCCCAAATCCAAAAATCCCAAATTTGAAGTTCTCTAAAATTCAAAACTTTCTGATTGCTGACATATGATGCTCAAAGGAAACGTTCATTGGAGCATTTCAGATTTCAAATTTTTGGACTTGGGGTGCTTAACTGGTAAGTATATAATGCAGATATCCAAAAATCTGGAAAAATCCAAAATCTGAAACACTTCTGGTCTCAAGCATTTTAGATAAGGGATATTCAACCTATATATAATGTATTATTGTTGACTTGGCACAGTGTTGTACAGATCTCTAGAGCTTATTAGAAGCTCTTAACTGAAACTTCATGCTTGTTGATTAATAACTTCCATTTCCCTGGATATTATGCTATGGATTTTTTGGCTCTCCCTGCTACCAGCTTTCCCTTCCCATATCAAGCAGTATTTTTATTAAATTTGAAAACCTCAGTTACCAATGGACTGCAAACAAACTCAGTTGTATGAAGGAGCTAGTGGTTTTTAAAGTTCAAACCACATCAGAGGAATTTTATGTTTAGTAAATTTTAAAGTCTTCTTAGGATGTCTTAATGATGGGAGTAAGTAAGAACAGAAAAAATTATGTGACAACCTTTGTATTTTATTTAGAAAAGGTTTTAATCAGGGAAGAGAGGTTGGTGTTCAGGCTTTGAAGTTATTTGTGTGTGAAAAGTTGCTATATGTGTCTAAGAATTTTATTTTCCTTTTAAAAATTAAATGATAGCTTTATTTCTTGGTGTTTGTTTTCCATACTCATAAAGCAGAGGAAATAATAAGAATCTCTTTGTAGCCCTGCTTTTATAAGGATAACATAAAGTCTCAAATAATTGTGCCTACTGATCTTGAAGGTATTATATGTTGAGGCCTCTTTTTAAAAGTGTAAATAAACTGTTTTGAATAGTAGTGCTTTACTACATTTTAGTACTTAAAACAAAGTCACGAAAATTAAGTGGTGATAGTAACATTTATGTTTAAAATACATCAGTTTATTATATTAAGTTACTCAGTGGTCAGTTTATTCATCTATATACATGCTTAATATTATTTTTAAATATTAGTGTTTTTGATCCATAGGATTTTGACTTTTCATGTGCCTTTGTTTTATGATCCTTAAAAAGAAAAGAAAAAATCAAGGCACAACAAACATGAAAAGCAGGGATTTTGTTCTATATTGGTGGAGAGGAGCAAATAGACTGATGTAAGATGTTAGAAATATTTAGGTGTTGACATCAATTGATAGGTGTTGGTTACTTATCGTACTGTAGTCTTAGTAACATTAACGATCCATGTGTCTGTGGTCAGATCCTGGAACCTCGCCTACTGGGGCATTGGTTTTTCCTAGCTGCAATCATACTGTATTATAAATAAGAGGGAGAAAAGTGCTGAGGGGACCCCCTCCCTCCAATTTGTGAAGATTGAGAAAAGCACATCTGTTTGTTTTCAATGGATAAAATATGCACATGGCAAGTTTCAGAAGATTAAAAAAAAGAAACTTAAAAGTATATATTTTCTCCATTCCTTTAATCATCAAATTCCATTTCTCCTCCCCCAGGTTGAGATAACGGATTTTTATCAGGTTATTTTGTCCTCTATCCCACCACCCCAAGGTTATCTGTGCATATACATGCATATGTGTGTATAACCTGTTTTTTTTTTTTAAAGCAAAATTGTAGCATTCTCTGCACTCTTTCCCTAGCTCCTTAGCTTTCAAGTTTTGAAGATTGCCCCTTCTTAGTACTCATTCTTTCTAATATCCAGCTGGATGTACTAATATTATTTAGCTAGTACTCTCTTAGTGGACATTTCTGTTGTTTTTAGTGGATATTAGGGTATATGTATGTTGAATTTCAAATGATATTACAAAATTGCTCTCTGTAAACTCTCCACTTTATATTTACAGCCATAATGAGTGATATTGCCTAGTTTTCTACATTCTTACTAGCGTGATATGGTCTTTTTGACCTTCGTTAATCTAGTAAATGAAAACTTATATTTTAATGTAGTTTAAGCATTTCCTTTGAGGGAGATTGAGCATAAATGAATACCTTTAAGTGTCAAAATATTAGACTTGATCTCCAACCTCTCAGGTCCTTTTCTTTCCAGTTTATAGTCTCTGTATCGATGGTGTTATAAATTCTTACTAGTTTCAGTTGCTTTCCACTTAGATGTCTCAAGGGCCACTTGTATTTCCTATTGATGCTGTAATAAATTACCACAACCTTAATGGCTTAAACCAATGCAGATTGATTATCTTTGAGTTATAGAGGTCAAAAGTCCAAAATAGATCTCACTGGGCTAAAATTGGAGAGTTGGCAGAGCTGCGTTCCTTCTTGAAGCCCTAGGGGAGGTTCATTTCCTTGTCTTTCTCCAGCTTTTAGAGGCCGCCTGCATCCCTTGACTTGTGGCTGCTTCCTCCATTTTTAAAGCCAGAAGCAAAGCACCTGATTCTTCCACCTTCCTCTTCCATCTTTTTAAGAACTCTTGTGATTGCTTTGAGCCTACTCAGAGAACGTAGAATAATTTTATTTTTAGGCCAGCTGCTTAGCAGTCTTACTTCCATCTGCAACCTTTATTCTCCCTCAACATGTAACCTAACATATTCATAGGCTCCATGGATTATGATGGAGGGGCCGTTATTCTGCCTAGCACATGGCTCAAACTCCACATATCCAACACAGAATTCCATCACCCCACCCTAAACTTAGTCTTCCTCTAGTGTTGTGTGTCTTAAGAAAATGTGGCACATATACACCATGGAATACTATGCAGCCATAAAAAAGGATGAGTTTGTGTCCTTTGTAGGGACATGGATGCAGCTGGAAACCATCATTCTCAGCAAACTATTGCAAGAACAGAAAACCAAAAACTGCATGTTCTCACTCATAGGTGGGAACTGAACAATGAGATCACTTGGACTCAGGAAGGGGAACATCACACACTGGGGCCTATCACGGGGAGTGGGGAGGGATTGTATTGGGAGTTATACCTGATGTAAATGACGAGTTGATGGGTGCTGACGAGTTGATGGGTGCAGCATGCCAACATGGCACAGGTATACATATGTAACAACCCTGCACGTTATCCACATGTACCCTAGAATTTAAAGTGTAATAAAAAAAAATAACTAAAATAAAACCCAGAGGAAAAAAAGATAAAAAAATAAATGGTTCCTCTATCAGTTGAAGAAATAGATGTCTCAGAGTTATTGTTGATTCTATTTTTGTCTTCCTCGTTTTTTAGATATAATCTATCATGAACTTTTATATCTATCATGAACTTTTATGGATTCTGCTGCCAAGATAGATGTCCTTTTTTTTTTTTTTCCAGTAGGTTTTTGGGGAACAGGTGGTGTTTGGTTATATGGATAAATTCTTCAGTGGTGATTCCTGAGATCTTGGTGTACCCATCACCCGAGCAGCGTGCAGTTTTTTATGGCTTATTCCTCTCCCACGCTTCCCCTCGAGTCCCCAAAGTCCGTGCCTTTACATCCTCATAGCTTAGCTCCCACTTGTAAGTGAGAACATACAATGTTTGTTTTTTTCCATTCCTGAGTTACTTTACTTAGAACTGTGGTCTCCAATTCCATCTATGTTGCTGCTAATGCCATTCTTTCTTACTTTTTTATGGCTGAGTAGTATTCTCTCTCTCTCTTTCTCTCTGTGTGTGTGTATGCATACACACACACACCACATTTTCTTAATCCACTCATCGATTGATGGGCATTTGAGCCAGTTCCATATTTTTGTAGTTGCAAATTGTGCTGTTATAAACATGTGTGCACAGTGTCTTTTTCGTATAATTTAATGACTTCTTTTCCTCTGGGTAGATACCCAGTAGTGGGATTGGTGGATCAAATGGTAGATCTACTTTTAGATCTCAAGGAATCTCCACACTGTTTTCCACGGTGGTTGTACTAGTTTACATTTCCACCAACAGTGTAAAATTTTCCCCTTTTTACCACATCCACACCAAAATCTATTATTTTTTTATTTTTTATTTATGGCCATTCTTGCAGGAGTAAGATGGTATCACATTTTGGTCTTGATTTACGTTTTCCTAATCATTAGTGATGTTGAGCATTTTTCATATACATTGGCCGTTTATATCTTCTTTTGAGAATTGTCTGTTCATGTACTTTGCCCACTTTTTGATGGGATTATTCGTTTTTTTCTTTTCTTTTCTTTTTTTGAGATGGAGTTTCCCTCTTGTTGCCCAGGCTGGAGTGCAATGGCATGATCTCGGCTCACCACAACCTCTGCCTTCTGGGTTCAAGCGATTCTCCTACCTCAGCCTCCCGAGTAGCTGGGATTATAGGTACACGCCACCACGCCCGGCTAATTTTGTCTTTTTAGTAGAGACGAGGTTTCTCCATGTTTCTCAGGCTGGCCTCGAACTCCTGACCTCAGGTGATCTGCTCACCTCAGCCTCACAAAGTGTTGGGGTTACAGGCGTGAGCCGCCACGCCCGGCCTTGTTTTTTTGTTGCTGATTTGAGTTCCTGGTAGATTCTGGATATTAGTCCTTTGTTGGATGCATAGTTTGCAAATATTTTCTCCCACTCTGTGGGGTGTCTGTTTACTCTGCTGATTATTTCTTTTGTGTGCCCGAGACAGATTTCAAATCAAAACATCTGTCTCTGCCACACTGATATTGTTTGGATCTGTGTCCCTGCCCAAATTTCATGTCGAATTGTAATCCCCAGTGTTACAGGGAGTTGATGGATCATGGGGGCAGAGTTCTCATAAATGCTTCAGAATCATCCCTTCAGTGCTGTTCTCGTGAGATATGGTTGTTTAAAAGTGTGTGGCACCTTGTTCCTCTCTCTCTTCCTCCTGCACTGGCCATGTAACATGCCTGTTTCTCCTTCACCTTCTGCTATAACTGTAAGTTTTCAGAGGCTTCCCCATTTGCCGAGTAAAAGCCATCATGCTTCCTGTACAGCCTGTGGAACCATGAGCCAGTTAAACCTCTTTTCTTTACCCAGTCTCAGGTATTTCTTTTTTTTTTTTTTTTTAACATTTTCTTATAATTTATTTTTCAATATCATTGTTCATTATACCTCTTTTCTTTAAACAATTACCCAGGAGGATAATAATCTATCTTTTAGGGTTTTGAAGGTCAGAGTTTTTTTTTTGTTTTTTTTTTTTTTTTTTTTATGTGTTGTACCTGCTTGATACTTTTCTTTTTTTTTTTTCTTTTTTTTAAAATTTATTTATTATTATTATACTTTAAGTTGTAGGGTACATGTGCATAACGTGCAGGTTTGTTACATATGTATACTTGTGCCATGGTGGTGTGCTGCACCCATCAACTCGTCATTTACATCAGGTATAACTCCCAATGCAATCCCTCCCCCCTCCCCCCTCCCCATGATAGGCCCCTGTGTGTGATGTTCCCCTTCCTGAGTCCAAGTGATCTCATTGTTCAGTTCCCACCTATGAGTGAGAACATGCGGTGTTTGGTTTTCTGTTCTTGTGATAGTTTGCTAAGAATGATGGTTTCCAGCTGCATCCATGTCCCTACAAAGGACACAAACTCATCCTTTTTGATGGCTGCATAGTATTCCATGGTGTATATGTGCCACATTTTCTTAATCCAGTCTGTCACTGATGGACATTTGGTTTGATTCCAAGTCTTTGCTATTGTGAATAGTGCTGCAATAAACATACGTGTGCATGTGTCTTTATAGCAGCATAATTTATAATCCTTTGGGTATATACCCAGTAATGGGATGGCTGGGTCATATGGTACATCTAGTTCTAGATCCTTGAGGAATCGCCATACTGTTTTCCATAATGGTTGAACTAGTTTACAATCCCACCAACAGTGTAAAAGTGTTCCTGTTTCTCCACATCCTCTCCAGCACCTGTTGTTTCCTGACTTTTTAATGATCGCCATTCTAACTGGCGTGAGATGGTATCTCATTGTGGTTTTGATTTGCATTTCTCTGATGGCCAGTGATGATGAGCATTTTTTCATGTGTCTGTTGGCTGTATGAATGTCTTCTTTTGAGAAATGTCTGTACATATCCTTTGCCCACTTTTTGATGGGGTGGTTTGTTTTTTTCTTGTAAATTTGTTTGAGTTCTTTGTAGGTTCTGGATATTAGCCCTTTGTCAGATGAGTAGATTGCAAAAATTTTCTCCCATTCTGTAGGTTGCCTGTTCACTCTGATGGTAGTTTCTTTTGCTGTGCAGAAGCTCTTTAGTTTAATGAGATCCCATTTGTCAATTTTGGCTTTTGCTGCTGTTGCTTTTGGTGTTTTAGACATGAAGTCTTTGCCCATGCCTATGTCCTGAATGGTACTACCTAGGTTTTCCTCTAGGATTTTTATGGTATTAGGTCTAACATTTAAGTCTCTAATCCATCTTGAATTAATTTTCGTATACGGAGTAAGGAAAGGATCCAGTTTCAGCTTTCTACTTATGGCTAGCCAATTTTCCCAGCACCATTTATTAAATAGGGAATCCTTTCCCCATTTCTTGTTTCTCTCAGGTTTGTCAAAGATCAGATGGCTGTAGATGTGTGGTATTATTTCTGAGGACTCTGTTCTGTTCCATTGGTCTATATCTCTGTTTTGGTACCAGTACCATGCTGTTTTGGTTACTGTAGCCTTGTAGTATAGTTTGAAGTCAGGTAGCGTGATGCCTCCAGCTTTGTTCTTTTGACTTAGGATTGTCTTGGAGATGCGGGCTCTTTTTTGGTTCCATATGAACTTTAAAGCAGTTTTTTCCAATTCTGTGAAGAAACTCATTGGTAGCTTGATGGGGATGGCATTGAATCTATAAATTACCTTGGGCAGTATGGCCATTTTCACGATATTGATTCTTCCTATCCATGAGCATGGTATGTTCTTCCATTTGTTTGTGTCCTCTTTTATTTCACTGAGCAGTGGTTTGTAGTTCTCCTTGAAGAGGTCCTTTACATCCCTTGTAAGTTGGATTCCTAGGTATTTTATTCTCTTTGAAGCAATTGTGAATGGAAGTTCATTCCTGATTTGGCTCTCTGTTTGTCTGTTACTGGTGTATAAGAATACTTGTGATTTTTGCACATTAATTTTGTATCCTGAGACTTTGCTGAAGTTGCTTATCAGCTTAAGGAGATTTTGGGCTGAGACAATGGGGTTTTCTAAATATACAATCATGTCATCTGCAAACAGGGACAGTTTGACTTCTTCTTTTCCTAACTGCATACCCTTGATTTCTTTCTCTTGCCTAATTGCCCTAGCCAGAACTTCCAACACTATGTTGAATAGGAGTGGTGAGAGAGGGCATCCTTGTCTTGTGCCAGTTTTCAAAGGGAATTTTTCCAGTTTTTGCCCATTCAGTATGATATTGGCTGTGGGTTTGTCATAAATAGCTCTTATTATTTTGAGGTACGTTCCATCAATACCGAATTTATTGAGCGTTTTTAGCATGAAGGGCTGTTGAATTTTGTCAAAAGCCTTTTCTGCATCTATTGAGATAATCATGTGGTTCTTGTCTTTGGTTCTGTTTATATGCTGGATTATGTTTATTGATTTGCGAATGTTGAACCAGCCTTGCATCCCAGGGATGAAGCCCACTTGATCATGGTGGATAAGCTTTTTGATGTGTTGCTGAATCCGGTTTGCCAGTATTTTATTGAGGATTTTTGCATCGATGTTCATCAGGGATATTGGTCTAAAATTCTCTTTTTTTGTTGTGTCTCTGCCAGGCTTTGGTATCAGGATGATGTTGGCCTCATAAAATGAGTTAGGGAGGATTCCCTCTTTTTCTATTGATTGGAATAGTTTCAGAAGGAATGGTACCAACTCCTCCTTGTACCTCTGGTAGAATTCAGCTGTGAATCCATCTGGTCCTGGACTTTTTTTGGTTGGTAGGCTATTAATTATTGCCTCAATTTCAGAGCCTGCTATTGGTCTATTCAGGGATTCAACTTCTTCCTGGTTTAGTCTTGGAAGAGTGTAAGTGTCCAGGAAATTATCCATTTCTTCTAGATTTTCCAGTTTATTTGCGTAAAGGTGTTTATAGTATTCTCTGATGGTAGTTTGTATTTCTGTGGGGTCGGTGGTGATATCCCCTTTATCATTTTTAATTGCGTCAATTTGATTCTTCTCTCTTTTCTTCTTTATTAGTCTTGCTAGTGGTCTGTCAATTTTGTTGATCTTTTCAAAAAACCAACTCCTGGATTCATTGATTTTTTGGAGAGTTTTTTGTGTCTCTATCTCCTTCAGTTCTGCTCTGATCTTAGTTATTTCTCGCCTTCTGCTAGCTTTCGAATGTGTTTGCTCTTGCTTCTCTAGTTCTTTTAATTGCGATGTTAGAGTGTCAATTTTAGATCTTTCCTGCTTTCTCTTGTGGGCATTTAGTGCTATAAATTTCCCTCTACACACTGCTTTAAATGTGTCCCAGAGATTCTGGTATGTTGTATCTTTGTTCTCATTGGTTTCAAGGAACATCTTTATTTCTGCCTTCATTTCGTTCTGTACCCAGTAGTCATTCAGGAGCAGGTTGTTCAGTTTCTATGTAGTTGAGCGGTTTTGATTGAGTTTCTTAGTCCTGAGTTCTAGTTTGATTGCACTGTGGTCTGAGAGACAGTTTGTTATAATTTCTGTTCTTGTCCATTTGCTGAGGAGTGCTTTACTTCCAATTACGTGGTCGATTTTGGAGTAAGTACGATGTGATGCTGAGAAGAATGTATATTCTGTTGATTTGGGGTGGAGAGTTCTATAGATGTCTATTAGGTCTGCTTGCTCCAGAGATGAGTTCAATTCCTGGATATCTTTGTTAACTTTCTGTCTCGTTGATCTGTCTAATGTTGACAGTGGAGTGTTGAAGTCTCCCATTATTATTGTATGGGAGTCTAAGTCTCTTTGTAAGTCTCTAAGGACTTGCTTTATGAATCTGGGTGCTCCTGTATTGGGTGCATATATATTTAGGATAGTTAGCTCTTCTTGTTGAATTGATCCCTTTACCATTATGTAATGGCCTTCTTTGTCTCTTTTGATCTTTGATGGTTTAAAGTCTGTTTTATCAGAGACTAGTATTGCAACCCCCGCTTTTTTTTGTTCTCCATTTGCTTGGTAAATCTTCCTCCATCCCTTTATTTTGAGCCTATGTATGTCTCTGCGTGTGAGATGGGTCTTCTGAATACAGCAGACTGATGGGTCTTGACTCTTTATCCAGTTTGCCAGTCTGTGTCTTTTAATTGGAGCATTTAGTCCATTTACATTTAAGGTTAAGATTGTTATGTGTGAACTTGATCCTGCCATTATGATATTAACTGGTTATTTTGCTCGTTAGTTGATGCAGTTTCTTCCTAGCCTCGATGGTCTTTACATTTTGGCCTGTTTTTGCAATGGCTGGTACCGGTTGTTCCTTTCCATGTTTAGTGCTTCCTTCAGGGTCTCTTGTAAGGCAGGTCTAGTGGTGACAAAATCTCTAAGCATTTGCTTATCTGTAAAGGATTTTATTTCTCCTTCACTTATGAAACTTAGTTTGGCTGGATATGAAATTCTGGGTTTAAAATTCTTTTCTTTAAGAATGTTGAATATTGGCCCCCACTCTCTTCTGGCTTGGAGAGTTTCTGCCGAGAGATCTGCTGTTAGTCTGATGGGCTTCCCTTTGTGGGTAACCCGACCTTTCTCTATGGCTGTCCTTAAGATTTTTTCCTTCATTTCAACTTTGGTGAATCTGGCAATTATGTGTCTTGAAGTTGCTCTTCTCGAGGAGTATCTTTGTGGCGTTCTCTGTATTTCCTGGATTTGAATGTTGGCCTGCCCTACTAGGTTGGGGAAGTTCTCCTGGATGATATCCTGAAGAGTGTTTTCTAACTTGGTTCCATTTTCCCCCTCACTTTCAGGCACCCCAATCAGACGTAGATTTGGTCTTTTTACATAGTCCCATACTTCTTGCAGGCTTTGTTCATTTCTTTTTCTTCTTTTTTCTTTTGGTTTCTCTTCTCGCTTCATTTCATTCATTTGATCCTCAATCGCAGATACTCTTTCTTCCAGTTGATCGAGTCGGTTACTGAAGCTTGTGCATTTGTCACGTATTTCTCGTGTCATGGTTTTCATCTCTTCCATTTCGTTTAGGACCTTCTCTGCATTAATTACTCTAGCCATCAATTCTTCCACTTTTTTTTCAAGATTTTTAGTTTCTTTGTGCTGGGTACATAATTCCTCCTTTAACTCTGAGAAATTTGATGGACTGAAGCCTTCTTCTCTCATCTCGTCAAAGTCATTCTCCGTCCAGCTTTGATCCGTTGCTGGCGATGAGCTGCGCTCCTTTGCCGGGGGAGATGCGCTCTTATTTTTTGAATTTCCAGCTTTTCTGCCCTGCTTTTTCCCCATCTTTGTGGTTTTATCTGCCTCTGGTCTTTGATGATGGTGATGTACTGATGGGGTTTTGGTGTAGGTGTCCTTCCTGTTTGATAGTTTTCCTTCTAACAGTCAGGACCCTCAGCTGTAGGTCTGTTGGAGATTGCTTGAGGTCCACTCCAGATCCTGTTTGCCTGGGTATCAGCAGCAGAGGCTGCAGAAGATAGAATATTTCTGAACAGCGAGTGTACCTGTCTGATTCTTGCTTTGGAAGCTTCCTCTCAGGGGTGTACTCCACCCTGTGAGGTGTGGGGTGTCAGACTGCCCCTAGTGGGGGATGTCTCCCAGTTAGGCTACTCAGGGGTCAGGGACCCACTTGAGCAGGCAGTCTGTCCCTTCTCAGATCTCAACCTCCGTGTTGGGAGATCCACTGCTCTCTTCAAAGCTGTCAGACAGAGTCGTTTGCGTCTGCAGAGGTTTCGGCTGTGTTTGTTATTGCCCTGTCCCCAGAGGTGGAGTCTACAGAGACAGGCAGGTTTCCTTGAGCTGCTGTGAGCTCCACCCAGCTCCAGCTTCCCAGCAGCTTTGTTTACCTACTTAAGCCTCAGCAATGGCGGGCGCCCCTCCCCCAGCCTCACTGCTGCCTTGCCGGTAGATCACAGACTGCTGTGCTAGCAATGAGGGAGGCTCCGTGGGTGTGGGACCCTCCCGGCCAGGTGTGGGATATGATCTCCTGGTGTGCCTGTTTGCTTAAAGCACAGTATTGGGGTGGGAGTTACCCGATTTTCCAGGTGTTGTGTGTCTCAGTTCCCCTGGCTAGGAAAAGGGATTCCCTTCCCCCTTGCGCTTCCCAGGTGAGGCAATGCCTCGCCCTGCTTCAGCTCTCGTTGGTGGGGCTGCAGCAGCTGACCAGCACCGATCGTCCGGCACTCCCCAGTGAGATGAACCCAGTACCTCAGTTGAAAATGCAGAAATCACTGGTCTTCTGTGTCGCTCGCGCTGGGAGTTGGAGACTGGAGCTGTTCCTATTCGGCCATCTTGCTCCGCCCCCTTCAGGTATTTCTTTATAGCAATGCGAGAATGGACGAAATGGACGAATATACACACCTACACCAAGATACCTGTGTCTCTTACTTGAACCCTTGTAGGAACTTCCTAATTGATCTCCCAGTATGTTCTTTTGACTTTTTCCAGATGTTCTCTGTAATTTAGCCAGAGTGATCGTTTAAAGATGCAAATATATTAGTGTCACTTCTCTTCTTAAAAGCAGTAGGACAAAAAATTCCCTGATGTGGCCTCAAGATTCTACCCTCTTTTCTCATCTGATCATACTCTGCAGTCTTCCTTCCAGTTTCCACTGTGCCACTAGGACTCTACTGTCTGCCACTAAGTTCTCCTGTTTCACCAAACTCTTGCCATCTTTACTTGTTAACTCAGATTCATTCTTCATATTTTAATCAGTATACTTCTTCAGAGAAAACTTCTTTATATTCCTTGGTCTCTATCAAAAACCCCAGTTGAAGGCTTTCAGACTTCTTTGTACCTTTTTTTTTTTTTTTTTTTTTGAGACAGATCTCGCCCTGTCACCCAGGCTGGAGTGCGGTGGTGTGATCGTAGCTCACTGTACCCTCGAACTCTTGGATTCAAGCGAGTCTCCCACCTCAGTCTCCCTGAGTAGCTGGGACTACAGGCATGTGCCACTGTATCCAGCTAATTTTGTTTTTCATTTTGGTTTTTATAGAGATGAGGGTCTCACTATGTTGCCTAGGCTGTTCTCGAAGAGGGCCTTAAGCCATCCTCCTGCCTTGGCCTCCCAAAGCTCTGGAATTATAGGCATGAGCCACTGCACCTGGCCACTTTTTCTTCATAGCTATTGTTATAGTTTGTAATTGTAACTGTTTTGTTGAGTAGTTAAGTATTTCTACTCTGAATGTAAACGTGAAATACACACACACACGCACACACACACAGAGTTTTCCAGTGTTTTTTCTTACCTGTGCTATGTTGAAATTCCCATTTCTGTGAGAAATTCCCATTTCTGTGAGGTAGAATGTAGCATATTTCTTAATGATATCTCAACCGGATTTTATAGCTTTCCTTTTTCATTTCAGCATTTAAGACTCAATCCTCTTCATTTTACACCTTCTGTCTTCAGATTGGGGAGGGGAAGAAATGGCCTCTACCACGAGTTCTGTTCTCCTCCAAAGGTAACCATACCCTGTGTTCTGAGCCCCCTTTTTGGACTGACTGAGGTGTGGGTGAAATGATGGTTGGTGGAATTAGGGCCAGTTCTGGTGCCTCCTACTAAACGCTGGGAGGAGTTGACTTTGGCAGTATCTGGTATGCTCCTCTGACTGCTCTGTGAGCATATATTGTGATGTGCTTAGCTCTGGGCCTTTGCCATAATTTTGGATATGAGGATCATGGCTGGGATGCTATTACATAATTTGTTTTTATGATTGTCAGACAATTTTCCTTTTCCTCATAAAACAGAAAGGTTCGTGAGTACAATAATGTATATCTATCTTTTCCCTTCATTTGTTTCTCAGTGGAGTGTAACTAGCTGTTCCAGTTTGTCCAAGACTGAAGGGGTTTCCAAAGACATGGGACTTTTAGTGCTGAAACTACGAAACACCTGGGTAAATTGGGATGAGTTCATTAGTGTTTTGCAGTGCTCCCCTCCCTTTTTTTAGCACAATGACTGACAAAATGGTTATAAAGCATTTTTTGAATAAACGTGAGTGTGGAAGAGTTTTACAAAGACTACAAGCTCTACAAGTTTACAAAGTCAGGTTATAAATGATTATAACCAATATTAATGATTGAGTATTTTTGTTTTACTTCATTAATAAAAATTTAGAATAAATAAAATTAGTCATTGTGCAGCCTCAGCTGTTTAGTGATTAATTTCCTTCACTTTAGGTTTCTAATTTGCAATGATACCTGGCAAGTGGTAGGGAGTTGTACAGGTAGAGTATGAAAAGTAAAATTCAATTGACTTAATGCTTTGTGAACCAGATCAATAATTTATTTGTAGTGTTGAATAAGACTAATGTATTTAGGTAGCATTTCAGTATTGTTAATTTTTGACCTTTTATTTTGAAAAGTTTTTTACTTTGGCAAGCAAGGCTTCGGTAGTCTGTGTGGTCTGTTCCTGTCCAACTGTGACACAAATCTTTGGCCACTGTCAAGTCACTTTTAAAAATCAGGTATGATTCAGTTGGTTGGTGCTAGTCACTTTTGAATAGTTCTTAAGGACGGGTGCTATCATTAGAAAATCCAATGATGAACGGGCCTCAACTCACAATAAGTTTATACTTAAGGAAGTGATTTATACTGTTTTCTGAATATGGTAATACAAATTAGGGTAAAAAAGATCAATGCTCATATTTTGATAAATTGAGAACTCTTTTCTTTCTTGTTTCCCCTCCTATTTTTCTTTTTCTGTGATTCAGCCTTTGGCATGTGTGTGTCATACAGCTCACAGGGGACCAGTGAAGCTCATTGTGCATTCTCCCTCCTCCCCCAGCAAAACCTTATACTTCCCCCTTTCTTTAATAAGAAAGCCCTGCGGTGAAGTGTGCTTTATGTTTTTTAGTGGAGTAATCAGGAGAAAATGGATTATCTCAGATACGGACTCATGAATTTGGTATAATTTCTTAATAATTATTGAGTTCATTTAATTGTAACAACTCCATATATTGTAGTGTAGGTGTTATTCTCTTCATGTGTGACAGATGATGATGTACTTTCAGAGAGGTGGCTGAGATAAACTGTGGTTGTATGTTAGCAGAAGAGCACTTTTATTCTGAACGGTAGGGGCTGGTATTCTATGCATATAAAATACGCAATATTTTAGTAGCCACATGAGTAGCTGATACTCATTTTAAGTGTTTTCTTCCAGTTAAACTTTATCATTTAAGAGACACTCTCATTTTATTATTTAAAATTTTCTACACTTGAAAATGATAGTTTGTACATACTAGTAGTAGAAAAAAATGTAAGCATTTGTAGTTTCCTTCATGAGTACTAAATCTATTCTAAGTAGAATCCTAAAAATGCAGCTTCCTTTGATTCTTTTGTTTCTTAACCCATTTATTCATCCATCCATCCATCCAGTATTATTGTATGTCTGCTACATTTCAGATATTGTCAAAGATTGGCGGATTGGTGGGTCAAAGAAATGAGGTGATTAAGACCCGATCCCTGTTTTATATGAAGTCAAGCTCTACAAGTTGCATATTCTTGGTAATCTCTTACTGACTAGCAATTAACTTTCTAAATATTTGCTGAGTACTTTCTTTGTGTCAGGCACTGCTGTCAGTAGTGAAATACAAAGTGAATAAGATTCATGCAGAGTACTTCCTATAATACCAGCTACTCGGGTGGCTGAGACACGAGAATCACTTGAACTGGGGGTTGGGGGGGGGTGCGGAAGTTCCAATGAGCAGAGATTGTGCCACTGCCCACTGCCCTCCAGCCTGGGCAACAGAGAGAGACTCACTCTCAAAAAAACCAAACCAAAACAAAAAAAAAGCAGAAAAAAACGAAACCCAACCTCATACTCATACAGAGTTCCTATGTTCACATATACAGATACTAGTATGTACATACCCATACACACTATATACACAGACATGCATGCTGCAGACTATATACATATACATGCAAATAAATACATGTATACATAGGCACAAAGTATGCAGTTACATACCCATAAACATATGGATATCATCTGGAAATATGTATGTTTATGTGTCTGCAAGTGCATGTAAATCAATGAGCTAATTGAACTGAGGGTGATTTCAGGAATCAGGCATCAACCAATATTATGAACTTGTACCCTGGTTCTTCTCTGGCCTCGTTTGCCCATTTGTTCTCTATGGGAGAGACACAGGGATTAATTAGCCTGCTGACAGCTATGGGTTTTGTGTGTCCTGTGCTGAGGATAAGAATGGTCATTACCATGGGTGGCCTAATTAAAGCCTCATGAATATTGAGTGCCACATATGTCTCATGTATAATTTGTGCAGCATGAATATTTAGAGCCTCAGGTGCCTCATGCATATTTAGTGCCTCATGAATTTTAGAAGCTTCTTGGTCCTTCCATCTTTTTCTGTGTTCGTGCATAAGTGTTCTGCTTGCTTTATCTAACAGGTTTCATTACTTATCTATGCTTAACACATTTTATGAGCTTCATCTATCCCATGTATTTCCCTGTCTTATTGAGCATAGGTTCTTGTCCTATTAAGCAGAATTGAATTTTCTCCAGCACTATAGAAAATTTACATTACATCTGTCCATTAGGAAAGTCTACGGCCCAGATGCTTTAGGGAAAAGAAAGCTATTTTTAATATTCGGAATTTCGAGTCAGTACATACATTTATAGATATTTTCCAGTGTAGGACTTTTCATAAAATCTTTAGCATAATAAAGCTCAAAATTGATTTAACAATCTAGAAAAAGTGTTCTTGAGGAATTCATTCATGCTAGTTTATGGTTTTGCTTAAAGCTTGTGGATGGAGATGGTAAGGAAGGAGAAGGTAATATTCCTTACTGGCTTGGGGGTTTTGAACTTTAACTGGCCAGCTTTAGCCCTCTATGTTGTAAACATTTTTGATGTAGTTACAATTCAAAGTTAAGGCATATGGAAATTTCCATTGTAGGATAAAGTGACAGAGTAATATAAATAGGGTTTGGCTGGCTAAAAAACTCCATTTTGACTCTGAGTCAGTTACCCATTAAGCTTATGGGTTTCGAGTAACCTGGGGGTATGTTTAAGGTTAGTAGTAATTGACAGGGTTGTTTGTATTTTCTGTGTATTGTGGGAAGAAGTTCATTCCATTTCATGATTAATGGTCAGGAAGTGACTTCTAGGATTTGGTGTTTCATCTTTCATCATTGAAGAGGATCTCATTTAGATTGTTGAAGAAGATATCTTTGAACAGACACATCAGCCATCCTGCATATACTTAGATAAGTGGTAAACAAAGTGGTTCATGTACAGAAATGCTTTTCCATTGTGATTGACACCAAAATAAACTTGCTTAAATGGAAGAATCATAAAAATATATGCTCTACATATCTTATTCCCTTCAAATATTAGTATGTATTTATTCATGACCCCTGCCCCTTTTAGTTACAGGGACAAGGCCTTTTCTGAATATGAGAGGCTGACTAGAAATATGTATTTTGTGATTATTTATTTGACAGACACATTTGGGGACAAACACAGTTGACCCTTGGTAAGCAGATGATACAGCTGGTGGTGGGAGCAGAGGTGCTGGGAGCAGAGGTGCTGGCGGGTGCATGGGTGTAGCTTGTTAACCCGAGTATTTGGGGTCCTCATCTGCATCAGTCACTTTGTTTTACAGGAAGGGAGAGTGGCAGTGAGGTGAAGGTTGAAATTGTGTTAGAGCTGCTTCTGCATTTCATACTTTCATTCTTTTGTGTCTATCTTGAATTCCAGCTTAGATCTCTACTGCATGCCAGTGATGGAGCGGGAAGAAAGGCATTTCTTGTGTCGGAGGCTCTTGTTTGTGGCATTCTGGAGCCATTTAAACAGGCAGGGGCTGGCAGCCTGAGGACTGTTCTCTGGTGGACCTAGCTCCAGAGGGCTCTGTGCACATGATGTCACAGGCACCATGTGACTTCAGGGTAGTAAAAACGCATCCCCATGTTGCTTTGAGTATACAAAAATAGTTAACATCCAATATTAAGTGCCAGGCCCCAGGCTAAGCACACTGTGTGAAGGAGCACATTTGATTTTCATGGCATTGGATGGCATAGCAGACTTGGCCAACCTTTTGCCACTCACCATCCTGTGTCAGGATGGCTACTGCAAACACCATTTAGAATGATCAGCTGTCTCCCTTTGCCCGGATCTCAGGATTCTCCAGCGAGTCTGAGCTTTCAGTGCTAAAATGAGGATGAGTTCGTCACCCTAGTCCCTGTGACTGCTATCCAAGGACTCCGGCAGCCAAGGAAGCTGTCTCACAGTGGATGCTGCCCTCTACCAGTGACACCAGTGACAGTAATTGGTGGATGAATACCATCTCTGCAGTCTCTAAGAATTCCCCTGCAGAATTCATCCCGTGGCACGCAGAGAGGACCCACTCACATGCTCATTCATGTGGGATTCCCTCTTTGCTCTTTTGCATTTCACTTTCTCACCTCCCTACCAGCGCCTCCTGGGATCACCTTCTGCATAAATGACTTTCACTCAGATACTTGTCTGAGTGAAATCCTGTCTGGGGGAATCCAGTCTAAAACACGTGGTTAGAACTGCTTTACCGCCATTCAATAAGAGGAAACTGAGTTGCGGGAGGTTAAATAATTTTGCTGAAAATTGTACAGCTGGCACACAGAGCTAATAATTCTTAGGTATTAAGTTATACAGGTTTAATTTTTTTTAGTTTTTAAGTTTTTGAGACAAGATCTCACTTTGTCACTCAAGTTGGAGTGTAGTGGTGCAGTCATGGCCCACTGCAACCTTAAATGCCTGGGGTCAAGCTATCCTGCCCCAGCCTCCCAAGTAGCAGGGACTAGAGGTACATGCCACCATGCCTGCTGATTTTGTTCTTTAATTTTGGTAGAGACAAGGTCTTGCTATGTTGTCCAGGCCAGTCTTGAACTCCTGGTCTCAAGTGATCTTAATGCCTCACCTCCCTCACTAGGATTACAGGCAGGAGCCACTGTGCCCAGCCATTACAATTTTTTAAAATTATTATTTGTTATAATTTTTTTTTTTTTAGTGACAGGGTCTCATTATGTTGCCCAGGTTGGAGTGCAGTAGCTATTCATAGGCATGGTCATAGTGCACTGCAGCCTTCAACTCCTGGCCTCAAGCAGTCTTCCCGCCTCAACCTCCTGAGTAGTTAGGACTATAGATACACACCCTTGTGCCTGGCTTAAGTTATACGACGTTTGTTCCTATCCTTACCCATGTGTATTTATTTCCAGGAAATCTAAAATTTCGCTTATTCATATGGGATTAACAATAAGCTATCATCAGTCCAGTGGGGTTATGAATGGTATGTTATTATTCTATCTCTGCTAAATTTATTGAGCCTGGAGCAGAAGTCTTGATTTTAATGGACTTGGGGGAGTTTGATGGGGCTGTTTTTATGAAGGAGAAATTTGTCTTTTATACGTAGTTGCCAAAACCAGCGCTGTTGCTGACTAAGGACTAAGTGCCTATCCCTTGCCTAGCTATGCACAGTCTGACCTTGGCTGGAAGCAGGAATCGTGACATCTCTGACCAGGTTGGATGTAAACTGCCTGCTTGTGCTAAGGAGTTGTGTCTGCTAGTTCTTGGCTCCCATCCTAGAGTTCTCTATGAAATGACTCATTATAAGGAAGTCTATTAAAAACAAATCTCTCCCCATTTTAGAATATCTCTTAAAATTTCTTCTTAATAAGAGAATTTTGGTGCTTTCAGTTCCAGTTAGTGCCAAGAAACTTAAAGTGTGTATTGAAGAAGGCTATGATAGTTACAGTACTTGAATTTCTTGTAAAGATAGATGCTTTGGGAAGTGAGTGTATTTCCCTGTCATTTCAAAGACAGAGCTTGGAAATTCTACCAGACTTAAAAAAATTTTTTTTCTTTCACTGCAAATCCACAGCCTAATAGAAAGTGCTCCAAGTTTCTCTAGTGAAAGTGGCTTCACTTACCTCAGCATTTAAGATCCTTTCCCACTGTTGTAGATTTATAGGTATTTTAGATTATTTAAAAAGGCAACTACCTGTCAAGTTATCCACATAAATAAAATAAGATTGTGCAGAAGTGTAGAATATAACCACATGCCAATCCTTAGGAAATAGTGGGAAATGTTTTACTTTAAAAATGTAGGGTTTTGCTTTTACAGAACTGATCTTTGACCACAGGTTCTCTCAGGCTTTGCCTTTTGTAGTTCAATGATGTTTTCTACTAGTTCGCCCCTCCCTTCCCTCAAAGGCCTGAAGAGACACTTCCCAGTTTTGGGAAATAGACCTTCATTAGTTACACCTGGCTCAGCATTTTTTTTTCTGCACATCTGCTTAGCATCATGTATTTGGAAGTGCCACATACACGTTTGCCAACGTTGCTTTAGATGCTGTTGAGTCATAAGAAGATAAGCAATGCTAGGAAGGATTCAGTCCAGCTTGGTGTTCTTCTCCACAAGTGTGACTTGGGTAGAGAATGGGGCACACTTTCTTTGGTTGACACAGAAAAACAGATTCATGTTACCTGTCATTTGCATAGTAAAAACTACAGGAAATGTCTTAGTCCATTCCAGCTGCTGTAACAGACTACCATCAACTGGGTGGTTTATAATGAACAGAAATTCCCACTTCTGGAGGCTGGGAAGTCAAAGATCAAGCGTCTGGTCTTCAAATGAGACAGAGAAGGCACATCTGTGAACCAGCTATCAAGATCAAGGGCTTGATTGCTGATTCATAGATGTGCCTTCTCTGTAGCCTCACATGATGGAAGGGGCAAAGGACCTCTCTAGGTTCTCTTTTATAAGGGCACTGATCCCACTCTTGAGAGCTTCCTCACATGACCTAACCACCTCCTGAAGGCCCCACCTATTAATAAGTATCATTACCTTGGGAGTTAGGTTTTCAACATATGAATTTTGGGAGATATAGGCATTTAGAACACAGTGGAAAATTAAGCTTAACTGATGGGGAGATTTAGGAGATTCTGTGAGGGAGCTTTTTTGTGCCGTGTGCTCTCAATATTATGATTTTAGGAAGGCCACTGTCTTCTCAAGGGTTTAGGTATGTGCTCTTTTACCCTGCAAGTGCTCAGTTTTTTATAATTTACATCCTGCCTCTACAGATGGTTGAATGAATGAATTGGTCTGAATTCTTTTTGTACCTATTTCTGTTTCTGGCCTGTGCAATCAAGTTTAATGTTTGCTAACCACATATAAAGTTGTGCTTAGCAATGTTTCTCAAGTGGTGCTGTTTATTGTTTTTCTAGATTATATAGAATAATTGGAATATACTTTCCAGAATATGACACATCTTTGTATTCTCTCTATACCTTTTATAATTTTATAAATGTGACTTTATAATGTTTTCAAGTTATCCTTGATGCAATGAAAATTTCCGCAACAAAGTTTATTAGAGGAAAAACATACATTTTACTTACTGTATTAATTACCCTTATTTGAAGACTGTTTTTTGTTATGTGTTGTGATGAGAAATAACAAGCAGTATTCCCTGTACAGCTGAGTATTACTTTTGGCTAAAATGAAGATAACGTTCTTTGCCCTATTTTGTCATTTCCCATTGTTTCTTCTTCTTAGGGAGGCAGAGGTGGTGGTGGAGACAACTGGGGACAGCTAGAACTGAGTTAATATCTTTAGAGAATAGTCTGCTACGACATTGTTTTTGTTTCCCTCTATAAACCCTTCAAATAATTTTTAAAAAATTCTTCTGGGCCGGGTGTGGTGGTGACTCAGGCCTATAATCCCAGCACTTTGGGAGGCCAAGGCAGGCGGGTCACAAGGTCAGGAGATTGAGACCATCCTGGCTAACACGGTGAAACCCCATTGCTACTGAAAATACAAAAAATTAGCTGGACATGGTGGCGGGCACCTGTAGTCACAGCTACTTGGGAGGCTGAAGCAAAAGAATTGCTTGAACCCAGGAGGTGGAGGTTGCAGTGAGCTGAGATCACACCACTGCACTCCAGCCTGGCCACAGAGTAAGACTCCATCTCAAAAAAAAAAAAAAAATCCTCTGAATTGGGAGCCAAGTGGTCAAACTTGGTGGGTCTCACCCCGACGGAGGCCGGCACACTAAGATCCACTGACTTGAAATTCTCGCTGCCAGCACAGCAGCAGTCTGAAATTGACCGGGACGCTTGAGCTTGGTGTGTGGAGGGGCGTCCACCATTGCTGAGGCTTGAGTAGGCTGTGTTACACTCACTGTGTAAACAAAGCCACTGGGAAGTTCGAACTGGGCGGAGCCACTGCAGCTCAGATTCTGACCAAATCTGTGGTCAGACTGCCAGATTTCCTTTCTCTGGGCACGGCATCTCTGAAAAAAAGGAAGCAGCCCAGGTCAGGGACTTATAGATAAAATCCCCATCTCCCTGGGACAGAGCACCTGGGGAAGGGGGTGGCTGTGGGCACAGCTTCAGCAGACTTAAATGTCCCTGCCTGACCGCTCTGAAGAGAGCAGTGGACCTCCCAGCACAATGTTCAAGCCCTGCTAAGGGTCAGACTGCTTCCTCAAGTGGGTCCCTGACCCCCATGTATCCTGACTGGGAGATTCCTCCCAGTAGGGGCCGGCAGACACCTCATACAGGAGAGCTCTGGTTGGCATCTGGCAGGTGCCCCTCTGGGACGAAGCTTCCAGAGGAAAGAAGAAACAGCAATCTTTGCTGTTCTGCAGCCTCCCCTGGTAACACCCAGGCAAATAGGGTGGGGGTGGACCTCCAGAAAACTCCAGCAGACTGGCAACAGAGGGGCCTGACTGTCAGAAGGAAAACTAACAAACAGAAAGAAATAGCACCTCCACTCAAAGACCGCATCCGAAGGTCACCTACATCAAAGACCAGAGGTAGATAAATCCACAAAGATGGGGAGAAACCAGCGCAAAAAGGTTGAAAACTCCCAAAACCTGAACACCTCTTCTCCTCCAAAGGATCACAACTCCTCGCCAGCAAGGGAACAAAACTGGACGGAGAATAAGTTTGACAAATTGACAGACATAGGCTTCATAATAACAGACTGCTCCGAGCTAAAGGAACATATTCTAACCCAATGCAAGGAAGCTAAGAACCTTTAAAAAAGGTTAGACGAATTGCTAACTAGAATAACCAGGGTAGAGAAGAACGTAAATGACCTGCTAGAGCTGAAAAACACAGCACGAGAACTTCGTGAAGCATACACAAGTATCAGTAGCCGAATCGATGAAGCAGAAGAAAGGATATCAGTGATTGAAGATCAACTTAATGAAATAGAGAAGACAAGATTAGGGAAAAAAGGATTAAAAGGAACAAACAAAGCCTCCAGGAAATACAGGACTATGTGAAAAGACTAAATCTACATTTGACTGGTGTACCTGAAAGTGACGAGGAGAATGGAACCAAGTTGGAAAACACTCTTCAGGATATTATCCAGGAGAACTTCCCCAACCTAGTAAGACAGGCCAACATTCAAATTCAGGAAATATGGAGAATACCACAAAGATACTCCTTGAGAAGAGCAACCCGAGGGCACATAATCGTGAAATTTTCCAAGTTGAAATGAAGGAAAAAAATATTAAGGGCAGCCAGAGAGAAAGGTCAGTTTACCCACAAAGGGAAGCCCATGAGACCAACAGCAGCTCTCTCTGCAGAAACCCTACAAGCCAGAAGAGGATAGGGGCCAATATTCAACATTCTTAAAGAAAAGAATTTTCAGCCCCAAATTTCATATCCAGCCAAACTAAGTCTCATAAGCGAAAGAGAAATAAAATCCTTTATAGACAAGCAAATGCTGAGAGATTTTGTCGCCACCAGGCCTGCCTTACAAGAGCTCCTGAAGGAAGCACTAAAAATGGAAAGGAACAACTGGTACAAGCTACTGCAAAACATACCAAACTGTAAAGAACATCAACACTATAAAGAAACTGCTTCAACTAATGGGCACAGTACCCAGCTAGCATCATAATGACAGGATCAAATTCACACATAACAGTATTAACCTAAATGTAGGCTAAATGCCCCAGTAAGAGGACACAGACAGGCAAATTGGATAAAGAGTTAGACCCATCAGTGTGCTGTATTCAGGAGACCCACCTCAGGTGCAAAGACACACATAGGCTCAAAATAAAGAGATGCAGGAATATTTACCAAGCAAATGGAAACCAAAAAGAAAAAAAAAGCAGGAGTTGCATTCATAGTCACTGATAAAATAGACTTTAAACCAACAAAGATCAAAACAGACAAAGAAGGCCATTACATAATGGTATAAGGATCAATGCAGTAAGAAGAGTTAACTCTCCTAAATATATATGCATCCAACACAGGAGCACCCAGATTCATAAAGCAAATCCTTAGCAATGTACAAAGAGACTTAGACTCCCACACAATAATAGTGGGAGACTTTAACACCCCATTGTCAATATTAAGACAGATCAATGAGACGGAAAATTAACAAGGATATTCAGGACTTGAACTCAGCTTTGGACCGAGTGGACCTAATAGACATCTACAGAACTTTCTACTGCAAATCAATGGAGTATACATTCTTCTCAGCACACTTATTCTAAAATTGACCACATAATTGGAAGTAAAACGCTCCTCAGCAAATGTGAAAGAATGGAAATCATAACAGTCTCTCAGACCACAGTGCAATCAAATTAGAACTCAGGATTTAGAAACTCACTCAAAACCATACAACTACGTGGAAACTGAACAATGTGCTCCTAAATGATTACTGGGTAAATAACGAAATTAGGCAGAAATAAAGATGTTCTTTGAAACCAATGAGAATGAAGAAACAATGTACCAGAATCTCTGGGATACATTTAAAGCAGTGTGTAGATGGAAATTTATAGCACTAAATGGCCACAAGAGAAAGGAGGAAAGAGCTAAAATTGACATCCTAACATCAAAATTAAAAGAACTAGAGAAGCAACAGCAAACAAATTCAAAATTTAGCAGAAGACAATAAATAACTAAGATCAGAGCAAAACTGAGGGAGATAGAGACATGAAAAACTCTTTAAAAAAATCCCTGAATTCAGGAGGTGGTTTGTTGAAAAGATCAACAAAATAGGTAGACTGCTAGCCAGACTAAAAAAGAAGAAAGGAGAGAAGACTCAATTAGACACAATAAAAGTGATATAGGGGATATCAACCCTGATCCCACAGAAATACAAACTACCATCAGAGAATACTATAATCACCTCTACGCAAAAAAATAGAAAATTTAGAAGAAATGGATAAATTCCTGGACACATACACCCTCCCAAGGCTAAACCAGGAAGGAGTTGAATCCCTGAATAAACCAATAACAAGTTCTGCTCAATTTGTTCGAGGGATCAAGCTGGCTTTATCCCTGGGATACAAGGTTGGTTCAACATATACAAATCAATAAATGCAATCCGTCATATAAGCAGAACCAGTTACAAAAACCATGTGATTACCTCAATAGATACAGAAAAGGCCTTTGACAAAAATCAGCACCCCTTCATGGTAAAACTCTGAATAAACTGGATATCCATGGATTGTATCTCAAAATAATAAGAGCTATTTATGACAAACCCACAGCCAATATCATACTGACCAGGCAAAACTGGAAGCATTCCCTTTGAAAACTGGCACGAGACAAGGATGCCCTCTCTCACCACTCTTATTCAACATATTGTTGGAAGTTCTGGTCAGGGCAATCAGGCAAGAGAAATAAATAAAGGGTATTCAAATAGGAAGAGAGGAAGTCAAATTGTTTCTGTTTGCAGATGACATGATTGTGTATTTAGAAAACTCCATCATCTCAGCCCAAAATCTCCTTAAGCTGATAAGCAACTTCAGCAAAGTCTCAGGATACAAAATCAGTGCACAGAAATCATAAGTATTCCTATACATCAGTAACAGAGAGCAGTTCATGAGTGAACTCCCATTCCCAGTTGCTACTAAGAGAATAAAATACCTAGGAATACAACTTACAAGCGATGTGAAGGACCTCTTCAAGGAGAACTATAAACCACTTCTCAAGGAAATAGAAGAGGACACAAACAAATGGAAAAACATTCCATGTTCATGGATAGGAAGAATCAATGTTGTGAAAATGGCCGTACTGCCCAAAGTAATTTATGCATTCAATGCTATTCGCATCAAGCTACCACTGACTTTCTGCACAAAATTGGAAGAAACTACTTAAAATTATGGGGAGAACCCGCCCCCAATATTTCACGTAGGTTCTTTCTATTTTCCATAAGTGTCAGCTGGCTGAGAAATAAAGAGCGACAGTACAGAGAGAGGAATTTTATGGCTGGGCCACCAGGGTAACATCATATATCAGTAGGACCGTGATGCCCACCTGAGTCTCAGACCAGCAAGTTTTTATTAAGGGTTTCAAAAGGGGAGGGAGTGTAAGAACAGGGAGTAGGTACAAAGATCACATGCTCTAAAAGACAAAGAGCAGAACTACTAGTAAGGGTCTAACACAGATCACATGCTTCTGAGGAAACAGGACAAAGGGCAAAAGTAGAACTACTGATAAGGGTCCAACAAAGATCACAAGGCAAAGGGCAAAAGCAAAACCATAAGAGTCTATGTTCAGCAGTGCATGTATTGTCTTGATAAACATCTTAAACAACAGAAAACAGGGTTTGAGAGCAGAGAACCAGTCTGAACACAAATTTACCAGGGTGGAGTTTCCCAACCCTAGTAAGCCTGAGGGTACTGCAGGAGACCAGGGCGTATCTCAGTCCTTACCTCAACCACATAAGGCAGACATTCCCAGAGCAGCCATTTATAGACCTCCCCCAGGAATGCATTCCTTTCCCAGGGTATTAATATTAATATTCCTTGCTAGGAAAAGAATTTGGCAATATCTCTCATACTTGCACATCCGTTTATAGGCTCTCTGTAAGAAGAAAAATATGGCTCTTTTTGCCCGACCACGCAGGCAGTCAGACCTTATGGTTGTCTTCCTTTGTTCCCTGAAAATCGCTGTTATTCTGTTCTTTTTCAAGGTGCACTGATTTTGTATTGTTCAAACACACGTTTTACAATCAATTTGTACAGTTAACACAGTTATCACAGTGGTCCTGAGGTGACATACATCCTCAGAATATGAAGATAACAGGATTAAGAGATTAAAGACAGGCATAAGAAATTATAAAAGTATTATTTGGGAACTGATAAACGTCCATGAAATCTTCACAATTTATGTTCTCTGCTAGAGCTCCAGCCGGTACCTCCATTCAGGGTCCCTGACTTCCCGCAACATAAAACTTTATATGGAACCAAAAAAGATCCCACATAGCTAAGACAGTCGTGGGCAAGAAGAACAAATCTGGAAGCATCACGCTACCTGACTTCAAAGTATACCACAAGACTACAGTAACCAAAACAGTATGTTACTGGTACCAAGACAGAGATATGGACGAATGGAACAGAACAGAGGCCTCAGAAATAACACCAAGCATCTACAGCCATCTGATCTTTGACAAACTTGACACAAGCAATGGGGAAAAGATTCCCTATTGAATAAATGTTGGGAAAACTGGCTAGCCATATGCAGAAAACTGAAACTGGACCCCTTCTTTACACCTATATAAAAAATCAACTCAAGATGGGTCAGGGACTTAACTGTAAGACCTAGGACCATAAAAATCCTAGAAGAAAACCAGGGCAATACTATTCATTCAGGATGTAGGCATGGGCAGAGACTTCATGACCAAAACACCAAAAGCAACGGCAACAAAAGCCAAAATTTACAAATGGGTTCTAAGTAAATTAAAGAGCTTCTGCACAGCAAAAGAAACTATCATCAGAGTGAACAGGCAACCTACAGAATGGGAAAAAATTTTTGCAGTCTACTCATCTGACAAAGGGCTAATACTCAGAATCTACAAAGAACTTAAACAAATTTACAAGAAAAAAAACCCCATATAAAAATGGGCAAAAGATATGAACAGACACTTCTCAAAAGAAGATGTTTATGCAGCCAACAGACGTGAAAAAATGCTCATCATCACTGGTCATTAGAGAAATGCAAATCAAAACCACAACGAGATACCATCTCACACCAGTTAGAATGGCAGTCATTAGAAAGTCAGGAAACAACAGGTGCTGGAGAGGATGTGGAGAAATAGGAACACTTTTACACTGTTGGTGGGAGTGTAAATCAGTTCGACCATTGTGGAAGACAGTGTGGCAATTCCTCAAGGATATAGAACCAGAAATACCATCTAACCCAGCAATCCCATTACTGGGTATATACCCAAAGGATTATAAATCATTCTGCTATAAAGACACATGCAGACGTATGTTTATTGTGGCACTATTCACAATGACAAAGACTTGGAACCAACCCAAATGTCCTTCAATAATAGACTGGATAAAGAAAATGTGCATATACACCGTGGAATACTATGCAGCCACAAAGAAGGATGAGTTCATGTTCTCTGCAGGGACATAAAGCTGGAAACCATCATTCTCAACAAACTATCACAAGAATAGAAAACCAAACACAGCATGTTCTCACTCATAAGTGGGAGTTGGACAGTGAGAACACATGGACGTAGGGAGGGGAACATCACACACCGGGGCATGTCAGTGGGTGAAGGGCTAGGGGAGGGATAACATTAGGAGAAATACCTAATGTAGGTGATGGGTTGTTGGGTGCAGCAAACCACCATGGCATGTGTATACCTATGTAACAGAACTGCACGTTCTGCACATGTACCCCAGAACTTAGTTTATTAATAAAAAAATTCCTCTGAATTTTCTTTTACTTACCTGCCCTGTTTCCCGCCCCTTAATCCTACCCAGAAAGGGGTTGGGGACAGCACCAGATTGGTGTGGGTTACCTGTTCAAGGAACATCTCTATTAAAAATTTCTGAGACCAGTTTTTGTCCTTTTCAAGAGTGGGAGGGTGATGTAAGAAAGAGACTTTTTCTTATGGGATCCGATTGTCCCCCAAACAGCACTCCTGCTCTAACTAACATGATTTTGATTGTCTTTCACAAAATCTAACTAAAGAGGGTGCGTGTGTGTGTGTGTGTGTGTGTGTGTGTGTGTGTGTCAGTGGGAGTGTCTTGCGTTTTTCTGTGTTTTGTGATTCATTACTTTTTGAAGTTATTTGGACAAAGGTTGTTAAGAATTGCTTGAAAATGCATCCCACTGACACATTCTTGTTTCCTCATTGCTGATGGGAAACCTTTTGCTCCTCCTGTTGTACTCATTGCTCCTGCTCATGTGTATCAGGGGGACTTCTCACGGTTCATACAGCAGCACTGTTTTGAGACGTCAGCTGCCAGCCCTTACTGTTACAACATGCATGTCACATAGCACCCCGTTTTTCAAAATTATTTTTGTTGGCTTGTGATTATCCTCATAAAAGGTGCATAATTGGAAGCCTCACAGCTGTAGCTTTCTGTTTATAGCCACTGAGTAGGTACAGTTAAGCTGACTGCATTTTACATGTTGTGAGCCAGGGCCAGGGAATGGAGAGATTCAGGCTGTCTCTAAGACAGAGCTGCGGGGAGAAGCTGTACAGGACCTACTAGAAGGTAAGCATTCAGGCTTAGATAGACAGTTGAAGAATTTGTTCAAGATGTACTATTTTGTACATTCATTTTGACTTTGTTAAACTTAAAATATCCTTTGGAAATGAAACTTTACTAGATTTAGTTAGATATATGAGTGAATACAAATTCATACACAAATACAAATATGTGAGTGAATACAAATTCATATAATATAGTTGACTCTTGAACACTATGGGTTTGAACTGTATGGGTCCACTTCCATGTGGATTTTCTTCCGCCTCGGCCACCCCTGATAACTCAAGACCAACCCTCTTCTTCCTTCTCCTCCTCAGCCTGCTCAGTGTGCAGGCAATGAGGATGAAGAACTTTATGATGATCTACTTCCATTTAATGAATAGTGAATATGATTTCCTAATAATATTTTCTCTAGCTTACTGTATTGTAAGAATACAATATATAATACATGTAACATACAAAATATGTTTCAATCAGCTGTTTGTGCTTTCTGTAAGGCTTCCAGTCAATAGTAGGCTAGTAGTAGCTAAGTTTTAGGGAAGTGAAAAGTTGTACATGGATTTTCCACTTCCAGAGGTGGTTGCTGACCCAACCCCTGTGTTGTTTAAGGGCCAACTAAAATCCTTTTTTTCCTCACAAATGGGTAGTTTAAATTAGGATTAGACTTATAATAAAAACTCTTCACTAGTTTTTACTTGGGTATTTATGTGTATACATACTTTTTAGGCAGTCGTTTTAAAAATATAACCCAATACAATTTGGAAAATAAAGAAAATTTAATATAATCATGTTCTTCCCTGGCATACACATTTTGACCTTGTGATGAATGTTCATAGTTTTTGTATGTTTGTTTAAAGAATAATAGTTACAATCATGTTTCACATGTAATTTTATAATCCACTTAAGAATCATGCCTTATTTTTTAATGCAGTTTATTATAATCATTTTTCCTTATTGCTTCGAAGACTTTTGCAAATCCAAATCATCTTTTCAAGTGACCTTAAAATGTTTGAAAAAGTGCCTATATCTAAATTTTCTTAATTCCCATGTTGGTTTTTCCTTGTTTTTGCTTATTATATGTATTACTAAGATGACATCTTTGTGGCAATAGGTTTTCTTCTTTCTCTTCTTGCTTGGATTATATTTTTAAGACCTAGACTCCTAGAAATAGAATTACTGGGTCAAGTACATGGAAACTATAATTCTTTATATAAACCAAGTTATTCTTCAAAATGGGTGCGTGAATTTACACTCCTGCTGTTGTACAAACACTACATCATTACTAGTGCTTATGATATTACTGAATCTCAGTGTTATAATTATATAAATTATACAATCTTCAACTGAGGTAAAATCTTAAAAAAAAGTTACCTGGGAAAATACACCATTTAAAAAAGGATGGATTCAAGGGTTGTATCTTGAATCGAAGATCAATAACTTATTTTCAAATCTTTCTTGAATTAATCTAACCAGATTTAGCAAAATTAGAAAGATATTCTAGAGAATGTTTGCATTGTATATTTCAGGATAGGTGTCTCAGCCATGAAGATCCAGAACTTGATAAAGCATTGCCAACTGTTAGAATCAACTTTTATTACCTTTTTAGAAGGACTTGAATATTTTGAGACTGGTGAATAAACAAGGCCTGAAACGTTTAACTTTCTTGAATTTAAGAAGAAAAATGAGTTTAAGCTTTCCAAAGTAAACAGAGTAGGAAAAGCAGCTGAGAAGATAGAACTGTTCAAGATAATAAATACGTATAGGACCACTATGCAATTGTAGCAGATTCATTTTAATTGAGATAGAATTTGACTCCTTAACCAACGTTACAATTCTGGGAATAAGAATAAAGCTATGGCTTAGAGTATGACCACCGTGTTTGCATCATAAATATGCACACATATTTTTTGAAAGGAAATCGAGGTAACATTATGTTATAACTTTTATCCTAGGCCAAAGACTATTACCTAAAAATTACTCTTCGAGCATTGTTTGAAATGAAAACCACATTTAAAGGTGGTTTGCTGCCTACTGATGAAAAACAAATTCATGTTCACAAACCAAGGACTTTAACGGAATAAATTATAATCAGATGTTAGATTTAGACCAGCTTTAACAAAAACAAATGATTCTTTTTAGAGATGAAAATTGATGGCTTAGCCCTCAAAACATCTATCTTTTTTCAAACTAAATGTCTTGAGAGAAGGGGATCTGCTTAATTTCATAAAGTAGGTGTGTGATTTATCAGCAGCAAATTGCTGAGTTTAAGAAACAAGAACTCCCCTTACTCCCCTAAATGTTTCCCTAGGCTTTCTAAATGAGAATGCTTTGATTTGTAGTAACTTGATTATGCAAAACTATATTTTACAGAAGGTTAAAACAGGACCCTTTGGGATCATAGACCAGATCCCTTCTGAATGATGACCATTGCTGCCTTTGTTTGCATGTCCACACTTACTCCATAAACCTCTAGATTATAGACTTGGTCTTCTTGAGTAAAGAAAATCCTCCAGTTCTGCTGGACACCTGCTGATTTACTTTAGCACTTCAGGCCTCTCTTAATGAGATGCAGTATGAGGCAGTCTTAGGGCTCAAAAGGCATTTAATAGATCAAGTTTAGGATATTTTAATGTTAAAATGTCTATCAGTGACTGCTTCTACCATCCTTCATTTCACTTTGAAAAACAGCTCTTTTAGGTTGTAATGAATTGTGCTAAACATTGAGAGCAAATTTGAACATCTTACCCACCTCAGAGTAATTAAAAGAGAGAATTGTTTCCTCACATTTCTCTGTAATCCTGGTGTTAAGGTAAATATGGGATAGATGGTAATGGGCACAACTAGTTAGGGTTTATAGGAGGCCAACATGACTGAGAGTTTGGAAATAAAAAGTATTGATTTCACCATGTGATTCCAGTGGTGTCACAATGCTTGAGACTTACCTGTGTGTAAAATTTACCTGGGATGCTTGCAAAAATGCAGATTCCTGGGATCCCACAAAGATTAAAATTCAGTGAGATTTGTGGGTGGGGCACAAGAATTTGATTTTTCTCATGAGCACCCCTCTCCCTCTGTGTATCTTAAAGTAAGTTGGTATGCCATCAGTCTACTGTAGAGCATGATAGTTGATACACTTGAGTTAGTCAGTGTGTCCAATGAAAAAATATATGTTTTGTGGTATAGTTAAATGTATTAGCAAGTTAAAAGATGGAAGGATCATGCAGATTAATTATCCATTTGGTAGTTCACAGGTTAATTTTGTGGGAAGGGTGAAATTGTATAGAATGTACATTGACGGAGGTGGAATTTTACTTGTAGTGAAAATGCCAATGTTCCATAATAGTTATTATCAGGAGTGGGAGGCTAAAACATTCTGTTGGTACAATTTCTAAAATCATAAAGGAAGTCAATAGAAAAGTGGGCAACTAGTTACTCATTTGGTACTTAAGTAATTACTTAATAAGTAATTTAATACTTAATAGGTAATTAAGTATTTAATAAGTATTGCCAGTATTAGGCCTGTGGAGTTTTTCATAATGGTCTTCAAATAAGTTCAGATCTATATTTCTTTCATATGCAAGGGGGTCCCTCTTATTTTGAATGCTGTGGGTATCATCTACTCACTGCCTTTCCATCTGTTTGGCCTTTGGTTGCTTCTGCTTTCTGACTAATTCTGCACTGCCAAGAAGACTTCAAAGCAGTAGGGCCCTCCAGATTGTTGTCACGTGGATGGTTCACTTAATTATTGTCTGATATTCCTAGTATTGTGTGCCCAGTCCCACTGGGGAGAGGTGGGACAGTAAAACTCCTGAGCCTTGCTACAACTGTCCTGAGGGCCACAGTGATAAACTAATGTTGTTGTTTTATAGTCTGTTTGATATTTAGACTACTCAAATTTAACAATAATCTTTAAAAATAAAATGTAAATATAAATACTATATTAGATCATGAACAAAAAAAATTAAGCGGTCAGGTGCGGTGACTCACACCTGTAATCCCAGCACTTTGGGAGGCCAAGGCGGACAGATCATGAGGTCAGGAGATCGAGACCATCCTGCCTAACATGGTGAAACCCCATCTCTACTAAAAATACAAAAAAATTAGCCAGGTGTGGTGACAGGCGCCTGTAGTCCCAGCTACTCGGGAGGCTGAGGCTGGAGAATGGCGTGAACCCAGGAGGCAGAGCTTTTGCAGTGAGCCGAGATCACGCCACTGCACTCCAGCCTGGGCGACAGAGCAAGACTCTGTCTCAAAAATAAATAAATAAATAAGCAAAAGCATAATTTCCATCTTTACAAATCTTAAATGAATATTAGTTCATCCATGCTTTTATGTATTTAGAAAACATAGTTGGAATGGTGTCTTAGTCTGTTTGGGCTGCTATACAAGAATACCATATACTGGGTAGCTTATAAACAGAAATTTATTTCTCACAGTTCTGGAGACTGGGAAGTTCATGATCAAGGTGCTGGCTGATTTGGTGTCCTTTGAGGCCTGGCTTTCTGGTTCATAAATGGTCTTCTATTTGTGTTCTCATGTGGTGGAAGGCACGAGGGACCTGTTCTCTCTTATAAGGGTGCTAATTCCATTATGAGGGTACCCTCATGACCTAATGACTTCCCAAGGGCCCCACCTCCTAATAGCATCACCTTGGGAGTTAGCATTTCAACATACGACTTTGAAAGCAAAACATTTAGACCAGAGCAAATGGTCTAGGTGAGATTATAACAGTTGCCCTTTGTATTCTCTTTGCGGTGTGAGTGCTAAGCTAAAATAGCCTGGAATATTAAAACTTGTCATGTAATATATACGCATAGTTTAAAAATGAAATAGTTTAAAAAGGCTTATGATGAAAACACAGTACCCTTCCCCACAAAACATACTCTGTTCCCTAGATGTAGCTACGCTTTATTCCTTGAGCTGTTTCTTACTGCTTCTCTGTTTTCGAAATATATGTTTATTGCATTCTCCCAATTCATTACCTTTAGCCATTGTCTGTTGTATTCTTGTATGGTAGAAAGGATTTAGTTCTCTACTTTTTTCCTCCTCTGTTTTCCCAATAAAGTTTAATGACAAGTTTTAGTTTAATCAGTATTCAGTGCTTATGTTATATTTGTCCTTTGGTATCTATGGAGTATTTGTTCCAGGACCTCCTATGGATACCAAAACCTACTGATGCTCAAGGCCCTGATATAAAAATGGGATAATATTTGGATATAACCTATGCATATCGTATGTACACTTTAATCTCTAGATTACTTATAATACCTAATACAATATAAATGATATGTAAATAGTTCTTATACTATATTGTTTAGAGAATAATGACAAAAAAGGCTGTATTTGTTTAGTACAGACACAATTTTCATTTTCTTTTTTTTCTGTTGAATATTTTTGATCTACAATTGGTTGAATTCACAGACGTGGAACCCAGGGAATATGGAGAGCTGACTCTCTGTCATGTATGTTGTTGTTTCCTGACAAGCCAACGAATATACAAGTATTTCTTTTCCTTTTTTGTCAGAATTTTGTTTTTCCTGGAGTTGGTAATTGCCTTGTCCTTTTTTCCCCCCATTGGGTTTAATGTTTTTATGCCTATCAGAAATTCTTTCTACACTGTCTAATCCTCTCAGAACAATTTTCCACATGGTTAAGATTTCAGATAATCGGTTTTTTTTTTTTCCCCTGACAACTTTCCTCTTTGAAGTCTGTTGGCTTGCTTCATCCTTTACTGTTTGCCTTCTGGCCTGGCTTCACAGCTGTCATCATGGAATTTGCTCCCATCCTGGGAATTTCTCCTCACTCTTTTCTATATTTAAACCCCAGTTTCTTGTATAAGGGAAAGTTTCAGTTTCTTGGCTAACTTACTCAATTTGATACATACAATCCCTACTAATGTATGGAATCCAAGTAGTAGGGAGGTAATTTTTTTCCCCTTGCAACTTAGTGTGCCTGAAAATTTCACCATATTCTTCTACTGAATTGTGGGTTTAGCCAGGTAAAGAATTTTGGGTTGAAAATAATTTTTCCAGGTAATTTAAAGGTTTACTCATTGTCATATAGTATCTCACGGCTTGAATGAGAATTCTGACACTATTCTAATTGCCGGTGACTTGTTTTTGTCTCTCTGGAAGGTTTTAAGATATTTTTATTTCAAATGTGAAACTTCAGAAGGATATGCTTTGTGTATATTTTCTTTTATTCAGCTACAAATTGAATTAACTCTACTAATATGGAACCTTATGTTTTTTGGTTCTGGAAATTTTCTGGTATATTTCTTTGATTAAAAAACACATTTTATAGTCTGTTCTCTTTTTCTGGAAATTTGGTTAGTTGGACTTGGATTTTTTAAAAAGCTATTTCCTCCTTTATTTTATGTATGTCTTGTTCTTTCTGGGAGAATTTTTAAAAATGTTCCAAATCTTGGATAGGATTGTGATATTTTTGTTCTCTAAATGTTTCTCTTTTAAAACTGTCATGCTTCTGTTTTTTCTTTTGGGATAGGTGCATTACTTTTTCTTATCTTTCCAATATCAATTATAAGTTAAAAAATTATCCCATCCTCTATTCTCTTTCCCCATTTCCCAGCCTGTTCTTCCTCATCTGCTCCTCCTCCTTTATCCTCCTTCTCCTCCCTTCTCTTTCCCTTGCTCTCTCTCTCCTGTCCTTCTCGTCCCCCTTCCCCTTCTCCTCCTCCCCATTCTCTTACCCACTCTGTCCTCTTCCCCATCAGCCTCTCTCACTTTCTTCTCTTTATCATTTCCTCATCTCCTTCTCAATCCATTCCTTCTGTTATTTTGTTTTGCTTTTGCTTATATTTTGGAGTGAGGCAGTAAAACTCTTTCTGCTTTGGTGTGATTTGTTGGCTGGTGGTCCTCACCAGCAAGGGAATGACCTCATTTGCTGATACATTTCATAGCGAATAACTGCTACATGGCTGTCTTATGATAGTACAGTCCATAACAGGTAGAGCATTGCATCAGCTATGGACCTGAGTTGGAATATGATGCCCTAGAACTGGACATGTGGAGAACCCAGGAGCAATCTTGAACCCTGAGGAATTTCCTGGTTTTCATGGTAATGTATGGGACTTGAGTAAGTCTAAGTCACTGACACTGAAGCAGTGGCATAGATATGTACTATTTAGAAGATCATTTACTGAAGAAAGGACATTTCCTAAAAGAAACAATCTATGGGTATCGCTGGTATTATACTCCTAGTATTATACAACCCCTTTTTGGGTGTTCTGGGTCCTGGACACTAAATGTCTGTGTCACTCCCCCATTGTATAACAACCATAAAACTACTCCCCACCCCTCCCATCTCCACTGCCTCGAAACCACCTATTTGGGAACACCTGTCTGAGGAGTGGGACTTCCCCTGGTGAAGAAAGTATCTACTAGCTTGCGGGATTCTCTTTCCCTTTCACCATCACTGGAGAGCTCCCCTTCCTCCCCTGGCCTGTACCATCTGGCTCCTAGGCACAGGTGCTATTTCAAGTGCTCTGAGGCATTGAAAAAAGAAAACGAAGTTTTGGAATCAGACATTCATGAGTATTCACAGCATTCTCTCTGCCCAGAATTCCCTTTTACCATGTCTTCATGTCTAAATTCTACGTTAAATAATCAGTTCAAAAGTCTCTACAGTAGTTATTCTTTGAATTCCTGTACTTAATCATCTGTGACTCTTCTGTAATGTTTTAGTCTTGTCGTTTTTATTACACGACTGTAAGTCCTTAGAGGTCAAAGTGGAAGGCTTCCATATTAAATGCTTACAGGGTGCTGCTTTGCATGTTTCAGGGGTAAAACAGAACTTGAGGGAGACTGAAGAATTTGCCCAGAGTTATGCCACTAGTAAATGGCAAACCTAGATTTGAACCTAGACTTTTTTGACTCCGTGAGTTTTATCTCCTCTCTCTGTGCCCTGTTGCAAAATAAGTTTTGAATAAATAAAATAGTGAGTATTTTAGCATAAAGATGAATAAGCAGCCCTGATGAAAGCAGGCATGTCTTTTCTTTGCTCTCCGTCAGCCTCCAGTTTTGGTGGAGAAAATAGCAAAACAGACTGCCTTGTCATGGATTTCTGCATATAACCTGAACTTTAAACATGCCTGGAACACATTTGGTTCTGATTTAAAACAAGTTGGCTTGCCCCATTGCCATGTTATTACAAATACAAAAGAAATATAAACTTCATTCCATTAAATAACCATCCACATAAACTCTTAAATAGTTTCATGGCTTTGGGCTGGGCCAAAGCTGGATATTAAGGAAATGATTATTAATGTTACATATTTTATTCAAACTGGTCTAATTTTTTTAACCTTCCCACCATCCCTAAAAGTGCCAGTCAACCTTTTCCTTCCTTCTGCAAAATGTTCCCAGGAGGTTAAAACAGATAGAACTTTGATATCAAGCTGCTGACTCTTACTATTTGGAAATATTCTTTGTTTTCAGTTCCTCATAGCCTCTAGCTGTGTGCTCTACTTGAAACTTTTCAATCCCCCTTGGATAACAGCAAAGTTAGTTATCATTCCCTGTAGCGGTGCTGTACAATGGAAATATGTGAACCACAAATATAATTTTATGTTTTATTGCCACATTAAGAAGAGTGAAACAAAACAGGTAAGATTAGTCTTGTAATATTTATTTGTCTAGCCCAATATATAGAAATAATATCATTTCAACATATAATCAAAACATTATTGAGAATTGTACATTCTTTTTTTACTACATTTTCAAAATCCTGTTTGCATTTTATACCACAGCATATGTGAATTCAGACTAGCCACACTTTCAGTGTTCATGAGGCACACGTGGCCAGTGGCTGTCGCACTGGATGGCGTAGTTCTACAGGAAGATCAGCATAATCTCACAGTGGTGTATTAGGTATTCCTAATTCCATTAAACTGTGAACATTGTTTAGATTTTGGTAAAGAGTTAGGGTTGTTTTCCTAAAAGAAATTGAAATTATGTAAATACCTAAAGTCTTCAAATAGTGTTATGACCTCAGGCCAGACTAAACGATGCTTCAGGGATTGCTTATATAAGAAGAAATAGCGTCTGAAAGCGAGGCATTTGACATGACCAACATTTCTGTTAATCATTGGACTGAAATTCCATTGACATATGTTTGGGTCATCAGTCCACCAGGAAGTCTTCATTGTCAGGCCAATAAATTTGAAGTTTGAATAAACCCTTAGCAAAAGTTACCGAAAGAATTCAAGTTAAAAGTTGCTTAAAGCAGTGAGTAGTGTAGTTGTTCTCAGATTTTTGGGAATATATGTTTCCCTACATTTGATAGCAACAGATGCTTTCTGAAACTAAAATCCCCTAGGTGAGAGAATGCTGGCCTTTGCTTGCTTTCTGTTGTGCCTTGAGTGTGGCAAGGCCAACACTGTCTTAGATTGTTCCCGGCATTGGAATATTGGCAGGAAAAAGATTTGACATATGAAAAAACTGCAATCCACATTTTGAGAAGTGTGTATAATCTGCAGAGTCTTATGGAGCAGTAGTGGTCCCCGCTGTTAGGTGGATTAGGAATCCTCCCCCTAACCTCCATCATAATCTAATTCTTATTCTGTTAAAATATGTTGTGGGAAATGAAATTTTAAAACACAGACTCAAAGGATGTCTTGGATAGTTCAATTATTGGACCATCCTCTTGTCCCAAATTGCCATGGATAATCTCTCTCTCTTTTTTGTTTTTATTCTGAGCCATAGAGCCCTTTTATAATGGGGTAAGTTTCTGTTTTATTTCATGTTTCATTTGATGTGACCTTTCAGCGAAAGTGGGGTTTGTTTTTAAACAGCCTAGGATTGGAAATGTATGTATATACATTTTTCTTTTTGTGGTTCACACATTTTGAAGGGTGTCTATTTCTGTCTTCTTTGGCTAGCTATTGAGTTTGGCTATAACTCACAGAGGTTTTCCAAATATTAAATTTTTTACTATTTTCAGCTGCGAAGATTCTACTATAGGCCTAAATGATTAAAACTTCTCCACTGAGAGCTGCACAAAATCAGTGTTTCATTCTAGAAAGTACTAGGTTGGTTAAAGCCTAAGATCTATACCTGGTATGATGTTACTGATTGTCTGTTATCTATCTCTGATATTGCATTACTCATTGTGTCTCCTTAGCAGTTTGTATCTACATTTGATTTTCGTACTTTTGCCAATGATTGCCGTATACACTGTGGGCTGAAAATAATGCTGTGACAGACCAGTAATGGTGAAACTTTGGTTCATTCTCAAATAGGAAGGAAGACTTAAAAATAATTTTTACCTGAATTTTTTCTAATTATAAAGCAATTCAAGCCATTTAAAGGTATGTTGAAAAATACAAAGAAAAAATGATAAGCAGACCCAAGAATTCTACCACTCAAATAACAACTGTTATTAATATTTTGATATTTATCCTTTCAGTCTTTTTTCTGACATACTCACTACGTATCCATATATCTAAATACATGTTTGTTTATACTTGTGTCTGTATATGTACATGTACAGACTTTTATACAGAATTTAAGCCATTCTGTTTTTTTTGTTTTTGTGTTGTTTTTTTTTTTTTTTTTTTTTTTTTGAGACAGAATCTCACACTGTTGCCCAGGCTGGAGTACAGTGTCATGATTTTGGCTCACTGCAACCTCCATCTCCCAGGTTCAAGAGATTCTCCTGTCTCAGCCTCCCAAGTAGCTGGGATTACAGACATGCACCACCACTCCCAGATAATTTTTTTTTTTTTTCTATTTTTAGTAGAGACGGGATTTCACCATATTGCCTAGGCTGGTCTCAAACTCCTGACCTCAGGTGATCCTCCCACCTCGGCCCCCAAAGTGCTGGGACTGCAGGTGTGAGCCACTGTGCCCAGCCTGTACGTTCTGTTTTATACTTTAAAAAACCAAGTTAAGGTTGCATTTTTGACCATGGGAATTTAACTGCAAAATAAAACAATATTTAAGAAAAAATACTAAAAATGAAGAAGAAAGGCATCCTTAATCCAGCCACTGTTAAGAGAAAAATTATATTTATTTTTGTCTATTCTTGATTTTTCTCAACAGGCCTATTTATTTAACTTTTTCACAGGCCGGTGAATTTGAATTGTTCACAGTGAAGCCTGGTAATTAGGTGGAGAGTTAGGGGAAAGATAAGGTCTGAAAATTCTCACACTTATGAGATACAGCATTCAGATGACACTTTTCACTGTTGAAATTTAAAGTTAGAAGTGTTCTTCAGTTGGTTAGAGTGTTTCAATGATGACTATGATTTTAATTTTAATGATGACTATGATTTTAATTCAGAAGTGGAAGAAACTTTAAGAATAAACTTAACGACTACTCTTTTCTCAGTTGGCTCTTAGAGCTTTGCATGCCAGTCCAAAGTGCAAGGTATAATTCATGAACATAAAAAATTTCTCTGGGAATATCTAGAAAATGCATCTTCGACATCTTTTGTGCTGATTCCTTTTTCAGTTGAATTTGCTGGGTTGTCAGGGAAACAGTTGACATACAGTTTTCTGGAAGCAGTTAATATACAGAATAAAGTATACGGCATAGCTCTTTTAGCATATGGATTAAATTGATACAATAAGGGAATGTTTTAAATTTTGAGTAGAATATTTGTGTACAAGAATCAGGCCACCTGATTTTTTTATCTTTCAAGTGACCTAAAGGCACAGCAGCCCTCTTAGTTGCAAATGTGTTGAGTTGTGTTAAAAAAAAAAGATGGAGAGGAATGCCCTGATTCTTAATGGATTTGAAGAATTATATCTCAATTATTTTTATAATTTGAACTTGGTTTTTTCTTGCCAAATTCCAAAGGGGAAGAAACCCCATTGTTTATCAAGGTAATGTTTAAAGATGTTTCATACTGTATTATAAATGTGAAGAACATAGTCTTTGTGTTTTTAGAGTTGGCTACACAAAGCATCAGATGTTATAAGAGAAAAGCATTTCAAAATGAAAAGGATATTTAAACAGAAGTTTCCATGTGCCCCAGGAAGAATTTAAAGTCAAACTCCCCCCTCCCATTTAATTCAGTCATTAACTGGACTTGCTGTGTAGTTTGGGGGGATTGTAATAGTTTACACCTGTTTCAACTTTTGCTGTTTTTATTGGCAGTGGCTTTTGCCATCCCGTATTTCTTGTGAAGCAAAAATATGAAATAAAATATGGCAAAGCATTGGAGAAATTATAATAAACATAAAAAATGGATTGTTCAGCTTAAAGTATGAAATGCTTTACCTGCACATTCAGCCAGCCACGTTTCAGTAGTATTGAAGTAATTTATTCCTGGAGTTCTATGTCATGAAAATAAAGACAATTGCTTTCATTGGCAGGAATAATCCAGGGTTTTTACATTCGAGTGAATAAACTTTGGAACATCAGGCAGAAGTTATATTGTAAAGACAGTTTAAGAAAAACCTGCTAAATCATTATATGTGTGCTCATGTTACTGTGGAATAAAAAAGATGAGGGAGTATCAGTGTCTAAGATTGCAAAGACTCAATAGAAGTATTTTAGCACAGAGTGTAATCAGACTTCAAAGGTCAAGCAATACCATGGCATAAAGTATGGTTTGGCTCATTTCACAGGCACCATTTTGCCCTCCAAATATAATGAAAAGGAAATGATTTGAGTCAAGATATATCATATCTCATATATATTTTTTTCTTCTAATCCAACTCTCTAATGGTCTCCCTATAAGTGCCCTTTGTTCTTCAGGTCTAACAGTAGCTGTCCAGCTTCAGTGTTGGGTTAGGAGTGAAATGATTCACTTTTTAGTGCATTGTCTAGAATGAGAATAGCTAAATTAAATTGATAATAAGTTTAATTTAGGTAGAATTGTGACTGTGAAAAACCCTCTGGGAAAGTTGCTAGGAGAACTGAATTTTAACTTTGGCTTAATCTCACCAGTTAGGTTGCTTTGAATATTGTACAGGTCAGGGTTGTAATTTGAATGAGGGTATGGCCTTGCCTATTTTGATTCATTAGCATTGAACCTAAGTGGTAAGTATTTGCGGAATGAAAGTGTCAGCTTTTCTGGGTCTGTAAAATGAGCATTTTATTTTATTTATCTTATTTTTTTTTTAAATGAGCATTTTAAATGCCTAATTTTATATTGAGAAAAATGTTCTTCAGTGATACCCTTTTCCCCAATCTCTCACTTCTTGGAAAGACTTTATATTTTGATACTGATGAATGTAAACTAAGTGGGAGAATTAGACTCTCAAATTTGGGCTCAGAAGAATCCGTGTTTGGGGGAAGAGAAGACTTTTAGTGAATTGTCACTCTTTTAATAGGCTCTTGTGGCCTTTGATAGCTTTATCTGCTTGGCGTCAGTGAAAGTCCTTCAGGTGACCTGGCATCCTGGGAATGAAATGAGGATGCTTCTTCCTAGGAAGTGCTAATGATTGGGACTCAACACCATTTGCACCTGAGACCATGATCTAACCAACAGCTCATCAGGGTCTTTTACCAAGGTATTTATGGGCTTGGGAAATGGATACATCAGAATTGAGGTAAAATCAGGCTCAGATTTAGAATTTCTTGCACACAAACACTTGGAGTAAAAAAAGTCCAAAGATTTTTGGTGCCAGTGAATGTAATTTGCCATTTCTGGCTCCTTGCCTGCTGTTTTCCCTCAAATCATAAACTTGCTAAAGGTGCAGGTTTCTGGTTAAATTTTAGTGATTTTCCCCCCTGGAACAGAGTTAATAGTAGTTTAGGTCTAACTTAGGAAATTTTCCCCTTTTTATTCTTCTGGAGGTTGAAGGGCCATTCTGTGAAGGCTGTTTAGTGTTTTGATGGACTTGGAATGAAGGGGCATGACAAAGTGTGATATAATGAGTTTGTCTTGAGCAAAATAAGTCTCCTCAACGAAGTTTCTGTAATAAATATAGTTGTATAATGAAATTTCAAAAGATGACTTTTAAGTTGTGCAGGAATTTCGTGTAGTAAAAGGGGTGATTATCTACTTTGCTTGATAGACCTTTGAAAATATCTGATTCTAAAAATTTCTTTTCACAGAAGTTTCCTGAATGCCACTAGATATTTTTTTGACTCTCCATGTCCTTATCTGTTACTTTTATTGCCATGTGAAAGTGGGTATCATTGAAGGTGGCTCTTTTAAAACTATTTTTAGCCTTAGACAAAGACAGCCAAGAATTGGCTAAGTGCCCCCCAAGACACTTGTCATTAGGTTTGGGCACTGACCTTTTATCTTGCCTGGGTGTTCCCTTTAGCTAGGGCCACCCACAGTTGCCAGTTTGCTTAGAAGTTTGTTCAACTTTACTTTTTATATTTTTATTGAGCTTTAATATTGGTATATTTTCAAGTTAGAGAATGAAAATCATTGTTTGCAGAGCAGACTATAGAGAATGTTTTTGTAGAAATGTGTGATTCGAACGGCCTATATCAGTGTGTAAGGAAAATGGATGTGCTGCGGTCAAGAATAAGCCAAGGCAGACATCCAGTTTAGCATGACTCAGCGAGTTTGGAGTGCAGGCGCACAACTCCACTCTTCATGTAACCACACCACATGAGGCACATTAGGTGGCCACCCACACGAGCTCGTGCTTTGCTCAGAGCCACTACTCTCCGTAAAAGGTATAATTACCCTGCTGACACTACGTGCAGCTTGTGCCCCAGTCAGCTTGTTCATGCCAAGAGAATAAAGCCATGTTGAAATCCGCTACAATTCCTCGAGTGTTCTTTCAGCTGCCTGCCACTCATCCGTCCACTCCTTGGTCCTCACCTTGGGCTGGAACATAACACTTGGCATGACACTTGGCATAGACGACAGGATACTGAGGAGAGTGAGACTTTGGTCCCCACTGATTTCAGGTTGGGCATGTGACTGCAACATGGGCTGTGGTGCCCAGTGGCAGCTGTACTGTTTAATGGGCTCTGGTAGAAACCTAGGTGGCTGTAGATTGGCCCTCCACGAGCATGGAAAAGGTGCTGAAGCAGCTGGAAGTGCAGAGCACTGAGAAGGAGTGAGCTTTTGCCGGCAGAGTTGGTTAGGCATTTTTGAATGCACTATGAAAAGTACACCCTCAGTTCCTGAGGGATACAGCAGAGGTAAGGGCCCTCCAGGTACAGGCTGGGTGCCTGGAGGCCTGGTTACACAGCTCAGAAAAAGATTTAGAAGCTGCCATAAATGGGGACCTTCAGGCACAGGCGGCGTGCCTGGAGGCCCGGCTACAGAGCTCGGAAAAGAATTAGAGGCTGCTGTGAATGCAGGCCTGGGGCTGTCGTCTCAGCCAGAGATCCCCACTCTGATACTGAGGAAGCTGTTGGTGGGACCGAGGAGTCTGCACCATAAAGAAGAGGAAGATGCCCTGCCTGCAGGGGTCCCCCGACTGGAGAAAAGGGGGCCCCAACAAGTGACATGCTCACAGATGTGGATTGATTTGATTTTGGCCAGGATTGACTGAGAGAAAATCGATAAGCAGCCAAATAAAGTACTCTTAACTTTGTGCAATTCCAGAAAATGCCCAAGTGGGAGAAGGACATTGCTGTACAACCTGGTCCCACCTGGGCACTTCAGCTCAAAGACTACATATGTGCTATAGCCAGCTGGGGGTGTAAAGCCTTTTCTCTATGATGAGGGAACTGACTGAGGTCTGAACTGGGGAAACACCGGATGACTGGAGGCCAGCGAGTGCTGGTGCTGGTAGACACCAGCACAGATACATTTTGGGCATGGATATTTCACATGGCTTGGCAGCCATGCCGTCTATCAGTGGGCTTGACAAAACTGAGACAGTACCACTATGTGGTGGACTTGGCCGATGAGTTCTTTTCCAGAGAGCCAGGAACAGTTTGCCTTCATGGGAGGGCAACAGTGGGCTTTCTCAGTGTTGCTGCAGGGCTATATGCATAGCCCCACCATATGTCATGGTCTTGTTAATGATACTATGTTAACTTCTGATTCTCTTGCAGATTTAGAAGTGACAACGTTCCCCTTGCCTAGATTTAAGATAGTGCGGCTGAGACTACCTTCCTGGCAGCTGAGTGGGCTATTCAGCAGGCACAAGCCCTATGGGTAGTTGACCAGGGGCACGTGTTTGAGCTAGATGTGCGTGTGACCACAGATAGTTTTGCCTGGGGCCTATAGTAGTGCATGGAGCACTTGAGAATGCCAGTAGGCTTTTGGTTCCAACTATGGAAAGGAGCTGAGCTCCAGTATTCACTGATAAGAGAAGCAGTTAGTAACTGCATATGCTGCCCTTCAGGCTCATGAGAGCATGGCAGGGTGGGCTACAGTCGTCGTGCGGATGACTTAGCTGATAGTGGGATGGATGCCTTCATGGATAATGACTACCCAGAATGGGCTAGCATAGACATCCACTTTAGCAAAGTGTGGTGCCTACTTGGAGCAGTGGAGTACATGGAGTACAAATCCCTTAGCAGCAGAGTTGCAAGAGGTCTTGGGACTTATAGTCCTAATGCAAGATAAGGCCATGGGGCCTGAGGCACCCCTCCATTCCTGATAGAGCATGGTATATGAATGGGTCTAGCTTGGGTGCTGCTATTGCCTGGACTGCTGTCACAGTTCACCCTAGTACTGACGCCATATGATTTGATACGAGGTGTGGACAAAGTAGCCAATGGGCTGAAATCAGGGCAGTGTGAGTGGTGATCACCACGGTGGTGACACCAACGGTAATCTGCAGCAATAGCTTGGTAGTTTATTGAGGCTTAGCCTTGTGATTAACTACCTAAAAGTAACAGAAGTGGCCAGTTAGTTGGTCACCGGCCCATATAGGGCCAAGCCATGTGATAAAACCTATGGGAGGAAGGATGACTTCCTCCGACCGGGTATAGGGATTAATGGTAACCTATTATTGCCTTCCCCAGTGCTCCTAAAGGCAGGGAAATAAAAGCTTGACTAAATGTATAAAGCAACATTGGTGTAATGTCACCATGAGGTGGTTGCCCACCATAACCTGGAGTTGTTGTTCATGTATTACTGCTGTGGCCTCTGGGTCCAGGGTTCCACCCTGTGGGCATATCTCCCCACTAGAAAAACTCTCTTTGCCTAGGGGGTGGAATGTAAGACCTATATGTTGGACCTGAGTGTCTGGGGCCTGTGTGCCTAGAGCCTATGTATAAGGCCTTGTGTCGGACCTGTGTGTCTGGGGCCTGGCTTGCATGCCCAGAGCCTATGTATGAGGCCTATGTGTTGGACCTGTGTGTCCAAGGCCTGTGTCTCCCTTGGCCTAGGGGGTGGAGTATAAGGAAAATGAATCTGCTGTGATCAAGTATAGGCCAAGGCAGACATCCGGTCTAGCGTGTGAGTCTGGAGTTTGGAGCGCACGTGCACAATTTCACTCATTACATAACCACAACACGTGGTGATCACCCATGTGAGCTCGTGCTTGGCTTGCAGCCACTATTGTCTGTAAAAGGTATAATTACCCTGCTAACGCTGTACATATGACTTGCGCCTGGGTTGACTCGCGCCCAGGTTTGCACCCACGGTTCGTGCCCCGGCTGGCGCCCAGGCTAACTTGCACCGAGAGAGAATAAAGCCATGCCACAACTCCCTATGATTCCTCGAGTGTTCTTTCAGCTGCTCGCCACTCATCCACCCCCTCCCCTTGGTCCTCCACTTGGGCTGAAACCTGACACTTGGCATGACAGTGTCTGGGTGCAGTTCATGCTATTGATGATGTGGAATTTGTTCAAAAAGAAAAGTTAAAAAGACATTAGCATTATAGGTTAGTTTGCTTTTGCTGCTGTAACAAGTTGCCACAGTGTAGTAGCTTAAAACAACAGAAATCTTACTTTTTGGGTCTGAAATCCGAAGTGGTTTTCACTGGGCTGAAAGCAAGGTGTTAGCAGGACTGTACTCTCTACTGAGGCCATAGGGAAAGATAATTTCTTTGACTTTTCCAGCTCTTAGAGGCCACCTACATTCCTTGGCTCATGGCTTCTTCCTCTGTCTTCAAATCTTGGTCATCTCTGATCTGTCCTTTGTTGTCATGTAACCATCTCTCCTTGAGCTTCCATTGTCACATCACTTTGTTCTCTGAGCCCCTTGCTTCTTTCATTAAGGACACGATTACATTGGGCCCATCTGGCTAATTCAGGATAATCTTCCTATCTTTTTACTTAATCACATCTACAAAATCTCTTTTGCCATGTAAGATTCTGGGGATTAGTACATGAACCTGTTTGCCGGGAGTCATTATTCAGCCCTACCACACGTTAGAAGGCAATTTTTAAATTCCTTTTCAGCCCTTGTTTTTATGTTTTTTCAGATTGTCCTTGGAATTTCCAGAAACATGTACTCTGCAATCTGTTGTTTGGATAAAAATGTGTTGGTAAAAAATACACATTTCTACAAAAATAGACAATGTGTCTTATATTTAACTGTAAAATTTAAGTTGGTGAAAAAAGAATTTAAATACTTGTTATTTCTTTGAGGGCAGAGAGAATTTCTGAAGTTTTGAATCTTTTTTTTTTTTTTTTTGAGACAGAGTCTTACTCTGTCGCCAGGCTGGAGTGCAGTGGTGCAATCTTGGCTCACTGCAACTTCCGCCTCCTGGGTTCTAGTGATTCTCCTGCCTCAGCCGCTCAAGTAGCTGGGACTACAGGCACACACCACCTCGCCCAGCTAATTTTTGTTTTAGTAGAGATGGGATTTCACTATGTTGGCCAGGATCGTCTTGATCTCTTGACCTCGTGATCCATCTGCCTCGGCCTCCCAAGTTTTGACTCTTTCACTTAACAGTGTCAAAGTTATGGTAGATGCTTGTCAAAACTTGCCAAGTGACAGATGGAATTCTTAAGTGATTGCTCTGCCCTATTTCTTGGGTCTTTAGTCATTTTAACAAGTGTTCTGGATACACACACCCATGCACTTCTGCTCACAAATTGGCTGTGCTGAGGTATTGCCTAGCAGGTGTTTGGTTTACTGTGGTCTTCCAGACTTTAATTTCCAGTACTTTTTACTTCAGCACCTTTCTTTGTCCTGACCAGGCTTCTCTCATTAACCACTATTCCACCCTACACCCGAATCAGAGTCCTGTTTGGCCTTAGAAAGATGCAGTCTGAGTCTGTTGCAAGCAAGATGCTATTGACTCTTTTATCGCTTCTCTCCTTTTGTCAAATTCCCCACCCTGCAACACAAATGAATACAAAATGTTCATAGTCACAAGACTTACGAACACAGACTGAGAAATGGGTTTGTCCTGTATTCATGGGTTACCATTTATCTATAAAAATGGTATTCAAATACAGTGATATTTTAATTAATGTTACATGCAATGTTATTGTGGGCTGTGACTTTCACCATTACTGTTTAATTCTGTTTTTCTTTTTTTCTCTCTTTGTATATACAAATGAAGGAGTGAATTAAAAGTATATGATGCCAATTGAAATTCAAGTAGAATATATACTCATTGTAAAGCATAAAATGGAAACAGCTTAGAAGTAGGCCATATACATGAGCCACCTGCTGACAAGGCAGCCTCTTCTGCCTGGGATTGATCACAGATAGGAAGTGCTTGGAGTGTTACAGTTGATTACTTTGAGAGTTGCATTTATTCATATAGTTCTTTAACTATGAAAGGCCGAGATCACTTTCATCATCTAAGTGTGTAGGGGTTCGTGAGTCTTTCAGACAAAGCAAAAGAGTGTTAAATAACCTAGAGATGTGTAATTGATGGATTAGCGTGCTAGTCTTTACCAATTTTGCATCCCAGTGAGGCATATTAGCAGGCACTGAGCTGTGGGAGAGCGAGGCTGGCATCTTGTTTGCTTTTGCATCCTCATATCTGATGCTCGAAAGTTTTTTGAATACATACATTGAAAAAGTATTTTAAATGTGCACATTTTTATTTACAGCTGCTGCTGAAGGGAAAGGCAGAAGTGGGGAAGACTTTTTTCAAAAGGTAAGTTGCCTTTTACTCTTGTCATGGTGATAAGTAAGAGGAAATATACTTATCTCAGCAGCTACCCTAGAAGCCCCCGAACGCTCCTCTTCCTGTGGAGGAGAACAGGTTTCCATAGGGGAGCTGGAAACAGAGCTAGCCAGGAAAAGGGGGGATGCTGTATGAGACGTAACCATTCCAAGAAGGCTCCTTCCAGGGAAAATCGAATGAAATTTTTGCTTGAAGGCAAATAAACAAAATGTAAGAGGGCTCAGAGGTGGATCAATTCATGTGGCATTCATACGTCATTTGGCTGGCATGTGACATAGGAGGGGTTTATTGTGCAAGGTGAGGTACACTATCCTATATGATGAATATGGTGGGGGATCTTTTCTAAAGATATTTAAAGTAAAACAAATTTTAAAATGTTCTACTGGCCAAATAGAATGTGCCAGACTACGAGTTTTCCACCTTACTTTATAGGCTCAGGCTGCTGCAGTTTTGGTACTATCCCCCCTGACTTGGTGTTATCTGACATTGGTTAATCTCCAACTTACACTCAATACCTAAGCATTTCAGAATGCCCTGGCCTTAGCTGGGGGAAGGGTTAGCAACCAGGATAAGACAAGGGAAGACAAATAGGCTGGGTGCAGTGGCTCATACCTGTAATCCCACCACTTTTTGAGGCCAAGGCTGTCGGATTACTTGAGTTCAGAAATTGAAGACCAGCCTGGGGCAGGGCATGGTGGGGTGCACCTATAATCCTAGCACTTTGGGAGGCCGAGGTGGGTGGATCACTTGAGGTCAGGAGTTTGAGACCAGCCTGGCCAAAAGCCTGTCTCTACTAAAAATACAAAAGTTAGCCAGGCGTGGTGGCAGATGCCTGTAATCCCAGTTACTTGGGAGGCTGAGGCACGAGAGTCACTTGAACCCAGGAGGCAGAGGTTGCAGTGAGCTGAGATCGTGCCACTGCACTCCAGCCTGGGCAACCGAGTGAGACTGTGTCATAAAACAGGGTAGAATAGAATAGAATAGAATTATCCAGCCTGGGCAACATGGAGAAATCCCTCCTCTACAAAAACAAACAAACAGAAAACTGAAATTAGCCAGGTGTGATGTTGTGCACCTGTACTTCCAGCTCCTCTGAAGGCTGAGGTGGGAGGATCACCTGAGCCCAGGAAGTTGAGACTGCAGTGAGCCATGATCGCACCACTGCACTCCAGCCTGGGTGACAGAGTAAGACCCTGTCTCAAAGAAAAAATAAGAAAAGAAAAATAAAATGAAAAAGAAACAAATAGCAGAAATTATAGATTTCCCTTGGGTTGACTCTGATGGTAAAAATAGATGCTATCTGTGAAAGGATTCTTCTTCATTGTTCTTCTTTAACTCATAGATAGATGTAAAAAGCAGATGCTTCACCTTTGTGATTTCAGACATTTTAAAAGCTGAGTCAAAATACGGTGTATGTGATCACAAAGGACTTTCATTCTTAGATTTGCTAATATTTCTCACTGTTTGCAGAGACATATATACATTCCAGTAGTTTAAATGGAAACACGTTTGAATCCAGGAACATGTGTGTATCCCACAAACTATGAGTTAGAGTCATAGATTCTATTCTTGGTCACAGATTAATGAGGTCTCTGAATAGCTAGATGGGAGTACATTTTATCTTCTCATTTTTTTCTTTGGTTCAATAGGAAGTGTCTTTTCCATAGACAGGTGTCCATATAGGATTTGCATACTCATCCAGCAGAAAATCTCTAACTTAGAAACAGCCCAAATTCCAGAAGAGTCATTTTTCACAGTTTTGACTAGACAGAAGTAGACATTATGGTTCATCTACAGTAGAATGAAGTAATGGAGAAATACTGAATCGTCCTCCAGGAACTTGCATGTAGTCACACGTATTCTAGTTTTACATAATGACATTTGGGGAAACATTTAAGAAACAGGCTGCATTGCCATTCACTAGCGTCTTTGAAGAAATATTTTTCTCTCTCTAAAGTAATGCAAATATGAAGGATCTAGGCTTATGATTGTAATGTTTCTTAGTTTTTACTTTGAGGTGTACATGGCAAAAGTTAAAATCTCCTTTAGCTGAGTTTAAACTTCAACTACTCAACTTTTCTAAGCCTGGAAGGATATCTACCTAGCTTCATAGTGCCTCTCCCTACATGGAGATTTGAGAAGGAGTGTGAGACTTTCATATATAACTTTATGTTTTTTTGTACTGTAAAAATATATGTAAAATCATAATATGACTAAATTTTGCTCGATTTAATTAATTACTCTCAAAGTTTTTGAATTAGAAAATAATAAAATTAATTTTAAAAATCTTCCAAAATAAGAATTGGTATATTTCCTTTAAGAGCTTACATTTCAGTTTTACAGATAGTAAGATTGTCAAACATATTATCTCAAATTTGAAGCTATAATAGTAATTGTTAAGCTTATTATACACTTCTTCCATTGAGTCAACGTAACTGTTTTTTCCAGAGATCTACCCAGTTTTCTATACACTGTTTTACTGCATGGGTTTGAAATGATTTATTTCCCAAACACTTAATAAAGGATAAAAGGTAAAAGGCTAAGATGTTATAACAAAAAATCCCCAAAACCCCAACAATATAGTGTCTTAAAGAGCAGAGTCATTTGTTGTACTCTCACATAGCATTCTAAGGAGAGTCTTACAGCTGGGTTGGTAGCTGTGTCCCATGCTATCATTCAGCGACCCAGGCTCCTTCTAAGACATATCTGGGTTGTCGCTAAGCATGGCCTTCATCTCTGTTGTTGAAGCTTGGTCACCACCATGTCCAGTTGTGTGCTGGTGAGGGAGACAGAGTATTGAAGAGAGGCGCACCATGGTTGTTAGGCCCAGGCCTGAATGTGGCATCTGTCACTTCCTTTCACACTCTATGGGAGAAAACTTAGTTATGTAGTCTTACCTAATAGCAACAATAGAGGGGAGGGGAGGGGCTGGGACATTTGGAGAAAAAAATTGATTTTGCAGGCACTATTCACCAAAAACGAGATTGTTATGGGAAAAAAATGCTGTAATCAAAGTGTAATTTCTTCGTGTGGTGTACTTTGAAACTTTTTGTATTTGTTTGTTAGGGCTGACATACCACAAACTGGGTGGCTTAACTATGATAAATTATCACCTCACAGTTCTGGAGGCTAGAAACCCAAGATCAAGGTGTCAACAGGGTTGGTTCCTTCTGAGGGCTGGAAGGGAGAATCTGTTCCATGACTTTCTTTAGCTTCTCATGGTTTGCTGGTTATCTTTGGTGTTCCTTGGCTTGTGGAAGAATTACCTGGATCTCTGCCTTCATCTTCATATGGCATTTTCCCTGTGTGCTTGTCGCTATGTCCAAATAAAGACACCAATTATATTGGATTAGCAGCCCACCCTTCTCTTGTGTGAGTTCATCTTATTATTACACATCTGCAGTGACCCTATTTCCAAATGTCACATTCTGAGCTCCCAGGCATTAGTACTTCACCATATGACTTTTTGGAGGACAGTTCAAACTATAATACCTTTTAGGGGAGAAGATGATTCTGTAGAAAAATTTAATTAGAAAAATTTACTAAGACCGTAGATGTTATTTGTCACATTTTGATACTCAGTCTGATCTATAGATTTTTAACTGCCTAGTCTTTTATACTAAATCAGAAGTCATTTCTAAATTGTCTACAATGAGTATATAATTGACATGCAAAAAGAGAAAAAAAAATCTGTAATCTTGCCTTTTTGTTTTTGTTTTTTGTGTTTTTTTGAGATGGAGTCTTGCTCTGTTGCCCAGGCTGGAGTGCAGTGGCATGATCTTGACTCACTGTAACCCCTGCCTCCCGGGTTCAAATGATTCTCCCACCTCAGCCTCCCTAGTAGCTGGGATTACAGGCATGCACCACCACACCCAGCTAATTTTTGTGTTTTTAGTAGAGATGAGCTTTCACGATGTTGACCAGGCTGGTCTTGAACTCCTGACCTCCAGTGATACACCCACCTCAGCCTCCCAAAGTGCTGGGATTACAGGCATGAGCCACGGTACCCAACCTGTAATCTTGCCTTTGAAAGAGAACTATTTGTACACCCTTAGTCTTTTTTCTGTGTGTATTAAAAATATATATTAAATGATTTTTAATATTCCCTGGTTGATGGGATTACAGATTAAACTATGTATTTGCATTGGATCCATTCCAGATGTTTTTCTGTGTTAAAACTTTGCAAAGTTATCTTGTAATTGTACTTTTTATTCTTTGGCTCTAACTACACTTACAAAAGGCAGGAATGGATATAACTTTATCAGTATTCTCTGTCCACTCCTAATGGCAACTCTATCTAATGGAAACACATGGAAACAATCTTCCAGGTTTTTTACAGTTCTTTGGGCAGTTGTTCATGGCTTACTCACTGTCTGTCCTATTTCCTTTTAATCAGTTCTTTTTTTCTTTCTCTTGTGAAATGACTATGGTCAGATCTTGGAGGGGAAAATGGGTTACAGTATTTTAGGTGGGGATAGGGTCAGTGATTGTATTACACATGTGACTCATCAAAGCAAACTGCGTTAGGAATCTGTAATCCCAATGGTTGAAGAAGACAAAATCCAGTCATCATTGTAATTGATGAAAGCCAGGTTTTTTTGTTGCATTGGGTTATGTACAGTATTTTTCCTCAAAGTATACATCATATATTTTAATGTAGGGCTATTTTATACTCTTTGAGTATATTGGATATTTATTTGGAAAACTGACCTATAAACCGTGGCTTGTCACAAAGGCTAACAGTAAGACTGAAAAAATGAGATATTGATGGCTTATGTGGTATATTTTAAAAACTTTCAAACTCGTTGTTTTTAGACAAACATTACTTTAGGTGTTTTCAGACTGGAAAATAGCAAGTGTTGTCTTCTGGGGAAAATTCCTGGGATAAATATTTGGTTCCCTCTGTACCTAAAAATGGGTGCATTAGACGGTCTTAGATGGGGACTACTTGAGTCCTTTTATTGAGGGACAGCAGAGATGATAAAGTCACTTCGGCTTTCTCCACTAGCCATTATTTTTATATTTCGAGTAGGTTATTTCCTCTAGTAATGGATATATGTTTTGGTTTAATTATTTAAAAGTGAATTCAGTTAACTCCGGCCCACGAATGTGTTTTTTCTAATACTGAGTCTTTATGCTTAAACACAAATCAAATTTGATTTAAATAAGATCCGGATATTTTAAAGCTTTAATTTTAGTATTTATTTCAATAGGTAATACATGTATATGGCTCACAATTCAGATTTATAAAAGGGTATGCAGTGAAGAGTATTTGATGTCTTGATGGTTTCTGAAGGTTCACTGAGAAAGCTGTGCAGCATTACATTGTCGGTCCCAAGCTTGAGTAAAGATGACCACCACCAATGTGTGTCATTACTAGTGAAAACTTATTCACTGAGTTCTTATTACTGATCACAATACTATTGCCCTGAGAATGTTCCAGTGACAGAATCCATGATCGTGTTTTCTTTATACTACTGTCTAGATAGGGATAACTGGCTGCTTGTAAGACTTAGAAGAGTAACTTTCCACCCTGTAAAGGCTGTTTAGTCATCATCTAGAAAGTTACTAAAGATTAGAATGGATCTTATTTTTATACCTTATGATTCGCTCCTCATCTTCTATCAAGAATCTAGTAAATCAGGGTTAGTGAGAAGAAATTAAAAAAAGATCAAATAATTTGCTCATCATTCATTCTTCTCATCTTTCAGTTTTGTTCTTGTGTTCAGTTGAACACAGGAAGACTGGGTTTTGAGTCTATATTGTCTTAGCATGTTGTAGAGTCACCTGCTTCAAGTTGCATTGTAATGGCATATTCTTTTCTTTTATTTCATCAGTCATTTCACACACCTCTTTATGAAAACCACATATCCTGTATTATTCCTCTTTTTAAAGCCATGGAAGCAAGGAATGTCATTCAGATTGTTTAAAAATGTATGTTTAATGATAGTGGACGTAACTTAATTACTACTGCCGTTTGTTTAATTGAATAATCTTTAATCAACATCTGATGAAAGTTTAGTCATTATTGATTAAAATGATTTCTTGAAACCAAACTCAATGCGTTGGATCATGTAGAAAATGAAATTGAATTCATGAAAATAGGTCTTTTAAGAAGGGTCACAAGACAGGACTCTGGATTACAGACTTGTAGTACAAGTAACCATGGAAAGGTCTAGTTAAGATATTTATTGGCATTAGTTTTAAAAGGTTTGGCATTAGTTTAAAAATGTTTGTATATTATTTTGTAAAGTGTTCTCCCTTTATTAGTTAAATCCTTACATTAATTCCTGTACTTGTCAGCATTTCCCTTAATTGAAAGATCTTGAGATACAAACTTCCTTATTTATGGTTGATACTAAGATTTTGGAACTATTTTGACATTATGCAGATAAAAATTACCCTAACTGATAATACACAAACATAAACATTTTTGTGTGGGTCAGAAGCAACTGTTGAAGAGGGTGGCATTAGCTGTTTGTGAGGAAGGAGTAAATTTGATTAGTTCCAATTTTAGGAGCCTTGCCTTTGCATCATGTGTCTTTTAATTGTCTTTTCAATGTCATGTGATTCAAATTGTCTTTGTGTCTTAGCAGGGGCGTAGGACAAACTTAGTCTTAATATATTACATAGAACATTATCAGAGACGTGTATGAAAATCCATATATAAAGATATTGTCACAGTATTGTAATAATTAAAATAAAATTAAAAATAACCTAAGTACTCAGCCATGTAATATTTGAAAAGTGGTATATCCGACATTGGATTACTATGTAGGCATTAAAAATCATACTTTTTTATAAATATTTAATGACGTGTGAAATTGGTTACTAGAGAAGTACAAAAATTAGGACAAAAGGCATATAAATAGCTTGACTCACATTTTGTTATATATGTTTATGTCTGAAAAATGACTGGGCAAGAATTATGCCAAAATGTTAACCATGACTCTCAGTGGTGAGATTATGATAGGTTTTTATTTTCTTTGTGTACTTTCCTATTATGGACACTCATTACTTTTATAATCAGGACTAAAAACAACTACCGTCTTACGAAGAAAAACAGGTAACAATAACTAACATAGGTTGAAGTCGTTAATGGATTAATAAATTATTGCAATTTAAGAGCATGCAGTTTTTTTTGATGAAAAACATTTAAGAAGTCAGACTTCTCATCATACTGAGGTTACTTCTGTGTCTTTAATATAACAGTGATAAAGACAGAACAAGTCTCAGATCATCAAGGTGGATCATTTCTAGGTAGTGTTAATTTTTAGAAAAATGTTCCCCCTTTCTTTCATCCATTTGCCCTTGTTTTGACATTCAGAGGTTTAAAATTTTTTAAAGATGTTTTTTACATCTCTGTGTTTTCTTTTCTTCACACCAAAGATACTTAGTTCCTTTTTTATCATATGACTTAGTTTTCAGACCCCTTACCATTCTGTTCACTTGCAGTAGCAAGATTAGTGTCCTATTTTAAATGTGGCAACAATATCTGGGTATAGTGTTTTTGATAGAGCCTGGCCAGTGCAATTGTAGTGAGGCCATAATATTCATAAGATTAAGGTGATCCAGAAGTACCTAAAGATTATGTAACCTTTAGGCACTGTTACATTGGTCACAGACATGAAGAATTGATATTACTTGTCATTCTTCACCCAACGGAAGAGAAAAGATTGGCTCCAGTGTCACTGCTAGGTATATAACATGAAATGAGGATACTTCTAGACTGTTGACTGACTGGTAAAGGCCTCCATAGATGTAACTCGTATGCTGTGCCTATCACTCTAAGCTCTTGACCTGACATGTAGCTTGGAGACCATGTGGCAGATGTGGTAGCTGGATTGTGAAAGTGTGGAAAGCCTCACTCTGGGAGATTTCACCTGGTTCGGATATTGAATTGATAGTGAGAACTCCTGTATGCTTTTTTCTTCTCTCTGGACTCCTTGAATTACCTGGGGGAAAGGACTCAGCCACAGGGTGACAGTCTTTAAGATGATGGGCTGGGTGTAGTGCCTTTTTGTCTGGCAAAAGTAATGTTTAGTAAATAACTTTAAGCTTTACTGATTTAAAATGACTTCACAGAAGAATCAATGCAGTTTAAAGCTGGATGTGGTATTGTCTTTTTCTTCTAGTCGAGGATATTGTGGTCTAAATAGTCTTAGATTGATTTTTTCTCAAGTTTATACAGGTTGTTGGTGGCAGCCAGAACTTAGCGATATTCTCACTTTATGCTTGACTACTGTTAATACAAGATAAATGTTGCTATTTAAATCAGCAATTATCATGCCCACATTAATGGGATATGTTTCTATAGTGAGAGAAGTTTTGCCTGAAACTGCAAGTTTTATTAAGTAGGGCTCTGAATTAGGGTCATTGTGGCATATTAGAGGGACAACCAAAAGGCTGGAGGCAAATTAATACACTAAATAAATGTATGGATTTTATAGTACTTTGTATTTTGTTTAAATAGATTCAGAATCACACTAAGGTTTGTCACTCCGGTACTTTACTTTCTAAATTTCATCTAGGAGATTTACAGTAATGATTTGTTGTCATCTCATGAATCAATTCTTTATTTGAGTTTGGGACTCTTTCTGGTTTCTTAATAATGATCTTTGGCTTGATGTATTTGGTGTTTTTGATTTTATCTGGATAAAGTATGTTGCTTTAAAATTTGTTTTTTGGCCAATTCAATTATTTCAACTTGCTTTTGTTCCTAAATAGTACTTTTTAATTTCTCGGCTTTGTAGTTTATGTGGTTATAGCTCCTACCTTCCTGCATGAAAAAGGAGAGGAGAAGGCCTTATTTTGCACCACTTGACTCAGCTTCTCTGCTTTTCCAGCCACAGCTGCTTGGGCCGGGATGTGGGTGCCACATGCAGCAACAAACCTTCTCTATACAGTTTACATGACCTGTGTGGCATGCTCTGTTAACTCAGCTGAGCCAGACTCATCTCTATTGAGTTAGGAAGCTAAGATCAGGAGTGGGAATGAGAACAGAATGGGGAGGGTCATGAGATAGCATGGAGTGAAGGAGAGGCCAGGAGTGGTGCTGTTCATTATGGGAAAGCTAGGGTTAGGAGAGGGAGAAGCTGTGAGTAAGTGGTGAAGACTCATCCGCGGAGGGAAGCATGAAGCAGAAAACAGAGGGGGAAACAGATGTTCCAGAGTGAGTGATGCTCCTACTTGGAGTTGGCACAGTTTGGGATGCATCTCAGGGTCTTTTTCTGTTTTTGTTTTGTTTTGTTTAAAGAGATGGGGTTTTGCTCTGTTGCCCAGGCTGAAGTGCAGTGGTGTGATCATAGCTTATTGCAACCTAGAACTCCTGGGCTCCAGCCATCCTCCCACCTTAGCCTCCTGAGTAGCTGGGACTATAAGCATGCACCACCATGTCTAGCTTTCAGGTTCTGATCTATAGTTGTCCCTAGAGTCTTCTCCCCTTCTCCTGATGTAGTTGGGAAACTCTACAAGGCCTAAATCATGAAATCAACTGTGATTCATAAAAGGCATTCAGTTAACTGGGATAATTGCATAATCCTCCTTTCTTCAAAGGGTTTATGCACTCACATGTTAACAAAATTTGGTGTGTGTAGAGTAGTTTAGCTCCTCAATGAGTGCCCCACATTAATTTTTATCTTTAAAGGAGCAGTGCTCTTTGTATAAAAGATATTTCTGTCAAGTCTGTCATTTAAAATATATATACTGCAACAATACTACAGTAAAACATTAGACCATACTATACCAGTGTATGGTGAACTCTCTCCATATATTACATATATACCATAAAAGAATAATATTCAACATATGTTTCTTTTCACTAGTCAGTTGCCAGCATTACTCAAGAAATAATGGGATCGTTGACGTTAATATGTTAGGTGAAAAAAGTGAGTGCTATCCTTTTATGTTGCTGAACTTTTATCCTGCATATCAGAATTTCCTCCTTCTCTTTGTCATTGGCATTAATATTGTTTTCATCACTCTTACACTTTTGTGGGAAGTTTGTAGGCAGCCAACATGCAGAAAGGTTAGCATAGCATATAAATATTTTCTATTTTTCTTATTGGTAGTTATGGAGAATGCTTTGTTACTCTATGCCTCTCTAAGTAACATGATCCTTGAATAAATGTTTTAAATATCCTAATGTTACTCTCTCATTTTGTATGTTTAACAGTTGTGGCTTGTCCCAAACTAGCTCTTTGGCAGAATTTTGTTGTTTTTGTTGTTGTTGTTGGATGTAAATTTCTTCTTAACAGGAGTTATCTCTTGGCATTTTAAGTGGCGGAAAAAAAATTTCATTATCTTCATTTTTCTGTGTGTGAAATCAAAATCATCAAGAAAGGTGTACATATGGCTTTTCTTCTTAGCATTTGCTACTTTTGTTACCCTGGATTATCCAGTTATTCGAATTTTTTGCTTCTCAGTGGGCGAAGTACTGATAAGTGGGGAAGGAGGGAATTTATTTTTTTTACTTTTAAATTTTTTTTTTTTTGCAGTTGCAAGATTTAGTAGAGTGAAATAGAGTGAAAACAGAGCTCCCGTACAAAGAGAGGGGACCCAAAGAGGGTAGCTGTTGCCAGCTCTAATGCGTGGGTTTATATCCCAATCATTGTCCCTCCCACTGTGCTCTCAGGCAATAGATGATTGGCTATTTCTTTACCTCTTATTTTTGCTTAATTAGCATTTTAGTGAGCTGTCTTTTATCTGATTGTCAGGTGTGAGCTAAGTTGCAAGCCCCATGTTTAAAGGTGGAAGCGGTCACCTTCCCAGCTAGGCTTAGGGATTGATTCTTAGTTGGCCTAGGAAATCCAGCTAGTCCTGTCTCTCAGTCCCACCTCTCAAGATGAAAACCCAAGTGCTGTGGGGGAGATTGGTCGATGACCACTCTAACTGCTTCCTGCTGAATTGGGGCATAGTAGGGGTTGTGCAGTTGAGATTTCCTTGGGAGGGGTGCCTTTGATGTCATTAACATTGGAGCATGGGCTAGCAGGCCAGTCCAGGGGTTCGCAGTAGATCTTAGTCATAGGTTACATCTGGGGCTCCATTTGAATAACCATTTGTAGTTTTACAGCTTTGATTCTGGAAGAGACAAACTTAACAAGGAGGTTAAAGATACAGGGATTGAAATGTATGGTCTGCAGTGCAGGGGATTATTTCTTTGGCACACTTCACAGGCCCTATCTGCTTGATAGTTTTGAGAAGGCCTGATCCAGTAAATAATAATTTGGCCGTCTGATGGGTGCTATCAATGCCTAAGTGAAAGGTTTGGTGAAGGTTTTAAGTAATGTCCATTGGTTAGCTGCAGGCAAAAGTATTTTTCCTTTTTCAGTGGCTAGCCGTCCTGAGGGGAGGAAACTGTGTCCTCGTGAGGTTCCCAATTCTATTTCTTCTTCTGAGTAATGGTGCTTGGTTTCCCAGAGGGGATTACCCCATACTAGGGGTCCTGCAATAAGCATTTCTCATGGAGGGTCCCGCCTTGTGGCTCTTTTGGCTTCAATATCCGCTTGGCAGTTCCCTTCTATTTCCCTTTCCTTTCCTTTCTGATGACCCTGGTATTGTAAGACTGCCACCTATTTAGGTTTCTGTATAGCCAATAATAATCTCCTAATGGCTTCCTGATGTTTGATAGGTATTCCCTTGGAAGTTAGGAATTCCCTTTCTCTCCATATTGCTGCATGGGCATGGAGGAATGGGTAAGCATACTTAGAGTCTGTATATGTATTTGCCCTTTTTTCTTCTCCTAATTTTAGTGCCCGAGTGAGGGCTATTAGTTCTGCCAGCTGAGCGCTAGTTCCTAGAGTGAGGGGATTACTTTCAAATATCTATTATCATTGACCACTGCATACCCTGCTTTTTGAAGTCCTTTTTCTACAAAGGAACTTCCATCAGTATACAAGTTGAGGTCGGGATCAGTCAAGGCAACCTCTAGAAGGTCCCCTCGAGCGGTGCAGGTTTGAGCAATTACTTGTTGACAGTTATGTTCTATTTTTTTCTTCATTGTCTGGAAGATATGTGACTGGATTAAGAGTTGCACAGGTGTGCAGTCGCAGCCCTGGTCCTTCAAGTAATAGAGCCTGATATTTAAGCAAACGGCTGTGTGACAGCCACAAGTCTCCTTTAGTAGTGAGTATGCCATTCAGATCATGAGATGTCCACACAGTAAGATCTCTTCCCTGTATCATTTTAACTGCTTCAGATACTAAGACTGCTACTGCTGCCACTACCAGTAAACAATGAGGCCAACCCTTTGCCACTGCGTCAATTTCCTTACTCAGGTATGCCGCAGGTTACAAGCTGGTCCCTTGGACCTGTGTAAGGACTGGAGGGAGGAAATTTAGCCAAAGTTGTAACTGACAATAAGCAAGATATAGAGGCCTCTGTATTTCCTGCTTGGTTCTCTTTCTTGAGTTCATCACTAATTTTATGAAAGAAAGAAACAAAACAGAAAAATAACTAGCTTCAATTTCTATGTGCCTGTTTATTCTGGAGTTACCAGGAAACCTTAATCTCCAGTGAATAAGAACACTTTAAACCCAATTAGTTTGGAGTTGTTTTCTTAAATAGAACTTCTTCCTGTTATGTTTTCCTATTGGCATTTGTAAAACAATGATTCATGTGTAAATCAGTAGGAGGTGCTGTTTGAGAAGCTTCCTGACATATTCCTAGGTTGGTAGGTTTGAGAGCCTAAGATTTTCTTGGCTTCAGTCAGTATGTTGAGAGGGGAAGATATTAACAAGATTAAGGAAGTGATAGTTTTCAGTATGTAGTTTGAATGTGGGTATGTGTGCCTTCTTATTTGAGTATTACTTTGTTGTCCTTGTCATATGTTAATATGATGGGCTACCTCATAATCTGTGGTTCCAAAAATTATCATGCCTTCTTCTAAATTCCATGAGAATATTAAAGAAGAAGTAATTTTAACTTTCAAAGAGCTTTTGTTCTGAAGGGAAAAGATGCTTGTAAGATGATGTTAGCATACATGTGTGCAGGCTTCACGGAGCTGCTAAGGACGCCATTCATGAGACATTATTGCCTGCCCTCTGAGCCAAGCACTGTACCATATACAGTACTACAGAGGGGGAAGGGAGACCCTATGGCTCCTGTCCTCAAGAGGGACATACTCCAGAGGAGAAGTGGCGCAGAAGTGCCACCCAGTGTGGCAAGAGCTTTACAATGGAGGAAATGGAGGGAGTGACTTTTTTTTTTTTTTTTTTTTTCCTATTCTGAGGACTCAGGGAAGATGGATTTCCTGAGAGAAAGGGTTTGAGGTGAGTTTTGAGGACTGGGTAAAAGGAATATAACTAGTACGTTGGATGAAGAGAGGAAAGGCTCTGTGGCACAGTTTCTGAGCAGAGGGCAGAGTTTACATTAAGATACCTTCCAGACCTGCGACTCCATGACCTGAATGCCCTAATGGAGACAAAATGGAAAGCCATTTCCAGCAGAAAGAACCAACTCATTGCCTCTGCAAAAGCAGAATAAGGAAGAGAGGAGACTTTTTTTCTCATATAGCCCAGAAAACAGATTAAAGGTTTTACATATATACATATGTGTGTGTGTGTGTGTGTGTGTGTGTATGTATATTGATATCACTTCATCTGAGCTAGTTATTTACAAATTCTTTAAGTGAAAGTTTTAGAGGCTATGTAGAAGGATTTGAAATCTAAAAGTTAGGAGATCATATTGTTTCTATTCATTGTTGATATGGTTTGGCTGTATTCCCACCCAAATCTCACCTTGGATTGTAATAATCCAAGTGTCAAGGGTGGCCCCGTGTCAAGGGTGGGGCCAGGGGGAGATAATTGAATCATGGGGGACATTTCCCCCATACTGTTCTTGTGATAGTGAGTAAGTCCAGGAGATCTGGTGGTTTTTTAAATGGGAGTTCCTCTGCACAAGCTCTCTTGCCTACTGCCATGTAAGACATGACTTTGCTCCTCATTTGCCTTCTTACCATGATTGTGAGGCCTCCCCAGTCATGTGGAACTGTGAGCCAATTAAACCTCTTTCCTTGATAAATTACTCAGTCTCGGGTATGTCTTTATTAGCAGCATGAGAACAAACTAATACAATTGTCTACTCAAAGAAGATGAGAATTGAAAATGATAGCCAGGGTGACCAAACATTTTGCAGTATAGTTGCTTTGCAGCATCTGACTTCATTAGTGCCAGGTTTAGGGACAAATTATTACTTTTTTCTACTACCTTCCTAAATGATAAATGCATTCCCAGAGAGATTAACTTTTAACTATGCCTTGAAACATGAGTTTTCAGCTATTGTGATGCCTTCATTACATTCTGAATGATAAAATTGCCAAGTTCAGAATGACAGCTGTAAAATAAATGGCATCATTTTAATTAAGTTCTGAACCTTTGATGATATGCAGTTTTAAAAAAATGTATTTTCCAGGAAAACAGTTGGAAGTTTCGACTTTGTGGTTTACTTTTGGCTGTGTTTTATGGAAATCAAATGAAAACTTCTGAGAAAAAGAGACGAATGATTCAAATTTGGCAAGTAATAGAAAATTGGGTTCCATTTGTATAAAAGATTCCCTGAAATCATTCACTATCAGTTTAGCACACTCTGGTATTAGCATTTAACCACCAGTATACTGATGAACAAGTACAGAGGAAAAAGCCAAGGATATTTGAGATCCAGTATCATATGCAGAATAAATGTAATAACTTGTAGGGGTGGATTTTCTTTTCTTTTTCTTTTTTTTTTTTTGAGACGGAGTTTTGCTCTTGTTACCCAAGCTGGAGTGCAATGGCGCAGTCTCAGTTCGTTGCAACCTTCACCTCCCAGGTTCAAGCAATTCTTCTGCCTCAGCCTCCCGAGTAGCTGGGATTATAGGTGCATGCCACCACGACTGGCTAATTATTTGTATTTTTAGTAGAAATGGGGTTTTACTATGTTAGCCAGACTGGTCTCTCCAACTTCTGACCTCAGGTGATCTGCTGCCTCAGTCTCCCAAAGTACTGGAATTATAAGCGTGAGCCACCACACCTGGCCTAGGGGCAGATTTCCAGTTGAATTATTAACTGGAATTCATGTTCTTGTTCCCGTTTCTCCAGTTCTACCATCGACCATTTTAGTGATAGTAAACTCTTAACCTAGAGCACCATTCTTAACCCTGGGTGTAAGTTTGTCTGAGGAACTTTTAAAAACTATTGATGCTTTAACTAGAGATTCTGATTTAATTGTTCTGAAAGTAAGGCCTGAGCATTAGTGTTTTTCGGAAAAGCTCCTCAGGTGACATTACTCTGTAGCCAAGGTTGGGAACTACTGATGTGGAGTACAAGTAAGTACAAAAAGAAGTTATAAATTTTTGTTTATCTGTGCTGCTAATAAAAGGAAAGGACTTACATTTTACTCTTGAACAACACAGTGGCGAGGGTTGCCAACACCCACCCCACTGTGCAGTCAAAAATTTGTATATAATTTTTGACTCCTCAAAAGCTGAACTACGGATAGCCCAGTGTTGACCAGAAACCTTACTGATAACATAGTCAATTAAGATGCATTTTGAATGTTATATATATTATATAATATATTCTTACAATAATCTAGAGAAAAGAAAACGTTTTTAAGAAAATCATAAGGAAGAGAAAATGTATTTGTTATTCATTAAGTGGAAGTGGATCATCATAAAAGTCTTTATCCTATCATCTTCATGTTGAGTAGGCTGAGAAGATGCAAAAAGAGGAGGGATTGGTCTGGTCTTAGGGGTGGCAGAGGCAGAATAAAATCTGTGGCGGACCTGTCACAGTTTAAACCCCTGTTGTTCAATAGTCAACTGCATATGTATTTTGTGTATGCGTGTCAATTACTGATGGATTTAACTTTCTGTTCAGTTTCATTCTCTTAGAGGGTATACTGTGAGATACTAGTTCTGCACTATCTTAATAAATATCAAATGAAAAAAGTTCCATGGTAAGATAAGTTTGAGAAATACAGCCATTTACAGTTAAAAAATAGTTCTTTCCTATAAAACTGGTTGCAAACTGAAATGTGCTGGTTATTTGCATTTTACGCATTTGTTACAGAAATACGTAATTTGTGGCACTTCCCAATATTGTTTGATGAAATGATTTCTTTTTCTTGCTAGAAACTCCATTCTACAAAATTAAACAATCAGTGAATCATTTGGAAATCCATTTTTTTTCACTTACTGAGATCTGTGTTAGGAATAGATTTGACCTAGCTATATAACAGAGGCTCTCTTGAAAAGTTCCTCAGCGAGCCTTATGAGAAGGGTGAGAGTGTAAATTATTTCAAGGTACACAATTCTTTCCTAAAAGATAACCGTTACCTTTTTATATCCATGCTCAGAATTTCCCTGAAAACTCACCATTGCCTTCCAGGTAAAATTAAATAAATATCCACCTTTGACATAAAATGTTTATTGTAGTCTGGTCCCTTCCTACTGATATAACTTTGTTTCCTATTGCCCCTCAACTCAAGCCCTTCTCTTGTCAACCAGTGGTATCCCCAAGACCTGATCATTCTTGACTCTAACAGCTGTAGATAAAAATACATCCCCAACTAGAAAGTCTTTTTCTCCTCTTTGTCTCTGGCCCTCTCCAGTAGTTGTATAGTTTAAAGTCCATCATTTGTCATTTTCTGGACTAGCCCAGCCTGTGATGACAGTTCTCACTTCTTTATATGTTAAACTTACATATCTGTGGTCACTTTGTTTAGATTTTCTTAAAAAGTTAATTTTCTTGCTTTGTTCTCTTGTTATGAGTTGATACACTAATACTCCAACTAGTTTCTGAATCTTGAATTGAGAGACTCAAGTGTTTTGGGACCTAACACATTGTTCTGTGTATATGGTGGGGTGAAATAACTCTGTAGAATTGTGATGTTGTGGTAGTGTATGGGACCTTAAAGATTTCTTAGTTTAGCAGTCATACAAATGAGAAGAAGACCTCATTTTTAAGTGATTTATCTGAGTCACATGGCTAGCCATTTGTTGAATCTGGGGAGAAAACCCAATTCAACACTGTCTATTATGCTGACAATTCATAACTTTAAAAAAATCTGTGCTCTTTCAAGAGAAATTAAATTTCATATTTGTCTTTCTTAATGGGAAAACACAGTAAATTAAATATTATTAAAGCAATAAGAGGTAGTGCTGTCTTGTCCCATCCTCCTGCCTCCTCACCTCCCACCTCCTCCCCAACACACAAAAAGATCCTATGGATGTTCTTAAGGAGCTGTTTTCTGAGATGGGGCCTAGGAAGTAGGTTTTTAAAATTTGGGTGATCCAGAGTCGATGATGATGTGCGTTCTTCCATATACATTATTGTCTCCTCCTGCTTCTCCCCGCTTTTTTCCCTCCTCCAATTCATGCCAGGCTGTCATTTGGAATCAATAAGTGAATGTAACAAATAAGAGATGTTAATACTATAAAGAATACTGAACTAGGAGCCATGAGTTCTGGCTTTGAATCCCAATACAGTCACCAGCTATGAAATCTTGGGCAAGTCATTTCACAGCTGAGCTTCAGTTCTCCTGCTTAGAAAATGGGGATAATTCCTCATAGAATTGATGTTAAAATTGGTTGAAATATGCGCTCAAAAGTGTTTTATAAAGCATTGAGCAAATGTGAGAGATTATTTGATTCTTTAGAGAAGACCCTTTCATTCTAGTGTTTGTATCCTCTGGCTGGGGGAAAGGCTGTGTGGCTGATGGAGGGTGAGGCACCTTCCATGTCTTTAGTTGCTTGGAAAAAAAAAACCACACACAGTTCTATAATATTTTTGGCAGTTTGTCTCAGTTTAAAGCTGCGATCGTAACTTTTATTTGGGGATACTACTTTCTTGATTCTTATATGAGGAAAAATTCCATTTGTTGGTTTCTTTTTATTTAAATATGTTTATGTATTTTGTATTTTAGAATAAAAACATTTCCTTCTCAAGTGAAGATTTTTTTTTCTTTTCTTTTGAGGTGTTGGTTAAGTTCTCATGTAATAGGATAGTTGGTTGCTATTAGAAATATGTTTTTTCCTTTGTTATGAAATAGAAAATTGTCAGAAACTGATAGGCTATGGTTGGATGAGGTTTGCTACCAATAAAGAATTATCAGGGCAAACTGAACTTTTGTTTAGGATGCAAAAATATTTGTTTTGCTTGGCAGAATGGGATAAAAAGAAAATCCAAGAAACTTCTTGTTTCAGGAGCTGCCAGTTCTCTCTGTGGCTCAAAGAACGTTTCGTGTCTCAGCCACAAGAATTTGCCGCTGGTTCTGATGTTCGTTGTCTTCCCTCCTCACGCACGCTTTGCTTTCAGCTTTACAACCCTTCGCTATGAGGTGATGAAAGTTCTTCCAGGGCTACTCATTAACTTTCTCTTCTACATCTTAGTGGTAGGAATAGTGGGAGCCTTTCATCTTTATTGTTATCAAAGCTTTTATTGAATATCGAATGCAGGGCACTGTGTTAGAGCTCTGTAAGAACATGGTAACAGAGTAGATTCTGTCAGTTATTGCTTGTGAGTAGAGGTAGTTTGTTGGGGATCAGTATAGGTACCAATGGAATAACTTATAAATTGGTACAGGCATGGTGGACCAGAGGGGATCTAGTAACTATGCACTGTGGTAGCCAGGGGAATCACTTAAACAGGACCAGTAAGGTACAGAAGGCCTGGGAATTTGGGGGAGGTATGCGAACAGGAGGATAAAGGGACTGGTATCAGGAAATTAGAGGGAGGAATCTTGGATGTAGGATGTAGTGGAATGAAGTGGATTTTAAGGTTTCTAATACTGAATGACAGACGTAGTAACACATCTAGCAGGAGGGCCATTTTGGAGGAAAAAAAAAAGAATGTAATTTTAACTAATACATTGACTTTGAAGTCTAGGTGGTAAAGTTTAGAGTAACAGAGCAGGGCTGGAAATAGTGACTTATTAAGAATTAACTTGCATTCCAGAAATTGGGAGTTCATGTAGAATTGCCTGTAAGCCAGGAGTTTTCTTATTCATCTCTTTAATGTTATAGAAAATAACATCTGTACTTTATGGTAAGTAATTATGGAGTTAAAAAAAAGCCATTTGAAAAAAACAGCTTAAAAATGTCAAATAGGAAATGTGGGGATAAGTGTATTCTTTTCAAAATGTGGTTCTGAATTGGAATAACTCAAGCTGCAGTTAAAGGAAAAAAACCTCATTTATTTGACTCTTGCCTTCTTTGCTTTCTTCCTGTCTCAGGCTCCTTCCCCCAATGCCTCTCCCCTTTTTGGTCTCAGTGCTTCTGAAATGTAGACACTGGTCTACACATGGGTCACCCAGAGTTCACAGACTTGAAAGTCCTCTTATTCCCAAGAGCTGCATGTGCCTCATCAGCTTTCTCTGGGTTTTGTGGCAGGGGGTAATGAGAAAGGATGCCCGGAGGCTACTTGTACCAATAAGAGTCACTACTTGTTGTGAAAAGACCACCAATGAGGAGAAAGCAGGCAGAGATAGTCCCAGTGCTGGGTATCTCTTCAAGGCCTCTGGTTCCGTTATTCGTCAAAGGAGGGGTAGAACTAAATATATGGTCTCTAAAGCTTTGAAATTCTTTTCCTTTGCTTTCCCTTTCCTTTTCCCTCCCTTCCTTGCTTTCTTGTTTGCTTGTGTCTTTTTCTTTCTTGCAGTTGACAAATAAAAATTGTGTCTATTTATGGTGTACAACATGTTACGTTGTATATATGTACATTGTGGAATAGCTAAATCAAGCTAATTAACGTATGCATTACTTCATATACTATCTTTTTTGTGGTAAGAACACTTAAAATCTACTCAGCAATTTTCGAGTATAAAATACATTGTTATTAACTAGTCACCATGTTGTATAAGAGATCTCTGAATTATTCCTCCTAACTGAAATAAAATTTTTTTAGTGTGCAGAAGATCCATATCTATACTCTAAGTGTTCCCAGTAAATCAAAATAGTGTCCAAGAAGCAGCTCATAGAGCATATTTGTTTTCAATGTGAGATTTATGTAGCACTTTTGTATTTGCCAAAGCTTTTTTTTCCCTAAACTCCGCAGTGCAGTAGGGCAACAGGAAGATCATCAGTGGCGAGCCTGCCATTTAAATTTTTTTTTTTTTTGCTTTTTTTTGAGACAGAGTCTCACTCACTCTGTCGCCCAGGTTGGAGTGTATTGATGCAATCTGGGCTCACTGAAACCTCTGCCTCCTGGGTTCAAGCAATTCTCCTGCCTCAGCCTCCCAAGTAGTAGCTGAGATTACAGGTGCCCGCCACCACACCCAGCTAATTTATTTATTATTATTATTATTATTATTATTGTATTTTTAGTAGCAATGGGGTTTCACCATGTTGGCCAGCCTGGTCTCGAACTCCTGACTTCAGGTGGTCCACCCACCTTGATCTCCCAACGTGCTGTAATTACAGGCATGAGCCACTGTGGCCGGCCAAATTTTTTTTTTTTTTTTTTTGACACAGTGTCCTTCGTCTTCCAGGCTGGGGTATATCTTGGCTCAGTGAAGCCTCAATGTCCCAGGCTCAAGTAATCCGCCTACCTCAGCCTCCCGAGTAGCTGGGACTACAGGCATATGCCACCATGCCGGGCTAATTTTTGTATTTTTTGTAGAGACAGGGTTTTGCCATGTTTGTTGCCCAGACTGGCTGCCATTGAAATTAATCCAGAGTAACCTTCTCAAATGCAGTGTGGTAATGAGAAACAGGGTCTAGTGCAACAAGGAGTTTGTGATTTTCCCTGAGCCTCATGACTAAGATCTTCTTAACCAAATTTTGGACAGAAATGGTAATTTTTCAGTAAGCATAAGATAACATTACTTTTTATTCTTTTTTTCTGGTGGGAGTACTGATCAGTAAGTTAAGCAATGTAAGCGTCTTAGGAAAGATTGGGTTGGAAAAGGAATTGAATCCACACTGTAGTTTTGTCCTGGATTTACATTATATGCCCTGCCTGTGTTTAATGACAACATTCCTTGAGCATTTTATTTGCTATTTGGATATGAAAAGGTGTTGGTTGCATAGGAAGAAACCAAAGTTATGGTAGAGTGTTTGTACCAAAATGTTTACCTATAAACACGTTGGGCTGTCATGAAATGCAGTAACTAATCTTTATCTATACTGAAGAAAGCTGCATTGTGGCTTTTTTACATGCAAAATCTTAAGGTGTTATAACTCAAGTTAGATTTTAAATAAATTATGGACTGCCCTTCTTCCCTTTGTTTGTGACCTCTTAAATCTCTGAGACCAAAAATGTTTACATATGCAGCTTATAGACATTTGTTAAACCCTAAGATGGTTATTGCAACCATGGGATACTCAATTAACTATGCATTTACTCATCAAAAAAATTTTTTTGAGCCCACTAGCGTGTGACAGGTACTGAGTTGGGTCTTTGGAATACAGTGGTGAGCAGTTATGATGTGGATTCTGTCATTATGGAGCAAACGTAAATTTCACTGAAGAATGCAGGCAAAGTATAGAGAAATGAGTAGATAGAAAATTACTGATTATAATATAGCTATGAAAGAAACAACTTGGAAGGGACCTATTACATGGTGAACACATCAAGTAAAAAGCTCTTCCATTTTTAAACAAAATAATTTTGAGGGACAGCTAAATTTTAATCACTTGCTTTGGATAGATAAAAAACTTTCTTAAGTATCTATTTCAACTTTCAAAAGCAGTTCTTTGCTTTTCCACTTAGAAAAACACATTTAAAAATTCTTGCCCATTAAGGATATAATTGTATTTTCTTTCAATTGTCTTTATTGGAATTCTTTTACAATTCTTCCAAAACAATAATACATTCCTTAGAGCTGAGCCTCAGCAGGAAAAATGAAGCATCTCATTTGATGTATTATTCCATTACCTATGATGTCAAGGCAGTTGGTAAATAATTTCTTTTTATAGAGCAACCACAGGGGGTTGCTAACAGTGTGATCCCCAGGAAATGATTTTGGGAAGCTCTGTCATGTGATGGCTGCTATTCATTATCTACTCTGTGTTGGACAGGCTTGGGGTTTTGTTTGCCTTTTAAATCAGGGCAACACTTGCATTGTGGTTTTGCTGTCGTGCCCTTTCTTCATGTCGGAATTTTTCTAGGACTTGTTGCAGATTCAGAGGCAGATGTTTGTCTTCCTGAGGTTAGGAGATGATTTGGCGCCATCTAGGTTGAGTTTTTTTCTTTCCTTTTTTTTTTTTTTTTTTGCTTTCCTGGAACAAACACTGTTACTGAATGTTTCAAGCAATGAAAATAGCTCAGAAGAAATGGTATGGTGGTGCCTTCATACCCTTAGCTATTCGAGTATTGACTAGTCTTAGATTAATCATTTGTAATATTAAGTTCTAATAATACAGTGAAGGTTATCATTTGTATTTTAGGAAACTTAATAGCCTCTATACTTTGTAATGGAGAATGAGTTGGCTGTGGGGTTAACAATGTGGTTATATAGAGAAAACCTCTTTTGAGGGGTTCTTTTTTCAAGAAATTGTGGTAAAACACACATAAAATTTACCATTTTTAACCATGTGGTCTAGTGGTGTTAGCATTGTTGGGATTCACATTGTGTTACGAATTCATATTGTGATTCATATTGTGTTGGAATGTGAATCACAACAGTGTGAATGTACCTAATGTTACTATTTTGACGACTAAATGGCCACATGTTTTCAGAGAAAATAATTTAACATTGGAACATAGTTACAAAATATTTTGCAGGGAAGACACAATTTGAAGTTGTAAAGCAGTGCCACAAGCTTACAGTAAAACTGAAATAGCCAGGGCTCTTCAAGGCCAGCTTTGCACATTTAAGTGAATAGTAAGTAGTCATTCTAAAGCTGGCATTTAGAATTATTAATTAATTAGTAGGTGCTGAATACCTGGAAAGTAGCCCAGGGAAGTATCTGCATTTTGTGAGGGGTGAGTTAGGTTCTACACTTTCGGGATGAGTGGAAATGAACAGCAGCTACTCATGGTGGCTTCTTATTCCTGAGTTCTGAAAGAGACTGGGGGTATTTTCATGTACTGAGTACTGTCATATGTAGATCTTAGCTTGTCTTCCCTGAAATGTTTATTAAATCTGTGTGTGTTGTGTTCTGGGATGTGGAAGAGTGACTTGGTTGGTTGGAGGAAGAGGTCAGAGTGATAAGTTGTAGGTTGGCATTATTCCTGGAATGTCATGGAACTTTTCCTGTAATGAGTTCCTGGTGACTTGAGAACATTTGCAAAACCATGCCCTCACGTCCAGCTGTGCAGTCATCCTTTCTGTTCCACACAGCCAGTGGTCTCCCAGGAAAGTGTGGTTGACTGTACAACCCATCATTCTATTGTACCAATCACCGAAAACGCATATGTTCAACAATATGAACCATTTGTTATTGTTGTTGTTATTATTATTATTATTACTGAGGCAGGATCTTTCTCTGCCACCCAGGTTGGAGTGCAATGATGCCATCACTGCTTACTTCAGTCTTGACCTCCTGGGCTTAGGCAGTCCTCCCCACTCAGCCTCCTGAGTAGCTGGGACTACATGTGTGTGCAACCATGCTTGGCTAATTTTTTACTATTTTTGTAGAGATGAGGATCTTACTTTGTTGCCCAGGCCAGTCTCAAACTCCTTGGCTCAAGCAATCCTCCTGCCTCGGCCTCCCAAAGTGCTAGTATTGCAGGCATGAGCCACTGCGTCCAGCTCTGTCTTTATTATTCTTGTAAACTTAATGTCTGCAAGGTGTTATTTACCAAAGGGGTTTGTAAACCAGATGTCTCTTCTCTTGAACACTGATGAATAAAATCTTGTATTTTCTGTCTTTCTCAGCTAATCATTACTTAAACCTTCAGCTTAAAAACTGGGGAATTGAAATCCCTGTGGCTGGCTAGTCCTCTGAAGGCTTTGTGATGATGTCACTCTCAGATTGGGACAGAAGCATTTGAGAGAGGGATAATACTCTTGCTTATGTGACAGCTGTGTGTGTCCAAGAGCATTTGGCTACATTCAGTGATTTGAAGGCCTTGTTCTGATTACAGAGCTCTTTGCTATCTTCTTCCTTTGCATCGAATTTTGTCAAATTTCCCAGGTATTCCCTGAAGAAAGTTCCTCTCTAGTTGTCAATCACCACCTGTCCATCAGAGAAATCTTTTAGTTACCTCTAAACGTGAGCTTGGCTGGGCTAGGTTGAATGATAGAATTCTTATATTTTTACAGTGAGTTCTGAATAGCAGAGTGGTCAAGACTTACAGTACATTATTTTATCCTTTGTTCCAAAAAGGGGTTTGAAGTGGCTTAACAATTTACATTTAGTAATACAGATTGAAAAATAAATATAAGAGGAAATTGTTGTGAAGGGAAAATAAGTGTTGGAAAATAATTTGAGCAATGAATAATAAGGTTTGTACACAACACACACCATCAGGATCTGAGCTTCCTCCATGGCCACAGCAGAAAAGGAAACCTGACCAGTTAGGAGAACCACAAGGTCCATGAGATTAAAAATAAATTAGTGACTCTGGAAGATCACAGGCTTTATTGCTACAGGAACCTTGGAGGAGCCTCTGTTAATTACCTAATGAAACACTGCAGTTTTGTGTCTGGTAGAATATGTCCTCAACAGCACCTACTCTGCTGAAATATGGTTGTTTCCTGTTACGTGTCAATATAGGAAATAATATAGTTGCTTTCTATTGTGTGCTAATATGACTTAAATCAGTTCTAAAAAAATTAGAAATAGTTTTGGAATATCTATGATGAGATATATACCTGTCAGTCCTCCATGAATATTATTTCTCCCAGCTGAGTTAGGTAAGGTGGTTATCTGGCCTTTAGTGTATTATTTTTACTAATAATTATTACAGTAGCACCAGTTACAACACATAGCTACTCTTTCCCAAGTACCTGTAATGTTTTAAGCATCGTACTAGGGCCCTTGCTACAGAAGAGATCTCTTAATTCTCAAGGAAACCCTGTGGCTTTATTCTCATTTTAGAGAAAGAAAATTGGCTCAAAGACTTTGACTGACTTGGCCAGGTTTGCATGGCTACCACTCCCTGTGTGTCTGGCCGTGATTCTTCTACCTGATACCCAGAAGTTGTATAAGGAAGACAGTTTAGCTCTTCTGAGTCAATTCCCTAAAACAATCAATCCTCTTCTCCTATTAGTCTGTGCAGCACAGAAACAGAACCCCACCTGCCCCTGTGCCTGGGAAGTCTCCGATTTTTTAGGACATGTGTATCCCATACGTGCCTTGTGGCAGTTCCACAGCTGGCTTGCTTTAGGCTCCATGGAATTGTACATCTGGGACCACGTTAGAGTGATTGAAAAATCTAGATAAGGATAAGTATTTTCTTGCTTTAACTTTTTAAATGTTCTTAAGCTTCAAAAATAGAATTGAATTTAGTTTGGCCAACATTGTCAGGAAGGGCAAGCTTATAAAAAGAAAAAAATAACCTTTCATGTAAAGTTATTTAAAATCTGATAATATTTCTACTGTGCCTTTTTGATTGAAAATTTAAGTTAAAAGCAATGTATAGATTTTGCCCATCATTTTGATTTTTTAAGTGTTTATGTCCAAAAGTATACCTATATATATTTTAAGTCGGAGGCCAGGTTACTTTTAAATACCGGTTCTTAATAACAATAAAAGATCATCAAGTAGTGTTATGCTCACATTCTAAAAGGTTTAGTCTGTGTCTAAACAAACAAAAAAAATTTTCTTTATATGGACAGATAGAACCCCCACCCCACTAATACGCACTCTCTTTCTTACACTTTGTTGTACCCTAAGTCAAAGTACGGAAGCTCATGATGTGTTTTAAAGAGGAAAAAGGTATGCAATTAGAACCAGATTGACATTTTGGCAGGTACTTATTTTTCCAGGATGAACGTGCTTTCAAAAATTGCCAGTGGTTGCTAGGCAGACTTCAACAAACACAAAGGACATTTCCCAAGCATCTAACCTGGCTGGTTTCTCCATTTAAATTTTGTGATCCTGGCTCGCAGTGTAGTAAACCCTATTACTATTTGAACTCGAAATACAGAATACTTTTGCCAGCAGTCCCATTGGCATTCTGTGGCAGTCGTGAAGTTAAATTTTCTTCCCCAGGAGGCCAGTTGACTAGCTTTAAATGAAGGCACATTGTCGAAGATTGTGGGCAGATCATTTGAACTACCTTGAAGTTGAATAGAAACTATATAAAGAAAACAACTCCATTTTGCCAGAAGCAGTTGCCTTTTTATTTGGTGTTCTCCTTTCTGATCACTGAATTTTCCTGCTGAGTTTATGCTTATTGTATCTTTCTCTTTCCTCTGACAAATGAACAGAACCCTCACATACGCAGTTATGGTCAGTCTTTTACTTAAATAACTTTGCTGGATGAATTTGGAACAATGCCAGAGAAACTGAAGAAACACTTATTTTTCTGGAATAGCAATTAGATTTGCAAAGCTTTTTTTTTTTTTTTTTTTTTTTTTGTCTGAAGAACTGTTTAACCGTAGGTCTGTCCATTTCCTTATTTTTTGTTTGTTCATTCATTTTTGTTTTCCACTGCTTGTCCAGGCCAATTTTTCTTAAGAATAGTATTATGCCATTTACTAATAGATGGGAAATGCAGACTAATTTTGAAGGATAGAAGCTTAAAAGAGCATCTTTTAAATGCATTGATCATACTGGGGCAAAGTGCTAATAAATAGCATGCACAGCTGGGATAAGATTGTAAAATATTTATCCTGACTTGTAATAGTAGTAAATGACCTATTTGTTTGGGCTAAAAGTCTCAATAATATAGTAACAGTTTTACCATGTTTTCTAGTAAGTTATGACTATCATATATTCTTTTAAAAAGGTTTTAGGGTCTTGCAGGCTGTCTGCATTGTATTTGGATATTCATTACCTAAAAATGAGGCTATAGATTTCCTTCTGCGTGTATATCCTCTTATTACCATTGGAGACGAGCATGATATCTCCATGCCTCCTGTATAGAACTTCTTAGGAAACTCATAGCCGAAACGACGGGAGAAACAATTTTATTTTAGGCCGTGGAGATTCTTGTGAAAAATGTTAACAAGTAGGTAGTGCTGTAATTGGGAGATATATGTTCTTTCTTTCTTGCCTGTTCCGGATTTTTTAAAAAAATTAAATACTACAGTCAATTTTAGGGAGTTGACATGCTAGTTTTAAATACAACAGAAGATATTTCTTTTCATAGGTTGATATTCTATTTGGAAACATAGCCTTTTTCCTTCCTTCTCTCTTTCTTTCCTTTCTTTTTTTCTTTCTTAAGTAAAAAATATACTTATAGAGAGAAAAAAATTACAGAAAAATCCACAGCAGGAAGTAAAGAACAGCCAAATTCTCTCCCAAAGATACTGTTATACATTTTTGAAGCATCTTTCTAATCATCTTCCTATGATAGATATACCTGCATATACCACTTTAATTTGTCATTTACTCTGTAAACTAGTCTGTATTCTGTTTTTTTCTAACCATCAACTTTTCTTACAAAATCCTTTTTAGGTACAGTCTCACATCAAAAAATATGATCATGTTTTATTTAGTAAGAAAAGTAGCATTAAACAAATTCACTATTTGCCTATAATAACTATTGAAAAGAGAATATTCCAAATTTCTATTGTAAGAAATTTAGTTCGTAAAACATTGAAAGTGTATTATTTTAGGAAAGAGCATGAATATCAAAATAACTTTGCTGCATTGGAGAACCAAAAATCTTTGGCCTTTAGCTTATTTCAGAAATTTGGAAGAACTTAAAGATAATTCATGAGTTTAGGAAGCATTTTAATACCATAAAATGCTACTTATCTGGAATCCAGAGAAATGAATCATAGTGGTTACAGTATTAAAGACTGAGTGATTTTTTTCCCCAAGGTGATTTTTCCACAGTCCTAAAAACCATCATCTTCACGATAACCTGTGTCTTTCTACTTGTCAGCACATTGAAACATAAGACTTTTCCAAGTCCCAGAACCCTCTTTGGCTGCTCATAGCTACTTTTCAATCCTTTTGACGGGGTTTAAAGAGCTACCCTGCACCAATGCAAGAATGTGTGCTTAAGGGATTTGAAGATGGCTTTCTCAGAAAAAAAAAAAAAAAAAAGTGTGTATAATCATGTGAAGGAAGCGTGGCTCTGCAAACATGAAACTAGCTGAAGTTTTCTCCAACTTCCTTCACTGTTTAGCTTTGACCAGAATTACAGAGAAAGTTGATAAGCAAGGTCCACGATCTACTGATTTTGTAAGTGTTGTAAACTGTTGGAGAATACCGTGCGTTAGTAATGCATTTTCCAGAAACCACGTATTTTTTTCTACCTTTATGACATGCAAAGTTATTATCATAACTTGATCTGGTGGTTTCTTGCCTTATTTTAATTAGAAAAGATTTTCAGAAACACACATGACACAATCAACTGCATTTAAAAAAAAAAAAAAACTGCTTTGCTTTTCTAGCAGGCCATTAGGCATAAGTAAGGACAGTGTCTGCTCTTTTGACCAAGACCCTCTCCTCCAGTAGAGCATGGCTGAAGTCATCTGCTTTAGGAGGGTGTAGTGTTTTGCAGCTGTAGATGCTGTTATATGTAAAAATATTTTAACAACTGCCATCTTTGAACTGTGTTCTCGTATGTAACACATTGTATACAACTCAGTGCTTCAGCCTTGTACTGATCCTTCAGTGTTTTTTTGTGTTCCCCTATGTTAAATGTCATTTCTCTCTGTCCTTTGCCATAGAGGCTTTTGAATCCAAGCCAAAAAGGGCATTTATTATACACTGAGTTATATTCTCTGGCATGTAGAATACTCTTGTATGCTGGCCACTCCACTTTGACTTAGTGTATTCCTATAAATATGTCTATTGCGTTCAAAGACTATGATATGGAGGGAACAATGGTATGTTTAGTGTCTCTCTCTCTCTCACACGCATACACACACACACAGAGACACACACAGAGGATCTCTTATCTTTAGGCATCAGAACACTAAGGTACACAATGCCTCTACATTGTTTGAAATCCTCTCCATTGTTTGACCATAATGCTACTTGCTACTCCTGTATCTTATCTTAATCATGATGACTCCTGATGATTCTGCTTTTCTCTTTCCTTTCTGCTTTACATTTTCTCTTGATAGTTGCAATATACATGTTAGTATCACATGATTTGAGTAGGACCTTACTTGTTACCCCATAATTGGCGACTAAGACTCAGAATGGAGAGCCACGTGGCCCTGGAATTCTGAAGAGTGCTTTGAAAGATCTGCCAACACTTGAAGGCATACACTTCTCCTTCACACTTATTGAGAGGTGACAGAAACTTCTTTAATAACAACAGCCACTATTACAAACCACCCTACTACCCTGAACACCTTCTCCCCAATAAGATTAAAGAGAGAAGAAAGAAGTGGAAAGTCATTGGTGATATAAGGTGGTGGGAAATGGGGTAGGCCCCATAAAGGCGAGTAGATGATCTCCTGGGAGAAAGAACTTTCCAAGGAAATCTGTTTTAAACACTGGGCATTTTACAAGAGGAGGAGGCCAGTGTTTCTTTCCCTGGTTGCACAACTGCTTAAGGGACAGACTTGTTGATGTGCCCCAATGCCTATGAAAAGAAACTTGAAAAGAGAATTGGGGAGAAACTCCCACAGTGTAGCATGAGTCAAGTAGGTATCACTGAACGAAGCTCAGCTTGTGCTATCTCTGTAGTAACCCACCCATGAAGCCTGCCTGCTAGGTTAGTAGAGCCCAGCAACTAGAGACTGTCAGATATTCTGCTGGTATCAGAGGGTAAGGAGACATGGGAGATACCGATTTTCTCATGTAAGCGAAGTATGCAATGGGAACCCTCATGGATGTCTTTTAAAAAAACTCCTCGACTCCCACGAGAGAGCTGCACCTGCAGAGGCAGTCAGCAGCCAGTTAATATTAGAGAAGCACTGAGAAGCAGTGGAAAGAGAATTGCGGCTGCTTCCAGGTAAGTGAGGAGACATTTGCTCCTCTCAATAGTACAATCTCTATTGGTACTATTCTGTGTGGACTTTCCAGATATTGGCTCATCTAATCCTCCTAGCAACATGGGATTACATAGGTTCTACTGTTGTTGTTCTTTTGCATATATAGGAACCAAGGCACAGAAAGGTTTATTACCTAGGATTTGGATCCAGGGGGTCTGGCTTCCAAGACCATGCTATCACTACCATATTGTACTTGTACTGCCCTACCACCCAATATTGAGATAAATCACTTCCAAATATTTTTTTGAATATAACTGTAAGAAATACATTGACCCACCACTTGACCCAGTACATAGCTGCATAAAAATAATGAAAAAACATTTCATGAAACATTACTTACGTGTAATACAACCTTACCATTTTCTCTTCTTTTCTGTTACATTAACAGTGCTACTCACTACCTACTGAAGAGATGATCTGCAGTCCCGAAGAAGTTTGAAAGGAGAAAAGAATAGTGCCATTCCCAATGTACATTTCCTCTCTCTCTCTGTCTCTTTCTCCCTGTCTTCCTTTTTTACTCCACTGCCTCCCGTGCAACCCTAAGTTTCCTGAGCTGTTAACTCTAGCTGGTCATGTGGAGCAGGTTAAGTTTGAATGAACTGGTTATGAAAGTGGACTGTTAGATTTCACTGGACTGAGTTTCTGATACTACAAGTGACCAGAACTTTATGGAATCTTACCTTAATGTTAATACATTAGAAAGAGGGATTCCAGAGAACACAGTTAAAAACAGTGATGGTGAAGTTTATGTTCCTATCCCCACCAAATGATGATTCTTTCAGTGAGCTGGTTATATCAGCCTTCAACTGTTTGGACTATGTGAGGGGCTTGCAGTCCAGTCAGGATGACCTTGTCTTCCAGGGGTTGGGCCTGTCATCCATGGAACATTGGTTACACTCTTCTTATTCATGGCTCGAATGGGGCTGTCAGGGTTCTAATTCCAGACCTGAAGCTATTTTGTATTATTAGCCTAGGATAGGCTTTACTGAAATAGCTTATTTTGCTAAGTCAGACTTGTTTATTACTGCATTTATTACATGCAGCACACTCATATTCATTCATTCCTCCTTGGCTTATAATTTCTTTTCAATAAAACTCAGGCTCCTCATATCCTTTTTATAAGCTTTTCAAGTTAACCTGGAACTCCCCTTGTTAAAAATAAATAAATAAGTCAAAATGAAAAGATGTCTCGGAGGGAGAAGATGAAACCAACTGCAGTCAGTCTTTGAAAATTTACAAGACATACAAATGTTAATGGTAACACTTCTGTTAGAGTTTGTTGAATCGTGCTTTTTAAAGACCAAAAAATTACTGGGCTCCCTCCTCACCCCACTCCCAGCTTACAAATTACTTTTGTAGACGATGAGGAATGCCTGCCCTGAGCACTTTCCAGGCTAAAATGATTGCTACCACGCTTTAAGCTTTGTGACCTTAATTGCCCATTTGTCTGGAAGTTGGAGTAAAGCCAGACTCTTCTCTGAGGGAGATTTTGGCCTTGTTCACAAATACTTCCTCTGCACAGTGAGATGGGTTGTCTATCTTGGCTTTATTTGGCATGAGGCCATCCGCCTGTGTTGAGAGACAGTGAGCAGAAAAGACCCAGCACACGCCAGTATTGTGGAGGACATCACCCACCACATTCACAGACTGGACTCTATAAAAAACCGCCAGGGAAGCTGCCTGCACATCTTCATACCAGCAGCATCTGTGCTTCCATCCTGAAAAAGTGGTTTGCTTTTTAGCTATGGACAATATGAATCGTGTTCAGATGTTGTTTCTCTCTTTGCTTAAGGGACATGGGTGTAAAATTTGCAGCCCAAAATAGTGGCCATTCAAGCCCTGTGTAATGAAATTCAGTGTTCCAGTCCTAACCTTTCTTTTATTATTTCCCTATCCTGATTTTTCTTATGAGATTCTCTCGGTTCTTTATTTTATGCTTTTGTTTCTTTTGTGCTTTTTTAGACACCTCCAGTCCTCTTAGTGAACTACATACCTCCAGAGTGCCGTTGCCAAGTAAATACTGCGTGTCTTTAAAGCTTTAATCTCTTTTAATCTGCTACATAAAATAGTGGTTCTGTATGAAAATAAGTTATTTCCCCAAATTTATAGTGAATGACTGAGAACAGCTTTTCTAGAAATTTTGAGATCTTGTTGTAGGCTTGGCAAAGGTAGACATGACTAAGTAAAAGTGCGTCCTTTTCTTGAGATAATAGGATTAAGATGGTTGAAAGGTCGTGTTAATTGCTCAATAGACCTTGTTGGTATTAAAATTTATGGAACCACCCAGAGGGCCATTCCAAATTCAGTAATGAACTGAGATAGAAAGCATATTTAAAGTTGATATTTAATAGTTCAGAAGACAAAAATGGAGTTGGAGGCATTGATACTGAGAAGCAAGAGATCTATTAGCTACGTTACTTGGAGAGGCCATTTTACCTTTTTTTAAATTGGTCATCTCATCTGTAACATGAAGAAACTAGACGAACATAATCATTCTATCATCTCTAGAGTTTTGTGATTTTTTTTTTTTCAAATGCAACTGAAATAGAACCTCAAAAAGAGAATTTACTGTTATTGCTTGGGTAAGTAAAAATTTGGGAATCCTGAGTTTTGGGGTCCTTAGCAGTAGCCAAATTAATGTGTTAGTTCACAGACCCTCATTGCTGTCTCTTGGTGCAGTGTCTGGGGCTGTAGACACAGTCTTTTGCTCATAAATCTGAATATATAATAGTAATTTATAATAAAGCAAATTGAAGTTGTGTGTGCATACGCTGGCATACATGTGTGATTACAGTAGTTACCAGAAAGATTACCTGCTCATAGTTATCTTCTTGATAAGTTTTAAAATACCCATCATTAGCATTCAATAAATGTTTATTGTTTTGATTTGAAATTTTACATCATTATCCACATAACGTTGTCAATTATATAATGTCTTATTGCCTTACCTTGGAATTAATTTTCTTTTAATTTTTTAGAGATGATAAAATTTTAATGTTGTAAGTACTACCTTGTTAAACATTTTTCTTTCATGATTTTGGGGGAGAGATAGTTTAATATTATTACTGGTTAGTGGATTGTGGCTTGTTTTTACTTATTTTAGAACTCTTAAACCTATCTTACATGTTTAATAGAGGAAGGTAAGCACTGCACCTAGCACATAATTGGAGTTCTGTAAATGTTCTTTTCCTCCTTTCTTCGAATCAGTGTTTGCTATTAGTAGAAGGCTTCACAACTAGAAATTTATACACATGGAGGCTGAGCAGAGGTTTCCTTGATACCATGTTATATACACTGGAATATTTTGGCCATGCAGATGAGGGGTTGAATCACCAATGTAAGAGACACACAGAAAACAAATTAGTACATAGGTATTACCTTAGGGCTAATCATTGATTTTTTTTTTAATAAAGTAAATAAGAGTGTAGTATTTAAAAGTTAAGTTACTCTAAAATGTGAAGTATATTTAGCCAGGTTGAATCGATTTTGATGGTTTATGCTGCTGATGGTAGCTGCCATATTTCACAAAAGAGAATGCTTTTTCACTGAGATGGGCAGAAGTAAACACTGCCCTGATTTTGGCCAAGTAGTCAGAAATAGTTTTGGGATTCATGGAGCTGTCTCCAAAATTCCAGAGATATTGCATCATCTTGGTGGGTCTGGTTTGTTTTCAGTTCTTTTTGAAACTGAGCCCTGCTGATGGGACAAATGCTTGATAAATCACATTCACACCAAGACTGTGGACACCAAAGGCAGTCACAGAAATTTAACGCCCATTTCATAAGCATCAAACTGTGCACCCCACTTCTGAAGAGTGGCTTTATTTTGATGAAAATGTGGTTCAGCATTTCTTCAAAATATGTGAAGTTTGAACTCAAAATAGTTCAACATGGAAAACCTCTGAAGTCTCGTCTTCATTTGCCATCTGTTCAATCCACGTGTCTTGTTTGAACCAGGGCAGTGCGCGTCCTTTGACAAGTATCATTGCTCTTTCTTTGTCCCAGCTTGACCTCATGAAGAAATATTGTCCTTTAATCATAGCAGCTGTAATAAGTTCAGTTCTAAAATTTTATTCACTGAGTTCCTTGATCTGAGAATACAACTCAATTACTTCATGTTTTTACAGCCAGCTGAAAGAATTTAAATGACACCTCCATACTCTTACCAGCACAATTCCAACCTTCAGTAAATCACAGATGGTTAATTTTATCTGGGCATAACGATTTATAATCTTGACAATGTCTCCATGACTTAGAAGGTCACACACTGGTTGAACATCTGTTAGGAGACTGACAGTGACCCAGTCTGGGATTTGCTTGATTATTGAAGCACTTCTACTTTCTGCACTAGCCTCGCTCCATCCCCATCTGTCTCCATTCCTCTATCTTAACTAGATGCTGTTGCCAAAAATGAGCTACTAGCTTCTTCTCACGTGTGCCATTCCATCTATCTGAATGCTCTCCTTCTATCTGTACTCTTGCCTGGGTGAGCTGCATTATTCTTGAAAGGCCAACTCAAATGCCATTTTTTTCCATGAAGACTTTCTTCATCACAGGGAGCTGGAATTGATCACTGTCTTTTGAAATGTTCTGTGTTGTAGTGTACCATTGGAGTTTTTGTCTGCATGCATCACTGCACTGCATTATAATAGATGTGCTATAGTCAGATAAAGGTAGGGATTGATGTTTTTGCTTTTTTGTATGTTCCTGAGTTACATGCACTAGTAGTTTTTGTGTATCTCAGTAGGAGCTCAGTATCATTGAGTGAATGAACATTCCCTTGATTGAATTGGCACCACCTGCAGGTACACTGTGATTGAGAGTAGTAGGAGTGGTGTGGAGCCACTCAAGTTACCTCAGGGTAGGAAGATTTTCTGAAAGTGAAATTGTTTTGTTTACATGATAATTTAAATTCTTGCTTAGTTAATGTATTTTCAAGATTCAGGATTCAAGATATACAAAGGGGTGTATATAATGCTAAAAGAGCTTCAGTCTCCTTTCTTTGCCTGGCATGTACTTAACATTTCCACTTTCAAATTTGCTTTATTTTTGTTAACTTTAACTGTGAATCTAGAAACTTATTCCAGTTGAGTATATAAAGATCACTCATATTTTTTTCTTCTTGTTGCATATTACATATTATTACAATGTGTGGATATAGCATCAAGAATTCAACCAGTCCCTGTTGGTGTGTCTTCAGTTGTACAACTATTTATTGTTACAGGAGTGAATTTTCAACCACTTGCAAAACTAGAGGAGGATTCTGTACTCTTCTCAGTGTGTCATCTTAAGAAAAATTGTGTCAATCTGTCCTTACACTAGTGATGTTAACTGTGATTACCTGGCCAAGTTGGTGAATGATGAGTTTTTCCACTATGACACCACCATTATCCCCTTTGTAATTAATTAGCACCTCGTGCAGAGGTGTTCTCATGTTATGCCAATTTCTGTTCATCAAGTCTTCACCTACAAGTTGGAGCTTTCATTAACAGCTCTCTGCCTTTTTTTTTTTTTTTTTTTTTGAGATGGAGTCTCACTCTGTCACCCAGGCTGGAGTGCATTGGTGCGATTTCTGTTCACTGCAACCTCTGCCATCTGAATTTAAGTGATTCTCCTGCCTTAGCCTCCTGAGTAGATGGGATTTTAGGTGCACGCCACTACGTCCAGCTAATTTTTGTATTTTTAGTAGAGACAGGTTTCACAGTGTTGGCCAGGCTGGTCTCAAACTCCTGATCCCAGTGATCCACCTGCCTCAGCTTCCCAAAGTGCTGGGATTACAGGTGTGAGCCACTGCACCTGGCCTCTCTACTTTTTAAATGTAGACTACCACTATGATAGTTGCTAAACGGTGATTAATTTTATTATGCCATCTGTGTTTGTTACTCAGCATTGTTTAAGAGCGCTCTTTCATTCCCTGTTTACCAAATTGCTTGTTCATTTAATGGGTTTACGGACTTCCATTGTATTCAATGGATAAATACTAGATAATGGATAAATAATATCAGTACTTGATGCCCAAATTGTTCCAAATTTGGCCAGTAGGAGCCCTTTCAAGTTGGCTTCTGTGTCCTTTTGACATGCTTCCATCATTCCTGGAGCATTTTCCTGCTTTCTGGCACAAGCAGGTGTTCCAGGTTTTTTCTTGTATTTTCTGTGCCCCAGCCCTGATCCTTTTTGTGAAGTGTAGGATGGCAACAAGAAATCAATATCTGGGCCTCAGTAGGTTCATTGGCACTAGAGTGTAATTGGTCCTGAACCCTCCCAGCAGATAGAACTAGAACATGTATCTGCATGTGTATGAATGTGTGTATCTGTGACTAATTCTGTATATCTGTGTATATACATATGTATATCTGTGACTAATTCTGTATCTGTGTCTATATAACTTTTTTTAAAAAGGAGTTCATTCTGGGCTATTAAAAAGTCAAAAAATAACAAGTGCTGGTGAGGTTATTGAGAAAAGGGAATGCTTATACACTGCTGGTGGGAATGTAAATTAGTTTAGCCATTATGGAAAGCAGTTCATGATTTCTCAAAGAACTCAATACCATTCGACCCAGCAGTCCCATTATTGGGTATGTACCCAATGGAATAGAAATCTTTCTACCATAAAGATGTGTATGTATGTTCATTGTAGCACTATTCGCAATAACAAAGACATGGAATCAACCTAAATGTCCATCAGTGGTAGATTGGATAAAGAAAATGTGGTACATATACACCATGGAATACTACACACCCATAAAAAAGAACAAGATTATATTCTTTACAGCAGCATGGATGGAGCTGGAGGTCATTATCCTAAGCAAACTAACACAGGAGCAGAAAACCAAACACCATGTATTCTCACTTATAAGTGGGAGCTAAACTTTGACTACACATGGATGCAAAGAAGGAAAGACACTGCAGCCTAATTGAGGGTGGAGAGAGGGAGGAGGGTGAGGATCTAAAAACTACCTTATTGGGTTCTGTGCTTATTACCTGGATGGTTAACTTATCGGTACATGGAACACCCATGACACACAGTTTACCTGTATAACAAACCTGCACATGTACCCCTGAAACTAAAAGTTTAAAAAAAAAAAAAAAAAGACTGTCTTTCAGAATTTCTGGGAAAATTTCATGTCAAGTGACTGATAAAAGTAGAAGCCCAGAAAATAGTAGTTATTGCTAAAAATTTCAGAGAGTAAAAGAAAAATCTAAGAAATAGAAGCACTTGAGAAGAAGGTAAAAATATATTATTATAGCAACAAAGTAACACTACTAATGTTACTGTTATTATACTGTGCTGACATGTAGTATTATGCTGTGCTGGCATGTAGGTAGTTCTGTGTGGTTCTTATAAGGAGGATTGTCTTAAAAGGACTCTGAGAGTTCTCTCTGAATTTCCTAAACAATGAGCTAGTTGGCACTGGGGCTTACCCCTTCTCTTAGCAAGAAGAGCTCCCCATCAGCTGCCTGTGGGTCTAGGGGCCCTTTGCTCCAGCAGAAGGTGCTGCAGTGAGCCACAGGACTCCAAATCACCAGGTGCTGAGCAGCTAACTTCCCCAGACAGCCCTGATAAACAGCAGCACCCAAACCTGGAGTACTTGGTGCTCAGGTAGTATATTTGTCTTCTGCCCCAGCACCACAGGCAATTAACAAGGCCACTTTCCCGTGTTTGTCAAATAAGGAGAGTACAGTAATAGGGGACACATTTCCTCTCCTAAAATCGTTTCTCCAGCAGCATACCCTGGCCCCAGATCACCTCTCCTCAGGAATAGTGAGAGAGATCAGGACTGTGTATCTTTTCTTGCTGACCCTTGTTTTGTAAATTTTCTGAAAAAAGTTTGTTCCTTAACCCATTAAAAAAAAGAGTTCATTCTGATTGTTCAAATTCTAACCAAATGCTTTAGTGTACTTTTAGCCCATCTCTTCTCAGAAGGTGAGAAAGCTGGTTTCCAGTATCCTCAGTGTATTAATTTTATGCCTAATTAGTTAATTGTGCTCAACATAACCAATATTCCAACTACTCAGGACTCCTTCTGACACCTTTGTGCTTTCCCATTACCTCCCTTCCTTGGATTCCAGTCTCATTGGACTGATGCCTCTGCTTGGCAACTCCACCCCATCCCATTATACCTCCTCAGGAGGAGAGGGGAGAGAAGGGAAAGAGAAAGTCACCCCAGGCGACTTCATGTACTGCCAACGTTGAAAGCCACTGTATTTAATATTTACACACATTATGTCTCTTTAAATATTTCAAAGCCTAGATGCTTTCCACACAGAGTAGTTGAGATTTAAGAAAAGTATATTTTCATCAGCTTCTGTTTTTATAATTTGTCCATTTCTCTCACAAGTGGAATAGAGGTAAGTTCTCATTAATTGTGAGGCTGTAGTGGGGTGTTGATGGCTGGATTTCATTTGAATGTTTTCATTTCCTCTGGTTTTAGGGCAGTGGTTTCCCAAATGGTCTGATCTGGCACATTGGTAGCAACCTGGTGCCGTCAGGTTTTTTAAGGGGGAGATCCTTATTTTCAAATTTGTTATTTTTTAAAGGGCTCGCATATCGAGCTTGAATTTTTTTTTTTTTTTTTTTTTTTTTTTGTCGCTGAAGTTCTCTCATGCCAATCCTTGTTTCTGCTTCTTCGCTCAATTCAGAACACTGGTATTCAGTTAGTCACATGTCATTACACTCTGGAGTTTAGAAATGGCATTTTAAAGATGTCAGGCATCTCTTAGCCTAATCCCACCTCCTGTAGGAAAACTGGAAGGAGAAAAGGTAGAGGATCACTGGCCTAGATTATAAAAATCAAAGTACCAAACCTGATCATAGTCAAAAGAATCCTAGGAGTGATCCGAAGCTAAATTCCATGGCTGTGTGATTGATGATGATCTAAGACCTTTCATCTGTTTCTCATTTTCCAAAGATTGTTAAATTGGTTGCTATTATCGACAATGTTTAGGTTTAAACAATTAGAATTAAGGTATAGAGTTACCTACGTATGCTGTGTTCAGGTTGTGATCATTTGTTGGCACAAGTTCATTCTGCAAAGGTTATGTGGCAAAAGTTTAATTTAGGTCGTCTCTTGCATAGTGGAAAATAGCTGAAGTCATTGGAGGATAACAGTGCTTTAAGTAAATTTTTACTTAAAAATTGGATCAAGTATTATTGAATTTATACTTCAAATCTGATATAATTTGGCTTTTAACAATTGAGGCATTGAAATTTGATATAGTTTTAAAAGATGAAATCAAGAAAGTAAATCAGAAAAAATCGATTGTAGGTTGAGAGAAAATTGGAAAAATATAGAAAACTATACTTTTTAACCTTGAGAACTGTCACATTTTGGAATTTAAAAATTGTTACGAAGAATAAAATGTTCCATCTCTTATGTTCTAAATTGCCATGCATCGTGTTTTCTCTGCAGTGAGATCCTTTGAGAGGCACATATGGGTGTGCAGTTCCATTCTCTTAGTTTGTGCCTGTGTATTGAGTAGCACCTGCCTCTAGTGTACTTGAAGAAAACTTAACTGGCTATAGAATTAGTAGTCCGTCTAGGCCAAAATACAAATGACACATATCTTGGACATCTTCTACTAGAAAAATATAAAAATCCCAGTGGCCTTTAAAAAATTAGAATAATGTTAAAACACACAATTTATAATTTCTTTTCTAAAATTATCTGCAGGAATTGAAAGGATATTCCATTTTTAAACACCTGATTGAAATAATCCTTTTAAACAAGGGTTTTGCACCCGTGATAAAGAAGAAGGTTAAATTAAAAACTTATCTAAATTGAGAACAATTGTGTTGTTCTTTAGTTCTTGCATTAGGAATGTGAAACCAGAAGTGACCTAAGTCTACATAGCAAGCATCTGTATTTACAAGATGAATAACACAAGTCTGAATGTTGTGAAAGCTCTTGAAAGGTGAAAAAAGTTCAGAATATCAGACGTTTTGACTAGAAGCTCTGTCACTGATTATCTCCTATTACAATGAGAAGGGCATGACGTGAACCCTGATTACTTTTACACCTTTCTTGCTTCTGAGTCCTTGTTTTTTAAACATAGGAAAGAACCATTTGTTGACATTGCAGTTTCTTATAGTTCATCCTAATAAATGTTTAACAAACTATCATGAGAAAATATAGGATATTTTATAACAATGTGGCAAGAAAGGAAAAGTTTTGAGAGTTCTGAACATTCAGTTACATGTGGAAAACTTGTAGTGAATTTATTGCATTTGTTTTCATCACTTTTCTGAAAAAGAGAACTAAAATAAAATTCTTTTTTATCCAGTGTCTAGAATAGTACCTGCCACATTGGAGGCACTCAATAATGTTCTGTTGAATAAATAAATGAAAGATGTCATTTTTTTTTGAGGGGTGACGGAGTCTTACTCTGTCGCCCAGGCTGGAGTGCAGTGGCACTATCTTGGCTCACTGCAACCTTCGCTTCCCGGGTTGAAGCAGTTCTCCCGCCTCAGCCTCCTGTGTAGCTGGGACCACATGTGCATGCCACCATACCTGGCTAATTTTTTTTTGTTTTTAGTAGAGACAGGGTTTTACCATGTTGGCAAGACTGGTCTCGAACTCCTATCCTCAGGTGATCCGCCCGCCTTGGCCTCCCAAAGTGCTGGGGTTACAGGTGTGAATCACCACATCCAGCCCAATTTTTAAGTTTTGTTTAACAGACATTTTCTTCCTCCCAACTTCTAGCACTGGACAACCTCTGATATGTTTTCTCTTTCTTTTCTAGAATGTCATTTAAATCAGGGGTCCCCAACCCTCAGGCGGCACACTGGTATTGTTCTGTGGCCTGTTAGGAATTGGGTCACACAGCAGGAGGTGAGTGGTGGCCAAGTGAGCATTACCACCTGAGCTCCCTTTCCTGTCAGATCAGCTGTGGCATTAGATTCTCACAGGAGCATGAACCCTATTGTGAACTGTGCATACGAGGGATCTAGGTTATGCGCTCCTTATGAGAATCTAATGCCTGATCATCTGAGGTGGGACAGTTTCATCCTGAAACCATCTCCCCACCCCCACATTTCATGAAAAAATTGTCTTCCATGAAACCGGTCCCTGATGCCAAAAAGGTTGGAGATCGTTGGTTTAAATAGAATCATATGCTATTTAGTCTCTTGTCTTCTTTTATTTATAATCTTTTGAGATTCATCTAGGTTGTTGGGTATATCAGTAGTGCATTGTTTTGGTTCTGAGTAGCAGTCTATTGTATGGCTATATCACATTAAAAACATTCACTAATTGATGGAATTTGAGTCATTTTAAATTTAAGGCTTTTATGAATGAAGGTGCTGTAAAATGCACATGCAGGTCTTTGTGTAAACATATATTTTCATTTCTTTTGGATGAGTGCCTTGGAGTGGAATTGTTGGCTCATGTAAGTGTGTGTTTCACTTTCTAAGAAAGTGCCAAATTTATTTTCTAAAGTAGCCATGCCATTTCAAATTCCCACCAGCAATATATGAGAGTTTTAGTTGTTTCACATCCTTGTCAGCACCTGTTATTATCTATCTTTTGAATGTTAGTCATTCTGGTGGATACTTGATAGTTTCTGATTGTGGATTTATTTGCAGTTCTCTGAGAACCAATATCAAGCATTTTTTAGTGTGCTTAATCATTGTTTCCTTTGGTGAAGTGTATGTTTGAGATTTTTCTAATTTTTTATTGGGTTAAAAAGCATTAAGAGTTCTGGATAAAAAGCATTAAGAGTTCTGAGTTTTCCCTCAGTCTGTGGTTTTGTTCTGCATTTCAGACATTTTTCATTGGCTTCTTTTATAGTTTTTATGTCTCTGGTAAAACTTCCCTTTCTATACACACACACTGATTATATATTTTATTAGATCCTTATATTAATTATAGTTATTTTAAAAGTTCTATCTATTTACAAGTCTAGGCCATCTTGAGGTCTATTTCATTTGACTATGCTATCTGTTGATGATAGGCTTATGGGTTTTTTTTCCCCTCCACTTTTGTGTCTTGTAATTTTTTATTGAATATTGGTATTGTGTGTTAAAGACTAATAGTCTGTGGAAAATAAAATTAATACCCACAATGGCTACTCTTTTTGTTTCTTCAGTTCATTAATATAGGGGAGTGTGTCAGTAGTCAATATTGTCAGCTGTTGAGCTGGGTTTGAATTTTTCTGTTGCTGTAGTTAACTTGAGTGTAAACAGACTTCAGATTTCTCCAGTGGTGGGTGGATTGCTGCTGCTACGTTGAGCTTAATATGAGGCCCAGAGTGTGGTACAGTTTCCTGTGTTCCTGATCTACCTTTGGCTTTCTGCCAGCTCTGTACAGCTGTGCCACAGGGGTCTGTGTATTGCCACTTCCCCAGTAGTAGACTACTGCTTCTTATTACTTGGTAAAAGGTTCATGGAAGGGTAAGAGGGTGGGTTGGTATTCTGTCACTCCCCAGCCTTAGTTTTAGTCAGGTCTTGTGTGCTGAAGCCTCAGGAAAGGGGCATTCTCAGTGTTCCCACCTCTCTCAAAAACAACCATTTTTGAAATCTGCAAGATCAATTTTAACAGCATCTTGTTCCCTTAACATACTTTTGATAACTTCTCTTATGTCTTTAAGCATAAATATTCTATATCATGTTATTATAGTGCCTGCATTATTTTAGTGGTCTTTTTCTGTTGACTGTCACTAATTATGGCTTTTCCTGTCATATCTTTGGTGGTTTGTTTGATTGTACTTGTTGAAGCCCATATTTAAATTCTTTGGCCTCAGAGAGTATTTTTGTCTTTATCTGTCTGGGAGTACAGCCATAACTAAATGAATCTGTTTTGCTTTGTTCATGAATTCTATCACCAATAGTGCATAAACACAATCTTGTGTTTAGGAATTCTTAGGAGAGAGTTTTTTTGTTTCCCTTGCTTCACTAAGGCAAAACCAGGCACTCATCTACACTGTCAATCACTAAGGGAAAGTTTTATTTTATTTCTTCTTCTGAGACTTTATGTGTTTTGGTCTGAAATTTATTTTCTCTTCTTTAAACATTTTTTAAAACCGAGGCTATAGACCACCAAGTATTAGTGGACATTTTGCGGGCAAATGCCGGCTGTAGCCCTAATTTACCCCTTTATTTCTTTGTTATCATTTCTGATCTCTAATGAATTTTATAACCTTGCAAAAGTATGGTTTTATATTTTACTCAGCATTTTGAGATATTTTCTGTTTCAACAGGTATAGTCGGTTTCATCTGAACCTCCAGTTTACTCTCTTGCTAGAAATACAATTTCCTTATGTTCTCATACTTCTGGCCAAGCAGTTGATCACATTAAATTGGCAAAATAACTTCAGCCAAATTAAATTTAAAGGAGCTTAATTGAGCAATGAATGATTTGCGAATTGGACAGCCCCCAGAATCACAGCAGATTCACAGAGACTCCAGGGGTGCCTCGTGGTCAGAAGAAATTTATAGACAAAAAACGTAACGTGACCTACTTTCACTTTCAGAAGTGAGGTGCAGAAAAAGTGAGATTGGTTACAGTTCAGCATTTGTCTTGTTTGAACACAGGTTGAACATTCAGCAGTCTATGAGTGGTTGAAGTAGGCCACTGAGAGTGGCCAACACTCAGCTATTGTTACAGGTGCATATTACTAAGTTAGGTTTTCAGTTTTGTCTCACTATTAAGCTAGCTTGTAGTTCATCTATAAAGACTCAAATATAGAAGTACTGAGTCCTTCTCAGGCCACATTTAATTGGCTTTAACAATATCATAATTATGTTCTTTTCCTTTAGCTAGCATTTTAATTCTAATAGGTTGCTGAATGTGACTTTTAATTTTTGAATCCTTATCCAAGCACACAGAAGGTGGGAAGAGGTGTGATGTAGTATAAAAGTGCTTGGGTTTTTCATTCAAGTGTATATATGCTGGAAATACAAAATCAGCATTTATTGGCTGTGTGCTCTTGGGCAAGTTACTTAGTGTTTGAATCTCTTTCTTCACCTGTTAAATGGAATAGTGAGGCCTGCCTTTTATGGGACTAAAGACAGAAAACCAATCTACCTAAAACCTCCTACCTTGCAAGACCCCTCCCACCATGCCAGTCAGTTGCTAATATTGCACTCTTTTACTCTTTCTTACTTGAATTATTTAGTATTTACTTGTTTTTTCCTTGAGTTCCTCCCTGGAAAGAACTTTAAGTAAGATAGTAAAAAATTTCAGCTATTTGCTCCTATTTAACTTGTTTACTTAATATTTAAACTCCTTTGTCAAATATATTACACATGATGGGTTATTCTCACTTTTCAGTAATGATCTAGATAAAAGAGGCCCACAATTTGGTCAACTAGATGGAAAAAATTTCAATTTAGTGGCACTGACAGTTTTAAGGAAGGCAAATTACTTATCAAATTAGGATTTTATTTTATTTTCAAACTAATTGCTGTGTTTGTACCTCTGTAGATTATATAAGTAGGATACAGAAGAAAACTGCTTGCTTATTCTTCTTGGCCTTTTCATCCTTTTAAAAGCTAATTTGTAAAGAATAACATGTAAGTTTAGTCTAGATATACAATTTTTGTAGCTATTAATGATATTTCTTTACCAAACTCTATGAGAACACAGTGATGATTTTTTAAAGTGAAGGTATGAGGTATTTGAGGGAATTTTATGAATTCAGGTCCCATTTGTTCACTGGAATCATGAAAAAAATATAGCAAAAGTAGAAGTCTCTAGATACTCTTATAATCTAATTTTAGGAAGTAGTTTTAACTTTTCCTCAGTTCAAGATTTTATTTTCCTTTCGAAGTCTGATGTGTTACCAATACCAAAACACACTTTTAAGTACTCTTTTTTTTTTTTTTTGTCAGCTCCTTTTTTCTTAAACCATTCTGTGGAATTAGTAAAGAACAGTGAAATTGGATAAAGGCAAGAACAATAGGGTAGAGGGGAGGAAGTAAGCCTGAACATCTATTACCAGACTCTGAAAGATCAAATTTACCTTTTAAAGTAATTATAGTGTTCACTTGAGCCTATTTATTTTGTCTATGAGGAAATAGAGTGTCAGTGAGATGACATATCAATATGAACTAATAGCTACTCCTTGGAGAAGCCAGGACTGGAGGATGCTCCTGACTCATAGCTAGGTGATCTTAAATCTCTCTAAACTTCCTTTTCAAATGTTAAATGGGGAGCATGCCTGCTTAATAAGGTTAAGTAGATGAAGCAGAGGTAAAGCACATATTTATGAAGTGTTCATGGATACCAGATGTTCAATAAAAGTTTTTTTCCTTTGTCTCGTCTTGGCTTACTGTAAATTTTTTAAAAAATATAATAAATTAAAAATTGGTAGTAAACAGTTTACACAGAATCCAATATTTCACGGTCATCTGGTTTTTAAGAAAATGCATAGCATGCAAACTGCAAGCAAAAGTTCTTTGGGAAGAGTCCCTGAGTCGTTTGAATTTGGAAAGGAAGTTTTATGTCATCTTTAGATGCTCTGATTTCAGTTGGTGCATTATTGCCTTGGACCAGGTGCACCAATTTATATGAAAAGTAGTTTAAAAAACTTTTCCTCTCCATTTCTTTTATGAATTCATCTTGTGTGAGTTTTTGATCCTCACTGAATGACCTTATAAAATAAAGGGAAAAATCAATAAAGCTTAAAACTTATACTTTGCACTCATTTTTTTTTTTTTTTTTTTTTTTGCCAGATGAATTCACAGTGCTCTGAATGTCACCTTTAGGTTTGACCCTGACTGAAAAACATCTCAAAATTTTACTTTTGCACAACAACCTGTATCCCAGCAATCATATTTGTTTTGTTTTTTTTTTTTTTTGAGACGGAGTCTCGCTCTGTCGCCCAGGCTGGAGTGCAGTGGCCGGATCTCAGCTCACTGCAAGCTCCGCCTCCCGGGTTCACGCCATTCTCCTGCCTCAGCCTCCGGAGTAGCTGGGACTACAGGCGCCCGCCACCTCGCCCGGCTAGTTTTTTGTATTTTTTTTTAGTAGAGACGGGGTTTCACTGTGTTAGCCAGGATGGTCTCGATCTCCTGACCTTGTGATCCGCCCGTCTCGGCCTCCCAAAGTGCTGGGATTACAGGCTTGAGCCACCGCGCCCGGCCCCAGCAATCATATTTGAGCTGCATTTTACTTCATTTGCCCTTTTAAAAAACATGCATTCCAAGGATTGCATCAATTTAAATGGACATAGCATGTAACTAGAAATTATCTTATTTGGGAAAAGTGTTTTATTGATAACAGAGAGTGCTGGTGTTGGTTTCCTCATTTGTTGATGATTGTTACTTCATTTTAGGCCAGTTATAGTAAACCAGAACCTAGGAACTTGTAAAACAAGATTACTTTTCCTTCTCTTCTACTAATGGTGCATCTAGTTCAGTATTTTTCCTGATCAGATTAAAGAAAAACTAGAAACTAAGGAGTTGGGACCAGCCTTGAGCACACTTAGCTTTTTCTCCCTGCTATGCAGCCCCACTCTGTCTCTAGCAGTGGGATTCTAACAAGAGTTAGATATTCATATGGGCAATATGAATATCAACAAGAGTTTGTGTCCTTTGTAGGGACATGGATGCAGCTGGAAACCATCATTCTCAGCAAAGTATCGCAAGAACAGAAAACCAAACACTGCATGTTCTCACTCATAGGTGGCAATTGAACAATGAGATCACTTGGACACAGGGTGGGGAACATCACACACTGGGGCCTGTTGTGAGGTGGGGGGAGTGGGGAGGGATAGCATTAGGAGACATATCTAATTTAAATGAGGAGTTAATGGGTGCAGCACACCAACATGGCACATGTATACATATGTAACAAACCTGCATGTTGTGCACATGTACCCTAGGACTTAAAGTATAATAATAATAAAAAAATTAAAAAAAAAAGAAACGGTGACTATTTGAGGGATGTTTATTTGAAGGATTAATAGACATTTATTTTGAAATCTAAAAGGATTGTAAAAAGTGTTTGAGCACTTAAAGCCCATGTTTTTCCTGTAGTTTGTATAGTAAGAGAAACTAATTATCTAAGAATATTTCCCAGATTATTTGTTAAGAATAAAACCTTATCTACTGAAAATGAGCAATAAAATATAGTTTCTTAGGTAGTGCATATGAATAGGCAATTAAAATACTTGTGCTACTAAATGACAATTCTTATTTTTAAATACACCCAGTTGAGCATCTCAAACCTCAATCCAAAATGCTCCAATGAGCATTTCCTTTGAGCCTCATGTCAGCACTCAAAAAGTTTTGGATTTTGAAGGATTTTGGATTTTGGATGCTTAACCTGATATATATACAAGAATGCTTGCCATTTAATAAACTCTACGTATTGGTTGAGTAAATGATGAGAGTCTCTTTGGAGCATTTTAATTTGTAGTTGGTTTTGAAAATTCAAATTATTAGTTTTAATTAAAAGGACAATTTGACCTTGTATTTTGAAGATGAATTTTTAGTAAAATTTAACTAAGCTTGTAATAAATCGTAGTTGCTAATTTTTGCAAAAACAGACCTGGGGTGTTTTTATGTACAAACTATTGTGTTTGATAGTGGAAATTAAGGCTAGAAACAATATTCCTAGGGAAACATTCAAAAATACATCAAGTAACATAATGTGACATTTGAGATGCCAGTGATAGTTATATACTATAAAATAGGTCCCACATAGCTGCCAGAGTATAACAAAAACAAAACAGAATCCCTTAAAATGTTAAATAATTCAGAATAACTATTATTTTCCCTATTTGAGCTAGAACTTTACCCATATATATATATATATATATATATTTTTTTTTTTTTTTTTCTGAATTAACATGATGTTAAAATATTTCTATTTAACTCTTTTGCTGAAAAGTAAATGTTTTGGGCTTTTGATAATGATCTCAAACGGCATTAAAATTCTTTGTCATTGCATTGCTCACAAATCCATTAGTAGTAAACATTTATGGATTCTTAAAAGTGAAGATGTTAAGGAAAGGAAGAAGAATGTGCTCTGTTTATGTTTTTTTTTTTTTTTTTTTTTTTTTTTTTTTTTTTTTTGAGACAGAGTCTCGCTTAGTCGCCCAGGCTGGAGTGCAATGGCGCGATCTCGGCTCACTGCAAGCTCCGCCTCCCGGGTTCACGCCATTCTCCTGCCTCAGCCTCCCGAGTAGCTGGGACTACAGGCGCCCGCCGCCTCGCCCGGCTAATTTTTTGCATTTTTAGTAGAGACGGGGTTTCACCGTGTTAGCCAGGATGGTCTCGATCTCCTGACCTCGTGATCCGCCCGCCTCGGCCTCCCAAAGTGCTGGGATTACAGGCGTGAGCCACTGCGCCCGGCTCTGTTTATGTTATTGTAAAGTTTTAGATTATGCTTTTAAAGAAATGCAGCTTGGTTAAATTTTTTTTTAACATTCTAACAGGGAAGTACACAAAAGTTGAGATCATTTTGCATGGAATACCAGATATCTGCTACCTAAATTCTAAAATTATTTTTAAAAATATTTGCTGTATCACATATCCAATCTTCTCTCTGTTCGTCAATCCATCTTATTTTTTGATGCATTTCAAACTAATGTGCAGAAATATCCCTACACTTCACCCCATCAGTGGGCATACCAATTACTAGTGTCAATATTTGTTTCATAGCTTTTTGGGGGGTTGCTGTTGTTAAACTTACATAAAGTAAATGTAGCATTCAATGTGTTTCTACAAATGTGTGCATCTATTTCACCCAAACTCCTATGACACTGTAGACCAT